>NC_054386.1:79343873-79986373 GCF_017654675.1 Xenopus laevis
AAACAAATGACCAAATATAATAATTTTTGTTTAATTGATTTAACAGGTTTTATTCATCTACTTTTATAACTTGTTTGAAAATCAGATGATGTTTAAGATCACATTCGTATAAAATTATAGAACATTTTAAAGGGTTCACAAACTTTCAAGCATCATTGTATATATAGTGTGATATTGTGCTTTGTACTCTGTATAAAGTCACCAGTTAACAGCAGTACAGCACCATCTGCTGAATTATTTAAGGAAGCACAGCACAGGCCTTAAAATGAATGAATATATTTAACTCAAGGGGGGCTCAAAAACCCCACAATATCAGATGTATTTGTAATTCTGAGTTTAAAAATGAAAAGTCGTTGTATGTTCAGCATTCAAACAAGTATTTATTCAAGTTTTTTACATAGTCAACATGTTACAGCCTTACTGAAAATGAATGGAATACTGTGATTACCTTGATTTAACACATTCAGGTTCAGATTTGACTTGGGATTCTGCTAAATTTTTTTGTGGCATGTTTGGTATTCAACCAGATCCTACAATTACACCACCGGTTAAAGGGAAAATATATAGAGAAAGAGATTAGGAATGCACCAAATCTACAATTTTTTAATTTATCTGAATACCTCATTCACCACAAAATATTTGACTAAATTCTATGATTAACTAGATGGCAGCAAGTAATAGGTTTACTTAGGGTGTACTTAAAGGATAAGTAAACCTTTAAAAATAAGTTTAATGTAAAATTGAGGAGGGTGCTATTTTAATGACTTTTGCAATGTATAAATGTTTACATGTACTGTTAATATGGATGAATTTTGTTACAACAGGTCAGTTTGACCAAGTAGTCAAGGAAGTTGTCAGGAGAAAGAAAGAGGCTGATCTATTGTTCTTCTGAGAGAAAGATCTGAGAGAGGTTTCTAATTTTTTTTCCTAAGCAGAAGAACATCAGCAACCTCTTTCTTTCTCCTGTCAACTTCCTTGGCTACTTGGTGGTCAGACTGGTGTGTAATTGACCAGCAGGTGCTGCTGTTGGAACAAAATTCATTCATATTAATAGCACGTGTATCCCTTCATATCTTGGAATTAAAAAATAAATAATGAGTGTACATTGCAAAAGTGCTTAGAATGGCAATCTCATCAATTTTACATTAACTTATTTTAAAGGTTTACTTATCCTTTAATTTTATGATATGCAAAGTATTTTTCATGAGATTTGTCACCCGCGGAAGTAAAGATTTAACCACAGACGACAAGTCTTCCCAAGTGCCATGGCCCTTAAATGGTATTGATATAGTATTTTCTTATCTAACAAATTACTATATACTGATAAATAGGAACTGCCACACTGTAAATCACTTACAAGGAAAGAACCATGAACAAATAGTATGTTTCACAGTAGTGTACCTTTTTTTGGCTGGCACACACAATGAAGCCCAACCCATTCAAACTCGCCTGCTATTTTGCCCCCAGACGACGGCAAATGAGTCAGCCGGCAAGTTTATAAGAAGCAGGGGATGACAAAACTACCATACAGTAAAAGACAGCCAGGCCCCCTTGGCCCCCTATGATCACGGGGTATGCTGTGTATAGGTTGTTACACCACTGCTTGTATTAAAAATTTGTGTTTTTTTACTATAAAATCCGAATTTTAGTGAAAAAAAAAAAAACGAGAATTTTTCGGGATTTATTATACCCCGAGGATGGGTAAAGTCAGATTCCGAAAATGCAGTATCTCAGAACTGTTGAGATTGCATATAAATCCACGGGAGAAGTCCTGAAGATATCTTGATCTGCGCTGGGTTTCATGCAATAATCCAAAGATTTCATGGGTTTTGGGCAAACATCAGTAAAAATCGGAGTTTTCAGGTGGAAAATCCGAAAAATTTGTATGATTCATTTTTTTCATGATTTGTTCGGGTTTTTTCCCCGTATAGAAAATTTTCGGTAAAATGTATTGATTAATAAGGGGAAAAAACTTGTGTGGATTTGTGGGAGTATTTTTCAGAAAATGAAGAAATAAATTTGGACTTTGATAAATGGATCTCTTATATAGTACTATAAAGTGAAAGAAATCGCCCCTCATAAATGACAATTAAAACTCCTTTTATAGGTCAAATCACCTCATGGAGGCAAGGTGATGATTGTATTAGCATGATTGGAGCTGTGAGGTGTTATTAAACCATCCAGGGAAAGGTGCCAAAACAACATTGTATGTGGCAGACAATGGATGTCGCACCCCTCGGCCACTATTCAAACTTGTTGTTTTTTTTTTCACATATTCAGGGTTTTTTAACCCCTCTTCTGAACCAATTTTCCTCCCTGCCCAGAATGTGAACTTGGCAGTTTTCAAATATGTGTCCTCCTTACCAGAGGAGCTGCGCCATACGTTTGTATATAGTTTCTTCCACATACAAGTCCAAGCACTCCTCGCTGCATTGCATACACATGTTTCTCTTCTTAAGCTTTTGTATTGGGGTTTTTGGGTGAACCAGTTGCTGGCACAGTGTGTTGCTCAGTGTAATGATAGCTTAACCTGGTGATCTAGTGGCCGACGGGGACGCCCACTGTGCCTGTCACGTGGTTCCTGTCTCCTCTAGCACAGGTCTCTCTATGGCGTGCGGCGCACTTACGGGTTTTACGCACCAGAGTAATGACGTCATCACGCTTTGGTACAAAATTGAAGGGTATTTAAAGAGACTTCGGAATCAAATTAGTTGTCCGTTGTTATGACTAACTTGTTTAGTTCCTGGGTGCTTATTCTACGTGAATTCCTTTGTGTATCCTGGTTTTGACTCTTGCTTGCCTACCTGACTATTCTGAACGCTGCAATCCTGACCCTAACCTGTCTAACCTTGATTGAACTCTATCTGTACCGACCTGACCTGTCTGTTCACAGTATTCCATTGAAACCTCCTGAGTTGTGTGGCCTTCCGTCCTAAATCCTTGGTAAACAATCGTGCCCCTTTGCTCGTCCAGAACTCTTGCTTGGCTCCTCTTATTAAGACCTGACGACATCCGATTATCAGAGGGCTCCTCTTGAATCGAAAGGTGGGGTGCTACAGGCAGAAGCAGGGCCGAGACCAGGGAGCCTAGCACTTTTTCTGGATTTAGGGTGCCGATCGTGACACTCAGTTTGAAACAGACCAGGGTGCAGTGCTTATTAAGACACCCCAGCTAATATATATGAGGACCAAGTTCTTTTGTCTGTCCTTCACTGCTAGTTTTGGTATAATTGCTTCTCCTTCTCACAATTTTAACAAAGGCCCAATCTGGATACCTACAAGTTTTATTATGTTCAAACTTTTTCTCCTTAGCCTTAGTGCTGGTGGGTATCTCGTCTGCTCTGTGATGTAGGGTTGGTTGGTTTAATATAGACCTCTGTTTCCAGCTTTTCACCCTCTATCTGACTCTTACCAAACAGTCCAAAAAAGCCAATGAGTCATTCTGAATTGAGAAAGCCAGTTTGATGACGAGTGAAACGTCTTCAAGAGAAAAAACATCCAGTTGATTTGACTTATTACTATAGATATACCATGACCTGGATGAGAGGGAACCTTCACAGACATATTCCTTTGATAGGGTATATTTTTCCTTTAACCCAGCCCATTAGCTAGGGATTCTAAAGCAGTCCTAGAGAAGTAACACTGGAATCCATTTTCTCTGCTCTGTAATAAAAACTTGGCAGCTATTTGTACACAAGTGATAAGGCCGCTTAGCTACAGCTACACTGGGAATCGGCTCTTATCCCAGAAAAGTACTTCACCACAAGAGGATTTCCTGCCACAAAGGAGAGGAAGAGATCACGTAATGTTTGAGCTCATGTCCAAACTATGCCTGCATTGGCATTCCATTCTAGCTCATTTCCCAGGAGGAGTCACAGCATTGGGAACACTTGAGAGAAATACATGAGGCCTGATCCAATGCTATAAATATATATTTTTTCTTGCTTAGTAGTCATTTCTCATGCTTTTCAGATAATTGTATGCAAATATTCTCTATTATTTGTCATGCTATAAACATTGGCGTTATTCTATTTAATATACTACTGAACATAGTATGAGCTATTTAGCTAAGTACAATGCTAAATTATGATCATGGGGCAATAGCACCATGAAATAAAAATACCATATGCATTTCATACAGATTTGCTACCTTTTTAAATTATACTGTCAACATGGCGGAGTTGTAATGTCAAAGGGGGCGGGGCCAGACCATCAAGCACTGAATCAAGACAGGATTTGGGGAGAGTGGCAGTGGAAATGGGTTGATTGAGGCAGGCTGGAGTTGATAGACAAGTTATTGTTAAAAAGTTTCCACCAAATGCTAAGGGTGGGTGCAACTGTACAACATAATAGATTTTTTAACATAAAGCAATAGCTATAAGGGACATAATCTGTTATGCGTAAATCACTCTAAGTCTAGGAGAACAAATGCAGGGGTACAGTATGTTAGAACTAAATTGATGTATGCCAAGATAGCAAATCAAAACTGTTTAATGACAGGTCATTCCCAGAAAACATGAAAAAAGAAGACAACCTCTATATTACACTTTGGGCATAGATCAGAAATCTGTGGAAACAGCTTTATCAGCCTATAAGGTCAGAAAAGCACAACTGAGAACGTTAATCTAAATTAATCTATCTCAGCTGGACTTAGATATTTCAGGAATTTACTATAGGGTATCATTCCACATTTCTTTCTTCATGCCTGGGATGTCCCTCTGTCATTTAGTCAAGATATTAGGGTTAGTTCAACATGATATAATGTGAAACTAGGAGAGAGCCTTACCAAGGCCAGGTCTATATACTGTATATATTTATTCACGTACAGGATGGTCTCTATGAGGGGCCTTCTGGAGAAATGAGTTTGTGCCAAAGCTGCAAGTAGCGTAAATGCATGGCAGGAGGGAGGTAAAACTCTACCCTTAAAGCTGCAAATTTGTAATTTCTCCATTTGTGATAATGTTCTGTAATGTTATTATTTTTTATTCTCATAGTAGCCCATTAGCTGATCTCAGGGACAGAGGACGTGAAGAAGAAGTAAAGAAGGATGTTTCCCTGAATCATACCTGGTGGGCCCCTGAGCTATTGGGCTCTTTGTTGGAGCTCAAGTACAGTGAGGCAGGTGATAATCTCTGGTGGCATCAACAGTATCCATCAGCAGGCAGTATCATTGGAGGGAGCTGTCAGGGAGTTGTGATGGAGATGGGTCCATACCTAACCCAGTCCGACACTGCTTGTTGAGCAAATGTTCAGGGCAGACCTTGTATATCAGTCTCCTGTGCCATCTGACAGGTTATTGCATTTCAGTTGCTGTATATCCAGAAATTTTTAACCCTTAGACCTACAGCTATGCCATTGGTTTGGAATTCCCATCCATAAATCACTGCATTTTATCATTCCTAAACTTGAGAATATTTATTAAAATTTTTCTTGTGAAATTTTTAACAGGGAGATTTTGAGATTTTGCTCTGAAGATGCTGAAAATCCAAATCCGAAAACACTTCAGCTAAAATCTGTCAAAATGTAGAAGCCAATGGCAGATGGTCCCTTTAACAACTGGATACGAAAAAGCACACCGGCACACAGGATTTGAAGCTGCAGGGCAAGCCCTTGCAATTTTTTAATGCAGTGCAGGTGCAACGTTTCGGGGTCACGCCCCTTTGTCAAGCATGCTTGACAAAGGGGCGTGACCCCGAAACGTTGCACCTGCACTGCATTAAAAAATTGCAAGGGCTTGCCCTGCAGCTTCAAATCCTGTGTGCCGGTGTGCTTTTTCGTATCCATTTGAGAGGTTTGCCGATTCCTTTATCACCGGGCACCAGGTACCACTATATTGGACGTCTGTCGTGGGTGTGCGATTTCCTCTACAGCTACCTGAACCCTTTAACAACTGGAACACGTTTTTTACCTTCAGAAATCTTGATAGTGTCAGTCTGTTTGCACTGGTTTTCGTTTGATAATCCGATAAATTTGAGTTGTAGCAGCGACAATTCAATAAAGTCAAGTTTTCAGGGGCATCAATATGAAAAAAATAGCATGATTCAAATTGACGCACAATCTTGTCGCAATTTTTTCTCGCACCGATTTTTCGTAGAATTTTATTGGTAAATTAAAGGAGAATGAAAGGGTTTTTTATATGGGGGTCCCAAAAGTTTGGCATCCACAAGTGATCATATGTACTTACCTGACCCCACCCCAGGCCTGTGCAACTATTAGGAGAAAACTGCACAGTCTGCCGGAAGACGATCGCTCCGTGGTGCTCACTGGAAGAATCCCGAGCTGGTGCAGTTTTCTCCTAATAGGTGCACCGGCCCGGGGTTTCAGGTAAGCACATGCCATCACTTGAGGGTGCCTAACTTTTGGGAGTTTGGTTGAATTTTTTTTAAATTATAGTGAAAAAAAGTCGAGTTTTAGTAAATAACCCCTTTGTATCGACATGTCATTTACCTAAAGTTATTACTCTAATTTTTAATGGTACAATTATTTTTTATTTTATTTGAGGAACAATATACATCTAGGTTCAGGATAAGCACAATAAAAAGCATTTGTATACAAAATGTATTATCCCTATTCTTCTGATTTAATTGTTTTTAAAAATCTTTTACGGTTTTGTTTTAACCCTTACTCTCTTTTTTTCTCAGTGCCCTGCAAAATAAGCTTTCTGTAGATGAGCTCCTTCCTCTCAGCAGGGAGAGTTCATTATACAGTGGGTTAACTGGGAACAGTAATTTGATTGAATCTGATTTGAAGTGCCTGTCCCCCTACCACATGAAGTCTGATAAACCAAAGACCAGCCTTAATTCAACTTTAATTTCACTAAGCCAGTTTAAAAGAGCCTTTACTCACTGGCGTAACTACCGGGGGTGCAGGGGGTGCAACTGCACCAGGGTCCGCGGTCCTGGGAGGGAAACTAAGCATCGATTTTCAGGCAGACATCGATCGACGAAGCCCATTGGAGGGCCCCATAAACGCGCCAATAAGCTGCCGGCAGCTTTTATCGGCATGTGTATGGCCACCTTTACTGCAAAGTCAGTCACTCGATCAGATAAGACATTCTAGTATGCGGCCCAGCTGGAGAGTATTTGACATTCTTAACTGACAGCTGTGTCAGTCTAAGGGGATTCATGTCTATTTATATCTCTGCACAGGATGGAGCACCCTTAATAAACACTGCCAGAAAGGTGCAGATTAACAGAATATTTAAGGAGCAAAAGGGGAGAATGGATGATTTGGGCAATGGCAAAGGAAAGCCTGGGAGTAGGGAAGAGGAAGGAAAGTGGTAGCACTATGGTTAAAATGTAGTAGTAGCAGAATAAAAAGCAAAACAACAGCGAAGAAAAGTTGTAACAAGGAGAAAAAATACAGAGATGTAGTGAAGCAAAGCAGGAGAGAAAGACAAGAAAACAGAAGGAAAGAAAAGCAGAAAACAACCAAGGAAGTGAGTAGGAGGTTGAGGGTTTTATTTACATATATATCGTTTTTATGTCTGTATACACGGTTGTGGTCCTGTTTCCTGGTCTGCTTTGTGCCTATTGTTTCTGGTATTATACATGGAATTAAAATGTATAATATTATTTGGTCTGGATACAAGAACACCATATACAGTAAAACCTCAATTTTACATACCCTTATTTCCCCCAGATCTTATTTCATATTGTGAGTACTGGGTGAGTTATAAAAATGTTTTGTTGCACCTTGTCATAAAAGTAACATAAGTAATACCTGGCCCACCACTAAAGATGTTTAAAGATGTTTCTGTTTCCATTTCTAATCACTGTGGTCTGCACATTATTTTCACAATACTGTTACAGAGTTATAAATATATAATTTTAGTTGTTTTAGTTGTTTAGTTTTTACTTACCCCTCGGTGCAGATTCAGGGATCAGAGTTCACGGCAGCCATCTTCCGGTGCTTCGGCAATTTCCGTCAATTTTGACGCATGTGCAGTTGTTGCAAACCCGGAAATTGCTCCAACTGCACATGCTTCGGAGTAAATGTCTTGTTGTCAGATTATCGAAGACGCGGAAGATGATCCCTGAATCTGCACCGAGGGGTAAGTAAAAAGTTAGGGGCATTTGCCCGAGGGGGAAGGGAGCTAGACTGGGGGGGAGGTAGGGAAGGGGGGGGGGTCTATGTGGGGTAGGGTTTATTTTAATAAGGGTTTTGTTTCTCCTTTAAGTTAACTTTTAGTATGAAATAGAATGGCTAATTCTAAGCAACTTTTCGACTGATCTTCATTTTTTCTTCTGAATTAGTTGCCTTCTTCTTCTGACTCTTTCCAACTGAACTAAAAGCTAATTGAAAGTTAAACACCCCCTTTAATAGGTACAATTGTATGCTTATTTGGAAATGATCATTGAATTGATATATAAATAATACACAAAAAAATATAGGAGAAAAGGATATTATTAATAGTGATTGAAAGAAATGCGGTGTGGAAATGCAATAATCTTTTTACATGCACTTGTACAAATGTAACCACAAGGGGGCACTGTTACAATATATATATATTCCTACTTTGATAAGGAGTACAGTAGGTGTAAGTGCAATGAGCAAATACAACTGGTGATGTTGTCTAGTATTTGAAATGACAAGACATTTATTGATACCTTTTATAAACCAATCCTGTCTTACACTATTCTGGATAATTCTGCACACCACAAACCCAAATAGCAACAGGTCTACAGGGTCTGGAGAACCTTGGGGACTTTCAAGAGGCTGTCATTAAAGCGGCTGTGCTAAAAGGGGAGATGTTTAGCATAATGAAGTTGGGTGCAAACAATGCACTGGGGTCCTGTATGTTGGAATACAATAGAGACTGTTCCAGTGAATGTTACTTAAAGGAGAACTAAACCCCCCCGACAGCTAAATGACCCCATTCGCCTTCTCCACTGCCCCTCCTCCCTCCCCTCCTAAATTTGCATAGTAACGCAGCGGAGCTCAGAGGCACCATGTTTGAACTTTTGTGGTTTTTGTATTTGCTTTTACTTTTAATCTAATTTCTTTCTTTTTATTAAATAAAAACAAATTACACACATGAAACATGGACAGGCAGTAAGGTAACATTCATCCATGCATGTATGACTTAAAGAGGATTTAAACACTAAGGGGCAAATTTACTAAAGGGTGAAGTGACTAACGCTGGCGAAAATTCGCCAGCATGACGTCATTTCGGGACTTCTCCGATTTTACTAACAGGCGTAAATTCGATATCAAAGGAGATACACTGATACTTCGCACTCGAATGCAAGGTTGAATTTTCGCTCTGGCCAATGGATATAAGCCGTATGCAAATTAGCCAACGCTAGTGCAACTTTGCTTCGATTGACGCAGTAACACTAGCGCAGCTTCGCCAGAGTTCAGTGCCCTGGACGCAACGTTGGATTTTAGTGAATTAGCGTTGTCCTGGCGAATCTACACCTGGCAAAGTTTTTCGATGTGAGCAAAGCCGTTGCTGGCGAATTTACGGAGCTTAGTGAATTTGCCCCTAAGAGGGTGTAATAAAAGGCCCTAAGTTTGTAAACCCAGTAGCAACCAATCAGCAGGAAGCATTCCCTGGTCACCTTAGGGCCTTTATTACATATGGGTGTAAGGAGGTTATTTACTTAAAAACTATTTTTTTCTGGTCGGGTTTCAAAGGGGAAAACACAGATTTTTAGTGGAAAAAAAAACTTTTTTTTTTGATATTTATAAATGTCCGAATCAAAAAAATACCTGCCGAGGTCCCCCTCTGAGGCAAATTGGAGAGGCTTCAGATGGGTTTTTTTTGCCTTCCTCTGGATCAACTAGCAGTTAGGCAGGTTAAAATAGAGTTAAAAGATTGAACTCGATGGACATGTCTTTTTTCAACCTAACTTACTATGTACTATGTATGTAGAAGTGAATGGCAGATGTCTTTACAACTGGAAGATTTCATGATCTGGATTGGGTTTTGTATGATAATCCGAATAATTTGTGGTTTTCAAGCAATTATCCACCAAAGAATTTCAGGAATGAAATCTGAAAAATTTGCTAGTATCAAATATTTTCATGATTTTATCGAGTCTTTTCCTGCACTGAATTTTTTGCGTTATTTTATTGATATATAAGGTAAAATTGTGGATTATTTGGAGGCAAAACAATCCTATTGGGTTTATTTAAATGATTAAATTATTTTTTGGTAGATTTATGGTATAGTGATCCAAATTGCAGAAAGATCCCTTATCCAGAAAACCCCAAGTGCTGAGCATTCTGGATAACTTATCCCATACATGTATTTATAAATGTAATTGCTATAGAAAACATTATTTCATGAGTCTTTAGTACTTTACAGGTATGGGACCTATTTATCCAGAATCCTTAGGAGCTGGAGTTTTCTAAACATTAATTAAACCTGATAGAATTGTTTTGACTACAATAAAGATTATTTATATCCAGCTGGGATCAAGTACACTGTACTGTTTTATTATTACAGAGAAAAAGTACATTTTAAAAATGTGGATTATTTAGATAAAATAGAGTCTATTCCATAATTTGGAGCTTTCTGGATATTGGGTTTCCAGATTACGAATCCCATACCTGTATCTTGAAACAATGGAGTAACTTTGCCTTGCATGGTTTTCACGTGGTGATTTGCTGGCTTCTGCTACTTCTGCACAGACAGATACTGCTGTAAGAGTAATCTAACAATCAATGCATTTGAGTCATCACACAATTCACAAAAACCATGACGTCCATTTTTACAATGGTATTAGTTTGTATCCAAGGATACAGTATATTGGGGGGGGGGGGGGTGTAGGATTCTGCAAAGTGCCAGTCTTACATTTATTTTGTAAAAATCATTTTACCAAAGATTTCTAGTTTAGTAATCTAGTAATTTCCAGTTTTCAAATCTTTAGAAAGTGTAATTTCCAAAAGTATATAGTTTATCCATGTCCATTTACTAATGTCCAATACAGGAAGATTGGGACTGGCAATGCACATCTTTAGCAGCTCACCCCTCTACATTACTGTACCCCAAACTTCCCCGGCAGCTGCCTGCCATTAGGTGAGTTATTCTAGTTTTTTTTTCATGATTTTATTACATTTTTTAAATAAATAATTATTTATTTATTAAGGTAACATTTATGTTTTCATTTAAATGTGCATTTATTTGAAGTAGAGGAAAAAAACCCTCTAAAATGACACAAATTAGATTTTGCTAAATAGGCCTCCCAAGGTTTGATGTATGAAATATTTAGGATAACAGAATATGTACTCAATTAATGTACTAAATAAAGTATGAAGTGAACAGCCTTACAATATTATAATAATTGCACAAATGTGTAAGTATTTTTGCAAATGTCATTTATTATATTAAAAATACTTTTCACTATATTTGTATAAAAGTAAATACTAATCCAATCATGAATCCAATCATGGAACACAGGGGACATGTGGCAGGCAGTGTATGGCACACACAGGGAGCGTAGGGCAGGCAGAGTATGGCACACACAGTGGACATAGGGCAGGCAGAGTATGGCACACAGTGGACATAGGGCAGGCAGAGTATGGCACACAGTGGACATAGGGCAGGCAGAGTATGACACACACAGGGAGCATAGGTCAGGCAGAGTATGGCACATACAGGGAGCATAGGTCAGGCAGAGTATGGCACACAGTGGACATAGGGCAGGCAGAGTATGGCACACACAGGGAGCATAGGGCAGGCAGAGTATGGCACACAGTGGACATGGGGCAGACATAGTATGGCACACAGTGGACATAGGGCAGGCAGAGTATGGCACACAGTGGACATAGGGCAGGCAGAGTATGACACACACAGGGAGCATAGGGCAGGCAGAGTATGGCACACAGGGAGCATAGGGTAGGCAGAGTATGGCACACAGTGGACATGGGGCAGACATAGTATGGCACACAGTGGACATAGGGCAGGCAGAGTATGGCACACAGTGGACATAGGGCAGGCAGAGTATGACACACACAGGGAGCATAGGGCAGGCAGAGTATGGCACACACAGGGAGCATAGGGCAGGCAGAGTATGGCACACAGTGGACATGGGGCAGACATAGTATGGCACACAGTGGACATAGGGCAGGCAGAGTATGGCACACAGTGGACATAGGGCAGGCAGAATATGGCACACACGGAGCATAGGGCAGGCAGAGTATGGCACACACAGTGGACATAGGGCAGGCAGAATATGGCACACACAGGAGGCATAGGGCAGGCAGAGTATGGCACACACAGGGAGCATAGGGCAGGCAGAGTATGGCACACAGTGGACATAGGGCAGGCAGATTATGGCACACACAAGGAGTATAGGAAAGGCAAAATACAGCAGGAGACAGGGAAACATATAATAACAGTTCATACTGTACAGGTCTTTACAGTTGTGAACAATAGAGGTGTTACAGGTGTGAACAATGCAATAGTTTACTGTCTGAAATGCTGGCGTTTTTTCTATATTATGGGTGATAGGCTGAAAAAGATCGAAAAATTTTTTGGGGCCACCTTCCCCCCTACATTTCCTAACTCATGTCAACTTAACAATGTTTTGAAGGTTTCCCAGGCATTTGTAGTGCTGCTACATATTCCTCCATTGAAATTTGAATTTGGTGCCGTATGCAAATTAACCATCGCTAGCGTAACTTCGCTTCCCTTAGCGAATCAACACTAGCGCAACTTCGCAACCTTACTCTACCCCTGAGCGCAACTTTGGATTTTAGTGAATTTGCGGAGCCCTGGCGAAACTACGCCTGGCGAAGTGCGGCCAAGTGCGGCGAAGTTACGCCTGGCGCAACTACGAATCTTAGTGAATGTCCCACTATGTATGCATATACTGTAAATCCAGTCATTCCATTATTTAATCCTGGTGCTGTTAATAACATCAATATTGAGCCATGGTAAACTATGAACAATGTATTTTAGCACCATTTTTACATCTAGCAAACTATTTCCACTTCATGTGTACATCTCAGCCATATCTCTGAACCTAGCAATCCATTCCCAATATATAAGCAAAAAAAGGTCACATCTGCTGCTACATTATAGCTGCTGTAGCTGTATAACAGCTGTAAAACTATAAGGGGGTTATTTTCTCACTATTTTCTGGAAACCACCGCATGGACTACTCCCGTATTTATCAATACATTTTCACAAAAATTTCTTGTGCGGGAAAAGACTCAATAAAATCGTGTAAAAATCCAAATCATATTCATTTTTGACACCAGAAACCTGCGACTTATTCGGATTATCGCCTGAAAATCATGAAATCTTTGGATTACTGTACGTAACCCAGCGCAGATAAGGATATCTTCCAATTGTAAACGGGACGTCTCCCATTGACTTCTACATGAACTTAGTTGGTCTGAAATGGAGTACTTTTTTATTCTGATTTTTAACATCATCAGGGTTTAATAAATAACAAAAAATTCTATTTTTTTTTTCCATGGAAAAAAAGGTGTTTTCCCATACCTCCCAACTGTCCCTTTTTCAGAGGGACAGTCCCTCTTTTGACAGCTCAACCCGCAGTCCCTCATTTGTACTGGAAAGTCCCTCTTTTCTCTGCACTGAACATCCAGAAAAAGAAACAAAGTTTCTCACTTAATTGGCTTTTAGCAGAGAGCCCAGAACAGCTAACAGGTGCAAATAAGATACTTTGTAACAATTTTGAGACACAAAAACACAGTTTAGATAAGGAGAAATATTTTCAAACTTTCATAACCTGCCAAATTTTGTAAAACGAACATGGTAATTAGGGTGTGTGGCCACATAAAGGGGTGTGGTCAAAAAAATTGCTGCTCTACGTGCGGAAAAAATTTTTTTGTCCCTCTTTTTACTTCCAAAATGTTGGGAGGTATGGTTTTCCCCTTAGTCCGACCAGAAAAAAACGGACTTTAATCCCCTACATTTAGCGGCAGATGGCAATAGAGTATAACGATCACTCCATATTCTCCAGCCTGTGGATTCTGTTTTGAAGCGTTTTTTCTCTAATATCTCCCCAGTATTTCTGACCTTTTTGGATTTTTAGTTGATCTGATTGAATTATATGGTAGCGCTTACCTTGGTGAACTAGGTAATTATTTATTGTTTCAAGTTCTTTTTTTAAGATAGTAGGATGGCCATCCACTTGTATTTTTGTGTCTTATACAAATGTACAGTATATGTAATGAAAATATTTATATACAGTACAAAAAAATAAATAAAAAATTAAAAAAATTATATATATATATATATATATATCTATATATATATATATATATATATATATATATATATATATATATATATATATATATATAACCCCTTAGATATTGCAGTATAAAGAAAATAGGTCATTTATATGTACCGCACATGCTTGTTTTAGTGGTGCCCGCTGCATGTTTTGTACATGCTGTACATATTACAAGTTCTGTACATATTACACAATATGTACACATAGACAGTTTGTATGGCATGCTTGATTATTGGTATTACACATAATAAGGACTTATTAACTACTAAAGTATTTTCAGTTGGCACAGTTTACATTTGGCTGCTGTCCTATTACTCTTAGTTCTCTTGTGTTCTCCTTGGCACTCTTCCCGGGACATGTGGAGGAGTGTCTCTTCCTAGCGAGAGCGTTCTGTACCTTGTACCTGCCTGCCTTTTCATTTACTGTACAATACAAACATTATGTAATTGTGTTTATAAGTACTGTGGAGGAAATACTGACTGGGAACAGAACATTTGGGAAGGAGGAGCTGCAGTACAGTAAATTCTTATAACCACCCAATGTACTACAGGCTGCCAAAATTAATAGAAAGCATGAATATCCCACATATCTCACCCACCAGTTCCTACATGCTAAATAATCTCAGGCTATAAAATATACTTTACTTTATATTATATTAATAATTTAAAAATCCTCCAATACAAGTACTAGATCAATTATTCGGAATTTTTCTGGATAAGGGGTCTTTAAGTAATTAGGATCACTTTAAAGCTGTTGTTCAGCTTTAAATTAAGTTTTAGCATTATGTAGAGACAATTTGCAAGTGGTTTTAATTTTTTTTAATTTTTTTTTAGTTATTTTGTTTTTTTATTCAGCCGCTCTCTGGTTTGCAATTTCATCTGGCTACTAGGATCCATAGCATTGATTTGAATAAGAGACTAAAATATAAATAGGAGAGGGCCCGAACAGAAAGATGAGTAATGCAAAGTAACAATGACAATACATTTATAGCCTTACAGAGCATTTGTTTTTTTAGATGGGTCAGTGACCCCCGTTTGAAAGTTGGAAAGCAGTAGGCAAATAATTCAAAAACTATAAACAAAATTAAAAATTTAAATAACAACTAAAACGTTGCTTAGAATTAGCCATTCTATAACGTACTAAAAGATACCTTAAAGTCAGGGCCGGCCTTAGGCCTATTGGACCAATTGGGCCCAATAGGGCCCCGCACCTCTGGGGGCCCCACACCGGAGGGCAGCACAGATAATATTTCCCCCAGCACATGATGCTGGCTGGCCTGCCCCCAACTTTGAGAGTCCAGCCCATCCCCAAATCCATAGGTCCAGCCCACCCCCAACTCTGATAAGCCAGCCTATCCCCCAACTCCATAGGTCTAGCTCGCCCCCAACTCTCATAGGTCCAGCTTTCCTCCAACCTTGATAGGCCCTGCCTGCCCCCAATCCAACCAAGCCTGCTCCCAAGCTGAATCCGCCCAGCCTGCCCCAAACTAATTGGCCCAGTCCACTCTCCTATTTCCTCCCTCTCTCTCTTACCCTGTGTGCCCCTATTATGTGCCCCTATTTCATCCCTCTCATTCTCTTACCTTGTCTGCCCCTTTCCTTTCTATTTTGTGCCTGTATGCCCTTATTTTCCTAAAAACTTGGTGTGTCAGTAGCCAGCAACACTTTGTCTAGGGGCCCCGCCAACATGGTCCCAATTGGGCCCCACATTTGATAGGACCAGCCCTGCTTAAAGTGTGTAAAAAATCATTTAAACGATAAACCCAATAGACTTGCTTTGCCTCCAATAGGGATTCATGCAGTGTATTTATAATCAAGTACCAGGTACGGAGAAAACAAAATCTTTTAACAATTTTTAAAAATTTGAATAAAATGGAGTATATGGAAGATGGCCTTCCTGTAATACGGAGCTTCTTTCCTGATAAGGGATCCCATACCTGTACACTGAAAAGATGTTTAGATACAATCGTTTAGATACAGTGAAAAGTATTTTTGTATATGACACAAAAAGAGCTGTTGATGGTTTGTAAAGTTCAGCCTGTATGTCTAGCATTGTTAATCTAGAAGTAGAAGTCAAAAATAAAAATCTAGAAGTAGAAGTCAAAAATAAAAAAAATAGAAAATGTGTAGTGAAAAATACAAAATAAAAAAAATATATACATATTTTTGAAAGACGGTCTCTTACCAGGGTAATCCCCTGTCCAAGGGTTTGCCAATTTTTTGGGAAAATACAAAGAATTCAAGTGTAGTAAAGGTCATCCAACAGTAAAGCAGTAGGCAAATGTATTTTTATAGTAAGTAAAAAAAATCTTTATGTAAGCCTGATGCGTTTTGTGCCTGAGGTGAGCACTTACTTACACTTTTGCACCCTCATTTTTATACATTCCCTCGTTGCTTTTTTTTTTTTAACTCCCCTTCCCCTCCACCCCAACACACTTGTCTGTCAATGATTCTCCCTCGTTAACTCCCCCTTCTTAGGGGGTTAATCCGCAGCACATGGCTGTGCAAGTGCTATTAGTACGTCATCCCAGCCGGATCACATACAAAGACACGCTGCAGAGAAAGGGAGGGAGGGAGAGCAGAGTGATTGATTCTCAGACAGATAAAAAGATAGATGTTTTTAACAGCAGTGTGTATGTATGTGTATTGATCTTTTATAACTCTCAATGGGGAGAACGATGACATAACTCAACAATACATACATACATATATACATAGGGGCTACCCTACAATATGCATTGTGCAAAGCAAGACTGCAAGCTCTGCAGGTTATTCCTATAAATGGAGAAGTAGAAATAAGCCAAACTAAACAGCACAAATTTCAGCAGGATCTTAACAATGTATTTTACATTACTACACCCACTGAAGAAGAAATGCTGGGATTTATGAGACTGACAGAACACACAGAGAATAATATGGAGATTTGGGAAAATTTGGAGTGAGGGAATTATACGTTTAGATAATAAACATGCAATAAAATGGGGAATGGGCTGGACAATAACAAGTCTGCCAGCCTAAGAGACAGATAGAGACAGATCACAGGCTGAATTAAAAAGGGGACGGAACGTAGGAGGAGATAAAAGAGAAGAGAGGCGGTGTAAGCAGATGAATGAGAGAATTCACATGCACAAGAAACAACGAACAAGACACACAGAGATACACGCTGAAGGTAAGATTAATCTTTAGTAACAAATCCGTGAATAATATAGAATAATCATGTAAACTGGAAGACAGTTAGATCTTTCATACATGTTAATGTCTAAAAAAGGAAAGCATGGCTTTTATGCTGAATGAAAGCATACAACTAACAGTTTGCACTCCGATTTCTCTCTTTATCATTCGTTTGTACTGGATATGCAGTTATTGTCATAAAGTTAACTCAAAGGTGAACTACCCCTTTAAAGATTTTAGTAAAGTATGATGTAGATAGTGATACTCGATTTGCAGTTGGTTTGCATTTTTTTATTAATTGTGTTTTTTTTGTCATTTAGCTTTTTATTCAGCATATTTCCAGTTTGCCATTTCAGCACTTTGGTTGCTAGTGAGAGACGGGAATATAAATAGGAAAGGGCTTGAATAGAAAGATGAATAATAAAAAGTAGCAACAACAATACTTTTGTAGCCTTACAGACCATTTGTTTTTTTAGTTGGGGGTCGGTGACCTCCATTTGAAAGCTGGAAAAAGTTAGAAGAAAAAAAGAAAATAATTCAAAAACTATAAAAAATAAATGAAGAAAAAGTTTCGAAGATTTGGTCATTCTTTAGCATACTAAATGTTAACCTAAAAGTGAACCACCCATTTAAAGCTCCTTGTCTACAAAGATGTCCCCATCTTCTGATTTGTGAAGCCCTGTTTTGCCTGCCAATGGCACTGCCCAGGCCCGGACTGGCAATCTGTGGGTTCTGGCAAATGCCAGAAGGGCTGCTGTATGGTTCCATAGAAAGTTATCATATAGTGGGCTGGTAGGGGGCTGTTTGGGCCTATGTGTACTTGGAATGGCAGGGCTTATTTTGACTCCCAGTCCAGGCCTGGCACTGCCCATGTGTTGTCAGGGTTGGACTGGCTGCGCGGGTTTGCGGCTGGGATGGGGTGACTGGGGGGCTTTGTGGCTGGAGAGCCTGGGAGATGGTGTGGGGGCCCCTGAGGCTGCAGGCCTGTTGGGCACCCCAGTCCGAGATGTGTAATATATGTTTTGGGCTGCTGTTGAGATGCTCAATCAGAAATCATCAGAAATATGATACTTGCTGCTATTTAAGGTTATCCAAAATATTAATTGAATCAGGAATGTTTTATTGTATAAATCCTGTATTGTATGTTGGAAGTCTGTTGCTAAACTCAGATTAGTGAAGGCATTCAAGAGCATGCATTGTGAATAAAGAAAATAAGATGGGGAGCTACTGAGGGCATGTTTGGAGGCACAGATGATCACTGCTAAAGGGCTCTGATGGCCTTGGGATGGTAAAGAAGACACATTTTATCATAATTCATTGTGAGCTTTAGTTCTCCCTTAAATAGATTACAGGTATTGAGATCATTTTAGCATTTATAATACCAGTCCAACCTTCAGTCCATGCTGTGGGCACGGTAGTATTCTTATTGATGCAGAGGCAAATAGATGAGACATACATAGGATGTCTGTAGCTGTCAGTTTCAGATGTACAGTATGCTGGGCAGCATATAAAAGGTGGCTGTACAAAGTATTTCTCCCACTTTTACCCCAGCAGCCAACATCTGATAGTGGGACTTGTTGTATGTCAGGAATTGGTGTGCCCAGCTTGTAAACCCCCAATTTGCATTGCATACCCTGCAGCACATTGCTTAATATATGAAAATGTCAGACTATGGTCTTCCATAAACCTTTTTCGTAAGATCCCTTTCATTATAAATTAATGTACAGGAAATACAGGTTAATAATATAAATAGAGAGATGAGAGTGTATAAAGAAAAAAGGTTATGAAAATAAAGGAATTGAGTTTTTTTGGAGAGTGAGCCAAATGTGTAAGGTTTTCTGGTGGGCTTCTGGCACCTGTCTGACTCTGTAGATAAGAACTATTTGCTAAACACATACACGTGGAAGGAGGAGTCGAAAATAGTAGCCGAGGCATGTGCGGAACATGTGGCTAGGTTAGTACAGTTAGTACTGTACAGAGGGAGTGGTTAGCACAGTACAATGTGTCACCCAAATGTCCTAGGGAAAACACTGCGAGTACAGTACAGAAGGTGTGTACAGTATACTGTACGGGAATAGAAAGGGAGGTTTGAATCAGAGACACAGTGTACAGTACAGGCTACAATCATGTTCTATTCATGGAGGTAGCTGAGTAATAAAAAGGGGGAGGAAAGACAAGGAAGCAATGAAATAGAATGAATGTTGCAACTCAAAAGAAACTATTCAATTTACAGAATGAATTGATTGCTATAGTTTATAGACAATCTGCAACTGGTGGTATTGAGGTTGTTGTTGAATGAAAGCACCCGGCATTCCAGCTCAATAACAGGACTGACAACTGGAGACAAATACCTATATGTAGGAAAAAAGTGCTGCAAGTAACCCATGAGTAGTGATGGGCGAATAAATTCAGCAGGCGTGAATTTGCAGCGAATTTTCGTGTTTTGCTGTCGGCAAATAAATTTGTGAAACTGTGGCGAAAATTTGCCAGCCTTTAAAAGATTTTGGACACACGTCGGAATAGCCGCCCATTGACTTTAATGCGGGCGTCAAAATTGATGTGAATTGATGGGACAAATTTGCCCATCACTGCCCATGGGAATGATTTTGAGCAGTAATCTCCTGCTCTGACAACTCCACTGTTGTGAATTTCCTCTTATACATTGACCAGATCATTATTGTTATACTATAAGTATTATTACTTTAAATCATACCCTAGAAACAAAAAGGATCTCCAATATATCAAAATTTGGATTGAAAAATAATAAAAGTCGTTTTTTTTTTCACAAACTGTGAATGTTTCTAACCCCACATTCATTAGGTGTCTGAGGGCCTTACATAACATTTCCCCAGTCACCACAGGATATACGCTCACTTTGCTACAATGTTTTGCGAGTGGGCAATTTTATTAAGAATTTTATCACATATATATAATAAATGTCTCTATAAAACCTGGAAAAATGTTTTGCCCATAAGAGAGAATACTTTTTAAGGAAAATATGATTATATAGGGGCACTGCTATGTATCAGCACCATGGGAAAATGTTTCATGTTCTGTTCCTGTTCTTTACTCTTTCCTGCAGTTCATTTCATTTTGATCGCACTATTCATGTACTAAAAGCAGCGACTGAAGAATCTGATTGAAGTGCAAAACTGAATTGCCTGCTGTTCCCTGTTTGACTGCTGCAAAAGCTGTCTGTACGTGGCTACAGAAGAAGGAAATACATTGCGGATACAATAAGATTGTGGCAGCACACCCCATAGAACACAAGGTATGGTGCTGAAGTTGGTACATGTATTTTGGCAAAAAAAAAAGATAAAATAAATTGACAACCTAAGAAAAGCAAAAGTGAAAGCAAGTGAAAGAGATAGCAGAGGAATAGCGAATGGGTTAACATAATAACATAATAAACCTAAGAGTGTGGAGTAAAAAAAAAAAAAAAAAAAGCTGAAGAGCTTGAGGGCAGGGGAGAGAAAATGGTAAGAAGGGCTGAAGCATAGAGGAGTCGTCCAGCATTTTTGAAAGCTGCATTTAACTTTTCTTTTTAGCCTGCCAGTACCAGAATTTAGCTGTTTGAGAGTCATAAAACCTAGGGTTAATGGACTATACAGGAATAGCATTGAAAGTGTATAGTGGACAAGGGGGTTATTTATCAAGGTCCGAATTTATCTCAATATCGGCTGCAACAAACTCTGATCTAACCCGCTCGCATTTTTTTAGCGCTTATTTATTATTACATTTTCCCGAAAATTTGCTTTGCGGGAAAAGCTTAGATTTTCAAGATTTTTTCATGAATTTTCCCCCGAAATTTTTTTTGGCGAATTACACAGCATAATAAATATGCCCATAAGAGTGAAAAAGAAATGAAGACTAGACTGAGTAATAGAAGGTGTAACAGAGACATCAAGAGAAGACAGAAAGAGGAGGGAGAATGTTGAAGTAGAAAAAATGTTCAAAAGTAGTTACAGAACAAGTAGTGAATATACATGTAGGCACAACATACTGTGCTGAACCAGTTAAGGAAATTTAATAGACACTGGTTTCTCTTTACAAACAGGTTCACCGGGTATTGTCAATTTTAAACATGAAATCTCCATCTATTGAGAAAGGTCCCCCAAACCCAAAAAGAGAGAGTTTATCCAAAATTGAGCCCAATAAGGAGGAGGCCCAGACACGAGTTGACAGTGAGAAGGATTCCGGCTACTCAGGTAACAAACAATCCTCCATCTTATCTTTGTCCCTGTCTGCCAATAACAGAGCTCACACCAAACTTGTTCTTCAATACAATCTTTTTTTCTATCCTCCATTTACCTACCATAGTTTCCCATTCTCTTACAAACACGGTTTGTGTTTAGCTTTTTAACAAGCTAAATAATTGGAATAATTCACTTAAGACACCTTCTTTCCCATCACTTGCAGCCGATTGATCAAAAACAATTGTCAATTGATTGCCACCAGGCAACCGGGTCTTGACAATTTTTTTCCATGTACATAACAGCACTCCCAGTAAACCAGGCTTTCCTTGTCCTTTAAACCCATATGCTGGTTCATTAATATTCAACTCCAATGCATTATGTTCTGGAGACCATACTAAGCTGCATATCTTAACTCATAACTGGACTCAAAACATATAGATTTTACAGGTGTCAGGATGTAAAAAAATAGAGCTGCCAACATGACACTTCAAAACCAAGAAGGAAGCTTACTGGCCCATGTGTTGTGTCACATGATCATATCTTGCTGAACATTGGCCAGATAGCTATTGGGGCTGCTTTGAAATTCCAACTCGGTGCTGACTACATGTGCACCTTGAAGCATTCCTCTCCTAACAAAATCACCATATATTGTCAATTTGATCTGATCATTGGTGTAGGGGTCAAACAGTTGGATCAGCCCACCACATGGGCAGCTAAATCAGGGAAATATTCTGCACATCTGGCAAACTCACCACACAGCCCTACCTATTCATGTTGGCCAGCCTTGGATTGAAGGCAACATACAAACGTTGAAGAGGCATGCCATACTTGCTGCAAATCCCACCATTGCCCATCCTTCTTCTGATATTTTGCTTTCTTTTTTAGTCTTGTATTGGCTTGTATTGTAATCTGTAAACAAATAATTCTGAATGCATCAGTAATCTGAAATTGTTTTACTGGGCTGACTTACACATCTCAAAATACACTCTTATTCATGTTTTCTCCTTGATGCCATTCCACAGACAGCAGCTCAGAAAGCATTGGCTCTGAAGAGACAAAAGGTGCAAGAGCAATCATAAAAGTCTCCGAAATCTCACAAGTGACTGCACCGGCACAGACATCTTATACTCCTATCTACATAGTGCAGAATATTGTATTGAAACAGGTGAGAAATAAAATATTGGAGGCATGGTGACATAAGATGTTGTGTAAAGAGTTTAGTACAGAGGATCTATGCTAACACACTTTTATTCCATTTTCTCATACTGCAGCCAAGACTTCTTATTCTTCAGACCCCCAAACGACGTCATCGCAAACGCCCAACACATACTTCTTATCTTCCAATTCTTCAGTCTTATCCTCGGATTGCACCCAAGGTTGCCCTTCCTCCAACACCAATCAGTCCCCCATATTGCACTCCTCATACTTCCACAAATAACCAACCTGCATTATCACTATTTGAGATTTCCCTGCGATCCATTGCTCTCCTGCGCAGGAACCGGGAGACTCATCGCTCTATCAGGCAGCTACGAGCTCACACCAGACTCTACGAACTTGCAGTACGAGGTGAAGATGGTGGGTGGGAGCGTCTGTGCAGAGCCATGGCAAAGAGTGGGGGTTACAAGAAATACTTAACATCAAGCACAACCACAACATCACCAGAAGAACTAACAATTAACAACTAAGGCATAACATTAAGAGACAAGACTATTATGCCCCTGCAGAGCAACACAACTTCTTCAGAGAAGTATATCTCAAGAGACTGAAAGGGACTTACAAATGATGCATTATCATGAATAATGTGAGTGACGTAACTAGGAGTTACATCTATGTATAGCATTATATATTTAATTTACTTTTTTTTTTATCTTCAATATCAAGAAAATACATGGGGCTGAGCCTCAAGTACCAAACTTTATGTATAAAGCATTTTATAGAAAATAAAACTATATTTTGATATTAACCTAAGAATGTTGATAAATTCCTCGATTAAAAATAAATTATCCTACTGTAGTGAAAAATATGTAAAAACAAATATTCAGATGGTAGCGAGTTCTTTAAGGTGTCAACTATAAGGGTAACAGTCTTACCCAAAAAAAGCTGTGCAGGTGGCACTGGATATACAGTTTTAAAATGTAATCAAGCCCTTTTACTTTGCATACCTGCCACAGTTAGGGCATGGATCAAGAACCAAAAACTCCTGAGTGTTTGTGTAGCAGAGATAATAATGCCACCAAGTGGCCACAACAGATATTACAGTTATAAATGGTGTAATGCAGATTTTGTAGACCGTGCATTCCCTACATTACAGTCCTAGACATTAACATTTTCCTCTACATGCTTTAGTTTTTTCTTCTTCTTTGTATGAACAATTACTTCCTCTCCCTTCCTTTTATAACTTGGATTTATGGAGCCAAAAGGGCAGTATCTTATTAACCCTTCAGGAAAAGTTTTGAGGTGGCCTGTCCTGAATGGAATAAATTGACAACCTAAGAAAAGCAAAAGTGAAAGAGATAGCAGAGGAATAGCGAATGGGTTAACATAATAACATAATAAACCTGAGAGTGTGGAGTAAAAAAAATAAATAAAAAAGCTGAAGAGCTTGAGGGCAGGGGAGAGAAAATGGTAAGAAGGGCTGAAGCATAGAGGAGTCTTCCAGTATTTTTGAAAGCTGCATTTAACTTTTCTTTTTAGCCACTTTAAACTGCCAGTACCAGAATTTAGCTGTTGGAGAGTCATAAAACTTACGGTTAATGGACTATACAGGAATAGCATTGAAAGTGTATAGTGGATTAAGGGGGTTATTTATCAAGGTCCGAATTTATCTCAATATCGGCTGCTACAAACTCCGATCTAACCCGCTCGGGTTTTTAATGCTTTTTTATTATTACATTTTCCCGTAAATTTGCTTTGCGGGAAAAGCTCACATTTTCAAGATTTTTTCGTGAATTTTCCCCCGAAATCTCTGAATTTTTCTGAGTTTTCACCCGAAAGCTCCGAAAACATTGTAAATTTGCCTGAAACCCCAGACACAACCAAAAATCAATGGGACTGTTCCCATTGACTTTTATGCAACCTTGACAGATTTGAGATGTCGTGTTTTTATATTCTGCCTTTTTAGCCCTCGGGGTTTAATAAATTCCGAAAAATACGTGATTTTTTTAAAAGTCAGATCTTATAAAAAAAAATCACGAATTTTTCGGATTTCAGGGAATTTCGGGTATTTGTAGCTTAATACCTAACCCCCTAAGAGTTGCTGAGTTGTTTCTCTGTGTAAAAAGAGGCGTAATAAAACAGTGTAAAATGTTTTCACGTTTTTTCTAGGACTGACTACTCACCAGAAGCAATGTAAAATAACGGCTGCAAATCTTTTTTAGTGCATGGCGTGAAATTACACACACCTTGATAAACTTGCCATTTATTTTAAACAGCTTTTTACACTGTTTTTTTGGCGAATTTCATTTACACAGCATAATAAATATGCCCATAAGAGTGAAAAAGAAATGAAGACTAGATTGAGTAATAGAAGGTGTAACAGAGACATCAAGGGAAGACAGATGTCCTGAATGGTGTGTATGGCTGAAGAATCTCCTATAGTGACGACCCCTTGAAATAGGGGAGCACACACATTGTCTCCTGATGCTTCATCCTCTGGCAAGAGGGCACGGCAGGGAATATCTGTGCATGGAGCAGCTGCGACATTGTACAGTCTCCGGACACCATCAACTTTCACTTTCTGTGTCTTGAAGCCAGCAAGAGAGAAACAATGGTTTTCTGGATACATTGGACATTTGCAACATAACTTTCAAGAGAAAAAAACGTTAATGTCTATATGGAAGAGAAAGAAGGATGCTAAACACAGACTGAATTTAAACATGACTGAATTTGAACCCTAATTTCTATAAACTAAAGAAAAACAAACCAAAACGGTCTCATCGGAATAAAATGTCACTTCAGTTGCCCAGTGCTTTAAAGTCATGATTTTAAAGGATAAGTAAACCTTTAAAACAAGTGAATGTAAATTTGATGAGGGTGCTATTCTAAGCACTTTTGTCATTTACATTCATTATGTATTTATTTTTCATTCCAAAATATTAAGGGATACAGGTACTGTTAATATGAATGAATTTTGTGCCAACAGCGCCACCTGCTGGTCAGTTTCCCACCAGTCTGACCACCAAGTAGTCAAGAAAATTGTCAGGAGAAAGAAAGAGGCTGCTCTGATGTTCTTCTGCTTAGGAAAGATTTGAGAAAGGTTTCTAATTTTTTTCCTAACCAGAAGAACATCAGAGCAGCCTCTTTCTTTCTCCAGACAATTTTCTTGACTACTTGGTGGTCAGACTGGTGGGAAACTGACCAGCAGGTGGCGCTGTTGGCACAAAAGTCATTCATATTAACAGTACAGATTTCCCTTAATATCTTGGAATGAAAAAAGAATAAATAATGAATGTAAATGACAAAAGTGCTTATAATAGCACCCTCATCGATTTTACATTTACTTATTTTAAAGGTTTAATTATCCTTTAAGGATAAAAATAAAAAATGCTCAGGGTAAAAATAAAAAAACTGGGTAAATAGATTTAGTTAGTTGGCCAAAAATGTGATATATAAAGGCTGGAGTGACTGGATGTCTAACATAAAAGCTAGAACACTGGCTTTGCAGCTCTCATGGTTTCCACTGATTGGTTACCAGACAGTAACCAATCAGTGACTTGAGAGGGGGCACATGGGTAATAACTGTTTGCTTTTAAACCTGAGCAGAATGCTGAGGATCAATTGCAAACTCACTGAAAAGTTATGTCCCATGTGGCCCCCCTTCAAGTCGCTGACTAAATCAGAGTTATAGAGCTAAAAAGCAGGAAGTTGTGTTCTGTTCTGTTATTTTAGACATCCAGTCACTCCAGCCTTTATACATTAAATTTTTGGCTAACTAACTATATTGAAAACATTTTTTATTTTGCACATAAAATCTATTTACCCAGTTTTTATTTGTACACTGAACTGTTTCTTTAATAAAATTGAAAAAAAAAAAGAAGAGGCAAAAAGGACTGGAGATTTACCAGTGCAGTTCCTAGTGCAGGTCTCTGGCAAAGTGGCAACAGGACATTGAATTTGGCACCCTAGATACAGGTTCTTGTGGCCTTCCTTCAAATCCAGACCTAATGCTCGGTCATGTGTAGTGACCCAGGTCATTACTGATCTACTAATAATTAGTCCAGGCAGAATGTGAAAGTCTCAGTTGCCATAAAACAACCAAGGAATGAATGCACAGAGCAAATATAGTACGATGATCAATAACATCAGAGGATTCCAGTATGGTCTCCGCAAAGTTAAAAAGTAACTGATTTATCCAAGAAGCAATCTTTATAAACAAAATGATTTCAAGTTAAACAAAAACTAGTGAATCAGTATAAGCAAGGTTATTCTGTAATATAACAAACTATTATAGTTTTGCTGATTTAGACGCTTATCTATCCATGTATGGGGCCCCAACAACTAGCCTGCTTGACATACATCTGTCTGAATCTGCAGGTTTAAACATTCCGTTGGGTGAGGAGCTGCTACAGTTCTCATTCAAGAGATCTCTGTAGGCCCCAATGGATGGTCCGATTACTAGTCCTAGAGCTAATGATTTGAGTTAGAAAGTATGGGTAGACAAATCAGACCCAACGGCCTGTTTGGCCTAACGAGCGCATCTTGCCCTGTACGGCCACCATTAGACAAGAGATAGGAGAGCAAGGTGATTCATAATAAAGACATTCATGGCAATTAAAGGGGTTGCTCACCTTTAAATTATCTTTAAGCAAGATGTAGAGAGTGATATTCTGAGACTATTTGCACTTGGTTTTATCATTTGTGTTTGTTGTGTTATTTAGATTTTTATCCAGCTGCTATCCAATGTGCAGTTTTAGCAGTGTGGTTGCTAGTGCTAGGTCCAAATTACCCTAGCAACCATGCATTGATTTTAATAAAAGACTGGAATGTAAAGAGCAATGGAACATGACTTATAAAAAGTAGCCATAACAACACTTTTTTTTTGGCTTACAGAACATTTGTTTGGAACATGGGGGTCAATGGTACCAATCTGAAAGCTGGAAAGAGTCAGAAGAAAGCAAAATAATTAAACAACTATACAAAAAATAAATAATGACGACTTATTGTTGCTTAGAAGTGGCCATACTATGAAATACTAAACGTTAACTTAAAAGATTTACCACCCCCTTTATGAGAGAAGGATTTTTCCAGAAGAGAAAGATTAAGATATCTAGAATGAGGGGTCACAACATGATAGAAGAAGGAAAACGTAAAGGTATGGGCAATGTCCCACATTAAAAAAAAAATCAGCACAGTAGATGACAAATCTCCCAGGAAATACCTTACCGTTCAAGCAAATTACATTACAATTTTTATATGAAAATGACTGCTTTTGCATTTTAGAAAGTGTTTTGTGCACACAAACTGGCAAAGGGATAAATAGGTCCAGCACTGTTTACTCTGTGCAGCTTCTACCCTTTATACAGCATGTCCCATTAAAGCTTGTGTATCTGCTAATTTCAAATATATAAGATGTAAAGATTTTAAAAGTTACCCTGGCATTGAAAGGAGTGAAGGGTATGAAATCTGTACATGCTTGGCCATATTTGGCTGCACTTTTATATTTAAGGTATAAGACTAAAGGATTAGTTCACTTTAGGTTAACTTTTAGTATGTAATATGTTCAATTCTAATCAACTTTTCATATGGTCATCATTATTTATTTTGCATCCATTTTTTTTAAATGATTTGCTTTTTTCTTACTCTTTCTAGCTTTCAGATGGAGTCATTGGCCCCCCATTCAAAAAAAGCAAATGCTCTGTAAAGCTACAAATTTAGTTATTGCTATTCATTATTCCAATCTCTCATTCCAATCAATGCATGGTTGCTAGGGCAATTTGGACACTAGCACCAGATTGCTGAAATTGCAAACTGGAGAGGCGCTGAATAAAAAGCATAATAACTCAAAAACCTCAAATAATAAAAAAAACTATTGCAAATAGTGATGGGCGAATTTATTCGCCAGGCGCAAATTCGTGGCGAATTTGTGAGATTCGGCGGCGTCAAAAAAAACTGAAAAAAACGGCCGCCGGCGTCAAAATTCGCAAATTTTTCGGCGAAGCGAAACGGCGCAAATTCGCCCATCACTAATTGCAAATTGTCTCAGAATATTACTCTCTATATCATACTAAAAGTTAACTCCAGCCCTTTAAGGTTAGCCATGCACAACTAAGAATTTAATAATACCAATTTTAAATGTAACCAAAACTTCTGACTTTTAACACAACTAGGTGTCTCTCACGTTACTGACAAAGAGAAATAATATTTGGACAGCGTTCAAACATTTCCCAGCATACTCAGCCAGCACTACAACCGCCTGTGCAAAAGCTGGTCGGTTTCTTTCAGTTCATTATGCCGTAGTGATAACAACCTGTAGCATATGTATATTTTTATTATCGGTGTATGGGTACCCTAAAATAAGCAAAAAAAATACAAGGTGGTTGTGGGAGCACTCCAAGGCTAAAAAATGTATTTAAATACAATGGAAGTGCAACTGATTTGTCCAATTAATCAATGCACATTCCCTGGTCTCATCTCACAAGTAATTCAATATATATATATATATATATATATATATGCAAGTGCATGTGTTTTTAAAAACAGGGGTTTTTAGTTACAAAGTTATGATCATAAAATTGATAAGCCACCATACCACGTCAAGGTAAACCCAATACGGTGGTCCCTAACTGTTTACCTCTGGTGTTAGTATAAAAATAGTATTCCTTGGGATCAGTGTCTCCTGACCTTGGCATTCAATCAGAGGACTAGATCCTCCCCCGCCACTAATTTTTGCAGCTTTTAGGAGAGAGAGATTGCCCAAACCAACGGCCATTTTTAAAGGCATGAGGCCACCTTTGTTGAAGGGGCGGATGTGGGGATGCTACAAACCACATGGAAGCATAGCCTGCTTCTGGCTACAAAACAAAAAATACAAGGGAGGTTGTTGGAGCACTCTAGGCTATGTAAAAAATTATTTAAAGGACCAGTAACATCAACATTTTTTTAAAAAAATTCGTTAGTATACATTGAAAAAAAACACCAAGACAAATTAAACTTTAAAATCGCAAAATCTTTATTAAGAAATAACTTACCAAAACTCTGCTTGTGCTCCTCTTCAGAAAAGGTGATCGCGATCCATCCTGCGGCGCTCGATTTCTCCTCCCTGCCTTCCTTATAGGAGATAGCCAGGGAGGAGAAATAGAGCGCCGCACAATGGATTATTGCCCTGCGCCTTTTCTGAAGGATCTTCAAACATTTCCCAGGATACTCAGCCAGCACTACAACCGCCTGTGCAAAAGCTGGTCGGTTGCCACTTTGCTTTCAGTTCATTATGCCGTAGTGATAACAACCCGTATATGTATATGTATATTTTTATCGTGTATTGGGTACCCTAAAATAAGCAACAAATACAAGGGGGGTTGTGGAAGAACTCCAAGGCTAAGAAAAAATGTATTTAAATACAATGGAAGTGCAACTGATTTGTCCAATTAATCAATGCACCAAATCAAGTCCCCTGTCTCACAAGTGATTCAGTAGATATGCAAGTGCGTGTGTTTATAAAACAGGGATTTTTAGTTACAAAGTTATGACCATAAAATTGATAAGCCACCATACCACGACAAGGTAAACCCCATACGGTGGTCCCTAACTGTTTACCTCTGGTCTTAGTATAAAAGTAGCATTCCTTGGGATCAGTGGGGGTTATTTATAAACATTGCTTCCAAAAAATTCCCACAAGCATGCTATTAAGATAAAAAGTATAATTTTATTAAATAATTTTAAAATATAAAACAATCCCCACATAGGCTCCATGTGGGGATTGTTTGAGATTTTAAAATGATTTAATATAATTATACTTTTTATCTTAATAGCATGCTTGTGGGATTTTTTTGGAAGTAATGGGGCTATACCTCTATTTGGTCACTAGAGGACCCCATCATGCAACCAATTGTTCACATATGTCTATTTCCAAGTGATTTAGTGATAGAGTAGATTTATAAACATTGGTCAAATCTGCACCTGGGCAGCAACCCATGGCATCCAATCAGATGATTGCTTTCAGTGTTCATCCTCCAGTTGGCTGAAAAAAAGCTAATCATTGATTGGTTGCTATAGGTTACTGCCCAGGTGCATATTTGCCCAGTGTTTATAAATGAGCTCCAGTGTCTCCTGACCTTGACATTTAATCAAAGGGCTAGATCCTCCCCCGTCACTAACTTTTGCTACTTTTATACAAAGACCAGTTAGGGACCACTGTATGGGGTTTACCTTGAGGTGGTATGATGGTTTACCAATTTTATGATTATAACTTTGTAACAAAAAAAACCCTGTTTTTATAAACACATGCACTTGCATTTATATACTGAATTACTTGTGAGATGGGACCAGGGAATGTGCATTGATTAATTGGACAAATCAGTTGCACTTCCATTGTATTTAAAGGGGACCCATCACCTAAAAAACATTATTCAAAATCCTATTTTATCATATTAGTCAAGCAAAATGAACTTTAATTACACTGTATAAATTATTTGAATCTTGTTTCCTTCAGTCTGGGAATTCACAATGATAGCAAGCAGGCAGGAGCCATTTTGTGGACACTGTTATTAAGACAAGCTTTGCATCATCTCAAAATCTTGTTTGTGCACCAGAATGGGACCTGATGTCCATTTCTATGCACTGGCTACACAATTAAATGTTAAAGAGAACAGGGGAATGTGGGGAGAGCAGTGACATCTAGGAAGTGCTGAATGGAAAGTGAAAGTAATTGCCTGCCCTGCCTCTATGCCCATGGCATAGAGGAGGGGCAGACAATATTTGATTGACAGCTGAGATTTTTAAATGAGCTTACAACGGCCATGAATGCTTTAATAAAAAATAGAAATTGGATTTCATGTTTAATTTGAAAAGGACTTTTATTTTACAGATTTTTGTGTCTGGGTGACAGGTCCACTTTAAATACATTTTTACTTAGCCTTGGAGTGCCAAGTGCTTTGGGGTATGACTGAGGGAGGTGAAAAATGAGCCCAATGACAACCTGGTATGGGGCAGCAACCAATTGTCTAATTCAGTTTATATATGGTGCTATTATGAACTGTACAGATTTGTCTGCCTGGGTCCCTACTGCAGCCAATTACCCTTCCACACATATGGCCAAATTATGCAGATTTATTCCAAAATGCTGCTTGTGGATTGCCAAGAGGTGGATGGATGACACTCCTCTCTTTAAAACTAGACATATATTAAATGACAAATTAGTATTTCTTCATAAATAGCTTCATGCTGTAAGGCTGCAGATGAATTAGTAAATAGGCTGTGCAAAATAAAAAGTTTTTTCAATATACAGTAGTTAGTTAGCCAAAAATGTAATGTATAAAGGCTGGAGTGACTGGATATGTAACATAATAGCCAGAACATTACTTCCTGCTTTGCAGCTCTCTTGGTTTCCACTGATTGGTTACCAGGCAGTAACCAATCAGAGACTTGAGGGGGGCCACATGGGTCATAACTGTTAATTTTGAATCTGAGTTGCATGCTAGGGATCAAAAGCAAACCCACTGAACAGTTATGTCCCATGTGGCCTCCCTTAAATACTAACTCAGCAGACTAACTCAGCACTTAGCCTGTGGTTTTATATGGTCATGTCATTTCTCTGTGACTTATCATCAGGGTCGGACTGGGGGGACCGGGGCCCACCGGGACTGCTTGTCCAGGGCCCCCCGCCCCCCTACTGCGCCGCTCGAACGCCACCATGCGCATGCGCGAGCGCACTTCTCGGCGCGCAAGCGCCGATGCGATGCGCATCGCTGAAAACTTTTTAAAATTTTTTATACTATTAGAGGGGGTCTAGCCCGGCGGGGGCCCACGAGGGTCGGGGCCCACTGGGTTTTTTCCCGGTGTCCCGCCGGGCCAGTCCGACACTGCTTATCATATCTTTATAAATTACAGTAGGGTGTATATTACCCACTATATTTTACACAAGAGCCATTAATATTTAAATAAATATAAATACTATAATTCATAATAATAATTAATAATAAGAATTATTAATAATACGAATTAGAATTAATTTAATATTGAAATTTGCAAGCTGGAGCCTTCTCTTTAGTTTCAAAACACGCATAGATGTTGTTGAGGTCTTCCGGAAGACTTTGTAGTTAGTAATGTTTTGAAACGCTTGCCAGAGTTGACGCTGATTACCTGCAAAATTCTTCTCAAGCTTGTCAGAGTTTTCATGATAAGTTTTAAGTTGCACACGATCTTTAGCTTTAAAAGCAAACACGTTTTTTTAGTTGTTTTCATATAGTTTACCAGAAACAGAGACTCTCTGCAATTAGTTTCTATTTTCTATTTGTGATTGTTTTTCTAATATTAAAGTGTAAATTTCATTTTTCACCTTCTAAAACAGCTCTGGGAGGGAGGGTCGCCGACTCTGTTTTAAATTGGTTAATTTAGTTGATACATTTGTTATCGTTGTCCCTGCTGAGCAGAATCTCTGAGCTTCATTACAGGCAACTGTTAGAATTGATACAATAGTTGCTAATATTCCACAGATACTATTTAGAAATGTATCAACTAAATGTAGCTACTAAATGTATCAAATTGTAGCAGTTCAGAATGTCCTCCTGGATCACTGAGCTGCCAGACTCAAACACCAGAGACAGGAACATTCAACTTTAGACTTCAATTTTGGAAAAATAATAAGAGATAAAAAATGGAAAGCAACTGAAAAAAGTCTTTATTACAATCTTTTATCTTTATTGTATCTTTATATAACAATCTAAAAAACAACTATATATATATATATATATATATATATATATATATATATATATATATATATGAACTTTGAAGGAGCCGGCACTCTCGTCACTAGGTTCAACTTGCCTGGGTGCAGTGTCCAAAATTTTGAAATAATTATTCAGTAAAGAAGGTCCGCACTCTCAGGACTTAAAAAATAGATAGAGGCCGAAACGTATTTTGTTAATAAAACATTATCTAATTTTTAAGTCCTGAAAGTGCGGACCTTCTTTACTGAATATGAATATATATATATATATATTTTATTATTATTTTTATAATTATACCTATCTACAGTATATATAGATAGGTTTATTTTTCAGTAGTGGACCTGACAATGGTATTTTATTTTTTGACATTACTTCCCCTTTAAACTGTAGGTCTCCTTTAAAGGGGTTGTTCACCTTTGACTATGATGTATTGTAGAGAGACATATTTTGAGACAATTTGCAATTGGTTTTCATTTTTTTTATGCTGTTTTTCCCAAGATGTATTCTACAAGACAACAGTAGAGGGCGCGCCATTTCAAATTATTTTGTTTTGGTGGCGCTATTACTCACTGCTTGTAGTATCCATTGCCTCTCACTGTTTAGCATGTGCTTGCAAAATAACTCCTAATTCTAAGTGCAGCCCTTTACGATGAACTGGTATTATTTAGGATACATCAAATCCTTAATTTTTTATAATATAATTTTCCATTTTTTACATTTAAATATGTAAAATAGGATTCTGATTCAGTTTAGTATTTGGACAAAATTTATTTAAAAGATTCAGTTTTTGGCCTTATTCAAAAATAACAGATTGGGTGCAACCCTACAATGCGTGCAACAGATAGCAACAGATAAAAGGTACCTATACACCAGTGATGGCAAAAACGTACCCACCAAGCAAATATATGTTTTTGATTCTGGATCAATTAACAATTACACAGGGAAGGAGGACAATTTCAGGAGATTTGGTTCTGACACCCCCCCCCCAACACGCAATTAAAATATGCAGTCACCAAAGAGCAAAAAAAAAATCACCCCCATGTGTCTTCAATGATTAGATAAACATCTGAATAAAAGAATAATTTGCTTGTATTTGGCCATTCAAAAAAGAAAAAAGAAACCATGAGACAGATACTTGGGAGATGCTGTCTTATAGTTTGCCTTATGTCTCGAATGCAAAGGTTGCCAGGTAACCAGTCATGGCAAGAATTTACAGCCCAGGCAAAATATGCTTTGGATTATTGATCCAGTGGCAGGTATCTCATGGAGAAAGGAATAGAAATGTAAAGAAGGTTAAACTTAAAGGGCAACTAAAGTCTAAAATAGAATAATGTTAGAAATGCTGTATTATGTATACTAAATATAAACATGAACTTACTGCACCAGCAGCCTAATAAGACAAATGATTTATGCTTTCAAAGTTGGCGCAGGGGGCTGTCATCTTGTAACTTTGTTAGACATTTCTGCAATATCAAGACTCGCACATGCTCAGTGTGGTCTGGGCTTCAGTTGGGAGGTTAAGCTTAGGGATCGTCATAAATTATCAAAACAGCACAAGTCAAATAATATCTGCCATAGAAGCCAATACAGCAAGACTGATTAATAATCATAATATAGAGACTGCACTGCGTCTCTGGATACAAATCTCTACAGGGAATCCAACAATGCTGCTCGAGTTCTGGGAAGTAAGGTGGGGGGGGGTCCCCCTGCCATTTGAAAGTATGATCGTTTACCTGCACAGCAGTTGGGGACCATCTGACAATTCCTATCCACAGCAGTAAAAGAAGGGGGAATTGCACTGCATACAGTCAGGTTTATGATAAAAACTGTAGACATCTTTTAATTAAAGTATATTGGAGATAGATTTCTTTTTCATTAAAGAAAGTAAAAATGGGATTTTATATTTTTGCCTTTACATGCCCTTTAAGGGGCATAGGAGAACAGTGTGCAGTGGGGGTGTGATTGATGACTTATAGGGCATCGTACAAAACAGATCCTTTGTCAAGATGGGGAAACCCTAAAGTGATTTATTGTGGACCCTGCAATTTCTTTATTATTCATAATTCCTAAGGCCTTTGGGGCCTCTGTGTATTAGGAATCCCAGTCCAGTCCTGGCAATGTTGCCCCGTCATATAATCAACAGGCTGGCGGTGACTAGTCACACTTATCCAGGGCTGTCACATTCCTTAGTCGGCTGCTAGCTGACTAAGGATGCTCTGTGAAGTTTGTGTGAGAAGAGTGAGACATGCTGGATTTTGTAGTTTCTTTAGGGTAAGGCCATACGAGGAGATTCGGGGAGATTTTGTCGCCTGGCGACTAATCGCCTCGTCTTTTGAGTGACTATCTCCCCGAACTGCCTCTGCGTTTTTCCCCAAAGGTTACAATGCAAAGTCGCCTGCGCTAATGCACACGCGGCGATGCGTTTTCAATAGTCGCCCAAAGTTGCCTCACTGAGGCAATTAGTCGCCAGCAGGGCCGGATTTAGGGAGAGGCCCCCTAGGCCCGGGCCTAGGGCGGCAAGATGTTTAGGGGCGGCAAGCAGGCGCCCCTAACATCTATATAACTGTGTTACTGTGCCCCAAAAGGAAAAGGAGCGCTGTAATGATATCATCATCGCGCGACTGCACCGCGCATGTGCACACACTGGCGCAACGTCACTGCACGCCGGCCTTCTCATTTGTAAGAGTGGAGTGAGCGAGCCATGGATCTGGGGGGGCGCCACAGCAGCTGTGCCTAGGGGAGCACAAAAGGTAAATCCGGCCCTGGTCGCCAGATGACAAAATCTCCCCGAATCTCCTTGTGTGGACTAGCCCTTAGAGCTCAGAAACTTGACAGGCTCCAACTAAAGTTTGCCAAGCCCCACCTGTATGTGAGCAGCCATATACCTGATAGGGAGGAATGTGAGAGGAGGAGAAATGGGTTGGAGCTGAGAGAAGAAAAAGTTGGAAGGAGTTAGGCTTAAAAGATTTCATCAACTCAATGCAAAAGAAGAAAAGGGTAAATATAACTGATGAAAACAGATATTTGGAGAGAGATTACAGTAAGGATAGAATTGGGAAGGAGAGCAGCAATAGGCACGTTTAAGAAGTAGTAAACGTTGGGGCTGTGAGGGGGAGAAAGAAAGAAGGAAAAAGAAAGAGGAGAGACAGAGCCAGTTATTGGGCTGCCGAGAGTAATTGCCAGAGGTACACCCAGCGAATGGACTGAGGCTGCATATACAGTGGGGTGAGCCTGCCTGATGGGGCTAGTCATGGGGGGATATGTGCAGGACTGCTTGAAGAAAACTCGCACAGGACTTGCACATATGATTAAAACTTTTCTGTGCATGGGAGTGTCAGTTTTCTAAAAGTATTCACACAGTTAAGAACTTTACAAGACTAAAGCTCTCAAACCTCTGTCTCATTGTTTCGCATTTTTACATTTAAATTTTGTATCAGTTCAATAGTGCAACAAATAACCTACTATATCTTTCTACAGACCTGAAATTTGGTTACTGTTTATGTTCCTGTGTAAGAACCATAGCGATTGCATTCGAGACAGCTTTTTTTGTTATCTACGTCATAGACATGGGCCCTTAAACATACAAACTGCACATTATATTTAAATGCATGTACTGGTCCTTTAACCATGTCACACTGGGTCCCCCAAAAACAGATTCATTGTTTGTGTGGATTTGGCTTCTTGTTTATTCCAAAGTGAATCAATTAACTCTTTCCTTGCCTTCACTAGCCATTATGATTTATTTATGATCTGTGATTTATGATCTGTATGTGCTGATGGTATTACACAGAAATAGAGCCATGCTTACCTTACGCTGTGTTTTTGGGGTCTTTATCATTGAATCTGTCCTGCTTTGAGTTCTGGGGGTATTAAACCTGTAATTACCACCACGGGCGATTCGGCCCCCTAAACCACCCTGAGGTGGGTCCTGTGATTCTGCCCCCCCCCCGCCACATCTTCCATCGGAGCTGGTCTCTCGTACTAGAAGAGCTAAATTTCATGTTTAAAACCTGGAAATTCAGCTCTTGCCTCATGGCTGGTGTGTCCCTAATTGCCACTGTGTTCATCCTGCTATGAGCTCTGGGGTTAATAGACATAGAGCTGCCACTGTGTACATTCTTCTATGCTTTCTTGGAGTATTATTCATGGAATTGCCACAGCATTCATCCTGCTCAGTGTTTTATAGGCATTATAAATGAAATTGACAACCCTGTAGGCATCACTGGCAGTGGCTTTTGTCTGAGAATGATGAGATTCATTAGGAAAAGCTAAAATAGATCCTTATCTATCTATGCTGAGTGGTTTATTGAGAGCATGTCTCCCAAAATAGGTGTGGTTTAAAAATTTGCTTTGACGCACCTTGCACACCACCATTCTTACCCATGTCTCCAGAATTTGCTCTGACAAACTGAGGTTATTTTAACTGGAAAGATGTGGATTTTGCCCCCATGCTGCAAACCCAAAACACTACCCTGCCTAGGGCCCTATTTTATCTTAATCTGACTGATCAGGAGTGCACAAAGCATTATGGGGCACATTTACTAAAGAACGAAGTGGCTAATCCTATCGACTTTTCGCCAGCGTTGCCACCCACAGGAACATCGCCAATTTACTAACAGGTGCCAATTCGCTAGCCAAACAGACCGTCGATAGCGGTCATTCTCACTCTATCACCAGGCAACTTTTTACTTTGGCGAACAGATGTTACTTCACAAATTCACTAAAATGCAGATTTTACTGAATGCTGCCTCTTTCGCCAGATTTGCCTTCGCCACCTCAGACCAGGCCAAGTGCTATAAAGAAGCTCCTTTTTTCAGCGTGATGCCTGCAAAAGTCCTAACAAACTTTTTTTGGGGAACCTTTTTTTCCAGACATTGCCTAACATGTGGAACATTCATTTTACAGTGGACACATGTGTAGGGCATTATAATAACTCTATTGTCTTTATTAAGGTTCCCTGGACATGTTTTTTAAAAAGTGGAATTTGTAAGTATTTGCACCAACATTTAACATAAAGATGTCCATACAACTTTAAATTACCCGCTCTATACAAACTGACCTGTGCACAAGATCACTAGTGAATTTTCGCTAGGCAGAAATGAATGCTAGTGCATCTTCGCTTTGAAAGGCTCGCACTGCCAAAGTAACGCTAGTGAAAAGTCGACAGCGTTCAGCGCCCATGACGAAACTCTGCATATTAGTGAATTGGCATAGTCTGAGTGCATTTCGCCTGGCGAAGTGTTGCACTGGGTGCGAAATGGACGCTGGCGAAAATTCACACATTCTGCCCCTATGTGTTATTCCCCAAGCACATGAGAACTAGTGAGAGGCAGTTGATAATAGCTCCCTCTACTGTGTCTTGTAGAATGTGTCTCAGAAAAAGCATATAATGTAGTAAGTTAAAGGAGAAGGAAAGCTACGGAGGCATTTTATTGCCAATAGATTAGCTGCAATAGTGCAAGCTAGAATGCTATATTTATTCTGTAGAATGTTTTACCATACCTGAGTAAAAAGCTCTAGAAACTCTCTGTTTGTTTAGAATAGGAGCTGCAGTATTATTATTAACATTATTATTATTAACATGTATTTATATAGCGCCAACATATTGCGTAGCACTGTATTAATATTAGTATTAATGTGGTGTGACATCACTTCCTGCCTGAGTCTCTCCCTGCTCTGGGCTCAGATTACAGTAGAGAAGGGAGGGGTGGGGGGAGAGGAGCAAACTGAGCATGCTCTTGCCCAGGGCAATGAGGTTTTAGCTGAAGGCAGGAAGTCTGATCCAGAAGCCCATGAGTACACAATAGAAGGAAAGAAATGCAGTGTTTCTTTTGACAGGGGACTCAGAGAAACATTACTTTGGGGGTTTACTGGTATATTTAGATGGACCTTTCTGATAAGGCTTACTTAGTTTTAACCTTTCCTTCTCCTTTAAATAGCAATTCACTTGTCTTACGTGTCCAGATCAAACACAACATGCTGTGCACATCAAATATATTTCAATTCCGAAAAACAGACAAAAGTATATGCTAATGGGTCTCCTATACTGCCACTGGAATAGAGGTGAATGAAAATTGTGAATGAAGGAAGCAATGCAGAGCTGAGGAGTGGTGCAGAGGTGTGTGGATGTGAAGGGTTACAGAGAACTTTACTCCATTTTTAAAATGTTGACAAAAAATGTCTTTGCAGTTTTTCTTCATTTAATGATATAGTGGTAAGTGTGTGTAACCTGTCTTACTTTCACCAAAAAATTAAAAGTGACGGTTGAGCCAGAATTCTGGTAGTTTTTATTTGTGAATATGGCGATTGTATTTACACCATTTTTACGCCACTCTTGTTTTAAAAAAAAAAATGGTACCTCAACTTTTGTGAGTTTGATTTGCGGAGACCACAAAAAAACTGTATGCAAAAGCATTTTAAGAGCTCTATTGAACTTGACCCCTAAACTTTGCAGAACGTTTTTAAGACATTCCCTGAAAATTAGAGGGGGTTCTGCAACATTCATTAGCACTTCATTAGCACTCACTATTTGAAGAATACTGCAATTGGTAATTGTAGTAAGTAGTCTTGTTTGGTTAACGAACAAGCCGTTGGGATGATCAGTGGATTCTGTTGTGTTCCCAATTTCATGTGGGAAAGTGACTATTGAGGAAGAAGTGGAGAGAAAAAGAAAATGGTAAAGGGGGGGGGGTATTTTAGAAAGGCAAGTACAGAAAAGAAAATGGGGAAGATAAATTGTTGCATACATGAAAGAAAATTGAATCTTTCACTCTCAACTGGATTGTTTCCTTCTCAACTAAAACATGCTCTTGTCACCCCCATTCTGAAAAAACCCTCTCCCGATCCCTCCAATCTTGAAAACCTCCGACCTATCTCTCTGCTACCTCTCATCTCTAAACTACTTGAGCGCCTAGTCTACAACCGACTAACCTCATTACTCTCTCACAATAACCTACTGGACCCCCTACAACAGGGCTGGGACAATGCGGGCGAGTGCGCATGCGCGAAAAAAAACAAGCGCGCATGCGCAAAAAAATACGAGTGCGCATGTGGGAAAGACGAAAGTACACTTGCGCAAAACAAAGATACACGCACGTCGGCCAGAGCAGGGACTGGACTAGGGGATAGCAGAGGCAGAGAAGGTGCGTGCCTGTCGCCCCTCCAGCTTTGCACCCTAGGCACGTGCCTACTCTGCCTACCCCTAGTTCCGGCCCTGCCCTACAATCTGGGTTTAAGCCACAACACTTCACTGAAACTGCCCTGACTCGACTAACTAATGACCTTTTAACCGCTAAAACCAACAATCATTTCTCACTTCTAATACTGCTTGATCTCTCAGATGCATTTGACACTCTAGATCACCCTCTCCTCCAGTCCCTCCATTCGCTTGGCCAGTGATCCCCAACCAGTAGCTTGTGAGCAACATGTTGCTCTCCAACCCCTTGGATGTTGCTCCCAGTGGCCTCAAAGCAGGTGCTTCTTTTTGAATTCCTGGCTTAAAGGCAAGTTTTGGTTGCATAAAACCCAGGTGAACTGCCAAACAGAGTCTCAATGTAGGTTGACAATCTACATAGGGGCTACCAAATGGCCAATCACAGCTCTTATTTGGCACCCTATGAACATTTTTCATGCTTGTGTTGCTCCCCAACTCCTTTTTCTTCTGAATGTTGCTCACGGGTTCAAAAGGTTGGAGATCCCTGCGCTTGGCCTTCATGACACAGCCCTGTCCTGGTTTTCTTATTACATCACCAATCATTCCTTCAGTGTCTCCTACAATGGAGTAGCATCTTCTCCCCTACCTCTTTCTGTTGGGGTTCCTCAAGGCTCTGTCCTGGGACCATTACTATTCTCCCTCTATACTTCCTCCCTCTGCAAACTAATTAACTTGTATGGTTTCCAATACCACCTCTATGCTGACGACACTCAGATCAATCTCTCATTTCCTGATCTCAACCCAGAACTCCTAACTCGCATCTCCGCTATCTCTACCTGGATGTCGCAACGCTACCTTAAATTAAACCTCGCTAAAACGGAAATGGTTCTCTTCCCTCCAACTAACACCAGTAACATCCCGGAAGTATCCATCATAGCTAACAATTCCACTACCACCCCCTCTCCCCAGGCCCGGTGCCTTGGGGTTATCCTAGATTTTGCTCTTTCATTCACTCCTCATATCCAGTCACTTATTAAATCATGTCACTTCCACCTAAGGAACATATCCAAAATACCATTATTTATCACCCAAGATGCTTCCAAAATTCTTATTTACTCTATCGTCATATCACGTCTAGACTACTGTAACTCTCTTTTAATTGGCCTACCCATGCAGAGACTGTCACCTCTCCAGTCCATAATGAACACTGCTGCGAGGCTCATACACCTCAGCGACCGCTCCTCCTCTGCCATGCCAATGCCACTCTGTCAATCCCTGCACTGGCTTCCGCTACCTTTCAGAATCAAATTCAAATTAATGACCCTGACATTCAAAGCACTTCATAACTCTGCCCCACCCTACATCTCTGAACTCATCTCTATATACTATATTCTATATTCGGCCAGGATTCGGCCTTTTTCAGCAGGATTCAGATTCGGCCAAATACTTCTCCCTGGCCAAACCGAATCCAAATCCTAATTTACATATGCAAATTAGGGGTGGGGAGGGAAATCATGTGACTTTTTGTCCAAAAATAAGGAAGTAAAAAAAATATCCCCTTCCCACCCCTAGTTTGCATATGCAAATTAGGGTTCGGATTCGGTTCGGTATTCGGCCGAATCTTTCACAAAGGATTTGGGGATTCGGTCGAATCCAAAATAGTGGATTCGGTGCATCCCTACTATATACTCACCTAACCGCTTACTACGCTCCTCTACTGACATGCTACTCAACTCTTCTCTCATTACCTACTCACATGCTTGCATTCAAGACTTTGCAAGGGCTGCACCCCTCCTCTGGAACTCTCTCCCACGGTCTGTCCCAACTTTTCTGCTTTCAAGAAATCTCTTAAAACACACTTCTTTCGAGAAGCCTCCCCTCACACTGAAAGTGAGAAGCTGAGATGAGGCACATCTGACTGGTACTACAGGGCTTCTTGGGAGTCTAGCAACACTGATATTATAGTCTAAACAAGGATACCATTGCCTGTGCTATGAATATCATTCATCAGCTGGGTACAGGCAGAACTAGTCATGTAACGACTAGTCATAACCAGGGCTGTCACATTCCTCAGTTACTCAGTTACTAGTGTTTCTGACATGCTCTGTTAAATTAGTGTGAGGAATGCTGGATTTTGTAGTTTCTCCAGAGCTTAAAGGGGTTGTTCACCTTTCACCACTTTAGTTGTTATCAGATTGTTCCCCAGAAATAAATACTTTTTTCAATTACTTTCCATTATTTATGTTTTACTGTTTTTCCAAAATCTAAGTTTAAAGTTTAATTCCTGTCTCTGGTGTTTCAGTCTGGCACCTCAGTAATTCAGGTGCAGTTTTGCAACATTGAGTTGATACATTTCTCAGCAGCATCTCTGGAGTATTAGCAACTATTGTATCAACTCTAACAGCTGCCTGTAATGAAACCCAGGGATTCTGCTCAGCAGGTACAAAGATAAGAAATGTATCAACTAAATGTATCAATTTAGAACAGTTTCCAGGGTCGGCAAACCCCCCTCCCAGAGCTGCTTTAGAAGGTGAAAAATGACACTTTACACTCCAATATTAGAAAAATGGTGACACATAGAAAATAGAAAGTAATCGGAAAAAGTTGTTATTTCTGGTGATCTATCTGAAAACAACTAGTTTTTGTAGGTGAACAACCCCTTTAAACTTTGACATGCTCTGGGGTTAGGAAACTTGTATACTATGAATCCCACACCTGCATGCGATGTGCACAACAATATACCTTATTGGGAGGAGTATGAGAGGAGTGGAGGGGGAGCAGTGGGTTGGAATTGAGAGGAGCTGAGAAAGTTGAGAGACGAGAAAGTCTGAAGGAGGCTAAAAGATTTCAGCAGACTGAAATAAGGAAATGTTGGAGCTGTGAGGGGGAGAAAGAAAGAAGAGAGAAGGAAGAGCCAGTAATTGGCTGCCAAGGGTGAGAGACAGAGCCCAGCGAATGGACTGAGGCTGCACGGGAGCGCTCCTACGGTAAGGTGAGCCTGCCTGATGGGGCTAGTCATAGAGGGATATGTGCAGGACTGCTTGCAAGAAAACTCTCACAGGACTTGCACATGCAATGAAAATATTTCTGTGCATGGGAGTATCTGTATTCTAACACAGTTGGTCAGTTTTTAAAACCTTGACCATTTAGGGACAAAGAATAACTTTGAGAGAAGGTCAGCATTCGAGACTTTCAGAAAGGGTTTAAGTTGCATGGGAAAGTAGGAGTAAGTTTCCCTGTGAGTGCAATCCTTCTGGCGATTTTTCAATATAGCCAGGGGGGAAGGTAGGGGAAGGCGGTTCGGGAAGATTGTCGCCCTGAAGAAGAGTCGATTTGTCGCCGGGGCGACTAATCTCCCCGAGTGTAAACGCAGGCCAAGGATCATCCCCTACACTTGAATCATCCTAATCTTGTGACTGCACCCGCAACCACTGTGTCAGCCAAGGTGCAGGCACATGCAGCACATTTCAGCGAGAGAATGCAAATTCTCTTTTTGGGAGTGAATCCACCACGTGTGCCTGTACCCAAGCAGACACCATGGTTCTGGTTGCAGGCAGGACAGGAGGCTGATGCCAGCATGGGTGTTGATTCTCAGTCTGCATATTGCAGCAGGTCATTTTTCAGCTCTGTTTGGCATTACCGTTAGTGCCAGAAATAACTTAAAACATAGATATTTCTTAATTTAAAGCAGGCATACATGATGTTACATAGTTAGTTACATCAGGGCCAGAACTAGGTGTAGGCAGAAGAGGCACCTGTCTAGGGCGAAATGATGGTGGGGGCGCAGGCAGGGCCAATGTTAGAAATCAAGGGGCCCCGTAAAAAAAAGGCCGCGCCCCCAAGCCCCGCCCCAGATCCTGCCCACTCCAAATCACGGTTAAAAGACCACACAGACATCAGCGCTAAAAAAGGTAACCCCCCCCCCACACACAAGTTATAAATAGCTATTGGGTACCAGGGCCCCCCTATAAGTTAAAAATAAACATTGGCGCCGGGGCCTCTCATAAAAGTTTTTTTTTAAAAAAGCATTGGTGCCAGGACCCCCCCATCCATATATACAGTTAGTAAAATGACTGCTCCAGACCCAACCCTTTGTCTAGTATTTCCTTATACAGCTCCTGCCTGTGCAAGCCACATACTTACTGGGTGCTCCACTTTCTCAGTTATAATCCAGTTCATCAAAGGCCTTTGATAAAGATTAGGGATGGGCGAATTTTCCGCCCATCCCTAATAAAGATAGGGCTTACTGAGTGAAGCATGTTCCTCTTCTAGACAGGAGGGGGTGTCAAAAATCTGTCACAAAAGAACCCTATTTATATGGAAAGTGGTGTGTTCATGAGAAATAATTGGAATCTATAGATAGAATCTATAGATAGCGCCCCTATACAGTATAATTTTCATATTCGCAAACCGAATTGACACCTTTTCTGACTTTGTTTGAAAACTTTGTGTTTTAAAACTAGTGTTTTAATAATTTTAGGAATATGAGTTATGTTTTACCTAATAACTGGTTATGAATCTGATTAGTCAGCATGCACACTTTGTGTGTTTTCTACTTTTTTTATAGTTATATTAATTTATATTTTTTTATTAGTTCATATTTTGACGCACGGTATTTGAGTGGAGGGTGCTATCCCTAAAACATTTTTGGTTGGAAAGGTTGAACTTGATGGACGTGTGTCTTTTTTCAACCTAACTTACTATGTATTATTATTGGTCAGGTTTAATGATGCAAGTCCTTGCATGCAGATTTTAGTGTGTAATATATTTATACCTTTTTATGGAAATAATACAGTAATTACAGTGTTGCCTAAAGCTGGGCACAGACGCAAAGATCTGACCGTACGAATTAATGTACGATCGGACTTTCCAATCTCCCGACCCGCCACTAACCATTCAGATCAAATAAAGTAGTTAAAGAACAGATCAGCCAATGTTCTGCCCCTGAAATTAATCGTACGATAGTTATATCTGACAAAGCTAGCGACAGTCTCCCACTGAAAATCGTACAATTGGCAATACCCGCAGAGAAATTACCCGTAGCCGACAGAAATTTTCTAACCTGTCCGATCGACCAAACGACCGATCTCCGCCGGACGAAAAATGACGGGACTCTCCACACACGTTACGAAAATCGTATGTATGCTTGATTCATACGATGAGATCTTTGCGTCTATGGCCAGTTTAAAGCAGTCATCAGGAGTTGTAAAGTTGCTGCAGAATGCTCTGCAGAGCTACTAACTTGACAGCCCTGGGCTAGTGGTGTGACACTTTTGTTATTTATAGAGAAGAATAATAAGGATTAGGGATGTTCAAGCATAGTACCTCCAGGTTTAGGCAAATTGATTTATCCTTAAAGGGGTGGTTTACTTTTACATTAAGTTTCAGTGTGTTATAGGCCGGCCAATTCTTTTCAATTGGTTTTCATTTTTATTTATAGTTTTTTTTTTAAGTATTTGCCCTTTTATTCTGATTTTGTCCAGCTTTCAATGGAGATCACTGACACCATCTAAAAACAAATGCTCTGTAAGGCTACACATGTATTGTTATTGCTACCTTTTATACTCATGTTTCTATTCAGGCCCTCTCCTATTCATATTTCCATCCCTTATTCAAATCAACGCACGATTGATTTGAACCCTAGCAACCGGATTTGCCAAAATTACAAACTGGAGATCAGAATAAAAAGCTCAATAACTCAAAAATTGCAAATAATTAAAAATGAAAACAAATTGTAAATTGTCTCAGAATATCACTCTCTACATCATACTAAAAGTTAGCTCAAAGGTGAACAACCCCTTTAAATGTATATGCTCAGGAGATAAATAGACTCGGCAGGGCCTATCCCTTTTGTTTTATTTAGCGGACTTGCTCAGCATGCTACTGCATGACTCATAATTAAGTATGCCATAGCATTCAAAACCTAGGCTAAGCAGGTCTGTTAAATAAGACATCAATTTTCTCATTGTGGTTTATTTTAATTGCAGTGCTATATTTAGGGCTCTTACTGACGAGCGGTTGAAGCTGCGCTCCCCTGAGTTCCGTTTTTCTGCGTTCAGCCGCAGGGGAGCGCAGGAATAGACGCATTTAGCTTTTTTCAATGGGGCTGTACTCACACAGGCGCGTGTAGGTGCAGAACGCAGGAAAAATGCAGCATGTTGCGTCTCAACCTGCGTTCAGCGCCTACACGCGTCTGTGTGAGTACAGCCCCATTGAAAAAAGCTAAATGCGTCTATTCCTGCGCTCCCCTGCGGCTGAACGCAGAAAAACGGAACGCAGGCTTCAACCGCTCGTCAGTAAGAGCCCTTAAAGCTCATTTTCGGGTCAAAAGTTTTTCCAGCCCAGCATTACCCAAGAGCTCCTACAGCCTTAACTCTATAGTGCATGTAGCAATGCTAATATTTACATGTTTATTTTTGTCTATTTTTACTGCAAAGCAGATTGTGCCATTTCGGAAATGCAAACTTTTATTTCACAGCTATTGAGAATTAAGTGAATTATTTTTTTGCTTTGCTACACAGGCAATCGGCAAGATAGAACAGTCCTATGTCCCACTGCAAACAGCACTGAGCAGGAGGCACAAACATTGCTGTTCAACTGCATTCCCAATATCTGTCTCCCAGGCACTCATTGAATGTTATATTCCACTCCATGCCTGCCTTTTACTGAACACACCTGCAGAAATATTGCTAGAGGGTGTTTCGTGCGTGACAGCTATAGAAATACGTTTTTGTTTAGCAAGAACCAGAGAGAGACATTGTGTACACAGTGGAATGGGCTGGAAAAGGTTCTCATAAACCTGCCCTGCCCAGCGTCTTTCTTTCATTTATTTATTTATTGGACTGGCATCAGTCTGAAAAAGATCCACGTGAGTCCAGGAAGTTTTTGCTAAATAATGCTATTCTACTTTATACAAAAAAGTCTGTGATTATAGGAAAGGGTCAGAAGCTTTAGCATGTATCTAAATGCCAGCAAGTGAAGCGAATATTAGTACCATGATTTTATGTTGTTGCCATACTCTGCCTTAATCTTACCACTTTGTTCGATTTAATGCTAAATTAGAGTGCCAGGAAGGTAACCGTATATAATATCAAGCAGTGTTGGAAGCTGGTAATTAGTTTCATCCAGTGTCCTTATCTAGTGGGGCACAAACCAATGCTCCAGACCAGACTAGTGTTTGTATTGTTTCCTTTCACCACTGTTGCAAGTTCCACTAAAACTAATGTTCTGTCCCATATTTCATTTCATAGCATGATTTCATACCTCCCAACAGTCCTGTTTTTCGCGAGACAGTCCCGATTTTGACAACTCAACGTAACGTTTCAGACTACGAGATTCTTTGGTGCTCTGTTAGGTCAACCTGACCATCGGTTTATGGAAGAATGTTCTGGAGAACTTGAGAGCAAGGTCTAAGAGCTATTGTGGTACAATGTTTGATAAAACTTTGCTGATCAGTGAAAGGCTGCTGTTCCTTTGGGAGTTTAAGTAGTGCACCATAATTGTTGAATTTAGCCCAGTACCTAATCCTCACCAAAAGATTTCACTAAATAGAAACCCAACAATTGGCATCAGCAATTGTGCAGCACTTTATCGTCACAAGACTTTTTACTCAGATACTGCAAAAATTGCTAGAATGTGGCAGAATATCAAACTGAATCCTGGATTAGGTGTGTTTCATGTGACAATCTTCTAACGTTGATGTAGGTTTTGTGTGCAGCATGCGCACATTAAAGAGGCATGTCTTTGAATTACTCATAGGTTCTGCAATCAAGTTATGTATGAGTTGTAAATTTAGTTACAAGTATTTGCAGTGTTTTACAAGGCTTGTGGGTGTGAATCAGTAATGCCTCTAGGTGGAACTAAGCAAGTTCACGTTACAGGGCATAGAATGCAGTAAGGAAACATTAAAAGAAGAATTCAGTGACTTTAGTAGAGTCAAAGTGAGGACGTGTTATGCGGCATTGTTGAGGTGATATTGACTGTTGTAATTTTCAGTAATATGCATCTAAATGTTACTTACTGCACTTGCTCTATTACCTGGCTAGAAAATTAGATATTTCTAGCACTCCCCCTTCTACAGACCTCAGGGCAGATTAATGCATACCTCCCAACTCCCAACCAGTCCCTCTTTTGACAGCTCAACCCACAGTCCCTCATTTGTACTGGAAAGTCCAGTTTTTCTCTGCACTGAACAGCCATAAAAAGAAACAAAGTTTCTAACTTAATTGGCTTTTGGCAGAGTTCCCAGAACAGCCACAGCAGCTTATAAGGTACTTTTGTAACAATTTTGAGATAAGCAAATAAGTAATTGTAACAATATAAGATAACAGGTCCCTTGGGAAAAGTTAGACTCAATGCTTAAAGGCCAATTCACCTTCATTAGCAAAACTGTAATAACTGAAAAAATGACAGAAATATGTTCAAACTTTCATAACCTGCCAAATTTTGTAAAATGGACATGGTAATTAGGGGGTGTGGCCACACAAATGGGCATGGTCAAAAAAAATTGCCGGAGGAAGTAGAATCATATGTATAAGGGAAGTAGCAAAATAGTAGGCTGCATAGGTTTCGTTTCAAGAATGTAAGGTAGTCTGCCTTGCTTCAATCCATGCAAGTTTTGGGGGGCTACCCAATGTAGTATGATTTTGAGCATTTTTTCAGTCAGATCAAGCTACATTAGCACTGTAGGAAGGAATGGACCCATTTGGTGGGAACAACTGTGTATAGCAGCAACAAAGGCCTTCACTCTTATGCTGGCGTCTTCTCCGTTTCCCATTTGTGGTCCAGTAAAAAGCAATGGTGGTGTAGTCTGTGGAGAGCACTTGAGAAAGGACGTTGTACCTCCGAAAGGTTTTGTGGAGATTTTTTTTTATACCATATAGTCTGTATTATACCATACTACATGTCCAGTTCCCCTCCAGGCGAATTTGGAGAAGCCGAACACCTGGCAACTTCTTTTTCCTGGTGCCCAGGAATCGGCCACCTCTCGTCCAAGGTCAGAAGAAATTCACTGGAGCAACTCCTGTGTGCCAGTGAATTTCTTCTGACAGTTCACCTCCATCACATTTGATCACATTTGCTTTATGATGGAGGCAAAGTGACACTGAGTAATATGGCCATTGTTACACATCTTCTGTGGCCAAAAGATGCGCAGTACCCTTCTCAGACGGAGGGTTGACAGCTTGGCTAAGTCATTTTCTGTCATATGCCAGAACTCCAAGCCATAAAACAGCATTGAAGAAATACAGCTCTGGTACAGTTCACTGCATCTGTTGACACTTAGTGCTAAGGGAACCCTGGAGCTAGTGCCTGGACCAGGCCCGGATTTACTATCCAGGCACCCCTAGGCTGGCTCTGCTCGACCTGCCCCCTTCCATTCTCCTCCCCTTCCCTTCTCCATCCTTTCCCCTCCCCTTCCCCATCAACTTCTCCTCCCCTTTCCCTTCACCTACCCGTTCACTCCCTTTGCATGCACATGTACTGTAGAACTGGTCCGGCACTGGAGACACACGGGAGATTTTCATATTTCCACCATGCCAGTTTCCAGTGCTCGCATTTGGACGTGGCTGGGCAGCATGCCCCCTAAAATTCTGCCCCATTAAGCCTGGGCCTTTGTGGCCTTGCCACAAGTTCGGGCCTGGTCTCAGTGTTGGATTGGCCAACTGGGATACCCGGAAAAATTCCAGTGGGCCCAGGTGTTAGTGGACCCTCTTGCTTCTAACCATTTGGCCTATTTCATGGTCATTACCTATTTCTTTAATAGAATAGCATATAGTAAGTAAAGATAAAAGACTAAGAGACTAAAAAGGTTGAGTGAATTGAGGAGGAATAATAGTTTGGAAAGTGGGCCCACGGTCTAAGGTTTTCTGGTGGGCCCCTGGCATCCCAGTCCGACACTGCCTGGCCTGGACAAGAGGTGGATAAAAACGTCAGGATGTCTCTGCAACAATAGGTGTGACTACGCCCCAATTAGAACGGGACCAAAAATTTGGTCATAAATCACCCCTATATTATCATCCTTAACAGCTCTATGAAATATGCTATATACCTGAATACTGTCAAAATCAACTAACCTTATCCAGCATCTGTATAAGCATTCTTTTATTTTTCAGCACAGCCACATTTAATTGGCTTAATAGGATTTTTATTATTATTTTATTATTTCTACTTAACATTCTAGCATATTTTACATTGATGTCATAAACCTTGGTCAAAAAAACAAGCACAAAAACTCAATTATAAATATATAAACAATTACTATGGCAATACCATGCTTATTTCCATTTGTGGATGTTGTCATAATTATGTAAATGCAGAAAATCATAATTATGTAATACATGACACATACTTATGTAAACTGGATATTGCCTGTATTGCATATACCGGTTCATCCAACCCTTTTGATGGGTGTATTTACTTTTAGAAATGAAATGAGATGAAGAGACATAAGAGAATTATGGGAGAATGGAGTGGGGGTAGGGTGCAGAACAGGGTATCTCCTAAGGATTTACAACCAGTAATACTTTCCATTCTCATTAATTGTAGAGTGTTCTCGTAGCATTTTATATAGGTATCGAATCTGACTACATCTTGTCATATTTTCACTGAAACCAGTATGGGGTTGTTGAAATTAGGTTTAAACTGCCAGGACACAGTATAACTGGGTGACCAAGAAATTTAGTTTTAGCTTTGGAAATTCCAGCTCACCCACTGGTGTTCTTAAAGGGATTCTGTCATGATTTTTATGATGCTGTTTTTATATTCTAAATTACACTGTTTACACTGCAAATAATTCACTTTTACTAAAATTTAATTCCTGAACCAGTAAGTGTATTTTTCAAGTTGTAATATTGGTGTGTAGGCGCCATCTCAGGTCATTTTGCCTGGTCATGTGCTTTCAGAAAGAGCCAGCACTTTAGGATGGAACTGCTTTCTGGCAGGCTGTTGTTTCTCCTACTCAATGTAACTGAATGTGTCGCAGTGGGACCTGGCTTACTATTAAGTGCTGTTATTAGATCTACCAGGGAGCTGTTATCTCATGACAGGGAGCTGCTATCTAGTTACCTTCCCATTGTTCTACTGATGGGCTGCTGGGGGGGAAAGGGAGGAGGGTGACATCACTCCAACATGCAGTACAGCAGTAAAGAGTGAAGAGCAGTAAAAGTTTATCGGAGCACAAGTCACATGACTGGAGGCACCTGGGAAACTGACAATATATCTAGCCCCATGTCAGACTTAATACTTAGATAAATCTGTTTGCTCTTTTGAGAAACGGATTTCAGTGCAGAAGTCTGCTGGAGCAGCACTATTAACTGATGCGTTTTGAAAAGTATCCCTTTAAGATTTGTGGAATCAGTTGGCAATTGCTGCAGCTCGCTGTCTGGGAGACCTATGGGTTAGCTCCAGCTCCTGTGCTTAGGTCATGTACATTTCTATAGCAGAATCTTCAGATCTTTGGCATACCCACTGGGCATCATCTCAGTGATTGCCAATGGTGAGTAGATATTTGAAGCTCTAAATTTCAGTTTAGTTGGTTGGTTGCTTGAAGGACGAAAATAGTTTCCTTTCGTTACACATGCCTCTCTCCAGCATTCAGTTAACTCGTGTCTTTACACACATATATCCTCATGAGCTGTTTTTTTTTTTTTTTGTGATGCTCCTGCACTTGAATATACTTGAATAAGTAGGAGTTCACAGTGTTCTTCTTTCTTCCAAAAATAAAAATCCCGATTATTCATAACATGCTGCCAAATACACACTCTGGTTATGCAGCTTTAGTGCGCTGTTATGTAATAGTTTCTATCATTAAAAAAGTATTTTTTTTTCTGCCACACCTCAGCTATTAATAGTAGATAACTTTCTCTCACACTCTGTACCTCCTGCCCATATTGATTATTTGATGCACAATATGCTTCCCTTTTAAGTTAATTAAAATCTGTTTTGTTTTTTTTTTGTAACTTTAATTTTGGCAGCTTCCCTCCTACCTGCAGCCCCTCAGCCTCCTCCCTTTTCTCACTCCCATATAGTCAGCCACCACCTCTTTAGTCACTGATCCTCCTCTTCCCAAAATACTCTATTAATGCTTTGTACTTCCTACTACCTTCTCAGACTATGCATTAGTCTGTGTACTACCTCTTCATCATGGTTCAGACACAGCCGCGGCACAAGCTTAGCCGTTTTGGCAGTGTGTTGTCCTTGTCTGAGGGCAAGAAGCTGCGCAGCAGAGTATGGTGAGTGTTCATAAACAGAACTGGTAAGGGATGATGTGGTTGGATATGTGTGTATTTTTTATTTAGAGATTTTCTCTGTATTTCATTTTAATGTAAGTGTACAAATGGAAGAGGTATTCAGCCCTGTGCACATTTAATATTAGATAGATTTGATTAATGTATTTATGCTTGTAATACTTAGGGGCAGATTTATCAAGGGTCCAATTGATTTTTTTATGGTCAAAACTGTGAAATTCACTAGGGAGTTTTTCAAATTCGATTTGAGTTTTTCAAAAAAAATTTAATTCAGATTTCGAGATTTATAATATTCGGGCCCTTTAAGAACTCAAATTTGACTATTCCTCAACCTAAAACCAGCCAAATTGCTGTTTAAGTCAATGGGAGATGCTAAGGGATCAGTTTGGAGTTGTTTGCGGCCTTCCTAACATTCAAAGTTTTTTCGGAGAAAAAACTCGAATCGAGTTATTAAAATTCGAATCGAATTGAATCTAATTCGATTCGAGTTTTTGGGTCGATGTAATACATTTTGATTGTTCGAATTTGGTATTTATGGGAGTAGGCAGAAATTATTTTCATTATAAGTTTGACAAGTCTTTTGCTTGTGTTCTGTGGATTTAACAGCAGAAACTTTTATATAATGTGCATTAATTCTGAACATCTGCCCCTTTCATTCCATGCCCTTATTTTAATCCAGAAATTTGGCTTCGCTAGCGCAGAGAGTGCTATTGCTCTCAATGAACTGGCAAGGCGGAACCCCCTTTGACCCGCACCAACGCTGTTTTAAGCGTAAGCAGCAGCCCCAGGATCACCCCTGAAATGCATTATTTACATTGCATAACCACTGCTGAAGACATGGGTTCTCATCGTCAACAAATCTATTCAGTCTAGCTGTGCTTGATTAGAATTGGGTGCTGCCCTAAGCTATCTCCTTCATTCACCCCCTTTCCTATCCTATTGGCACATGCAAAGTACAGTAACCCCCCCGCTTTGCTTTCTGGACAGGTTAAATTGCAAGTGTCCTGCTTCAGACTTGGGGTAGGAGGGTGTTAAAAAATTGCAATGGTTTTTTCTATATTTGCTCCTGGGAGTCATCCCCTTGAAACTACTACTCTAGGCAGATGCTTGTTTAAGAAATATGGCACTGGACTAGTGCATGGTTTGATCTTGATAGTTTACACGTATTTCTTTGCTTTTTTTAAGATTTGTGGCTCATTATTGATTGAATCAAAACAAAACAGGCTATCTTTAGATGTTACAGCACTACTGTGGCCACGTTTAATAGATTTCAAACTTGCAACATTTGTGTTGTCTAACCATAAACTATTTTGCAATAAGTATTATCTAGTACATTCATTCTTTAATTCAAGCTCAATTGTGGATTGTTTTACATAATAGTTTCCTTGTTGCCTGTGTCATACAACTCTGGAGATTTTCTTTACATTAAGGGGCACATTTACTTAGCTCGAGTGAAGGATTAGAAGGAAAAAAATGTCGAATTTCGAAGTTTTTTTTTTGGCTACTTCGACCATCGAATTGGCTACTTTGACCTTCGACTACGACTTCGAATCGAACGATTCGAACTAAAAATCGCTCGACTATTCGACCATTCGATAGTCGAAGTACTGTCTCTTTAAAAAAAACTTAGACCACCTACTTTGCCACCTAAAACCTACCGAGCACAAATGTTAGCCTATGGGGAAGGTCCCCATAGGCTTTCCTTGCAAATTGTGATCGAAGGAAAATCGTTCGATTCGATCGAACGATTTTTCCTTCGATCATTCGATCGAACGAATAGCGGTAAATCCTTCGACTTCGGATTTAACTTCGATGGTCGAATACAGAGGGTTAATTAGCCCTTGATATTCGACCCATGGTAAATGTGCCCCTTAGTGTAACATCCCAGTGGCATTCCTAATCAGTTTCAGATTGAGTTTTACTTGCAAATAACTAATGATGGGCGAAGTTATTCGCCAGGCGCGAATTTGTGGCAAATTCCCGCCAGCGAATTTGCGCCGGCGTCAAAAAAACCGGAAGCCGGCGTAAAAAACAGACGCCGGTGTCAAAAACAAGACACGGCGCCGTTTCGCGAAGCAAAACGCCCCAAATTCACCCATCACTACAAATAACACCTATTAGTCATTGACCTTTTTAGTTTTATGAAAATGCTTCCAATTTGTTTCTTGATACTTATGCCATATGCAGAGCCTTTTATATGAGTAATACAGGTATAGAATCCCTTATCCAGAAATCCATCAACCAGAATGCTCAGAATAAGAGGAAAGCCATCTCCCTTAGAGACAAATTTAAGCAAATTAATCCCCTTTTTCTCTATAATAATGCAAACTACATTGTACTATGCTGCATGCATTCTTATTGGCTTTGCATATTTAAATATTTTTTAGTAGACGAGGTGGCAGATTTATCAAGGGTCGAATTTCGAAGTGAAAAAAGCTTCAAAATTCGACCATCGAATAGGGTAGTCCGACATTCAAAGTCGAAGGATTTTTATGATCGTACTTTCGAATCGTACGATCGTACAATTTAATTGTACGATTTTACAAACAAAATCCTTCAACTTCTCAAAACTTAGCCAAATACTGGCTAAAGGTTCTAGGAGGTCCCCTTAGGCTAACATAGTAATTCGGCAGGTTTAAGGTGTCGAAGTTTTTTAAAGAGACAGTACTTCGATTTTCGAATGGTCGAATTTGTGAAGTATTTTCACTTCGAATCGAAGTCGAAGTTGAATTTGGCCTATTCGATGGTCGAAGTACCCAAAAATTACTTTGAAATTCGAAGTTTTTTGATTCTAAAATTCACTTCGACCTTTGATAAATCTGCCCCTTAATATCCAAATTGCAGAAACACCCTTATCTGGAAAAGTCAGGTGCCAAGCATTCCCAATGAAAGACATAAACAGATGGATTAGCTGCAGTGTATAGCTAAAGGGCAAGGTGTGGCAAAGGTAAAACGGTGGGTTTCAGATGCTTAGAATATAAATAAACAATGATTGCGGTATGCCTCTATAATACAGAATACATAACAAGAGCCATGAATAGCCTATATATAGTACTGTGTAGTTACTTTAGTGTAGGGGAACAAATGGGACATATCCCATCAATACAGAAAGAAAATGCAAATTAACCTTAAAATCTATAGACCGAAAAGGAGTCATACTACTTCATAATGGCTCTTATGAGCGTTTTTACCTGCGCTCCCCTGCGTTCCGGTTTCATGCGTTCAGCCACAGGGGTAGACGCAATGAACTCTTTTCAATGTGGCTGTACTCACACAGACGCATGTAAGCGCCGAACACAGGTTGGGATGCAGCATGTTCCATTTTTCCTGCGTTCGGCGCTTACATGCGTCTGTGTGAGTACAACCACATTGAAAAGAATTCAGTGTGTCTACTCCTGAGCTACTCGGAACGCAGGGGAGCGCAGGTAAAAACGCTCATCTGTAAGAGCCCTCAGAGTCGGACTGGCCCACAGGGATACCAGGAAAATTCCCGGTGGGCCCAGGTGTCTGTGGGCCCTTATGCTGCTAAACATTTGGCCTATTTCATGGCCATTCCCTATTTCTTTGAGAACAAAGAGGCTAAATACATGGAATAATAGATTATAGTAAGGAAATAATAGAGACTAGGAGAACAGAGGTTGAGTGAGGAGAAGAAGAATAATAGTACTGAGAGTGGGCCCCTAATCTATGTTTTTTTGGTGGGCCCCTGGTCTAAGGTTTTTGGGTGGGCCCCTGGTGTCCTGGTGTCCCAGTCCGACACTGAGAGCCCTTATGAAGTAGTATTGTTTATAAGCATCCATTTATTATGCCTTCCCCCAATAGAAAGCAGACATCTTCTGCTGATTTGGCAAGTTTGGACATATTTAGGCAGAAAGTACAAAATGTAATAATGGACTTAAAGGAGTGGTTTACCTTTTAGTATGTTATAGAATGGCCAATTCAAAGCAACCTTTCAATTGCTTTTTATTTTTTATAATTTTATAGTTATTTGACTTTTTTCTTCTGACTCTTTGCAGCTTTCAAATGGGAGTCACTGACTCCCTTCTAAAAATAAATGCTTTGTAATGCTACAAATCTACTGTTATTGCTACTTTTTATTACTGATTCTTCTATTCATATTTCAGTCTCTTATTCAAATCAATGCATGGGTGCTAGGGTTATTTTGACCCTAGTTACCAGATTGTTTAAGATGCAAATGAAAGAGCTGCTGAATAAAAAGCCAAATACTGTAACTCAAACACCTTCAATAATAACAAATGAAAACCAATTGCAAATTGTCTCAGAATATCGTTCTCTACATCATACTAAAAGTTATCACAAAGGTGAACAAAAATTTCTCTTTTGTAGGATTATTATTTGTCTATGCACTGTATTTGTACCCCTCAGGGTTAAATATGTCTTACCCCACTTCAACGCACAATTCATAATGACTCAATGTGTGTAAGTTTTTATCTATATACCTGTGATACACCCTTTGTCATCACACTCCTTACTTCACCCCAGCCCCTCCTCATTCCATCTCCATAATCAATTTTGTCTTTCTATCTCCTTCCTCAAGTCATGTCCCCAACTCTTTTCTGTTTTCACCATCCCCAAATTATCACCTTTACCACCTGCTCTTTAACATTTTGTTCTAATGGAGGTGCTTCTTCTCCCAAGGACCAAATTAATTAGTTGGAGAGACACCATTCGCAAGATGGCAGGAGAAAAAGTCAGACCTGCACAATCTGTTTTTGACTTCCAGTGTAAGTATCGATACTGCAGTTACCAGATGGGTATATATATAGGTATATGCATAAAGCAACTGTTCTTTAAAAAAAATGTACATATGAAAATTTAAGGCAATAAAAGTAGTTAGAAAGAATAATGTTTTAAATGTTTTTGTTTTGTTTTTAAACCACTTGTTTTTTTAAATGCTTTTAATTCTATTATAATTAAATATAAAATATCTTTAAGTATGTGTATTTTTGTAGGGGAATTGTTTGAAGGGTTATTATTGCTGTGTACTCACACACTGTATAGCAAAAATGTATTACAATTTATTTAGTATTCATTGTATAGTGCCAACCTGGTGTTTGCTGATCGCACCAGTTACTGCCCTAGTGAATCTTACAATTAACATACAATGGTTAATTCAGATTATATTATACACAATGGTCATTTTAAAGGGATCCTGTCATCAGAATTCTGCACTGAAATCCATTTCTCAAAAGAGCAAACAGATTTTTTTATATTCAATTTTGAAATCTGACATGGGGCTAGACATTTTGTCAATTTCCCAGCTGCCCCAAGTCATGTGACTTGTGCCTGCACTTTAGGAGAGAAATGCTTTCTGGCAGGCTGCTGTTTTTCCTTCTCAATGTAACTGAATGTGTCTCAGTGAGACATGGGCTTTTACTATTGAGTGTTGTTCTTAGATCTACCAGGCAGCTGTTTTCTTGTGTTAGGGGAGCTGCTATCTGGTTACCTTCCCATTGTTCTTTTGTTTGGCTGCTGGGGGGGAAAGAGAGGGGGTGATATCACTTCAACTTGCAGTACAGCAGTAAAGAGTGATTGAAGCAGGGGTGCTTCGCCAATGAGGCGAGTTGAGGCTGTCGCCTCAGGCGGCAGCGCCCCACTAGGTACCAGGGGCAGCAAAAATGCTGCTCCTGGTACTTTAAGAGCGAATTTCTGGGGGAGGGGGGGCAGCAGCAACTGCTGCTGCCTCAGGCGGCAGAGGGGCCAGGATCGCCCCTGGATTGAAGTTTATCAGAGCACAAGTCACATGACTTGGGGCAGCTGGGAAATTGACAATATGTCTAGCCCCATGTTAGATTTCAAAATTGAATATAAAAAAATCTGTTTGCTCTTTTGAAAAATGGATTTCAGTGCAGAATTCTGGAGCGGCACTATTAACTGATTCATTTTGAAAAAATTTTTTTTTCCCATGACAGTATCCCTTTAATCTGAAGCCAATTAAAGTTGGAGTGTATATTCAACTGACAGAACCATGTCTGCAATTCCAATGGACTATTCCCAACAGATCTGGACTTTGGTGACTTTTTGGGCCTCTGTGTGCTTTCTTCACAGACACTAGACAATTAACACTCAGCCCAACATTACAATAATAAAATGAGCTACAATAAATTAAAATGCCAGGGCCTATTTTGAATCAGAGATGTCCTGGAGACATACTTCACTGCTTCCTATAGCCTCTTGACATGGCATAATTGGTTGTTGGCAGGATTTTTTCTTACAAAATTATTTAATCCTGTGAACAGAATATAGGACTGAAGCTATTTTTATAGAAACGTTCAGAAAACCAAGCTTAGTATTGCTTATTATTGAGTGTGACTCTATATCTAGGTCACTGTGAGGGTGTTCCCTGATATGAAAATAATAGGTAGGCTGTGAATTAGAAGAGCATTGTTTGATGTGTTTTTAAAGGGTGGGGTGTAATTTGAGGCATCACGAGTAACATAGGTATGAGAGAAATCATATTAAAGGGTAAGCCAACATTCTTATAAACTAGGGATGCACCAAATCCAAAAAGTATTTGTCCCCTGAGAACTATCCATTTAGCTAATTTATATTATTAGGCAGTTGTAACGTGTGTGGTTTCAATAGATGTGTGTGTCTTTGTTGCAACCTACTTGCAACTTTTTGGTGTGCTCCTTTTAGTGGATTTAATGTTTATTTTCCTACAGCCCTTGCCTCTCAGGAACTGGACCTAAAGCAGATGGAGCTGGATTCTGCCACTGCTAAACTGGACAAACTAAAGAGGGATTTGGAAAAGCGGAGGGAGCCAGTAAAGAACAGCAATCAAGAGGTATACACATATTATGCATAAGTTGTTGTGGAGATGCCTGTGTTTATACATTCATTTATACAGATAGACTGTTCCCTTTTCCCCCCAGGGTTTGCAACTTTCTTCTCAACAGACATCCAGCCCAGCTCTCTCCCCTACTCTGACACGCCGGGCCCATTCCTCTCCTGCCTTTTCTCCACTTCTAATGCCTTCACTGAAATCTCAGAAGCCCCGCCTATCAGAGTCCTCACTGACCACAGCATCACCACATGCTATTAACTCCAGCTCTTCTGTTCCCTCCATTTCTATCAGTCCCACAGTTGTTACTTCCCCCTCTATGGCCCGGAGGTTTATCCCTACAGAGATCGTAGACCCCTATCTTACTTTAAATTCTCAAACCCCTTTGGGCCGTCCCTCCTCACCTCGTCACCAGTATTACGATCGCCCCCACACATCTTCTGCACGGCTGTCTTCCAGTTCAAATGATTATGCCTTGGGACCCAGGACAGCATCTCCTAGTCTTGAAGGACATTCAGGAGGAATGTATTCAGACTGGGGTTCCTTACAAAAACGTGGCTATGAAGTCCCTCATGGATACAGTTCCAGGTTCCCAGGTAATTCTTGCAAGTTTTTCCACAGACTTTAGCTACTTGCCAGTGGTTAATTACAAACTGAAGATGAATAGGAGAAGGTCTAAACCAATGATCCCCAACCAGTGGCTCATGAGCAACATGTTGCTCTCCAACCCCTTGGATGTTGCTCTCAGTGGCCTCCAAGCAGGTGCTTATTTTGAATTCTTGACTTGGAAGTCAAGTTGCATAGTAATTTAGTTGCATAAAACCCAGGTGTACTGCCAAATAGAGCTTCCTTTAGGCTGAAAGTCCTCATAGGGGCCACCGATTAGCTAATCAAAGCCCTAATTTAGCATGCCCAGTGACTTTATTCATGCTTGTGTTGCTTACCAACTCTTTTTGCATTTGAATCTGGCTTATGGGTAAAAAATGGTTGGGGACCTCTGGAACAGAACACTACATGAAAAATACCCACAGACAGCCTGGTGCAGGCTATGCAGCTGACGTGATCTCCGCAGCAGAATCACATCCGCGTGAACCGGTGGCAGGCCCCAAGGGGGGGTTCAGGCCTGATGCAATCACACCACGCCTCCCACTCCCCCACTGCCCAAAGAAATCTACCTGCAGAATGAATCCACTTTGTGGTTGGGTTCCTGATGGGATACATTATTATTCTATGAGAATCAACCTTGCTTGTGGTTGCATAGGCCAGCAGTTAAAGGTTGTAGATTCAGATTAGAGTCCAGCGGTACCCTGCGGGTTGTGGGTAGAAGTTCCGGGTGCAGGTATAGATGCGGGTCGGCAGTTCTGTGGGTTTGCGGGCCGTGGGTCACCTCAATAGCAATTTTTACTCCTTTTTTCTGATCACGTCTACTTCTGATGATGTCACTTCTGGTTTACAATGACAGCACTGCCTGACTCTTGATGGTCAGCGGGTCCGGGTTGTGGATAAGGTACTTACGGGTTGGGTCCAGTAGCGGGTCCAATCGGGTAAGAATGCGGTTCCGGGTTGCGGATTGCAGGTTGCGGGTATGGGTCGGGTACGGGTTACAAAAAATGGACCTGCGCAGGACTCTAGTTCACATTAGCAAAGCAGAGGAAGAGTGGGGTGGCCACTCTTTGTAATCATCCTTATTGAATTCTATTGAATTCTTATTTTATTGATTTATAATTACCACCTGTGTTGTTCAATTATTTTTATATTTGTTGCAACCCTAGATGATGTCAGTTCTCCGCGACAACCAGCATCAATAAGCAAGGTAAGCCCTAGACACATAAGAGATCCCCAGCTATTAATGCTGCTGTTTGTATTTGCCTTTTTAATTGTGCAATTGAATAATTCTACATGACTTATCATAAAATGACTTGCAGTAAGGAGAAGCTTTAGCTATTACGGTGCAACCAAGTCATTTAGAGTTACAGGGCAAGTATTGTATACCACAGCCCAGGCAGGTATTGTCCATTGCATCTCCCATCATTCTCAGGTAGCCAGCTGTTGACTAAACATTTTAAGGTAACAGCTAGACTGATCTGTTTGCCAGTACGGGTGCTTCAAGAAACCATAATCAACAGCACTTGTGGCAATGAAAAACACAGTTTACGACATAGTCAACCTTTTAGAAAAAACTTTTATTATGTACAGAAGAACCTATTCCAAGGAATGTTAAGGTTGGTCGTTATTTTCTTGCTAGCTAATTGCTTTTCTAATATGCCATTTTCTGTCTGGCAGCTGAGAAGGCTATCTGGTTGTTGGGGTGACCGCACTGGAAACCAGATCCCCTTGAAGGGGAACTAAAAGAATTATGGGCTGAAATGTTTTACATTATATTTTGGGCTTTTATACCAGTTCAAGGGAACCACAGCCCTTTATCAGTAAAAAACAAGTGCCTCCAGTAGCTCCACGTCTTCTTTTCTGCTGATTCAGCGCACATGCTTTGTGCTGCTGTCACTTACTGAGATTAGATGCACAAGATACTGAATATGTAGAATATAAATGTTACAATATAAAGCTGAGGCTAAGAAAATAATTGTTGGTACAGGGGAGCTCAGAAACCAACACAGTTAGCAACAGAATTTAATAATCAGCCCTGTAACATTGGCTTATTTGACAGGCCAACCTCATTTTCTGCTTGATGATTTATGATAATCCCTAAATTTAGCTTCTCAATAGCTGCTCAAACTACACTGACCATGTGCAGTGTCACTGACACTTTTATAAAATCTTACTGTATGTTCCAAACTGCGGCCTGGTTGCCTGATAATTAAACCCTAGCATGCAGACAGCACTTAGAATCCCAAGCTTTAATAATGCAAAATGATAATATACATTTTTTTAATAAAAGTATAGGCAGAATGTATTTTCAGAATAAGCTCAATTAATTTGCTCATCTTGAAAAAATGCAAATTCTTAATGGGGTTTTCAGGAAGGGGTGAATAGCAAGGAAGATCAGATTGAGAAATGGAATTTCTAAAGACATCTGTTTTTCTGTTAAAGTGCTCAGCAATATCTTAAGCCGTTTTCTGGAATGGAAGTAGCCAAATTAGCACAGTAGTTAGCGGAGAGTTGAAAGAAGAGGAGAAATGTATTTCTGTCCCTGCAGAGATGCAAATGGGGAAGAAGTAGGTAGTTCGAGTCATCAGACAGAGGGGAGAGGGGGGAAGTTGCAGACTGAGCAGACTGAGCAGAAAGTAGAAAAATAATATTAAGGGAGTTACAGCAGGGATTGTTAATGGGAACAGTGTCGGACTGGGACACCAGGGGCCCACCCAAAAACCTTTGACTAGGGGCCCATCAATTAATCTTAGACCAGGGTCCCACTCTCAGTACTATTATTCTTCCTCTCCTCACTCAACCTCTATTCTCCTAGTCTCTTTTCTTTACATACTATAATACTATAATCTGTTATTCCATCTATTTAGCCTCTTTGTTCTCATAGAAATAGGGAATGGCCATGAAATAGGCCAAATGTTTAGCAGCATGAGGGCCCACTGACACCTTGGCCCACCGGGACTTTTCCGGGTATCCCGGTGGGCCAGTCCGACACTGAATGGGAATATGAAAGTACCAGACAATGGAGGGGGTGTCAATATAAAATGCAATGCCATTACATCAAATTACAATTTGTTATTGGTGTAGGGTTTCATTTTTTTACTTATGTACTGATGGCTCAGAGACAGATTTTCTTTTTATTTAGGATTTTTTTAAATCATGTGTTGGATAATCTGTGATTATTTTTTCCTTTGCCTTTTAGGGTGACTTATCCTCTTCGACACTTCTTCGTAGTAACAAGTTCTCTTCAGGAGTTGAGCCGAGTATTCAAGGGGTGGAACCTGTATGGAGGGCAGGGACTGGTTCACTGCCCCGACCCATTCTAGCCCAACAGCCAATCTCCCATATCCAATTTCCACCTCCAGAAGGCAGAGGCCAACCTCACCGACCTCTTCCTCTTTCAATGATCTGCCGTCTGCAGAATTCATTTTGGGAGCAACAGACTCCACCAATTTCATATGGCATGTCTCCTGCACCAACTGTACCTACTGCTGTTTCAATGCCCTCTGTACCAGCTGTACCTTTACCAGTGGTCCCAGAGTGGGCGTTAGCTTCTGTCACTCGAGTGCCTTCTACAACAAATGAAGAAGTTCCCCGTCCTCTCAGTCCCACTCGTCTTCAGCCAAACCTACCTCCTTCACTGGCGGAGGTGCAGAAAGTTTTGGAGGACATACCTCGCTCTTTAAGAAGAAGAGGCTCCCAGGAACTCACAACACATGCTCCACCCCTGCCATCTCATCGACGCCAGTATCAGCAGATAATGGGACGACTGTTTGGAAGGGCTTCACCTAAACCAAGCTCTGCTCCTGACCAACCAAAGGGTGAGGATAAACTTAAAGGGTCTGCAGTCAAATATATTTCCCCTAACGAACGGTCATTAGAGGCGGATTTGAACAATAAAATAGATCCCATCCTTGAGGACATCAGGACAAATGAGAAGCTTATGCCTGACGATAAATTGTGTGTTATAATGGAGGCATCAGATTCCAGGGTTGGTGCATCTGCCCCAGTGCCAGGAGATGTGGAATTTAAAGTACCATTGGTTATCGGTGGAAGCCAGAACTTGGTGAGTAAACGTTACAATAATCAGGCTGCTCAAACAAGAACCTAGTAAGGAAAAGTTGCACGTGAATATTACCAAAAGAAAATAAAAGCACGAAAAAGCTAGCACAAAGTAATGTTTTTAGGAAGTATGAAAAGTTAATGTAATGTTTTATTTTCATCCTCACCTAGAGACTTCGTTCCGCTCTGAAGGGTCGAGGTTCACCACTCAGGCAGCGCCCCTCTCGTGCCAGACTAGATCCCCTTATTTTACTTCTGGATGCAGCACTCACAGGAGAAATTGATGTGGTGACCCAGGCTCTTAAAGAGGTATGGCCTTTGCACTGTTGTCTTATTGTTAGAATACAGAGCTTTTGTAGGAGGCGTTGCGATGAGGTTTTTACTGTTTACTTTTTTTCTGTTACATTGTGATCTGTAATTGCAGCTTTATTAGAGCCAATTTAATCAAGATAGTTGTTTGAAACCCAATTAAATCTGTAATAACAAATCAACCGTAAGACCATGTTTTAGAGTAATGGCACAGAAGGACATAAGTAGTGCTTCTGCTCAATTTATCGCTCCAAGCAAAGGGGACGAAAAACTACAAATTCCCCCCATTCAAAATGAATGGGCAATGGTAGTTTTTTTCCAGTCTAGTGAATTGCTTGAAAATGCAGGACCAATAATTTGTGAATAATATGTGTCTGACACAGGACATGCTTTCAGTGTGTCCCATTTACTTTGAATGGCAAGTGGTACTGAAGCCGCTATCTTAAAGGAACAGTAGCATCAAAAAATTAAAGTGTTTTTAAGTAATGAATAAATAATACAGTGTTGCCCTGCACTGGTACAAATGGTGTATTTGCTTCCAGGGGGCCCAGTGCCATGTAGTTAGGCCACTGATCGAAGTATTTTGTCCCCATCCATTAAATAGCAGGAACAAGTTCCCCTGTGTGCCATTCCTTCAAAGGGCAGAGACACACGTGGAGATTAGGGGAGATTAGTTGAATGGTGACAAATCGCTTCTTGTTCAGGTGACTAATCTCCCCAAACTGCCTCCCCACGACTAGAATCTAAATCTCCAGCTGGATGGCACTTCCGAATTGGCCCAAAGTTTCCATGGGAGGCAACTTCTGGCGACTTCGGAAAACGAAGCTCCGAGTGCCATCCCGCCGGCGATTTTGATTCTAGCCGGTGTGTAGGCAGTTCGGCGATTAGTTATTGGCGACTTCATTTCCCTGAATCTTCTCGTCTGTCTCTGCCCTAAAAGGATGAGCTTCAGACATGCATAAAATGTGCAAACCTATTGGGCAGAGTTTTCATTCAAGCTGCTCTTTTTTTAGCCTGACATTCATTAAGGCCCCCTCAACTCATAACAGTTTGATAGCTGCAGATACATGTTGTTATAACAGTAACCATTCTATAGTTTCAATAGTATCCAGGACAGAAATAAAGCCTTTGCCTCACCCTTATGGAGCTTGAAGTGTTGAACCTCTTTAAAATACGATGTTATATATATATATATACATTGGCCACCTTTGCCGTTATTTAACCGGCCTGGCCGGTAAAAATGATGCTTGATGCCAATGTTATTAATTGGAAAAAACTGCAAGAATATAGGATGGCCGGTATTTTTTTTCCAGAAAAGGTGGCAACCCTAGTTATATATGATATGTAAGTTTGTTAAAATATACTTTTTTCCTAGAAATAACTAGCTTTTTGGCAGAATTTAATTGCAGCTATGGTTTATGAGTAAGATTCCTGCCACTGCTTAAGCAGTGAGTGTGTTCAGCGTGCAATGAATGTACTACTCTTTTAATTACCCTATTCTTACAGGTCAATGACCCAAGCCAACCAAATGAAGAGGGAATAACTGCTCTCCACAATGCAATCTGTGGAGCCAACTACAATATTGTTAAACTGCTTGTCAGCAATGGAGCCAATGTAAATGCTGAAGACAGCCATGGATGGTAAGAGTGTGTGAAGGGAGAGGTCAAATGAAATAAGGGATACAGTAAGAGTAAGGGCACATTGGGCGATTCGGGGAGATTTAGTCGACCTGTCGACTAATTGCCTCGACGTTGCGGCGACCAATTCAGGAAACTTCAGGCGACTTTTTAAAATGAATTGCCACGTGTGATTAGCGCCGGAGATTTTTCAATTTAGACAGGCGCAGAGTGAGGGAAGGCCTTCGGGGAGATTGGTCGCCGCAATGTCGAGGCGATTAGTCACCAGGCGACTAAATCTCCCCGAATCGCCCAGTGTGCCCTTACCCTTAAAAGAACGAAGTAGATAAAGGATTGCGATGGGGCTTTATCCTTTATCTCCTTCAATTATTGTATTGTTTTTCAGGACCCCCCTTCACTGTGCTGCCTCCTGTAATGACCTCCAGATATGTTTACTTTTGGTACGACATGGTGCAGCCATTTTTGCAACAACACACAGTGATGGAAGCCTTGCTGTGGAGAAATGTGATCCTTATAGGGAAGGTTATCAAGACTGTATCAACTATCTTACTGGTAAGTCCCTTTTAAAATAGGGAATTAGTTTTTTATTCGTAGTTCTGCCTCTCTCTCTGTTCTGTCTCCTGCTCTGCTTTCCTTTAACATTTAATGTGATTTCCTAATTTCTTTTTTAATATTGTTTTGCAGATGTAGGACAATGCATGGGAGAAGCAAAGAGTGAAGTGGTGTATGCTTTGTGGGATTACATTGCAAAATTTGCCGATGAGCTTTCTTTGAAGGAAGGGGACATCGTTACTGTCCTAAGGAAAGATGGAGAGTGTGGATCTTGGTGGTGGGCCTCTCTTTGTGGTCGGGAAGGCTATGTTCCACGCAACTATTTTGGGGTAAGTGAAACACAGAGTGAAAGATAAACAGCTATGTTTTGGAATATTAGCAGTTCAACATAACTAACTGATCAATCAGTGTTTTTGGTAGAAATTATATTTCGACATGGCAAATGATTTACTAGTAGGTGTAGCAGAGTAATAGAAACCCAACAGTCATGACATGCATGATGCTGATTCTGTGTAATCGAATCATTAATTGAGGCTTGTTCAAAATAATAATAGCAGTATTTAAAATAATAATAGCTTGTTCCAAATAATAGCAGTGTGGAGTTCAATTAGTGAGGTCATTCATTCTGTGAAAAAACAGGTGTCAATTATGGCCCTTAGAAAGGAAGGCAGCAAATGTTGTGCATGCTGGTTATAGTGCATTTCTCTCTGAAAATCTGAATAAAATGGGTTGTTCCAGACATTGTTCAGAAGAACAGCATACTTTGATTAAAAGGTTTATTAAAGAGGGGAAAACATATAAAGAAGTGCAGAAAATGATAGGCTGCTCAGCTAAAATGATCTCAAATACTTTAAAATGGCAATCAGTGGCAGAACTACTGGTGGTGCCTGCATAACGTGAATCCGTGAATCCACTGCAAAGATCACTTCCGGAGGGGCTGGGGGCAGCTGTATGGCCTACACCCAGGCCCCGTGCTCTGTAGTTCGTTACTGATGGCAACCAAAACCTGAAAGACTGTGAAGCCAAGCTATCGCCAAGAAGAACCTGCAAAGTTCAATTGTTGAAAAAAAAGACGTGCTGAATAAGTTACAATTTGTCAAAGAACACATTGACTGGCCTTAAGAGAAATGGCACAACATTTTGTGGACTGATGAAAGCAAGATGATGAAAGTTCTTTTTGGGTCTAGGGGCCGCAGGCAGTTTGTCAGATGACCCCCAAACACTGAATTCCAGCCACAGTACAGTGTGAAACATGGTGGCACAAGCATCATGATATGGGGATGTTTCTCATACTATGGAGTGGGGCCTATTTATCACATACTAGGGATCATGGATCAGTTCCAATACATCAAAAACATGACCTCAAAAAAAGAGGTAATGTTTATGCCGGATAGAAAATGCTCTTGAAATTGGTGTTTCAACAAGTTAACGACCCAAACACACCAGAAACTAGAACCAACATTTTGGTTCCAGACCAACAAGATTGATGTTATGGAACGGCCAGCCGAATCCCCGGACCTTAATTCAATAGAAAACTTGTGGGGTGACATCAAAAATGCTGATTCTGAGGCAAAACCAAGAAATGCAGAAGAATTGTGGAATGTAACAGGTGCCAGAAGTTGGTCGACACAGATGTGCAGCAGTTCTCAGAAACACTGATTATACAACTAAATATTAGTTCAGTGATTCAAAGGAAAGCAAAATCTTGAAACATTATTCAGTTTATACAGTGAATGTTTGAGTTTGTAAAGAAGAATGCAGACACTGCTATTTTTGGAACAGCCTAATATTCCCTTTTCTTCACTTTCTGTAAAGAAATAACAGAAATTTGATACATTTTACTTCTTGTTTTGATTTGGAATAGAGTGCAGTGTTCCCAATGCATTTGAGTGTATGGCAATAAAAACTATTGTAATGATTTTGAGCTTTATTCACTTTTCTAAACAAACTGCTATTATTCTGAACACAACTGTACCTATTATATTAAAAACTGTACTTCCATTGTTAAACTAGTTGCTCTCTACAATACTTGTTTTTGTTGTCTTTGATGAACAACAGCTTATGAAATGTTTAGTTTAATTACATTTTAAAGTAAATACATAAAGCTCTGGGACTCTGCACAATAAAGTTCTCTGCATGTTAACATTTATTAATATGCATGGCAGCTGGTGGCTTAAAATACAATATTGTCTTTACACTCTTAATAGCATGGCAGACGTATGTCTATATACTCAGGGTAAAAAACAAAACTGGGTAAATAGATAGCCTGGGCAAAATAAAAAATGTTTCTAATATAGTCAAAAATGTAATGTAAAAAGGCTGGAGTGACTAGATGTTTAACATAGAATAGAACACTACTTCCTGCTGTTCAGTTCTCTAACTCTGAGTTAGTCAGCAACTTGAAGGGGGACATAACTGTTTATTGAGTTTGCAATTGATCCTCCGCATTCAGTTCAAGTTCAAAAGTAAACAGTTATGACCCCTGTGCCCCCCTTCAAGTCACTGACTGGTTACTGCCTGGTAACCGATCAGTGGAAACCAAGAGAGCTGAAAAGCAGGAAGTAGTATTCTGGCTATTATGTTACACATCCAGTCACTCCAGCTTTTATACATAACTATTTTAGAAACATTTTTTATTTTGCACAGGCTATTTCCCCAGTTTTTTTTATACTGAACAATTCCTATAAGTCTACATGTATTCATTAAATAAACCAATTAGGTCCAAGGCCACATTGCCACCAATATGGTGATGCAGTTTAGCGTCCATTGAGTAGTAGGTACTGTTTTATTATTATAGAGAAAAGGGGAGTCATTTGAAATTATATATTCCTTTTGCTTGTATCATAACTGGCAACACCCTTGGGTTGAAATTTTCCCTTCTATTACCAAGTGCATATTTAGCAACATGGGATGCGGGAAGGGCCATCTGCTATGAGCAGTTAGTGACATCAGTGATGGTATACAAATACACCGTGCCAACATATTCACCTCTATGGGAAATTAAGTAAAATGTTTGTCCTATTCTGCTTGAAGCTTGTACTTTATACTACTACTATCTAACAGAATTCATCCTTTTGAGGCTTGTGGCTTTTTAACTGCGTTTTAAACCTCTTGAACTGTGTAGTTCAAATGTAGAATAGATATCCCACGTATAGTAATGTCTTTCTTGGCTAAAAGTTGCAGCCTACAGCTACTTTAGCATGAGCACTGGCTGCTCTTTTTTATTCTCACAGACCTCATTTCTGACTTTATATGCTTGCTTTTTTGTTTTACAGCTATACCCAAGAGTTCGCCCTACACGTAGTCCCAAGTGATGTTACAAGACCAGTGAACCAACCTGATGTCATTTGCACTCATCAGATTTTGATCATTTTGTATTTCTGTGCATACAGCTAACTAATGCATTGTTTGTGTGTGTGTTTCTTTTTTAAACCCATAGTAAGTGAGTGTATGTACACAATGTACATCCGGTACACAATGTGTGCTCGATAGTATTGTGAATTATATGTGAATATAGGTAGCCGTTGTATGGAAGAGATGCGCATTTCGTATAGTAACGTATTAGCTGTGGGAATTGAGGGAATAATTAGCTTTTGTTTTTTGTCTTTGTATAAACATTATTTTATAATAAAATAATTAAACCAGACTGTTGTTTGTGTACCAAGATAAAGTTTAATTGAATGATTGTGGAATATCCAGTTCTTATTCTAGTTGTTAATTGGGCATTTGCCTTTTCCAGCAAATAACTTTATAATATAAACAAGGGAAGTATCAGTATGTAGTCTCTATTACATTTAGTACATCAGTAATGCCAGAAACACTGGCTACCAATGGTGTTGCAGTCTGCTTTTAAAACTTTATTTTTCATATACTTACCACCCACACACCTCAAAAAAATGCAATACTGCAATTATAAGAAGGCAGAAGATCCAGTAGCAGAGTTGCTGCAACTGCAATTTTATTGTAAACACACTACAAGCTTTGGACAGATTTGTCCTTTATCAAGTGTAACAAATGATTACTCAATTAGCCCTGCCGTCAAAATGTTTCTATTAATTTAAATCAATGTCAAGCATAATTTAAGCTTAAGTTTCATGTGCTTAGAACCAAAGGTACCTGTTTCGGCAAAAAAGTAATTTTATTGATAGATTACAATATAATACCATGTCTATTCTACAAGTGGGAAACACTTGTTTAAACTTTTACAAAGGTCTTGCCTTTCAAAGGTTGGTCTCTTTAAACCTTCGAGTAAATGTAGCACATCTGTAGTGCTATAACTAAAGAATCAAAGCTCACCAGTATAAATGTGTGAACTGGGTGCACATGGCCCTATAAACTTATAGCCTAACGTAAAATAAATATGCAGCAGGTACTCCATAAATGGACAGTGGAAAGGAAAATTAAATTTTTATTCCATCCCCCCCAAAAATAACAATTATTGATGAACAATGATTAGCCTTATATGTTTTGTGCCCAAAGCACATAAAGGAGAACTAAACCCCTTAAATAATAAAATAATAATAAAATAATAAATAATAATAAAATAATAAAATAATAATAATAATAAAAAAAAAACCCCTACACACTACCCTACATAGTCCCCCCTCCCTGCTCCCCCCGCATAGGTGATTACCCCTGAAAGTGCCCCTAATATAGGTGCAGAGTAAGCAAAGCAGAGCTCATGGGCGCTATCTTCCTGCTCTTCAGTATTCTTCGGGTCCTTGCACTTCGGCAATTTTCGGCACTTCTGGAGCAAGCACAGTTGCTACAAACTGGAAGACAGCTTCAAATGCGCATGCAGCAATACGGCGTTCACGCCCTGAAGAATACAGAAGAGCCGGAAGATGGCGTCCATGAGCTCCGCTGTGCTTACTATACACATATATGCGAGTAATGAATTAGGGAATATGAACAAATAACCACCCTACACACAAACATAACCTGCCTAGAGATTTATATGGTGGGAAAGGAAATGGGATGGTGGGTAGAGAGGTGTAGTCTGTAATCTCCTTTGCCCCACTTTGCAGGTTAGAGCTGGCAGATATCTTTATCTTTCGCTGAGGTGTCAAACTGCATTCCTTAAGGCCAGAGCAATGCAAACGCCCAGAGCGATTCACTGCTGCCTGTAAAAGCAGTCATTATGACAAATTTTAGAATGTAGTCTGAAACCGATGATTTCATGTATTGTATAATACTAACTGACTGCACCACCTGTAAATTCACCCAGAAACAATGATAATGAAAAGCCCAGTCATGTGTTTGAACATTCCCACTGTACCAGACTGCAGGGCGAGGATTAGTTGCTGACAGCAGCACAGAGAATGTGCAGTGAATCAGCAGAAAATAAGATGGGGTGTTACCATGGAATCTTTGGAGGCACAACTCTTCTCTGCTAAATGGCTGTGGTTGCCTTGGGCTGGTATAGAAGCCTAAAACATAGGGGCAGATTTATCAAGTTAAAAAACTTTGAAATTCAACCATAGAATTGGCCAAATTCGATAGTCGAACTTTTCTTTTTGAATTTTTTGGCCGTTTTCGGTCGAAGTAAAATCGTTCGATCGATCGTAGCAATAGTTCGGAACGAATGTTTCGAACGATTTAATCCATCGATCGAACGATTTTCAAAAAAAAACCTTCAACTTTTTAAAACTTAGCTAAATTTTGGCTTTAGGTTCTAGGAGGTCCCCATAGGCTAACATAGCAATTCGGCAAGTTTAAAGTGGCGAAGTCGAAGTTTTTTAAAGAGACAGTACTTAGATTTTCGAATGGTCGAATATTCAAAATATTTTCAATTCAAATCGAAGTTGAATTTGGCCTATTCGATGATCGAAGTACCCCAAAAAATACTTCGAAATTTGAAGTTTTTTCATTCGAAAATTCACTTTGACCTTTGATAAATCTGCCCTATAATGTACAATATTTCTAGCCTACTTCCTTAGTTAAGCTTTAGTTCTCCTTTAAATGAATTAAGTGTGAGTGAGTACATTCTCGTAGCAAAGAATAGGCTGCTTTTCCTTATGTGCTTCCTTGTGATGGAAGGCATGAATGTATGTAAGTGCCTTTTAGATCCCTGTGTGGAAGAGCCTTTATATGACAGCAAATCATCCACCTTTGCTAATATGTGAAGATTATTTCCAAGGTCCGTCACTGAGAACATAATGAGATATATGGCAAAGTTATTGTGTATAAAATAGATTATTGCAAACTCTCAACGTAACTGTTAGATAATCAAAAAAGATATATTGGCTATATGGTCTGAAAAAGTCTTACTACAAAAAGCATGACAGAGTCCTCTAGTGACCAAACAGAGGTAATACATTTATAGTCCAAAAAACGTTCTCTATAGTAATGCTATATTAAAAAATATATTTATTGAAACATCTAAAATACAACATTACCCCACATGGAGCCTCAACGTAACTGTAACTCAAAATGTGCTTGTGCATTGAGAATTTAAACGTTTTCGTGGTGTTGTTTTTATTTCTACACTATTTCTACACTGTTTACACTACAAATAATTCACTCCACAATAGAAAATGTCATTCCTGAACCAGTGTATTTTTTGTAATTTATAATATTGGTGTGTAGGCAGCCATCTCAGGTCATTTTGCCTAGCCATGTGCTTTCAGAAAGAGCCAGCACTTTAGGATGGAACTGTTTTCTGGCAGGCTATTGTTTCTCCTACTCAATGTAACTGAATGGGTCACAGTGGGACATGGATTTTTCTATTGAGTGCTGTTCATATATCTACCAGGCAGCTGTTATCTTGTGTTAGGGAGCTGCTATCTGGTTACCTTCCTATTGTTCTGTTGTTAGGCTGCTGGGGGGAGGAAAGGGAGGGGTGATATCACTCTATCTTGCAGTACAGCAGTAAAGAGTGACTGAAGGTTATCAGAGCACAAGTCACATGACTGGGGGCAGCTGGGAAACCAACAATATGTCTAGCCCCATGAATTTCAAAATGAAATATAAAAAAATCTATTTGCTCTTTTGAGAAATGGATTTCAGTGCAGAATTCTGCTGGAGCAGCACTATTAACTGATGCATTTTAAAAAAAAGAAAACAACATGTTTTCCCATGACAGTATCCCTTTAAAGACTATTTAAATTCTTTTGGGTAGTTTGCGAGATTAAAAAAACTAGGGACAAAATGTTGATAGAATTTTCTTTGGCAAAATTAAGAATTGTCACAAAGGCACAGGGGTAAGTGGGGGGAATTGGGCCTCTCTCCGCTGGCTGATTAGTGAGGAACCAAGCCAGGGGCACAATTTTTTTTAGAATTTAAACGGGTGGTTCAAACAGAATAAAGTTTCAGTGATTAAATGATTGGGTTACAGGTTTAATAGCCCTGCTACAAATCAATGTACATGTATAATATACATTTCTAATAAAACATAACATACTAAATTACCTGTATGCAAATATTCCCATGATAAAATAGGACACTAAATGGGAGAGTCAGTGGTGTAACCATGGGGGCCCAAGCCCCCTGCAAAAAAATTTTCCCTGGGTCCCACATATCCCGGGTCACCTGTAACAAGAACAAAAGAGAGTGACATGTTATTTCACATGTGCTGCAGTATTGAGAGAATAAGCATCACTAGTGATGTCCATACCTAGCTAAAAAGGTACAGATTTACAAGCAATCAACAAGAGGATAAAATGTGTGTATATTACCTGGGGGCAGGCAGACAGAAGATGCTGGAATGGAAGGAGTGCCACCATGTGGAGGAAGATGGCAGGGTGCGGCGCTGGGGACTATAATGCAATGCACAACAGCATTGAAATGGCTTTACATAAATCCTCTGTATGGAAAAAAAAATTGTGCTGCTTTATCTACTCACATTCTCAGTGTCACAATAACGCTAATATACCGGTTTATGTGCTATATTGCACGAGGGCAGTTGCCATAGCAGCCTCTGGGCATTTCGTTTGTAGCAGAATGATCAAAATAAATTGCTTGATGTTTACTACAGGGAGCTACACTGGTGTAATGAAGCACATACTCTATGCTAGTGTGTCCCTGCCTATACATAGATGTTGCTGAGGAATGTATCAACTAATTGTATCAACTAAATGCAGCAAATTGTAACAGTTCAGATGCTCCTGGATCACTGAGCTGCCGGATTGAAACACCAGAGACAGAAGCATTGAACTTTAAACTTCAATTTTGGGAAAATGGTAAAAAATTAAAGATGGAAAGCAATTGTTTATGGTGAACAATAAAATTATAGTTTTAGAGTTTTCTATGCACTTTCTGGATTCAATCAACCCTAAAGTTGTTGATACTCGAAAACATGGTATTAGCATTCTAAACTGCAAGTATCCCAGAAACTGCTGAAAAATAGAAACTGAATATAAATTGCAAAAGTGCTCAGAGAAACACTAAGGGGCATATTTATCAAGGGTCGAATTTCGAATTGAAAAAACTTGGAAATTCAAATTCAAAAAGACCAACTGAAATTAAGTAGAAGTTTTTTTTTTGGTCGAATAGGTCAGTTTTCAATCAAATACGTCCATATTTAGCCGAATTCAAATCATATGAATCAAAGTAATAGTGTATTTGATCTAATTCGATTCAAAGTTTTTCCCAAAAATAACGTCGAATTTTCAAAGTCCACCAATTGACTCCAAATAGGTTCTAGGAGGTCCCCCATAGGCTAAAACAGCAATTCGGCAGGTTTTAGATGGTGAATGTTCAAAGTCGAATTTTTAAAGAAACAGTACATGATAAATTTAGATATTCGAATTTTTTAATTTTTTTCAAATTTGAATCAAATCTGGACTATTCCCTAGTCGAAGTACACAAAAATAGCTAGACATTCGAATTCGAAGTTCGAAGGGCAAGCCAAGGATCTGGTTCCAGATGTTAATGAGCAAGAATACCTCAGTCCATAGTTGTTTTGCAGATGTGTATTTTGTCTGCTGGGGAATTGCATCCTAAAGGACAATGGTTTTGGCAATTGCTGTAAAGCAACTATAACAATGTTTTTCAGGTACAAGGTGCCCAGTATATTAGCTAAAATGTACACTATTAGTTGGTTGGTCATATACAGTAACTCTTATTACTGTGGCCAAGTCAGGGATGAGATGCCAAATTAATGGAAGAATATTCCAAAACTTAAAGAATGGTTACTTAAAGTACAGGACATTTACAAATTTGGAAGACTCAAATGGCATGAACTCAAGCACGCCCAACAAGATGAGTTTTCTTCCAAATGGCATTGCTGGCTTCTCTTCCCAGACTTACAAGTGAATTGAAGTCTCTATCACAAGTGATACAAGTGAAATGAAGCCTCTATGACATCTAAGTCCCCGGTCCAGCCCTATCACGCTCTTCCATTTCTCTCTTGCACTCCATGTTCTGTTCTCACCCATATTGATTGTCCTCTCCTCCTAAGCCCTCACTTTTGCTTCTCCCTCCCTCCTCTGATCCTATAAATATATTTTGGATCTCTCAGTATCTTGGTCCCCCTATATGGAGATGACCTCTCACCTTACAGTAATTACAATTCCATACTCCATGTTACCAGGAGATTAATAAACGTATTATATAACCACAGGTACAGTTCAAGCATCATGCCCCTAGGGTGTGCTCTATATATATATATATATATATATATATATATATATATATATATATATATATATATATATATATATATATATATACTGTATAACTATATGTAGCAAATATAATATGCTATATTAGCTACATAGGTCAATAATGTGTTCAAAAAGTGTTCCGCCTGCCAATTAGTCTCCTTCATCCTTTTGTACTTGGACATTTTATACTTAGGCTTACTTTTATACTTAGACAATTACATTTTAGATCTGTCAATATTTTGACAGTTGGCTAGTTACATATGTAGTTTATATATACACACACTGAGTTGCATACACCAGATTTTCACGTATGAGAATGAGAGAGGAGAAAATGTGTAACAGAGGAGAAAGAAAAGACACTGAGAGAGTTAAGGGAAGTGAGAGAGTAAAGTGAACAAGAAACTTAAAGGGGTTGTCCTCCTTTAAATTAACATTTATTATTATGTAGATATTGATATTCTGTGACAATTTTGCCCTTTTAAGAGACAGGAAGAGTAATGGAAGCTAAAATGTTGAAAGACATAGGAGGAGAGGGAATGGGAAAAAGGTGAGAAGGCAGAGTATGAGAGAGAAAGGGAAAGCAGGAAAAGCAGAGGAAAGCAGAAAAGGAAAGACAACAAGGAAAGGAGACCACATGGTAAGGAAGGGGAGATAGAAGGAACATATTTACCATTCATACCACCCATGGGCCTTCCCTTCCTTGAGTCATTCTGTTTCCATGATCCCAATCACCCCAACCACAACCTTATTTATAATACTCAAAAATATATAAACACACTTGCCAGCCTCCCTCCCTCCTAGTATTAACATTATATGTTAAAGCACAGAAAAACTTCAATCAAATTGTAATAGTATAAAATTATTTTAAAATTAAGGTCAGTCCACCTCCCTACATCTGGGCCTACATGGCCCATCTACACATTTAAGTTTGAGAGACAACACAAAGAATAAAGTAGATTGTGATAGAGAAAGGCCTGTGAGTGAGGGAAGAAGAGTGAAAACTGTGAATAATGAAAATGTGAATGAAGGAGAGGGGTGGAGACGTGAGAGAGAAATGGGGAGAAGGGAGGGTGAGAGTGAGCAAGACAGAGAGAAGTGAGAGAGAGATAGGACAATGGGAGACCAAAAGGTAGAGCAAAGGGTGAGCAGAGACAGAGGAAAGTGGACCATGAGGATAAACTTGGGATTTGGTTTAAGACAGAAAGCTTCAGACTGTGTTTGCAGATAAAAGGGTTAAAGGTTGTAATAACAAGAAGCAAATTAAAAATAATTATACTGATATTATTCCTTACAGGCATGGGATTTGTCTCATTATGACTGTAAGTTGGAGATGATCCACAGAGAGATAGGATAGGATAACTAATTTATTTAACTAGAATAATTGATGCCAAGACCCAACACATCAGTACCTATGCTTTAAATATACCCAGACACCCAAGAAATAAATACAGAAAAATGTTTTGTTTTATAATGAAAATACTAATGCAGAGATTGCCATAGTCTTGAATATTGCTATGGCATTGGCTTATAAAGGATATATAAGAAGCATTGTGTGAATGAGCAAACAAATAAGAACATTGTAAGAGATTACTGACAAGGCACAGGGTTTTTCCTGAAACCTAGGACTCACAGACAGTGGATCCAACTAAAAATAACTTTTTTTCTTAGTGCCAAAGTACTGGAGCAGGGTGACAGAAGGATAGACATTTGGCACTGATGGGAGTGTTATTAATATCCTGCTGATCCAGTAGCTGGGTGGTGTCTTGACCTCAGAATTATTGAATTAATAAAACCTTCAAAGCATTTGACTATATATCACATAATTCCAATCTTGTAGAAACTATGCTGTGCTTCCTGACCCTTTCCAAAATCCAAAATCAATGGTGGTTCACCGTTAACTTTTAGTATGTTTTTGGTTTAGTATGTTTTTCGTTTCTTCTGTTCATATTCCTGTATCTCATTCAAACCACTGCCTGTTTGCTAGGTTAGACCATAGCATCCTGATAGCAGATGAAGAAATGCTGGGGATCTGCTGAACAGAAACTTTATTAAGTGAAAAACCAAAAAAATGAAGACCAATTGCAAATTGTCACAGAATCTTTACATCATACCAAAAGTTACTGTAGTTTTAAGGTGTACTCCCCCTTTAAATGCCAGGTAATCTTAATCTTAAGTGCTGGTCAGGCTCAATTTACAAACTGGCTGCCCCTAGGCCAGCCGGTTCTGTCCCCCTCCGTCCCTTCCCTTCCGGTTTCTCCCCCTCTGCTTTTCCCTTACCTTCCCAATGATGCCAGTTGCATAATTTAAATCATAAAGCTGACTAATCTTACCCTAGACTGTTAGCTCTCATAGACAGCTCCCCTGAGCTCATGCCTTGGTTTATCTGTTACATTGTTTGGAATTTCCTTACTGTAAAGTACTGGTGCATTATAAAGAAACTATAATGATAAAAATGGACCAGGGTGTCATACTATTGTTTGCACTAATAAACTTAAAGTTTGTTATTCTAAGGCATTAGTGACCTTCAGAGAAGAGGACTTATGAAAAAGGTGTCAGTCTTTACAGATGATGCCTTGGTGTACAGTGTTATAACCAGGAGTTGAAGAATCAACATTTGGAACAATAAATATAACAATAAATATAAAGACTATTACAAATATTGGGTTTGCACATTGCTGGCAAGTGTATCCGCTGCTTGTTGTTTTTTCTGCCCTGATTTTACAATTTTGTTTACAATGATATTGCTGTATATATCTTTGACAGAAAACTATAGATTTTTGTGTTATGTATTGACTCCTTGCCGCCCTAGGCCTGCGCTTTGGTGGCCTCTCCCCATATCCGGGCCTATAAATTACCCCTATGTTTTTAATTTCCTACCTTTCCTCCTTTTAACTAGTTGCTGGGCAAAAGCCCATGTATCTAGTTATCCAATTATTGGCCAAGAGGTTTAATGACCACTTCCTACCACACTTCAATATAGTGTTTGTAAAGGAGTGGATCTTCCTCTTTGGTTGCTGATGGACTGGTTGTTCCCATTGAGCCTGGGTACACCAAGGCCCAGTAAAGCCATTGCCCTAGAGGGACCAGTACAGGGAACCCCGTGAACGAGGTTAGCTAGAAACAGGTTACATCTGACATTCATGTCAGGGAACAGAAAGCAAGAGCAGCTTTGTGCTCCATCAAGGATCTGTAGAAGGGAGTAGCTTCCCAAGGCTCCTAGATTGCCTTTAGTGAAGGGACTACAGTTGGATAGGGCATCAGGCTTAGAGTCCTTCTCCTGACCATTCCACTGGGTGGGATCCGGACCATTTAAAGGTATATCTGCCTGGTGATAGTCTTTACTGCTTGACTACAAAGCCTATGGGAGTCACAATCCTCAGCTGTGTCATTCAACCTGTCTCAGCCTGCTAAACTATTGCATATACCTCATCAGTTACACTACACCATTCCTGAAATCTTTCACTTAGTGAAGGCCCTAGCCAGAAGTGTTTGAGTCACATGTAACCCATGCTCTTATGACTAGCTGGACATTAACCCCTTTTTGGTCTGCCTAGCCAAATTAGCATTGCATGTATACAGTATATACTGTATATATATATATATATACATATATATATATATATATATATATATATATATATATATATATATATATATATATATATAGATAAACTTTCTTATGGGCAGCACTCTGCTTGTGTAGCTTGCTTTGGATGCACGGTAAACTGTTCAGATACTTCCCAAAAAAGAACAGCAAAACCAAGATATCTTGTGAATCAAAGTTGAAAGTGTATTCAAACTTGCATGAACAGCCAACGTGATGTTTTGGTTAGAGAAAGGTCACAGTGTGAACCGAATTAAATACACTTTCAACTTTGATTCACAAGATATCTCGGTGTTGCTCGTCTTTTTTGTGAACTATATATATATATATATATATATATATATATATATATATATATATATATATATATATATATATATATATATATAAACTATATGGTGGAGTGTGCAAACCAAAAATTAAAAAAATATTGTGGTTACTCTTTGGGGAGTATTTTTGCATTATTTGCACCTCATATAGCATTTTCCTTATATTCCAATTATTTGAGTGCTCTAACTTGGTCTGCATTCTAAATTCTAATAAATATAAAGTAACCACAACCTATAATAGTGTCGTTCTGTTTCCTTGATGCAGTTTTTCCTCTTCAGTCTCAAATTATATGCACAACATAGATCTACAAAGAAAGTGAAAATACTGGCAAACTGTAGCATCACTTTATATAACTGATTTGCCACAACTCCTAAGTTTAGCTTCTCAGCTGCTGAACTAAGCAAAATTGTTACTGATACTTCTAACAAAATCCAACATGGCGAGCTCCTGTTTAGTTCTGCTTTAAGGCCCCCAAGCCATGTGAGAGGTGAGCTGATGTGTCATCAGCCAGGACGAGAACATAAAAAATATAAGAATTGAGCATGTTCAACTGTTTGGCACATGAGTCCTGAAGAGTTCATAGTAGCACTCCCTTGACTTCACGGAAGTTGAACAGTGGTGCTGGATCTCAGACGTATGGCAGCTCAGTGTCCTATCAAAACTGCAGAAAAAGAGATTACGCAACACTTGCAATTGGGCAGGGGTGCATTTATTGTGCCAGTGTGTAACCACATGCATAACTGCAAGTATTGTTGTATGGTCTATTTTTCTGCAATGAAACACCCATGAGCACATAGGCATAGGCCAAGTTTTTAAGACTTAATCCAGATATAGGCAAGGCTAGTCCAGTGTTTATGTCAGTTATCAGATAGCAACCTATGGATAAACATTCATGTTTTGGGTATAGTCAAGTAAAGGTATTTTAAAGGCATATAAATAGGCACAATTTTTTCAAATGGTTACGTAAATAGTTACTTTTTTCCTTTTCTTTCACTCAGCTCAGCTCACTGCTACTCACTGAGGGTTTGTCATACTTTCTATAATTCACTCTTTTGACACCATTTCATTTCCTGCTACCCCTATTGCTACATCTCTGTTGCTGGTAAATTCCAAGAGGATCATACCAGTTGCTTTAGAACTAATAAACACTCAGAATAACCCCAACTTAGAATACATTTGATTAAGTCAAGTATAAAGCTTTTACTTGTGTGCCTGGCCTTCCTATTGAGCACGCAGACTTGCCCAACTACTTAGTCATATGGATATCCTTGAGACTTGTGAGATATACTGTATGTGGGATTGAAATAACCTCCTCCTTTTAATAATAGATTGATATAGGAATCACATGAATTGTTGGTCATCTTCAAATACCGGGATAAGCAAGCTGCAATAAAATCTTCAATGCAAATGAAAATATCTCTCTTATTACAATCTCCTCTGTGGGTACGGAAAAGTGGTAAATGAATCTTAAGAAGAAACCCACCTGGGTATGTTCCCAAATTAAAAATATATTCAGGCCTTTTTTATGCAATATAAAAACACATGCCACTGCAAAGTAGCATGGGCAGTGAGAGAGAGTGTTAAGGGTTCAGTGAATAAGAGCACGGTTATGGGAGGTGTGGAGGGAACATTAGAGTGGGAGTGCAGGGTGCAGGTGGCAGTAAGCCCAGTCTTCATGACAGAATAAAATATACACTGACAAATGCTGTGCATGTCAGCATTTCTGCGTGACATTTATTATCCCTGCACTATGAGTAGCCCTGAACTGGCCAGTGTGATTTTCTGGTCTCAGATACAAGGAGCAAACTTGCCCATCTCCTAAGTCAGGGTCACTGTCCTCCTGTCAGGGTCACATTGCAAAGAAAAGGGCAATCATTTATTGTCTAGCTCTGGTCCTGTCACATGGTGGTGAAATCTATACCTTTGCTAAGTCCGCTGTTACTGAGTTGGTGTGTCACCTTACAGACTTTTTCCCAATTCTCACACTGAATTTACAAAGACAGTGGTCTCTTCTCTCAGAATACTTTGCTACTCTTCAAAAATAGGGAAATAAACTCAAAAATATTTTTTACATTATCTTTTATCCTGCATCATGTGCCATTAACTGGTAGTTGAAATGAAAATGTTCCTTGTGCAGCCAAGTTATATAGAACTGCTTAAAGCGCATTGTTCTGAACTGTGTAGCTGACAAACTTAGGTAAGGAATTATTGAAAAGACTCTGACAAAAGGGCAAGTAGAATGAGAAGTATGGTATTTTTTATCTGCTGCCCTGGATACTATCAGAAAATCTACAGCCTTGGGATGAGCTAAGTAGGAACCCAAACAAATGTTGAACCTAAAAGGGATCTGTATACAGGGACGTAACTACAGAGGCAGCTGAAACTTCGGTTGCAGAGGGACCCAGGAAGTATAGGAGCCCCATGAGGCCCTAAATAATTAGCAATTTGTACATATATTGGTAAAACAAAGGACAACCTCTGGTTATGTTGAGGGCCCTAAAATTAATTAGCTGTGGGGCCCAGTAACATCTAGTTACGGCACTGACTGTATATATAGGAGAAAATTGCCACGGCAGGCAGCATAATAAAACGCATGAGTTCTGTTCTCCTTACTTATGTTCTCCTTCTTAGAAGAAAAAGCCCACTCCCCATGCAATAAATCCTCTTCCCCTCTATCTACGCTCATCTTTGCTGGAAGCTGGAAATACAAAGACATACATTAGGGTGTGTATGCTGCTGTGGGGATGACCAGAAAAGGAAAATTACGGTAACTATGAAGCAATTTTCTCCTTACTGGGCCCCACAGCTAATTTGACCTTAATATTTTCCTGAGTACCTTGATCAGGGGAAATAGAAGAAAAACATAGGCCCAAAGACCCTCCCAGCTCTGGGAGAATGCATCCACTGCTGTTTCAATGACTTGATCTTGTAATTCTTTTCTGAGGCCATGAGGTCCACCCTGGGAAGACCCTAACTGGAAGTTATCTAATGGTAGATCCGTGGGTTCAACTACCAATCCCCTATCTCCAGCGGATTCCTGCTCAACATATCCACTTGTTGATTCTGGATCCCTGGCACATGAACTGCTCTTATGTCCAACAGGTGATTTTGTGCCCATTCCATGATCGGTAGAGTCTTTTTCAATAACCTGACACTGCCAGTTTCCCCCTGCTTCCTTATTTAAGCCATGTCTGAGGCATGTCTGAGGCATTGTCTGATCTTATCTTTATTGCCCCTCCCTACAGGATTGGCTCCAATGTCTTCAGGGCCTCCTTGATTGCCCTTAACTTCAGGATATTTGAAGGTAAGTAAGACCTATCGATCTTCCAAGACCCTTGCACTGCCCACTCTTCCACATGGGACCCCAGCCTAATCCATATGCATCTGTGTACATCTCTACCAATCTTTGCTGTTGTCCCATGTCGCAAGGAACCAATTCTGGATGGGCCTCATATTCCATCTTCCCACTTCACCAATTCTATGGTTGAGATCAGTAGGCCTAGAAAACTCATGAACTCTTTTTTCTGGAAGGAACTAGTGACTATCTAACCACTTGGCTTTTGTGACTACATGTTAAATCTTCTCCAATGGAAGAGATATCATTCTGATGTCGGGCCCAGCCAAAATGTTTTAAGACAAACTTCACCCTTGCTACATGCTGCAACAGAATCTTTTCTCCCTCACTACTACGATCTCATCAAGAGATCATTGAGATGATGATAAATCTCGATCTTCTCCTGTCCTAGCTTTGCTATCAGGACTACCAGGACTTTGGCGAATGTTCTGGGTGAAGTTGAAAGACCAAAGGGAAAGCAACAAAACTGACAATGATAGTTCTCCCAGGCAAATCTGAGGAATTGCTGATGTTAATCTGCCACAGGTAAATGCAGGTATGCATCCTTAAAATCTAGGGATGCTAACCACTCTCCCTCATGAACGGCTGCCTTGATAGTTCCCAATGATTCCATCTTGAACCTTTGTGTTTTTAAAAAATTGTTTAACCTTCTTAAATCTAAAGATTGGTTTGAAGCATTCATTATCAGAAAAAGCTGTGAGTAAAAACCCTGACCCTGTACAAAGTAGTTTCCTGTGGGTCTTTTGTGGAACTCTAAGAGATACCCTCTTGACACCACTGAAATTACCCATCTGTTGTTTGTTTCTCTGGCTCACACCTCCCGATATCATAGAAGTCTTACTCCTAAAAAGGGGGTTGGGGCCGGCATCATCTCATTGGGGCTTGGGCTGTGGCTTGGGAGATCTTGCATTCTTACCCTTGGAGACACGAAAAAACCCAGTTTGCCAAGACCGCCAAATTGACCTGTATTCTCTCCCAGGCCTTCAAGCCTTGGCTTCCTCTCTTTTAGAGAACTCTTGAGGACACTTGGTCTGTGGTAACAATGTGCTTTTGCCACCTGAGGACTTAAATATCTATTCATCCAGGGATTTGCCAAACAGGCACCCTCCTTCAAAAGGCAGTCTACAAAATGTACGCAGCCACAGTGCTCTACGAGCAGCTACAGTATAGGTCATACTACATGCCGACAATCTTGAAATATCCATAGCTATTGTAGACAAAACTCCGCTGCTTTCTTGATGTCAGCCCGAGCTTTACAGATATTATCTCCCTGTGCTTCCTCTCTAATTGTTTGTTCCAAATTCTTTACCCACAAGGACATTGCTTTTGCCACTGGTACTACTGCCACTGTCGGCTTACAAGCTGCTCCTGCCATCATATATGGCTTCTTGAAATCAGTTTCCATCCTCCTGTCCACTAGGTGTTTGAGCGCCGACACCTCATCGATTGGCAGAGATGTCTTTTTTGATAATCGAGCCACAGGAGCATCTACCAATGGAACTTATCCCAGATTTCCATGTCCTCAGCTGGAAAAGGATATAGTGCAGCCAGCTTAGTCTCTACTGGAGCTTTCATTTATGTCTTCCATTCTTGTCTCATTTGATCCCTGATCTCTGGATGAACAGGAAACATTGATTTCTTGTTTTTGGCAAAAAAGTAATTTCAAAGAAGTCTCCTGTTGCTGATCCCCCAGACTTAAGGTCTGCCTTATAGCCTTTATAAGTGAAGGAACCAGTTTTGTGTCAAATGTTTCCAACTCATTCTTATCTTCCTCTGCTGAGGAAAAACATTCTCCTTCCTGTTCTGAAGATGAATCTTGCAACATATTGTAGATGTAGAAGGTTTCGGATCCAAACCCCTACCATGTTGTTTCATAGTCTCACCCACTGTTTCTTGAATCCACTTCATAATAGCAGCCTGGTCAACAACTGCAGCAGGGGCGGTCGACTGCACCTTCTCCTTAGCATAACGTCCTTCCCTTAAAGGTATAATCATCTAGGCAGTCATGGCACAGTTTCTTGCCCTTTAAAGGTGGCCCTGGAAGATCCTTCCTTCCCATGCCATTTATCTCTCTTACTAGGAGGATTCTCGTCTGGGGTAGAATCACTGTAATAGCAGGAGGACAATTAATAGCAGATCTTTTCACCAAAAAAATCAGCAAAAAAGAAAACCCTGAGTCAACCACTCAACCTGAAGGCTTAGTAGTGGCACGCTTGAGGGCAGCCGGTCCAATCCCCGCAGGTAGGCAGCTACTGAGAGCGGTGAGCCCCGCAACCGGCAACTTTTTTAAACTCCTGGACCATAGGGCTAAGCGCTGAAGGTGCCTGACAGGTGCATACTCCATCCCAGGCCGCATACACACAGCTTACACTGATAACAGGTGGAGAAAGCTGCAAGAAAAACTGCATATATATATATATAAAAGTAAAGCTTTCCATGCACTTTTGTATTCACATGTAGCAAACACAGCTTTCAATATACAATTGTTTTAGCACCATTTAAATATACTCTCGGCACATCTGAGTCATGCTTCAAAGTAGGCCTCGGTTTTACCAAAACTAGTTTCCACTTCTAACGCCTACATAACCAAACTATTTATATAAATTATACACATAGCTATTTACACAGATTATCGGCCAGCAAAGTTAATTAACATTAACAAAAAGAAAATTTAAATTCACCCTATCACAGATGCCTATCATCCCCATACAAAGACCTCATTTATTTTTAAGTCAAGGGAAGCACAATGAAGCCCCTCTGAGGTGTCAATACCCAAAACCCTGTGCCTTTCTTGTAAACATTGTAAAGCTGTTGATGGTGTTCTATAGCACATGCAAGCATAAGGCTCAAGTTGCAGTGGAACTGATACACTACACACCATAGGCTCAAAAGGGTTCAAAACAACTTACACACATACACAATGTTGCTTCGTCATATAATCGGCAGGCTGGAGATGACTAGTCACACTTATCCAGGGCTGTCACATTCCTTAGTCAGCTGCTAGCATTTCTGGGATGCTCTGTGAAGTTTGTATGATGAGAGTGAGGCATGCTGGATTTTGTAGTTTCTTTATTAACATGTATTTATAAAACACTATATACTTCAGTGTTATATAACAGAAAAGTGGTTACTAATGGGTTAAAATTAGTGATGGGTGAATATGAATATTTTTCGCAGTTTCGTGAATTTTTGGTAAAGCGAAAACCCATTGAAGTCAATGGGCGTCAAATAATTTTCACGTGAGCGAAAATTTTTATATGTGCAAAATTTTTTTTGTCCTGGCGGATTTTTCACCACAAATTCGTGCCTGGCGAATTTATTCACCCATCACTAGTTAAAATCTTTCTGCATGGGTTCAAACTATTCCACAATGTGTCACTGTGCTGACCCCCATAGGAAAAATTAATAACAATATGGAGCCAAAGCAATGCTTTGACAATGGGCATGAGTCCCAAACAGTGTTGTGTGCTTTCATTTGAATAAAGGCTTGTAGTTTAGTAGCTCTGCTTTTTCATAATTTTTTTGAGACAAGAGGTAAGCAAGCTATATGAAAACAATGATTGGTTGATGTAAGTTTAGACCTTTGTGCTGTGTGCTGTTTATTACATTACTGCATTGACTCCTGCATGAGCTACTCTACCTGAATTATCTGCTATTGACTGCCTTTGCAGCAGCATGGACTACTGGGTGTCCCCAAAGGTGTTTGCAGATAGTCAGGCAGTGAGATTGCATGAACACCAGCGGAAGCACCTGCCATGTAAACAGGGGACAGAGATGTGGCGGCACTAAATGCTTTGTTAGTGGGATTGAATGGGCAACATTACTTTGATCTGTTAGGTGTCTTCTAAGTACAATGCAGGCTCAGATGGGAGTAATGTATTTGCCAAATTACCTGACCAATTCTTGGCATGTATGGTCACCTTAGCACTCATCCATAAACAAAAGTGCACATTTACATCAGGGCAGTAACTCAGACACCGGTAAGCAATATTCTGGTATCAGCCAGTGCAGAATGACAACTCAGTTCTCAGTGTGACTCTGATCAGAATGGCTAATCTCCCAGATCCAGTCTGTCTAACTCTCTCTCAGCAGTCAGGCATCCATATTTCCCATAATATATCACTGCATCTCCCTGACTGAGACAGGTACATGGAATCCCTAGTTCCCCTCTCTCGGTTTTACCATGTCACTCTTTGTATGATAGGCTCCTAAATTTCCTCAGTTTGTACTACTACTGAACTGTCCCACCCAGTCTCTAATTATAACCCAGAGTGAGAAAACTGAGCTCTTGTGCTCCAGATAAAGGCATCAAGTCAGATATAAGAAGAGCCAATGAGAAGGTGTTGATGTCTTGACATCAGAGTGACACACTTCACACCTTCAACGAGCTGGCCAATTGGAAGTTACTTAGGGTTATATAAGGTAGAAATTGGAAGAGCAAAACGGGTCACCCTGAAGTTTGCTCCGTCTCTACAGCAGGTAATGCATTTAATCCTTCTACTGTCAGGGGAAGCCTTGCTGTCTAACTTTGCCAACAAAGACCTGCAAAACTTTTTTTTTTTTAAAGAGGCATCTTCTTAATGTTTTTTTCTGATGCCAGAGCTACTTTTAGGGTTTGGTAGAGAGGCCCCCAAATTGTTGCAAAAGCAATACTGGCTGTTGAAGTTTAAGACCAACTGGAAGGTAGTCGATTGGCCATTTCTAATTTCCCCAAATATTGGGGCTCCCATCCATTCTACAATGCATGTAGAATTTTCATCCTCCTCTCTTAAAAACACCTGCATAGTATGTAAACCTTCCCTTTGCTAAATATATATATATATACAAAGCATCAGTTTATAAACGTCTCCTAGATGCAGGCCGCTCTAAATATCTTCCTCTAGCTAGAAAATCCTGTGAGGACACCAAAATGTAGGTTGCTGCAGAACTCTAGGTAGACCAATCGCCTAAAAAAGCATATAAAATAACTCTAGCAGCCTATATAATTGTGTCCCTGCATTGACAACGTTTTCCTATAAGTAATACCTGACCTCCAGCAGCATGTTCCTTTTTCAGAATAAGACGATTGAACATTTTGCATTTATTTGATGATAAATATGTGGAGATCAGGTTTAACTAACTCTTGACTTTTTCGTAGGAACCACCAGAAGTGCCTGAGCGTAGCAATGCTATATCTACCTTTTACTGACCCTTCACATGTGATAACCTGTGCAGTAGTGAGGGTTTCCTAAGTGCATGGAGCAAGGATAGGACTGAGAACCTTTATTTAAAATAGCCCCAATAGTATATACCTTGAGAGGATTCAACTCTCTAAAGCATTTAACCTTTTGGTTGGAAGACGTTCAAAAACTTTAACCCTTTTTGTCTGATAGACTTTATGAACTTTTTACCATTATTAGGTAGATGTTGAGAGCTATTATTTAATTTTGGCGTGTTTGAATTTTGCCTGCACGGAGTCCACTAAAAGCAATGCTCTTCCTAAGCTGGGTATTTGTTCATACATGCATAAAATGACACTAGCATACACAACAAATATGGCGCACATAGAAAATGTTGTAGGACAAGTGCGCACATAATCTTGGCAAAGTGCCAGATGAGTATAAGTAAATTAAAATTCCTAGTTCCCCCTCTCTCTGTTTCACCATACCATGTCTGTACTACAACATACTACTGTGCACATGAATTATGAAACTAGTGCACTGAACTAATGTAAAAACAAAAAATGTACATATATAATTCAGTTCTTAGTTAGGACTCGTCTAGAGCATTGTGTATATATTTTTTTAAAAATTGAGGACAGCAGAAACTTATTGTTCTTAAAGCCCATACAAAATTGGACTATTATTTGTTTAGAGCACTTACACAAAGTCATTCACAGTTTATTTTTTTGTATAGTCCACTACACATAAAGTAGGTGACACCAAGCTTCTGTATGGAGATTGCACTGTTAAATATGCCTAAATAGACTTGACCTTCTACCTTTCTATTAGCAAATTCCTTGCAGAAATTACCTGCTAGAATGGCCTGCAAAGCTCCTACATTTTTCTTTGAGACATGCATTCAAACTTTCTCTGACTAATTTATAGATGACTACACTTAGGACTATTGTGAAAGGGCTACTCTCTTTACCCTTTCTTGGTAAGAATGATGACCTGCAGAATACAGCTTTTCCTGCAACACATATTATTATTGAAATAATGTAATAATAGTTATTTAGTATAGAGATATTCTAATACTGGGGCAGATGATTTATCTGTCATTAAAATTAGGATGCACCGAATTTTGGATTTGGCCGAGATTTAATTTACATATGCAAATTAGGGGTGGGAAGGGGAAAATGTTTTACTTGTTTTGTGACAAAAAGTCACGTGATCTCCCTCCCGCCCCTAATTTGCATATGCAAATTAGGATTCAGATTCAGTTCCGTCGGGCAGAAGGATTCGGACGAATCCAAATCTTACTGAAAAAGGCAGAAGCCTGAACCGAATCCTGGAATCGGTGCGTCCCTAATTATTACTGTTGTTAAGCCCTGCCATGTTTTTTTTTGTGTTCTTCTGTATATTTGCCTTAAGCTTTGGCACAGATGAGTAAGATGTGCTTCACCCTTATCCACATTCAGTGGAATTTTTTATCACCACTTATGGTATTTTGAATGATCTTAAACTGAAAACTGATATGTCACCTCCTCCCTTTCCATTTCTTCCTCCTCCTTTTATTTCCTTATGACCTCCGTTTTCTTCTCTGTCCAATTGCCTCTTTGATTTTTTTTTGTCTTCCACTGTACGCTTTCACTACCCTTTCCCAAATCTTTCTACCTCTCCCCACCTTCTTGCTTTTCTCATGTTTCACAGCACAGCCACCTGTCAGCTTTGGCTATGTGTACAGAAATGGCATGATCTATATTTATCCAAAATGTGCGGTCCCAGCACTGCCAAATTGCCAATTGCTGCTACTGAAGCAGACACATTCAAGAACACTGTCCAATAAAGTGTCATATAGTCTCTTACTGGTCACGTACACACTCAAATCTACACCCACCATATCTCAGACGTTGGCCAGATTGCCAACTCAACATGCTTTGCCACTTGTTTCATAAGATCACACGTCTCATTCCAAGCAGTTATAGAACTGTGGCGATCAGGAGCCAGAGAACATCAAGAATTGCTAGACGCAGAGGTAGATATTGTATTGGAAAGGTTCATAGATAACAAACATTTACAGTTAGATGTAAATAGCCAAGATTGCAGTTCACAACTTTTGACATCTGACTCTTTAATGTCTAGACAACAAAGTGATAGTCTGTGTGACAACCTGATACCATTCGGACTATATCAAGCAAACCTCATAAACGGTAGCCTATAGCTAATTAGTTACTGAATTCGTCCCCATACATTGATCTGCCCATATAAACCATTCCACAGGAATTGGGGTTGCAGCATGGCTTACCCATTTGGGATTTCTCACAGAACCCAAAATACTACTTGATTTGTACCAGCTATTTTGTCTTCTGTATGTCTTTTGTGCAATCATTTCTAATTAAAATTTACATTCTTTCTCAAACTGCAGGTCTAGCCCGATCTTCCAACATGCCTTACGCTAACAACCATAACAAGTGGAAGCTGAATTATTCAGCTGAGGAGGAATTTGCTGACCTCACCAAGCACAACAATCATATGGCCAAGGCCCTGAGTCTTGACATCTACAAGAAGCTCAGGGACAAGCAGACACCAAGTGGCTTCACCTTGGATGATGTCATTCAGACTGGAGTTGACAACCCAGGTAAAGAGGAGGTTACTTCTTGAAGAGAAAATTCCAGGGTTTTGTAATATCACTGGTCTCTTAATTCCTGCTTTTTGTAGAATCTGAACAACATATACAGAAAATAATTATCAAAATGTAACTGATATTTGTTTCTTAGGTGTAATAGATACATTTTTATTTTGTTTTACTTTCTTTTTTCAGCTATGGTTTTCAGTAGAACACTACATTTTCATACTTCATATTTGCTTATGTTAAGAAAAAACAGATGTAGTTCTGGCAAATTCTGTGAGAGAATCGTTTTCATGAGGATTAGACTTGATTAGACTTTGGAAATTTCTTGCACTTTGTATATCAATCCTAAGGTTTAATTCTGTATCACGCCTAGAAGAAGCCAACTATTATTCCTTTTGTAGGGGAGGATTACTACATGCCTTTTTGTAAAAAAATAAAATCAGGAGCCTGCTTTATAAATGTGTTAACTGCCGTTCATAGGTCACCCTTTCATCATGACTGTGGGCTGTGTAGCAGGAGATGAGGAATCCTATGAAGTGTTCAAGGACCTTTTTGACCCCGTTATTCAGGATCGTCACGGTGGTTACAAACCAACTGACAAGCACAAGACAGACCTCAACTTTGCCAACCTTAAGGTAATGCTTAAATTAACATATTGGCCAGAAACTCAAGTAGAAAGGTAACTGGAGTTAAAGAAAGAAATATAAACTATAGCAGTTACTAAAATTAAAATTGATCCATATGAAGGAAAAATACCTTTATTTAGTCTTATTGGTATTCATGTAGAGCTTTACATGTCCCAGGTATTTTAACATTCTTTGTGTCTGCTAACAATAGATCAGTTTGGTATATGGCTTAAGCCTTCACTTTACATTTCAGTCATGTAGGCCTAGAGATTTGCCCACTTGAGTTTCAGATTGCAACCTCCTGTCCTTGTGCCAGCTGATTCCTCTATGTATTTGGCTTTCAGGGAGGTGATGACCTTGACCCAAACTATGTCATGAGCAGCCGTGTAAGGACTGGGCGTAGCATTAAGGGATACACCCTGCCCCCCCACTGCAGCCGTGGGGAGCGTCGTGCCATTGAAAAACTCTCAATCAAAGGTAAGTAACATCACGTGTGGCAATGTTTTTGTTCTGTGGTGTAATTAAATTTTCTAATGGGTTCAATATCTTAGGCACCTGCAGCTATATTTAATAATTATAGTTACATAATACAGACTGATGGATATTAATTCCCTTTTCCATCCATGTATGCACTGTTTTCAGCTCTCAGCAGCCTTACTGGGGAATTCAAAGGGAAATACTACCCTCTCAAGGATATGTCAGATGCAGAGCAGCAGCATCTGATTGATGACCACTTCCTGTTTGACAAACCAGTATCCCCTCTGCTTCTGGCCTCTGGCATGGGCCGTGATTGGCCTGATGCCCGTGGCATCTGGTGAGTTATGTTTCCTACAAGCTTCAACATAACAGAAAGTAGAAATTCCACCCAGTCACAGTAACCAGTAGGTGGACAACTATTAACTTCCATATCAGTGTTGCTCCAGCAAAATGTTCCTGGACTAGAGCCCCCAGCATATTAGTATATGTCAAAGGATAATGGGAGCTGTAATTCAGCTACCTTAGAGGTGAATTCTTAAAGCGATATTACTCAAAACATCATCTAGGACACATCATCCTCAAATGGGAATCATATGACCCTTTTTACACCAGATTTCCTGCTTAGTTTCACAGGACCATTGCTGTAGGCACAGAACATTTTTTTACCACTCTGAACACCAAAAAACCCTATAGACAATCCGCTCATAGATATATCTTAGTGCTGAATGACATATATGTATATATAATCAGAGAACCAGCACACGGGGAAAAGTAGAGAACTGTGAAGTTTTTCTCTCAACTCATTTTTCATCTGTGCCACCATCTTCAGGCACAATGACAACAAGACCTTCCTGGTGTGGGTAAATGAAGAAGACCATCTGAGAGTCATTTCCATGCAGAAAGGAGGAAACATGAAAGAAGTCTTCAGGCGCTTCTGTGAGGGACTTATAAAGGTATGGTAATGACCATAATGTCCCATCACTCTTAGATTCTAGTCCTGTATTTGGGGGTAAGAGGTTGCTCCAGTTCTAGTAACTAGAAACTAATCATGCAGTGTTATCCACTGTATTATAGTTCTGCAGTAAACATCAAAATGGTTGCTAAGGTTACTGGACCTGAATCAAACTTTGCCCCTACACCTGTTTTGTCTTTTTGCGTAAAATCACAGCAGCCTATAATTATTCATTTATTTACCATAGATTGAAGAGATCTTTAAACAAGCAGGACATCCATTCATGTGGAACGAACATCTGGGTTACGTCCTTACCTGCCCATCAAACTTGGGCACAGGCCTGAGAGGAGGTGTGCATTGCAAGCTCCCCAACCTTAGCAAACACCCCAAATTTGATGAAATTCTGACCAGGCTTCGTCTGCAGAAGAGAGGCACAGGTAAGGATTTTGTGAAGAACTCAAATAGTACAACTGTCTTGTATACTGACAATATGATGTTTAACCAATCATTGGAACAGGAATGGAAATTTGAAGCAGATCGTTTTTTTGACTAGGAAGGACTACAAAATATTTCACCAATCATAAGTCACACATACCAATTATTGTCCTTCACTAGGAGAGAGCCTACCTAATGTGACTGCAGGTTAAATTGAAAATATTTGATTTTACCAACTAGAATTTTATTTTTTCTTTGTCCCCTCTCCCACAGGTGGTGTTGACACTGCTGCAGTAGGGGGTGTCTTTGACATCTCCAATGCTGATAGACTGGGCTTCTCTGAAGTGGATCAAGTACAGATGGTAGTAGATGGTGTGAAACTCATGATTGAGATGGAGAAGAAGCTTGAGAAGGGACAGACCATTGATGATATGATACCAGCACAGAAGTAGATGTCAGGGCTAGAGACAGAGCCTAAACCCTTACCCTTTTTAACCATCAAAGGGAGAGGAGACCCCATTAAGATCACTAGAGGTCGGAAAATGGCCATCTATAGGGGCGATACATTAGTAATGGAGGTGGGTGGGATAATTCCAGAAATGTCACATTGTTAGGAGGATCCACCACAAGAAAAGACACAGCTTTAAAATCAAAAGAGAAAATGAATCTGATTCTCTGATAAAGATTATATTATTGCAGACAGAGTTGTTTTTTTATAACACATTTATCCTCCTTCCACCATCAGTTTGTGAACCCCCCATGATTGCCTGAAGCCAATAAAACCAAAGTATCACCTCTAATGATGTCATTTTCAATGTTTCCATTTCTTTTGACCTTTTCTTCAATCGGCTCATACATATTTTCTTCATTTGCATGCACTCTTTTGGTTTCTCAACTTGCTCGATCATTAGCCTCCGGCAACAGTCAGCCCATCAATTACATTTCTCCTATCCATTATGCCTCTTATGAATGTGCTTTCTAATTGCTTATAAAATATTTAGATTTCAGTTTAACCCACCCTTCTCATATTTTCATTACCACATACCCCACTGTCCCACTAAACATTTTCGCAATGACTGCTTTCCGATCTTCCCCTTCAAAAAGACAGAATATTTAAACGAACGAAAAAAGGGATATTTAGCACTGGAACTGAAAATACTCTTTGGCTAACCTTAGAGTAAAAGACTGATAAAGGTAGAATGAGGCTGTTAAAGGAAGTAGTTGCATCTTTTCAAACCACAAATATTTACTTTGCAATTCTTCTTCTTATATGCTCTCCAAGTGCCCTTTCCAAATGCTTTACAACCTTTGCATGCCACCACCCTTGATACAGCACTTGTGTAACACATACAACAGCATTTATAGGTTTATTTGGGCGAGTATAATAAATATATTTAAGGTATAAATTGGGAGAGGGTGTTCCACTGCTGAGCTTAAGTGTACCGTATGTTAGCAAGGGCACTTTGGGGCAAATTTACTAAAATGCGAAGTGGCTAACGCTGGCGAAAATTCGCCAGTGCAGTGGATAGCCTAACGCAACTTTGCACCCTGATGCTGGCGAAGTTGCACTCTGGCGAAGGGGGCTTAACTATGCAAATTTACTAAGATTTTTTTTTTTGTGAACGTTAGCCCTTTTGTCAGAGTTTACCTCCCCAGGTCAGAGCAGGCGAAGTTCAATAGATTAGATAGGAGTTTATAAAAAAAACTTGAAAAATGTTCTAAGTCCCAAAAATGTTGAATTTTTTCTAAGTCCCAAAAAAAAAACGCTAGCGTCTTTTGGGTGTTAGGCTGAAAAAGAGTGACATTTTTTTTAGGGTGCCCACCTTCCCCCCCAAAATGTGTAGGGCATTAGAACACCTATTTAAACTTTTATTAAGTTTCCCTGTGTTTTGTGTGCTTGAAAACAGTCACTGTATGTGTGAAGATAAGCATAAGGTGCTATGTACAGAACAGTTATTTGTATGGACAGTGTGTATAGTAGTGATTTCCATCAGATGTGTGAACAGTAGTGATTAATATACACTACTGCAGTGTACATAAAGCTTTCATAATCAAAGACAGCTTTTTAATAACTTACAACTACATCATGGATTTTACAGTTGAGTTCTACTCTTATGTCTACCAGGGAGCTGTTATCTTGTGTTAGGGAGCTGCTACATGGTTACCTTCCCATTGTTCTGTTGTTAGGCTGCTGGGGGGGAGAGGGGTGATATCACTCCAACATGCAGTAAAGAGTGACTGAAGTTTATCGGAGCACAAGTCACATGACTGGGAGCAGCTGGGAAACTGACAATGTGACTAGCCCCAAGTCAGCCCCAAGTCAGATTTCAAAATTAAATATAAAAAAATCTGTTTGCTCTTTTGCAAAAATGGATTTCAGTGCAGAATTCTGCTGGAGCAGCACTATCAACTTATGCATTTTCCCCATGACAGTATCCCTTTAAGATTAGGAACAGGTTTGTATCTGTACTTGCAATTAACTGATAATAAGAAAGTTAAAATAGAAAAGTGTATCTGAATGGTTTAACAGTACAGTTAATGTAGTGTTTTCAGGAACACTCACTAGCCGCAATTTATTCAAATGGCACACAGGGCTTTGTGACTGCTGACTTTCCAGCGGGGGAAAAATATACCAGTCATCTTTTGTAATGTTAATTGTTTAAAAGCACCTAGTCTGGCACACACTTGGGAGGTTATTTATTAAAGTCAGAATGCGGAAAACTTAGTTTTATAAAATTAAAATTTTTAGTGGAAAAATAAACCTCGAATTTATTATACCCGAGGACGGAAAAAGTCAGAATCTGAAAATCCGGCATCTCCGACCTGCCGAGGTTGTATATAAGTCAATGGGAGAGGTCCCTATCCTATTCAGAAGTTTCTGTTGTCTGCCCTGGAATTAGCCTGAAAATCTGACTATTTCAGTCTTTTCAGGGAAAATTTGGAAAAACTCTGGCTTTTTCCTGAAAAGACAGAATTTTTTTTTCATATTTTTGCCTGAAAAGTCTGAACTAGTCAGATTTTCTGGCTAATTCCAGGGCAGACCAAATCAAGCGACCCGGGAAAAAACTAGAAAATTAGTAAAATTCGGATTTTCGCTCTATTTTAATGAATTTGCCCCTGATCCAATCAAATCTTGCTTTTTTTAACGATAAATGAGGCCCACCCTTGTTGATAGACCTCTACAAACAAATGCTCAAGATTGCCCACTATTAAGATTACTTTTTGGTTTTTAAATAATGATAGACTCAGTATAAAGTTGATACTGTCCCATAATGATCTTTACAATATGTATGGTATTCTGACTGGTATATCAGCATAGGTGAATGTGCATAGAGCAGGAATAAATTAGATGGGACACCCTCCCTCACTCAGTAAAAAGAACAGTAGTCTCCTTCACCCACACATTTACACAGTCCCACCCACACAATCAGCAACCAATGGGTGAGAATGGGCAGCACAATGAAAGGGCCTTGAGAACAAAGGCCTCACTAACTTATCATTAATAATTAAACAGGTTGGTGGATAAAATGTTTAAGGCTGGAAATAAGAGGGTAGTACCCTTGTTTGGAGCCTGTGACATAGGAAACAGGTGATAATTCACAAAGCAGAAAAGATAATTGAAAGGGTAACTTTTCATTAAGAATAAATCAGGGAAGTAAGTTTGCAGGAGCACATGTGGATAAGGGAAAGCTTCATTCAGAGGGGAATATACTTATAGGGAAAATCCCAAGACAAACGCATTATGGCAGAAAAACAGTTTTAAAATTGGGATCTTAAATTAGAGGGTTTAATCTGGGGAAGCATGACTTGGGGTACTTAATAAAGGACGAGGCTTGTAAAGAGGGAAAATTGCCTATATGTGGGGAGATTCATTAAAAGGGAAGTGATTACTTTTAGGGGAACAGTTTGCTAATAATCACATAACACTGATCCAGCATGTTCCCCTGGCACAGCGGAAAGGGCCAAATCTAAAAGAAACAATGTGTCCAACATGAGCCCTGCCCTTATGGTTTCACAGATACTCCTGTTATAGTTGCTACTGTCCCAAGATGCACATGGGGGCGGGGCATGGCACATCCAAGAGGGGTATGTCTTCTAGGCTAAAGTGGACCTGCTACTCACAGCAATGCCACAGCATCTCCCTAGTGGGTAGCAGGTGTGGCAATCCAGAGAAAAGGGTTAGGTGTCCATCTTAAAGGCACAGCATCCCAATGGCAAAGAGTGCATGTGGCTGTCCAAAACTGCATGATTATTCCTAGTAGGGATACAGTCTCCGTATTCTGAGTCACAGCATCTCAGTATATTTCCACACAGAACACGCCTCCCCTTCTTAAAGTCCCACCGTCCAAACAGTGATTAGTGGGCGTAGCTTGCCTGGTAGGGGGCTTGGCCTTCCTACTGAGGAAAGGCTGGTGGGAGCAATGGAGGTTTCTGTTGACTGCAAGGGTGGGCGCTGAGCTGACCTTCTCACATCCCTGGGAGGTCTGAGCAGGCTGGAGTTGGCCGACGCTTTATTCCAAGGTATATAGCTACTGTAGAATGGAAAAAAAATAAAGTTATACTAACAATCTGCCAAGATTACAGCTTGTAGTTTTAAAAATATACCAGTGAGGAGGAGTAGGGGATCTTTGCAGAAAGACTGAAAGAAATAGCAATAAGGATGAGGTGAGATTGGAAGAAAAGTGTATGAAGCCTTACCCTGTGACCTCAGATCTCCAGACTCTCTCAGATTCGTCTGTGACCCTAAAATAAAAAGGAAAAGGTGATTTTTCTACTAATCGTTAGTGTTATTGTCTTGTTAAGGGTCAGGGCACACAGGCAGATTTGGGGAGATAAGTCACCTGGTGACAAATCTCCTCTTCTTCTTCGGGGAGACTAATCTCGAACTGCCTCCCTGCCTTCCTGCCGGCTAAAATGTAAATTGCCCGAAGTTTCCTCATGAAGCAACTTCAGTTGACTTTGAAAAATGAATCGCTCCGAGCGCCATCCCGCCTGCAATTTACATTTTAGCTGGCGGGGAGGCAGTTCGGGGAGATTAGTCGCCCCGAAGAAGAGATTTGTCGCAGGGCAACTAATCTCCTCGAATCTGCCTGTGTGCCCTGACCCTTAGAGAGAAAATAGAGACAGTGACACAAACACACACACATCCACACAAAGGAGGAAAATCCATAAATTTGGTTACAAAGCTAAAAGAGTGAACAAATAGCCAGGTTACGTATGTATTGCAAGAAGCCAACAACATGGGGCTTTTTTACTGAAAGGGCACAAAAATGTTGCTGCAAGGACAGATGTTAGCGAAAATTCTCTGCAAAGTGTTGATATTATGTAAAGGATAAAAATATTAAAATAGTATGTAACCTATTAGGGCAGACGTTGAGGCAACAAAAACAATACTTCATTGTAGAACAATACTTTTGACTGCTATTGTTGCCGTCTATGGAGTATCTACAGCTGTCCTCTGTCAAGGCAATAGAAGTAGAAAAAACGCTGTCAAGGCAGGCAATATAGGCTCTCCCAACAAATTATGGAAAGCAGGAATGATCTGCAAACACCATAAACTATGCTTTCACTGTTTGTTTCACACATAGGACAAGATAAATATTAGGTAAAGGATTACTATACCATTTTTTTATGTCCATTTGTTGAAAGGTGAATGTGTAACTTATTCTATTTTGAGTTATAGCATCTAAGAAGCTACAACTGAATCCGCTTGCAATTGCAGACTTCCATTCGCATAATTTATTTACTTACTGGCTACAGCTTTAGCCTTTCAGTTAGGTCATAATCCATTCTCAAGACTAACCAAAAGGGAATTGTCCATTAATAGCGTACAGTAATAGAAAATGCCAGGTATAGCATAGCAGTAGCATGAACAATCCCTTTGTGTTGATCATTGACTGTACCTTCAGATTCCATAAACTATGGCAACATACATAACACATATCGTATGGGGCCCTGCGATTTCTGATGGCGGCCCTGACTATGCCCCCTGCACTTCCTTGCTGATTGCCCTTTATGAAAGATGTGGCATCTGACCCTGGATGAAATAATGCAATAAAAGCAGCACAGCATTACATTTATGAGCAGCAGAATAAAAGCAGCCACAACAGCAAAATATTACGGTATTAGAGTGTTAAACTTACTGATTTTACTGTCCTGAGGGAGAGACACTCCAGACACACAGCGATGAGATGCCTGTCTCTTAGAGGGGTCAAGAGCGACCCTAACGAGGAAAGGATGAAAGAAGTAGAGAGGGATAGGAAAAGTGAGGAGAACAGATGGCAGTAGAAAGAAATCGCAAACAACAAACCAAAAGAAGGAAAAGGATACAGAGACAGTGCTAGGAAGCACAGATTTATTTATTATGCTGGATGTTCCTAAGGCTATAGCTGGACAACTCACTGATGTGAACTAAAGAAAACACAGACCATTTGTGAGATCTAAATAAAGGATTGATTTTAAAGTTATTTTATGAAAAGGGGGATTTTTGCAGGACCTTTCTTCTGCATCGGAGGAAAGCTTAAAATATTACTTTTTTTCCTCAGGGACTTTCTTGGTTACCTGCGGGTCAGTTTGGAGGTCAGTTTACTAAACAGGTTTGACGTGGCTCGGGTCCGACTCTGATTTAGTCCTTCATGAGGATGGGTTGGAGAACTAGGGGGTGGGTTTTGGCCTCTCCGATCCCTCACATGGCCCCCATGGAAAGTGCTACGGACATTGGATCCCCTGGAAAGACTGCTACGCTCTGCAATACTCTGTGTGGATGGTGAAAGTGCAGGCGGACGAGATGGGGTTGAGCTGATTGGTGAGGAAAAAAAGAAATCTGTTAATTATAAACAATGATTCATTTAAATCCTTGCTTAACTCTGTACCTGGTTTACTATAAGAAAACTTTTTGTGTATGCTTTATTGAACTGAAAAGAATTCTGCATATTTCATGTGTACAGTGGGCAAGACAGTAGAGACACCTTTTGGGAGTGTGCATGATGGAATTTCCCAACAGAAAGATGTTTAGAAATGTCTTTAAATATTTGCTCTCATTCAGATTCTCTTATAATTCCATACACTTGTTCATCTCTGTCTACTACTGGGCTGCAAGTGGTTGCTTAGGAGAAATACCCAGCGGTAGGTAACCTGACACCCAGTGGTAAAGTAATGTAGTGACTGAGAGGAAGAAATTCTACAGAAATCAATGGCACGTCTTACCATTCTGTATGTTGAAAACAACATGAACAACATCCACAGTGTCACTTTAGGGTAGGGGCACACGGCGCGATTTCGCCGCGATTCTGCGCTAAGCGAGTTGTCGCTGCGTTTTTTAAGCCGAAATAGCTTTGCTAACTTTGGCGCTGGCGTCAATGCAAATCGCGGCGAAATCGCTGCGCTAATTCACACGCGGCGATTCGTTTTCTATTGTCGTCCGAAGTTGCCTCGCTGGGCGTTTCCGGGCGACAGTAGAAAACGAATCGCCGCGTGTGAATTAGCGCAGCGATTTCGCCGCGATTTGCATTGACGCCAGCGCCAAAGTTAGCAAAGCTATTTCGGCTTAAAAAACGCAGCGACAACTCGCCCAGCGCAGAATCGCGGCGAAATCGCGCCGTGTGCCCCTAGCCTTAGGGTAAGTGCACACGCTAATATTTGGGCAGATTTAGTCGCTCAGCAACAAATCTCCTCTTCTTCGGGTGACTAATCTCCCCAAACTGCCTTCCCGCCAGCAAGAATCAAACTCACTGTTTGATTTTCTGAAGTCGCCTGCCAAGGAAACTTCAGGCAACTTCGGAAAATGAAATGCTCCGAGGAAGGCTTTTCAGGGAGATAAGTCGCCCGAAGAAGAGGCGATTAGTCGACGGGCGATAATTTCCCCGAATCTTCTTAAAAAGGATATAGAAATACTTTGAGGATGTTCCACCTCAGTTGTAATCAATATTACAGGTATGGGACCGGTTATCCAGAATGCTCAGGACCTAGGGTATTCCACATAAAGGATGTTTCCATAATTTGGATCTTCATACCTTAAGTCTACTAGAAAATCATGTAAACATTAAATAAAGTCAATAGGCTGGTTTTGCTTCCAATAAGGATTAATTATATCTTAATTTGCATCAAGTGCAAGGTACTGGTTTATTATTATAGAGAAAAAGGAAATAATTTTTTTAAATTTGGATTATTTGGATAAAATGCAGTCCATGGGAGACTGCCTTTCCATAATTCTGAGCTTTCTGGATAATGGGTTTCTGGATAATGGGTCCCTTACCTGTACTGTATTCCCTTATTCTCTGCTTCCTACCTCTATGTAATCACATAAACCAGATAGGAAGCTAGAAAGCCTTTCTAGGCTATTGCTTAGTGATACTAAAAGGAATATGATCAACCGAAACATCCCTCTGTGATGAGCATGTTGAATCACAGACATGCAAAGAAGTGATTTTTATCAGATTACACCTTAACAATCATTCCTATGAATCAGTTGGCAGTGCAAAATGATTACACAGAATAGCTTAGAATAGCACAAAATAATATACCTGTTTTCTTTGTCGTTATGGAGAAGTGAATGTCGGTCAGAGCTGTGCCGATCTGTGCAAACATACGTATTTCTACGGCCCATCACCCCGGGTGGAGTATTCATCTAGTATAGAAGATGACAATTTTATTTCTAGACTCGGTTTTGGCACTCATTAATCAAGAAAATAAGCAACTCTACAACAGATCAGCAATGCATTATAACCAAAGATAATTTTACCTTCATTAAAAAGGGGGCACATACAGGTATGCAACCTGTTATCCAGAACACTTGGGACATAGGGTTCTCCAGTTAATGGATTTTTCTGTAATTTGGATCTTCATACCTTTTAGTCTACTACAAAATCATGTAAACAATAAATAAACACAATAGGCTGTTTTTGCTTCCAATAAGGATCATTATATCTTAGTTGGGATCAAGTACAAGGTACTGTTTTATTATCACAGAAACAAAGGAAATTATTTTTAAAAATGTGGATTATTTGGATAAAATTGCATCTATGGGAAACAGCCTTTCCGTGATTTGGAGCTTTCTGGATACCAGGTTTCCGGATAACAGATCGCATACCTGTACCTTCTGACACAACATAATGTAAAATGGTCCCGAGTGCTCTTCTGAACACTACTGAAATTAAAATGATTTGTATATGTGGTTTCATGATAATAGCATTAAAACACTGCTAAATATCATGAACTGGTCTCACACTAAGATATATATACATGTTGATCGTTTTTTGCAGAGAGGTTTGTTTTGTAAGTAATTGTTAGTTGAAGTTTCTAAACCTGACTGTTTTGCCTGACTGTCCCATCTCAGCCTGTCAGTTTCTAATGCTAACGGACTCCTGCTGCACAAATATGGCAGCCCCCTCATACAGGAACATGGGGCATCAGACAGGTCATGTAAAAGCATTGTGCAAATACTTTATGGCAAAGTTATAAGTAGCTTTCAGAGGGAATATTATGATAGATGTAAAAATTTAAAGAGATCAAATTCAAGTGGCTGCGTCTTCTAAGAATAGCCTGCTGCCATTTTGGTGAATTAAAATCTAAACTCCCTATGGTGACTAGATCCCAACCACTATGTTAGGGATTATAAAATGCTTTGTTCGAGGATGGAGGAGCATATACATGAACCTTGCTTTTATAAGGAGGTAACAACTATAGAGTGAGATTCTACTCTGACTGTGAGGAATGGCATCATCAGGTCAAGTCCCTAAGCTGGCCCTTCCTCGTTCATTTTATTTTATTTTATGTTGTGCGTTACCAGAGGAATTACAGGAAATATAACACAGTCTCACAGTGGTTGGTGGAGCCTCCTTCCGTGGCTCAGGAATCTCTGACTTGTTAGGGTTGTGGGCATGGCTGACCATGGGACTTGAGGGAGGGGGAGGCCGGCTGCCCCCACCCACTGATCCACTACCCCTCCGGGGGGCAAGACGCTCTCCAACGGCACCTTCATCACTGACTCCAGGGGGGCTGCGCTTGGCCTGGGAAGGAGCTGGGGCAGGACCACCTGAAAGGATGCACAGGAACATAAATTAAAAGGAACAGTGTGTAGTAGACATTTTAGACCACAGCAAAATAAGCCTCTCAATATGCTGTTGTAAAAGATTAAAATTTTAAATATAACCCTAAACAAAGCTTAATTGGTTCATCTCATGACACCAACTAAAAAAACACAAGTATATGCTACAGGGTCATGTTTAAAGGTTCTACGAGTCCTGCCACATACAGAAGTCACTGTGTCGTCTCTGTCTTTGATAGCCTCTCTGGTTTTTGCTGTGTACTGATGATGACTTGGTGGCACCGTTGGTAACATCTGAGGCAACACGGGACCGAGAGAGTGAAAGGGTGCTGTCTGAACGAGACTCTCCTCCTTCACTCTGTGTGACAACAATAAGAAGTTAAAGTTCATCTCCCATATATGGACAGCCAGGGACAGTAAAGAAATGGACAGATTGGCTGGCATCTTACATCAGGCTTCCTTCCCAGCAGCAGGTATGTAGCCATCACTTCATTGTACTTGCTTGAGCTCAGAGCATCTTTAATCTCGTCACGCGAGTAACCCATTTCCAACATAATCTCTACAGAGATCAGGAAAATCAAGATATTAAGTTATGCTACAAGAATCTATTCTTGCTTCGTGAACCCATAATAATCATCTCTACAACCTCTGTTGCAATTTCTAGATAAGACCAGATCAACAAAAAAATGTAAGTTACTTTGACTTTCACAAATTAGTTTCCTTATATTAGGCTTTCCTTATATTAGAATGGAATCTCTAACAGCAGATGCTAAACTACAAGTTTTAAATACCTTTTTTTTTAATCTTATCACTCTTTCTCTACGTGGTTTAAGTGGTTTGGTCAAACCTACAGTTGTTGATGATGCAAACAGATGCTGGTAACTGCTAATGGGATAACATCTTAAAAGATCAATCACATCCCTCAATAAACAGCAGCTTCACAGATTACATTAGATTTAGAGCCTATACAAAATGCCTGTAACATTAAGGTTATGGGTTGCCTGAACAATAACCCTCTACATGAGCTTCAGCCTCTGCAACTAATGCCAGCAGACCACCATACCTAGAACCTGATGGTAGCCCAAGAGTCACAATGTATGATCAGAGTAATTAACAGAAGGCATGGGCTGTATATCTCATATCTCAAAATAGCTAAAAAATGAGAATGAAATAAGGTAAATGCAACTTTAATACAGGGTATGCTTTCCATTTTAATATATCTGTTTCTTACCAATGCGCTTGGCATCTGCATTGTCCTCCTCTGGTTCTTTATATGGCTTTAGATCATCACTATCGAATCCAATATTTATCCACTTGTCATTCATTATTTGCTAGAGAAAAATAAAAGGTAAGTCCAGAAGCAACAAGAGGATATATTCAGGATTATACTCAAAGACAGACAAATATATTAGATATCTAGGGGCTTACCTCCAAAGTGCACCTCTTGCTTGGATTTAGCACTAGGAATCTTCGTAGAACACTCTCACAGTCTGTGCTCATATAAAATGGAATTCTATATTTCCCACGCAGAACTCGCTCTCTCAGTTCCTTAAAAAAAAAGGGGGGGGTTTATCATTATATTTACCGTTCCATTTCTCTGGGAATTTTTCTTATTGTTTCAAAATATGATACATTTTCCACACAAGAAGTTTTGCAGTGGAGTTGTGACACAGGTAACCCTATATTTAGAAGGGTGGGGATTTTGATTTTCCATCTTCTCAAGCCTGACTAAAAACAATTTTTCTGAATTTCCAAGGTGAAAAAGCAGGGGACAAATAGGAGATTCACATAGTCCCTGTAGGACCACTTATTTCACTTTCCAATGGAGTCATCAGGGGGCTGGGATTTCAGTGTTGTATAGACTCTGGTGGGGATTGAGCATCTCTGACCCACTGGTACGGCCTATAGGGTTAATACAATGCTTATTATCTATTTTCTGCTGTGCTCAGTCCAATTTCTGCAATGGTTTTACTGGTGCGTCTTGGGTTAATGCACAATTAATTTATGCTCATTGTCCCTTTTCTGTGATGATCTTGCTGACATGTCTAGGATAAATCAAATGCTCCGAATCTATTTTCTGTAGTGCTCTTACTCACATGCTTGTTATTCAATGGCATGAATCCATTTTCTGCAGTGTATCTTACTGGTATGTCTAATTATTGCTAAGGGTAGCATCAATATGGGCTGTGGTACGGAGGGTAGGGCCCAATTCAAATTTTTTTTGCCATGCATTTGTAATTATTTTTTAGAGGAGGGGGACCCATGTTTTGCATTTGCCCGAGGCCCTAAACTTTGCAGAGATTGCCCTTTTGTTGCATAACACCTGTGACATCTCCCTTTATATAATTACAAACCTGTGCCTAAAATGTATATACCGTATGCTGAAAAATGTTTTTGCATACACAAAACTACAACATTTGTTTTGATTTCATGGAGAAGTGCAATTCCACCAAAATAAGGCATTTGTACAATTTGATCAAGGTGGAACACCACATAACTAATACCCCTATGGTGATAAGTCCCCACTGGCCCCCCTCCCTGTCTCCCCGCTGCATAGTCTTACCCCTGAATTCGGTCCACTTTAGAAATAATGACCGCACATGCAGAGTGAGCGCAGAGGAGCTCACGGGCGCCATCTTCTTCTCTTTAGTAATCTTCGAGAAGTGAGCGGCGTATTGGCCCATGCGCATTTGGAGCAATCTTCCGGTTCTGCGCATGCACCAAAAGAGACGGAAATTGAAGAAGACACGAAGATTACGAAGAGAAGATGGTGCCCATGAGCTTTGCTGCGCTCACTCTGCATGTGCGGTCGCTATTTCTAGAGGGGACAGAATTTAGGGGAAAGACTGCGCAGGGGGAGGTGGGCCAGTGGGGACCTATCACCATGGGGGGTTTAGTTCTCCTTTAAGGTCATTTAGGAATTCCAAATTATGCAAAGGCCCCTAATCTGGAAAACCCCAGGTCCCAAACATTCTGAATAACAGGTTCCATACCTATACAACACACTTAACCCCATATTGAGACCATAACACATGGGCAATATACCAAGAAAGCATTATAACCTAGTGATGGTGCTACAGTGTTTTTCTTTCCTGACCCGACTACATGCTTCCATCCCAAGGTTGAAAAGTGTTTGTCTGCACTAATAAGCCATGATGCTATACTCCTAATATATTTCACTCTGCCTTGACTACCTCTTTCCTCCTCAAGCTCATATGACCTACCTTAAGATTCTGCCCATCAAATGGCAGGGATCCACTGACCAATGTGTATAAGATAACGCCCAGACTCCAGACATCCACCTCAGGTCCATTGTACCTCTTTCCCTGAAAGAGCTCAGGAGCAGCATAAGGGGGGCTACCACAGAAAGTGTCTAATTTCCCACCTAGAGTAAACTCATTACTGAACCCAAAGTCTGCAATTTTTATATTGGACTCTGAATCAAGGAGGAGATTCTCAGCCTGTGAGCAGAACAAAAAAAAAAGTTGGAGACAATAAAAAACTGAGCGAGATTGAGCATGGGCACCAACAGAACAAAGATAGAGGGAAAATAAACAAAAAAAAAACATAGCTACAAACAGTGACATAACTAGATGTTTCTGGGCCCCACAGCAAATTAAATTTATGACCCCAAAACATTGGTACGTTGACCTATTCTACCAAGATTGAATTTGATAATACTGAAATTGCTCATTAATTAAGGCCTATGGGGCCCCCCTATGGTCCTGGGGCCCCCTGTAACTGCAGGGTTTACTTCCTCTGTAATTACACCCCTGACCACTAGTATCAGATGAAATAAACATAGATACATAGATTGTAATAAGAATTTGGATCTAGCTACAGACCTTAAGATCACGATGAACAATGTTCTTCTGATGACAGTAATGGACTGCAGAGACAATCTGAAATAGACAGACAAAAGGTAAAGAAAAGAAATGGTTAATATTATAGTATGTGTTGGAAAGCAACACTCAGCGTACCCTATAGATATTTGCAGAGTAGAGTCTTTTTATGATGGAACAAGATAGCTCACATCATAAGTGGGTCAAAATGGTATAATTACAAAAGTCTTCTAGGTTTGTTGTTTGCACAGAACTGTCTCACAGAAGTGCTCTAAATTATTTATTCCCCTATCCCTGTAAATTGCCTTTTCAAGGATGCAAAACGTTAATTTATAATCACACAAAGATAAATAGCATAGAGGCACAAACATACATTAAAAAAAATGAAAAGCACGGCCAGATTTACATAGCAGGCGCCCCTAAGCCTACTGCCATTCATTGCCCCATCCCCTCCCCTTCCTTATGCGAAAATTTTCAGCAGCGAGTCTGGAGTACTGGGGATTGGTGCACAGGAAATGTGAAAAAAACTATTTTATCTGTTGCGAATCCCTAGTGCTTCTGAAGCAATGCGGGTGTGGTTGGGCAGCATGCTGCCCCTCTAAAGTTCTGTCGCCCTAGGACTGGGCCTCTGTGGCCCTTCCACAAATCCAGGCCTGTTGAAACGGACAATGGGCGAATCTGTCCTTTTTCACAAAACCTCGGAAAAATTCACGAAACGCCTTAAAATTTGAGTAACACATTGAAGTCAATGGGCATAAAAAATTATTTTGACGCTCAAAATTTTTTACACTAGCGACAATTGTTATACATGCGACTATTTTGTCCGAATGCATTAGTCATTGGGCGTCTGAATAATTGACACGCGACAATTTTTAAGCGCGAAACAATTTTTTTTTTGTCCCAGCAAATTTTACAACACACAGGCCTAGCTATGTGTCAGAGACAATTGTCCAGATATAAGCACAATGAAGCATATCTGTAGTCCTTATTGATGGGCGAATTTATTCGTCAGGCATGGATTTACAGCAAATTTTCGAGTTTCACAGCCCGCAAATCCATGCCTGGCGAATAAATTCTTCCATCACTAAGGACTACAGATATGCTTCATTGTGCTTATATCTGGACAATTAGTTTTGACCCACAGCTAGGCCTGTGTGTGTGTGTTATTAAAGATCAGATACCAAGAGTTTGGGCACGAAGTAGTGATGTGCGGGTTGGGATTTCCCCGACCCTAACCCGCCCTACCTTGGTCTGCACCCGGCCGCATCCCACTTCCGGGTTGCTTTTATATACCCGCGCCAACCCGTCTATAAAAGATGAACCCGGAAGTCGGAGAGCCGGCAGTCGGGTGGGGAGAGCAGGAGAAGAGCTTAAAATATTTAACAAAACTGAAGAGCAGGTGTTAAAGTTTCACAATTCACAATTAAGATTCACAATGCAATAAAAGCCTAATGAAGAATATTACATTGCAACAGACAAAATTTTATTTGCAAATTTTATCACATTTCCCCCATAGACCGTGGGCCTCATATTAGGAGTTTCTGAGATTACACCCATGTTTTGGGCTTCAAATCTCAGAATTCCTAAATAAGAAAGAATAATAAAAAGTGTAAGTCACAGAATCACATATGTAACAGAGCAGTAAATGCAGTTGTGGGCATGTAAAGAGGACACTGGCAGTGACTCACCTGTCTGAATTTGGCACGAGCTTCTTTCTCTTTCATACGTCCGTGAGACACTAAATAGTCAAACACCTCACCTGGAAGAGACAAAGTGACAGTAACATGGTTAAGAGAAAGACATAGAAAGAGCTTTGAGAAAAACATTATTTTAGGGAATCTAGAAATGGAAAAATATTAATGGCTAAGCCAAGAGATGAAGACTACAAACCAAGAATAGTGAAAGAAAGAAAAAAAAATAAGAGATTGCAAAATCGTTTGAAAGAGAGATAGGAAGAGCATAAATAAATTAATAAAATAACCATATAAAAAAGAAACAGTATTAGAATGATGGAATAAAAAATGGGAAATGGAGAGGAAGGAAAGAAAGAAAGAAAGAAAGAAAGAAAGAAAGAAAGAAAGAAAGAAAGAAAGAAAGAAAGAAAGAAAGAAAGAAAGAAAGAAAAAAAAAAAAAAAAGAAAGAAAGAAAGAAAGAAAGAAAGAAAGAAAGAAAGAAAGAAAGAAAGAAAGAAAGAAAGAAAGAAAGAAAGAAAGAAAGACCTTCTAATGAGTGGGGAAGATGACTAAACCACCAATTAACCAAAAGAATAAAGAAAAAGTCAATGCAGCAGTACCTCCAGTAGCATATTCCATGATGAGATACAGCGTTTTTTCAGTTTCTATAACTTCAAACAGCTTCACTGTAAGGGGGAAAAGAATAAAAAATAAAAGCCATCAGGAGGTAGATTAGAGCATGAGCAACATATGAGTTAGTGAGCAATGTGGGGAAAAAGGAAATAAAAATGAGTACATGGATAAAGTGCAGCAGAGGGCAACAATGATTTCAGGACAATGAGAGAGCCAGCAAGAGAGTAAAAACATAAAATTCATGTGGATTAATTAGAGGGTAAGAGAGCTCAAAAATGTACAAAGCCATCTTACCAATATTGGGATGATTAAGTCCTTTCATGATTCGAACCTCACGAAATAGCTGAAGGAAAACAAAGAACAGTCAGATTGCGTCCTCTATAATGCTATAATCACATGTATTGATTCCACATCCAGCATGCAGATTTTAATTAGCAGCATATCACTTAATGCAATAGAACAGCCAAATCTTTACTCACTGTAGGAATGTGTTGAGGTCAACAAATACATATTACATGATCAGACATTGGTACCTTTATACAGTGTACCATTAAAACTGCTCCAGCATCAAAACAGCATGATTACATTTGCCTAATGCAGTACCACAAACCACAAGGGGTAAAGCCAATCTATAACACATTTTCAGCTTTTAAAAGGTCACAGACTACAAAGGCATATCCATAGAATGGTCCATACAACTGGAAAATGCTGGATAGATAAATGCAATGCTCTTGCATTTATTTAGAATGAAGTGGGTGACTTCCCACAGAAGGGTCTCAAAAAGACAATCATGTTTAAAGAACATGAGTCAGGTAATAAAAGGCAATCAATGTCAAAGCTGAAGTTGCCCTTATGGTTTATACTATTAATCCTAACCAAATAGTAGTTGCAGAGGAAAGATAGCTGCCATGCTTAAAAAAATGAAGAAGAAGAAAAAAACGAGCAACCGAACCTTTACTTTGTACAGTTTATGTTCAGATCAAATAAATGTGTGTGGCAGAAAGCCAGGAGCACCTGCTGATATTGACAGCCTGTTGTCATCAAAAGTAACTTTCTGCTTGACAAAGGGAATATAAAGATTTATACAGAAGCCTAGATACACATGAAAAGCCTAATTCAATTCAAAGTAAGGATTTTACACAAGGGAGCCCAGACTCTATCAATGTGGGGGTGCTTTTAGTGAAGTTGTGGCATTAGGGTTTAGCACTTCATGTGTTACACTGCCATGGAAAATGGAATTTCACAGGTGAAAAACAGGGTGGTATTGTAATGAACAACACTGATTCCTCAAGACATTGTTTTAAAAATATGAATAATCAGAGCTGTGCGTCTTCCTGGGGACAGGGGTCTGGGTCTGGGAGTCTTCTTCCCAAAAATCACTGCTCATCTGCCCCGATCAAGTGGAAAGTAGGGCGTTGTTGGTGTGCACAACTGGCCCCTACTGGTTTTTTTGTGGTAGCCCCTGCAAAAGTTACACCACTGCCACATTTTTTGGAAAAAAATACCGGACTTCCTATGTTTTTATGGAATCAAGTATCAATTTACCAGCCAGGCAGGTATGCCAGGTGGCAACCCTAGATATACAGTGCCTAGAAGAAATAATTCTAAAAGAAGTAACGTTCAGTTGCTTTAGACTTATATAAGTAATAGATACTGTAAACCAGAGCTGTAATCCTCAGGTAGATCATGATACATCTTTTGGGCACCTCTGCTTTAACAGAACAACAACCACTAGTACTATTCTTTGTAGAAGCAATATGGTGGCCCCCAGAAAAGGGTTTCTTAGCAGACAGTTGTCTTTTTCTCTCATTGAACTTGAATGGGAAAACAAGTGTACGAGGAGCCTGTCTAAATTTTCCAACACTTTTGGGGAAGCCTAGATGACCACTTTTCCCTGTATTTTAGACAGCGTTTCTAAGTGGTTTGTCTTCTCTTCTGTGGCACTAGGAAACGCATGGTATCTATGGTATAGATAATTACAGTTATGTTTATTGATTTATGTTTGCAGAAATCATTGCAGAGCCTTAATGCTCACAACATGTTAAGCAGGTAAGGTTCAGATGAAAATGTATTGCAACCACTCCTTTAAATGGCAGCTCAAGTGCAGGTAAAGCTAAAACTAGTAGTAAGATAAAAATGAGAATTATATACAGATAATCTCTTACCGCCCAGTGTACTACAAAGAACAACTACAGTTTCATGGACTTTCAGTATTCCAAAAAATTAAGAGTACAGTGCTTCCTCCCTTTCCGTACTTGAAAATATATGGTATAGAATTAAATCCCATTTAATACACAATGGGGCATAGAACAATAGTGATAATAGAACAAATAAAGTGAGTGCAATTATTATGGCAAAAGGTCAAGGATCTACATGAAACGGTGTGCTTAATAAATCACAGTGCTTGACTTTTTACCAATCACACTGCTACAAATCATACAGGATGTCACTCCACTACAACCATGCAATAGCCTATGCCATATTCACTTTATTAAATGTGGTTTACAATGACTTGGAACAAGCACATCATTCTGGCAATAATGCTTAAATTGACTGCTAACCCCATTTACATTTAAAGGGTGTCTAAACCAAAAAACTAAATTCCATTATTAGACTGCTAACATCAAGCTTTTGGTTTAACTGAATCCAGGAAGTGTATTTATTATGCATGCAACGAATCCAGGATTTGGTTCGGGATTCGGCCAGGATTCTGCCTTTTTCAGCTGGATTCGAATTCGGCCAAATCATTCTGCTCAGCCGAAACGAATACTAATTTGCATATGCAAATTAGGGATGGGTAGGCAAATTGTGTGACTTTTTGTCACAAAACAAGGAAGTAAAAAATGTTTTCCCCTTCCCACTCTTAATTTGCATATGCAAATTTGGATTCAGTTCAGGATTCAGCCAAATCGTTTAACAAAGGATTTGGGGGTTCGGCCGAATCCAAAATAGTGGATTCGGTGCATCCCTAGTTTTTATAGACTAGGGTTGCCACCTTTGCCAGTGGTTAAATCTGTTCAAAGGTGGCGGGACCGTGGCATTAGTGGAGGAACTACTGGGGGTGCAACTGCATCATGACCTATACCTGCTTGGGACCTGCTGGCAGTTCGTTTTGCACCCAGGGGGTTTCCTTCTCCTTTAATCTGAAAGCCTGTCTAGCGAGTATAAAAATGGTCTAAAACTGCTAATAACTCAGAAACCATGAAAAATCTAACAACAGAAACTCTTGAAGAGCCCGTGGCTGGAAATGATAACTGTTGATACCATTCACTATATCAGTACAACTATGCCTCTTTCTCTCAGTAGCTGTGCTGCATTTCCCAACATTATCTCCCAACCATGCTTGTTTATACCTGCTCTACAGCATTCTTGAAACTGGAAGGAGCTGAATGTACATGACCAAAAAAAAAAGGAATTAAAAGTTTGCATAGCAACAAGGAAATATAGTTTTAAAAATAGCTCAGCAACATACTGATCCTCTCATCAGTATAGCTAAAATAAATGCCATCTGCATGATTGCAAAATTAACATTACTAGTCATGACACATACGTAAGCACGTAATCTGCGGCTTGCTGGAGAGAATCCCGGGCACCTGACACACACTGTGTTCCACTTACACCCATATGAAGTGTATCCTTAGTTTAGCACATAAATATACTAATAAAAGATTATGACACAACCGTCATATTACATCTTTAGCTGTTTAGATTTGCTCTGGCCTCCCCTATATATTGCCTCTGCACATGATGATCCATAACAGTGTTAATATGCATACTGAATGTTTTTTCTTTTTAAGGTTTAAGTGGAGTTTCTTTCTTGGTGTACAGTCCCAGTCGCAGTGTCGGACTGGCCCACAGGGATACCAGGAAAACTCCCGGTGGGCCCAGGTGTCAGTGGGCCTCTTGCTTCTAATCATTTGGCCTATTTTATGGTTAATATCAATTTCTATGAGAACAAAGAACCTAAATAGATGAATTAATAGATTATAGTATGTAAAGAAAAGAGACTAGGAAAATAGAGGTTGAGTAAGGAGAGGAAGAATAATAGAACTGAGAGTGGGTCCCTGGTCTAAGGTTTTTGGGTAGGCCCCAGTCCAACTCTGTGTGGGCCCCTGAATTAGCAGTCCCAGTGGGCCCAGTGGGCCCAGGACCCCCAGTCCGACACTGCCCAGTCGCCACTACCACGTTCTTGGTCACAAATTAAAATCTGTTTTCATGCCATGTATAGTCATCCACATAGATTCAATACCAGTCCAGAGACTACTACACAGCTCCCATTCCTATGTCTCCCCACACGATTTATATCAATAGAAAATCTCCCACACAAGTCAAGACCTGTACCATTCGCTAGTCACCTGCACAGTACACTACGTGAATTAAGTCTGCCTACAACTTCAATGAATAGCCTACTGCTGGGTTTCCATTAACCCTGTAAGAGAAAACCAACCTAATGGCAACTTTACACACAAACAACACTTTTATCTGAGAGACTTAAGCTTGCATTTTAAACTGTCGATTGCTATAAATTAATCACATCGTCATCTAAGGAGCAGTTTTAAAATTAAAATTGCAGATGAATAATAGAGAACCTGAAAGGAAAACCAGCAATCAAAAAACGTAATAACAATACTATTGAAGCCTCACAGTCAATCTGTTTTTTGGTTGTCAGGGTCAGCGACCTGGTCATGTGATTTCAGAAAGAGCCAGCGCTTCAGGGTGGAACTGCTTTCTGACAGGCTATTGTTTCTCCTACTCAATGTAACTGAATGTGTCTCAGTGGGACATGGATTTTTACTATTGAGTGCTATTCTTATATTTACCAGGCAGCTGTTATCTTGTGTTTAGGAGCTGTTATCTGGTAACATTCCCATTGTCCTGCTGATGGGCTGTTTGGGGGGGGGGGGTTTCACTCCAACTTGCAATACAGCAATAAAGAGTGACTGAAGCTTATTAGAGCACAAGTCACTTGACTGAAGGCACCTGGGAAACTGACTATATGTCTAGCCCCATGTCAGATTTCAAAATTAAATATAGAAAAATATATTTGCTCTTTTGAAAAAAAATGCTGAACTGATGCATTTTGAAAAAAAATAGCTTTTCACATGACAGTATCTCTTTAAATCTCACTGTAACTGACTGCCAATTACTACTGATTGAAAAACTATTATAGAAAGCATTAGAGGGGCAGCATACCCGCTTTTGTCAGAATGAGTTTAGTGGATACATTTTGTGATAAACATACTTTCTGCATATTGTTTTAACTATGATGCAGGGCCGGAACTAGTAGTAGGCACATGCCTAGGGCCCAAAGCTGGAGGGGGTCGCCAGGCAGGTACCTTATCTGCCTACCCCTAGTTCCGGGCCCCTCTCTCCTCTGCGATTCACGCTTCCGTATGCACGTAGATGTGAGGGAGCACATGCTCGCACCCAGTTGTCGCCGCCATAGCCTAGGGTGCCTGGCCGGTCTGACCCCGCTTTGCTATGAGGTATGTTTATAGTTTATTTAAATATCTTTAGTTATTTCTTGCAATAAATAGGGACATATCTACAATGGAAGTCAAATTCTACTTTCTGTTCGTATGAACACAATATAAAAAAAACATATCTATATAGCTCTCTGTTTAAACAAATTACACCTTCACCCCAGCTGCTGCCTTTGTTAGTGTTTCAGACAAGGAGCAGATGATTATAAATCGGGCATCTCTGTGGTCTGTGGATATATTTTGATTGTGCTGTAGAATCTGACTTTATTTTCACTTTCAGAATGTTTAGCTCGTGACATTTAAAAAAAAAAAAACGTTTGTTGGGCGCAAGCCTTGCTTGCAGAATAATGTTGAAAACGGGTTATACTGCCCCTTTAACATGTAACTAATATACAACAATATTACTGGAAAATGTATGAACATGGCACAAAGTTACAGACTTAAGGTCCCCATACACAGGCCAATATAAGCTGCCAACAGATTAAGCCGGTAGCATATTGGGCAGTGTATGGGGCCCTCTAATGGGCTTCACCGATGGATATCTGGCCAAAAGTCAGCCAGATGTCCATCAGGCAGGTTTAAAAATCCCTCAATCCAACCGCCCATATTCTCCTCCTGATCCAGTCGCCGGGCACCTCAAGGTGGGCATATTAAGGAGAGATCCGCACTCGCCAAATGAGCAGATCTTTGTATGTATGTCCATCTTGGATCATCCAACATATTTGAAAAATAGTGTTCTTTGAGCCTCACATTATTCTTAATGATGACAGATGGTATCAAATAAGTATCCTTTGAAAGGTACATCTCCAGGGAACATCTAAAGGTCAGCGGGGCAGATGGAGTCCTAATCAGACATGGAAGGGGGGATTTGGTGAGAAGCATATCATAAGGGTTGTCAATCTATGTATTTGGAGAAGAGGGAAGACTAACTTACTAACGGGAACAGGTTCTTATGTAGATATGAAATAAGGAAACAAAAAGTTTAGCACTCCTACCCTTAAAATAATAAAGAGAGAGAGACTGAATGCAAGAGAATATGAGGATTTATTTAAAGTCATAACAAGCAGTTCACGGGAGTCTGGGATAAGGGAGGCTTCCAAACCAAAATTTGATAAAGAGGCCCATAAAACACAGAAACCCCTAATGTATCCATCACAGTTACCTGTTTCTTCAAAAAGTATGAATAAATGCCATTTTCTATGCTGAAATCCAGCTGTTTAACAGTTCTTCTCTTTCTGCATCATTTGAAATCCTGGCAGGGAAGGAGGGACTAAACACTAATGTTACAAATTGTAACAACTTCACCACAGCTTACAGACAGCATGCAGGAACTACATAACCCACAATGCATTGCACTGTGATGTTCCGTTCCTTATTGAAATCACAAGTGCAGGGAATTGTGGGGTTTGGAGGATGCAGGCTAAAGACAGATGGCTGTTGATACAAAGTAACAGTAGTCAGCCAACTCAGCAAATAATCAGAGAGATCAGCAGGTTTAGGGAACTGTCAGAAACCATCAAGTTTTTTTTTTTAAACCAATAGTATGGGGCATATTTATCATGCTGTGTAAAACATGGGTGATGAATATAAACAGTGATGTTGTCCATCAGATCTTTGCTATTGTTTTCCAACTTGTAGGTTGAAATAGAATTGCTGATTTGTTGCTAGGGGTGATAGGCCCCATGTGTATGGTGGTCTTAGGGTTGTCAACTTTGCAGATGGCTAAACCCAAACAAAGGGGGCGAGGAAGATAGCATGGGGGGCAATGCTTTTGAGTAGGCATGATGACATCAGATGATGGTGGTGTTATTATGCTGGGCAGTGTCGGACTGGGACACCAGGGGCCCACCAAAAACCTTGAGACCAGGGGCCCACTCAAAGTATTATTTTCTTCCTTTCCTTGCTCAACCTCTATTTTCCTAGACTCTTTTCTTTACATACTATAACCTATTATTTCATCTATTTAGCCTCTTTATTCTCATAAAAATAGGGAATAGCCATGAAATAGGCCAAATGTTTAGAAGCAGGAGGGCCCACTGACACCTTGGCCCACCGGGAGTTTTCCTGGTATCCCGGTGGGCCAGTCCGACACTGACGCTGGGGCAGGGATATTGCATCACTTACAGCGGTGCTGCTCCAATGAGGCGTGTCGAGAAACTCACTTAAAGGAATTGTTCAGTATAAAAATAAAAACTGGGTAAATAGATAGGATGTGCAAAATAAAAAATGTTTCTAATATAGTTAGTTAGCCAAAAATGTAATGTATAAAGGCTGGAGTAATTTGATGTATAACATGTCAGTCAGAACACTATTTCCTGCTTTTCAGCTCTCTTGGTTTACACTGACTGGTTACCCTGGTTACCAGGCAGTAACCAATCAGAGACTTGAGGAGGGGCCACATGGGTCATATCTGTTGCTTTTGAGTCTGAGCTAAATGCTGAGGATCAATTGCAAACTCACTGAATAGAAATGTACCATGTGGCCCCCCTTCAAGTCGCTGACTAACTCAGAGTTATAGAGCTGAAAAGCAGGAAGTTGGATTCTGGCTGTTTTATTAGACATCTGTTCACTCCAGCCTTTATATATTACATTTCTGGCTAACTTACTATATTAGAAACATTTTTTATTTTGCACAGCCTATTTATTTACCCAGTTTTTATTTTGACACTGAACTGTTCCTTTAAGGCCAGGATTGCCCCTGATCACTTAGACACAACTTGTTGGATTTCTGTCCAGTTTTCTCAATGTTTTAATACACACAGGCGGCAATGCTATCTCTATCTATATTCTGCCCAATGAGTAAACCCAATCCTTTAATTACAGGTAACTTCATACATTTATTTGTGCAAATTCACCAAAAACAGTTAAATCAGCATAATACAATTTAAACAATAAAAGTGTTCATACATATCAAACCACATGGCAGTGTCTCCCCCCTGTCTGCATAACTCATATCAGCCACTCCCTCCTGACACATTATTGCGCATGTTTCTAATTTTGAGCATGTAAGCATTTTTTGGATCCTTGCTCACGAGCAGATAGCATAAATGCATATTATTAAGAAAGATCTATTAAACTAAAATCAGTTATCCATAAAGCTCTAAAATATAGCAATGCTACTTTAGAAAATCAATTTCTTATTTTTGTTTCTACAATAAGAATTTAAATTCACTTGATAATAATGAAGCCATGTTCAAGTGAGTATTTAAGGGGCCCATTTATTTAGTTCGAGCGAAGGAATAGAAAAAAAAAACTTCGAAACTTCGAATTTCGAATGTTTTTTTGGCTACTTCGACCATCGAATGGGCTACTTCGACCTTCGACTTCGACTTAGAATCGAACGATTCGAACTAAAAATCGTTCGACTATTCGACCATTTGATAGTCAAAGTACTGTCTCTTTAAGAAAAACTTCGACCCCCTAGTTCGCCACCTAAAAGCTACCGAAGTCAATGTTAGCCTATGGGGAAGGTCCCTATAGGCTTAGCAATCTTTTTTTTCAAACAAAAAACATTCGATCGATGGATTAAAATCCTTCGAATCGAATCAAAGGATTTAATCGTTCGATCCAACGATTTTTCGTATACGAAACGAATAGTGCTAAATCCTTCGACTTCGATATTCGAAGTCGAAGGATTTAACTTCGACAGTCGAATATCAGTTCTAAAACCTATTGCCCTACAACACAGAGTCATTTTCTCCCAACTGTTTAACAATAAAGCTCAAGGTCATGTTCTAAATTCAAATCAAGAGCATCCTCTAGAGAAAAACATTTTCAACTTCTGGTCCTTCGACCAGTGTCTGTTAAAATTAATGTAACCAAGTGTCATTTTGGCAAACAGGGGACGTGCAGTCATAAAATTACTGAGACTGACTTTTTGAAAATCCTCAGTAAACATATTACACAGATATGGGTGTTTAATACATATAGGTGATCTCTGTTGACATTCATTATGGCCTCATAGTGAATCATAGATATCTAAATATACCCCAAACACTGTTTTGAAATACATTACAAACCATGCACTAAATATCTGTTGATTACATTACCTCAGCCCCCAGCTACAAACAATCCAATATTTTCACAGACTATGGATTTTTCTTTATTTAAATGAAACCCGATGCTGGGCATAACATAGCACGTAGTGTGCAAGCATGACTTGTCAAAACTCTATAATAAGCGAACCAAATATTTAACAGCCTTTTGGTTCTGTCCAAGCAGGTAATCCCCACTGTGAGTTGGTACATTTTGAGTTTTATCACATAAATGAGAATAATCCACAACGTTTACCATGTTATTAAGTCAGCATATCCAGCATATAGTCACTCAGCTCCATAATGCCACATACTAGGTCCCCAATTCACATATCATATATTTCTCTGTGCCTTCTCCAACAAAATCCATGCAATAAAACAATGCTATAGAATGATTATGCCTGCATGTAAAAAATAAACTGTGGGGCATTTGGAGGGATACATGTTACATATTACTGTGTTGTTTAGTATCAAGGAATACTGCAAAGTCAGCAAACCAATGTTTACATTTGTTTCAGAACAAAAGAAATAACGTTGACAAAAAGTTGTAATGGATAAAATGCATTGTCTGAATACAGTATGAAGACAGCCAACCTTCAGATGATTTTTCCCAATTAATTGTAGCATAAAGCTTATATCTATATTTACTGCATGTCAGATATTTTTTCTCACCTTTTGCAGACTACTGGAATTCAGCTGTGTCTTGTCAATGATCTTTATAGCAACCTGAAAATGCAAGAAATATAATATTATACAACATCTGTGGTGTTTATACAAATGGCCTGTATATGTCACTGTGCTCAGACTTATACCCAAAACATAACAGATTGCTGACAAGGATGGCACTTCTACCTCTGCAGCAGCCTGCAGCTTTTCTTCCAAACCCTGGTGAGCCTGCCATACCTTTTACTGCTTGGATCCGTATGTTTGAAAACTACATTATTGCTGCTGACCAAGGGGAGATTTCTGCTGCTAGAAAGCGTGATTTACTTATTCACTGCCTGGGAGCAGAGGGACAGCATATATTCTATACATTACCTGATGATACTTATGAAACTGCTCTTACTGCTATAAAGAACTTTTTTGTGCCAAGAGTAAATGTGTTTGCTGAAAGATATAAATTCCGCCAACGTGGACAATGTAATGGCAAATCCACAGAACAATTTGTAGCAGCTTTGAGAGAGCTGGTTGTTACCTGTGAGTTTGGGAATCTAACAGATGAAATGCTAAGAGAGGCAGAGGCTAAAACTCTCAGTCAGGAAACTGCTGGGAATGTACAGATTGTGAATTCAGCACGGTGGCACAGTCACAGGCAAAATACAGATTCATCTACACTGCAAAACCGTACAGCAAATTCAAATAGAAAATACTGCTTTCGCTGTGGTTCAACACAACACACTGCAAATCATGTTACATGTCCTGCAAAAGCTAAACGGTGCCGTAAATGCACAAAGGTAGGACATTTTGCTAAGATCTGGTGTAATTCTGCTAAAGATGTTCATGAAGTCACTACTACAAATGTCACAGTATTAAGTGTGGATAAAGCTGGTACATTTATTCCAGACAAGTTTTTATGCACTGTCAGTGTCAGTACTGCTTCTACTGACAAGGGACACTCCATTAACCTGATGCTTGATACAGGTTCAGCTGTTTCTATACTACCAAAGGATATTTTCGTGAAAACATTTGCAAAAGATCTGCTTGTTGCACCTGCCCTGAAACTATTCAGTTACTTAAAGGATCCAATCCCTGTGCTTGGTTGCTTGCCAGTGACTGTACAATCAAATACTGCAAAATGTGACTTTTACATTGTGAATAAGGGTACTGCTATACTTGGAAGGGATCTCTTTGCTGCATTAAACCTACAATTAGTTGATCCAGCATGGGAAAAACTTGCTATTGATATTGTCGGTCCTTTTAAAGAGGCTCCTATAGATTGTAGATTTGCTATAACCTTGATAGACTAATACAGTAAATGGCCTGAAATTGCATTTGTTTCTCATATAACATCAGCTACAGTAATACATTTCTGTCTACCGTCTTCAGCAGAGAAGGTAATCCAAAGAAGTTAATAGCAGACAGCGGACCACAGTTTGTCTCATATGAGTTTGAATTCTTCCTGAGAGAGAGGAATATTATGGATAGGATATCTTCAGTGTATTAGCCATAAGCAAATGGAGAAATGAGCGATTCAACAGAAGTCTGAAAGAAGCACTACAGACAGCAAATCTTACTGGGAAATCTTGGAAAGTATTTACAACAGAGTTCCTACACAACTACTACAGAGCAACATGCCATGCAACAACCCAATCATCTGCTGCTGAATTATTACATGGCAGACAGATGCGCGCTAAGTTACACGTTGCAGTCAAACTTCCACAAAATACTGTGCCTACAAAATCATCTACTGCTGACATTGTGAAACGTCAACAAGACAAATGTAAGGCTTCTACTGACAGAACACGTGGTGCAAGAGAAGTGCCTGGATCTTTAGTCAGAATTAAGAAACCAGGAATACTGAAACAACTAGTCTCTATCTAATTACACTTCCTCACCTCTCTCCCAGTAAGGACATGTCTTGCCAGCTTAACTTTGGCAAAGTTCCCTTTTCCAATGGTTCTTAGGAGTCTGTAATTCCCAACATGTGGCTCCTCTTGAGCAGAACTTCTGGACCGGGCTCCTGGAGGTCGATGTGGCCAGGATAAAGGTGCAGAGGCCTTTTCTGAGCGGGTGGAACCAGACTAAAGGTGACAGAAAAGATGAGGGAAAAAATGTCAAAAGCATTAAAAAGAAGTGGAATACAGCAATTTATAGATCTTTTGTTCCCCTTAAGACATTTCACATTCTTAAAAACCCATCTCCATTGGTGAGCTAGAAATATTTCTTAAAGGGGATCTATCGTGAAAATGAAAAGTTAATATAAGCTTCAGCTTTCTGAAATAAGACACTTTTATAAATGTAATCAATTAAAAATTCTGTTTATGAAATAATCAAGTTACTCTTCACTCTCCCCCTCTGAGCAACCTGTCTCTCTTTATTCGGTCTCCATGCAGTAGGTGGAGTCAGTTTTAGATTGACAGTTAGATCTAATACACCCTTAGGGGGAGGTTGAACCCTTAACCCAGTTGTTCACTCTTTAAAAATAACCGGCTCTGATGGAAATCCTGTTTCTCTGCGTGCAGAGTCTGTTATTATGTTACCTTTTATTTATGCTGGAGTTGTTTGAGTTATTCTGCTAAGAAAGGGACCCCCCTTACAGACATATTAGACCTACCTTTCAATCAAAGTCTAAAGCAGACCACAGCATGACGAGAGCATGAAGAGTGACAGGTTGTGCAGAGTGAGATACTGAAGAGCAACTTGATTATTTCTTAAACTGTACAGAAATTTTAATTGATTGTATTTATTAAGTGTCATATTTCAGTGACATGAAGCCTATATTACATTTTCAATTTGGCAACAGATCCTCTTTAAGAAGAATAGATATAGATATGTTTCTGAATAACTCTAAGAATAAGAGCTATTTTTATTATCTCCTTGAATTGAAGAAAAACAAAAAACCTGGTATTTAAATCAAACCTTGCTACGTGCATAAACAAACACAATTACAAACAGGACGATGGTATCTGTTTTATAAGACTTCTCTTGTGATCAATAGACCATTCCCTTTTTTAAATGGGCCCACTGGGAAATAATCTTGTATTCAAATATTGATAACAAGCCAGGTTGAAAGTCTCAAAATATTGGTCTTCTTTGCTTGTGATGGCATTTTCTTAAAACACACTGCTAACAGGACAGCTTATGACTGGGCTTTGTCCTTCATTTTCCCTAAATACAGAGTAATACGCAAGGACATATCCCATCTGCACAGATCATTCCTTCTCTATATGTTTGAATGTAAGTGCTTGAGCTGGCTTCTCCATAAACGAAAAAGACGCCAGAGATTATGTTATTGCAGCATATGTGAATTAACCCTGAGAAATGGCAGCTTTAATAATGATTTTTTAATGCAAATGCTCGGAGTAGGGATTTTGTGTGCATATGCTATATCGTGGACTAATTTCCTCTAGTTTCTGCGGAAAAAATGAAAGGGAAAACACTGATGGCTTCTGAAGAAGTGACAATCCCATTGTTGTAGACATTTTAAAGTTACATGTTTATATCAAAACAGGCTTCTTATATTTTCATCTTTTAATTACATTGGAAAGAAGTAGGGATGCACCGAATCCACTATTTTGGATTCGGCCGAACCCCGAATCCTTTCTGAAAGATTCGGCCGAATACCGAACCGAATCCTAATTTGTATATGCAAATTAGGGGTGGGAAGGGGAAAAACATTTTACTTCCTTGTTATGTGTCCAAAAGTCATGCAATTTCCCTCCCCACTCCTAATTTGCATATGCAAATTAGGATTCGGCCAGGCAGAAGGATTCAGCCGAATCCTGCAGAAAAAAGCCGAATTTTAGCCGAATCCTGAACCGAATACTGGATTCGGTGCATCCCTAGAAACAAGCATTGTCGTCATTGTGCATGGACCATTTGTGCAGGTTTATAACATGGTAAATGTGGCAACCATAATTAAATGCCATGGTAATGTTATTATTTTTGATTCCTCTCTGTTTCGAATGGTATCAATATTTGTATACGAGATTATTTTCTAGATTATTTCCTGTATAATCTCGGAATCTAGGTAAGAGTCAGTCCTGGTGCATTTTTTCCACTGGTATAAATATGCTGGCAGAGAAAGGCAATCCACTTCTTTCTACAACTGCACAGACAGGCACAGTATCAGCCTGTCAGCGTACAAACAGGGCGTAGTTCAGCATGAAAATGCATACTTATGCTCATCTACTTCAAAGTTTGCCCTGTGTGTGCAGAAAAACCTGTATCAATTTATTGCAATTACTAATATATTTACCTTATGCCTGTGTAAAAAAAAAATCTGAAAGATAGAGCAAATTCACCAATTTCACTCCATCTTTTTGATGGTAAAAAAAAATTGGGGGTTGGGTGGCATGAAATAAAACATTTGCTTTTAAGATGATTGTAGCTTGTCATTCAATGATTTTCTGGCATAAATAAACATTTTACAACAATTTAATTCCAAATGGAATGCCCGTTTTCTGAATTCCTCCTTGGAGTGGCCGTTTAAGTGGAAAAACACAGAAGTGAAGCCTCCAAAAACACATCCTAATTCAATCAGTAAATAAAATCTCTCGATGCAGGTGCAAACTGTCAGATTTTTTTTAGTACGAGTAGTTGCTGACTTTACTTGCCCAGAACATGCCAGTGGGTGCAAGGTCTACTATGACATATCCACTGTAGAGAAATATTTTAAAGGGATACTGTCATCGGAAAACATGTTTTTTTCAAAACGCATCAGTTAATAGTGCTACTCCAGCAGAATTCTGCACTGAAATCCATTTCTCAAAAGAGCAAACAGATTTTTTTATATTCAATTTTGAAATCTGACATGGGGCTAGACATTTGTCAATTTCCCAGCTGCCCCTGGTCATGTGACTTGTGCCTGCACTTTAGGAGAGAAATGCTTTCTGGCAGGCTGCTGTTTTTCCTTCTCAATGTAACTGAATGTGTCTCAGTGGGACATGGGTTTTTACTATTGAGTGTTGTTCTTAGATCTACCAGGCAGCTGTTATCTTGTGTTAGGGAGCTGCTATCTGGTTACCTTCCCATTGTTCTTTTGTTTGGCTGCTGGGGAGGAAAAGGGAGGGGTGATATCACTCCAACTTGCAGTACAGCAGTAAAGAGTGATTGAAGTTTATCAGAGCACAAGTCACATGACTTGGGGCAGCTGGGAAATTGACAATATGTCTAGCCCCATGTCAGATTTCAAAATTGAATATAAAAAAATCTGTTTGCTCTTTTGAGAAATGGATTTCAGAGCAGAATTCTGCTGGAGCAGCACTATTAAGCGATTCATTTTGAAAAAAATTGTTTTCCCATGACAGTATCTCTTTAATGATCCTTCACCAGGGATACTCACTTTTGCAGGAAATGTACAACCAAGATTTCATGCGAAAAGTGCCCTAATAGTATTATACAGGCAACACTGCAGGCACCAACAAGATGCCTCTGCACCAAATAAACCTGCCATTATCAATAAACGTGTAAACAAGATGTTATGCTCCTGTCACCAGTTTATATAGTATTGGTATAAGATTTGCTCTGCTGTCCAGTGCAAGATGTGGACTTTAATGCTCTGCATGGTCCTGTCATGTAGAAAAAAGTATGTTACCAGCAAAATAACCTCAAATATAAAAATGAAAAGGCAAACCTCTTGATATGACAAAAAAGAAATACAAGTGCAATCAAGTCAGTCGTTGTTAATGTTTCCACTGGCCCAAAAAGCTGTATATAGCTCTGTAGTCTTCCACTGAAAGAGCAATTATACCCCATAAAATATACATAGTATTTGGTTGCATAAATGAATACGGACATTCTTGGGAGGGTTGTTTTTTTAGACTAAACCTGCTACGGTTATGCCATATTTATAGGAAATCACTTTTTGGCAAAACCCGGAAAGTTGCTCACAGCTTCCATATTTGTGTAATCAGGGGGTTTTTAAGGAAAGAATAAAATCATGGTAATGTGTTGCGCTATACTAATTGGTGATATTATTTGGGAAGAAAGGTTCCATCCTTGGCCACAGTTCTGTTATTTATGCAGGCCCAAGTTCAATACCCACATAAGGCACTTGGAACTTATCTAATTTTAACCAGTTTTCTGTGTATCCTGACTGAAATAGGCCCTGCCATTACAAGAACACAGAAGCCCAAACAGCTTCCTACAGGCCCAATAAATACCGATTGTATATTGCAGTTACAGCAGCCCCTCTGGCATTTGCCAGAATCTACAGATTGTTAGTCTGGGCCTGCACACAATGCTGTTTCTCTAATCTGTTTAGCTGCTCCTATCCCCTCCATGCTGTGGGGTCCAAGCATGGGGTCAGCCTGTGTGCAGGCATATGGAGCAGCTTTTGATGCAGAAACATACAAGCATGCATTTTCATTCGGCAGTAGCCAAATAGTGGGTACAGATGGGAGAGAAGTCATAGAGCTTGCCATTGGCATTTTCAGGCAGCAAAGAAACTAATATTGATTCAATCCCCATTAGGAGCAGAAGAAAGCAAAATAGTTACATTTTCAGTAAAAAAAATGGCTCATCAGTCTCTTTAGCAGGCAGGCCCGGACTGGCAATCTGTGGGTTCTGGCAAATGCCAGAGGGGCTGCTGTAAGATGCCATAGAAAGTGACTATTAAGTGGGCTGGTGGGGGATGTTTGGGCCTCTGTGTACTAGGAATGGCAGAGCCTATTAGGAATCCCAGTCCAGTCCTGGCAATGTTGCCCCGTATAGCAATTGCGCTCTCCGCACTAGCAATGCGCCCCCACACCTGGCCCTCAAAACGGGTGCGAGGTGGAGGTGCCATCAGAAAGGCCGCCTCAGGGAGGCAAGGAGCCCTGAAACGCGCCTGTCTGGCATCCCACCAGTTTTCCTTCATGCTTACTTGCAACCCTACCACCTCCACCACTAGCCACCCTTTCCTGTCCCCTTAAGCAGTCACTCACTCCTCACTTCTCTGATGGTGGTCTGCTGTGAACTGCACCCCCCCCACTATTGAGTGCAAGACAGATGCCTAACCTTAGATCCAGGCCTGCCAGGGGCTGCTGGGGCAGCGAGAGCAAAGCTCATTGGCTGCATGATTCATTTAAATGTACAATACATCATTTTAAGCTTTTACCTACAATTAGTAGTACTAGACCTGCAGCAGGTCAAGTACCAGCTGGTACCCTCAAAATATCCTAGAGTTGCTACCGTTAAAATACCAGCCAAGGCTGGTATTACAAATTTACCATCACTGTATTAGCCGGTAAATTTGTAATAACTTTTTTTCTGCCTCAGATCTGCCCCTGGTCTGACCCTCTCAGCTCCCACACTCACCTAATCCAATCCCTGCAATCCCTTCCCGACCAAACTGGCATCTAAACTTTGTGACTCCGCCCCCCGAAACATCAAAACTACGTCCCCGAAACGGCACAAACCCACCTCTCTCTGGTCTGTCCCCACCCTCTACTTCACCGGCTGGTAGGGCCAGAACTAAAAGCTGGCAACCATAGAATATCTGAATATCCTTTATGTCCTGACCCTGCAGGCACCCTTTAGATGCAGGTGGAACTGTAGGCAGCCATTTGGGGGAACAAAAAGTAAAAATCTGCTTTACATATGCAAAACCTCCTGTAGTGTTTTTTTTTAAGTTATTTGTGACGCTTGTGTTGGGGACAGGTTGATTGATGGGGAAAGCTACGTGGGTGCAGGTTGGCATGGCAGTAAGTAGGCGGCCTGCAAAAACAGACCTGCTTACTTACAGTTCACAGATCTACAAAAAGCTAAATTAATCACCAGGGTCAGAACTAGGGGAAGGCAGAAGAGGCATGTGCCAAGGGCGCAAAGCTTGGGAGGTGCCAAACACAAGGGCCGGAACTTGGAGTAGACAGGTACCTAGGGCGCAAAGCTGGGGGGGCATCCAGGCATGTACCATCTCTGTCGCCTACCCCATGTCTGGTCCCCTCTCTCCCCGACTACTGCAGCTATTTCCCAGTGGAATTGTGCTTCTGCGCATGCACACAATGTTTTGCGCATGCGCGAATTGGTGCTCGCATGATCGATTTGTCGCTTGTGCATGCATCTGCCAATTCATGTGTGCGTGACCGGTCAGGTTGCCTAGGGTGCCTGGCTGGTCTGGCCCAGCACTGCCAGGCACGTACCTCATAAGCAGCCTACCCCTAGTCCTTCACTGAAAAAGGTTAAGCAAGGGCTGACACAGGCCCGTCCGCGCACATGCGTAAGGCTGTGCGTATGCCAGGACCCCCATATATCCGTATATAGTTCCTCCCTTCTGTCTATTGCTAAGCTACAACTCCTAGAATCCCAGGTGGAAGGAAGAGATTTCTACATCCACAGAAATCAGAATAAATTACATTACATAGCATTCAACCCAAATGGGCCCATCTAGGTAGACATTACAGACAGAGGGCTACAAAGCTGAAAGGTCCCACCTGCAACCCTCAGGCTGCTGTTCAGCTCCAACACTATTTATCAAGGAAAGCTTTTTAAATAACACATAATTTAAATTTTCAATTTCAGCAGCTGCTATAAATCTAACCACAAGCAGTCACTTATGTGGCTACCCAAGCTGGACCTGATATGGAGGCTAAAAAGTATCACAGGCACTATTCGATATGTATGTTATGATTGATAAATTTGATTTATACTGAGAAATGTATTGGGATAGAAGCAGTACTGCAAATAATGGGGAGACTGAAATATATGCAACTTCATGGGATATACACACCATTAAATGTACCTTCTCCTGATAGAATAAACACAGAGGTACCAGGCTGACATTTGGTGGGTTCCCTTGGTGCAGCAGCCACAGGTAACTATACCCCACACACACACATACACACAGGCAGACTCACACATAGACACAATTACACACACACACAAGCAGGCTCACACATAGACACAATTACACACACATAGATACAATTACAATTACACACATACAAAACCAGGCTGAGGCTATTGAAGATACAATGTAACTAGCAGCAATCTGCAATGCTATCTGGAGAGACACAGAATCAGCACTAAACATCATTATTGAAACCTTGCTCTTGCCCTGTTTGAGGGGAAAACTGGGGGGGTCACAACTCCCCCCCGGCCACCAATTTAAATGAACCCCCAGTGTAGTCCTGTCAGTGCTAGTATATTATCCATCCTCCAATTTCTGCCCTCCAGCTGTTTCTGAATGAACTGCAAATCTCAGTAGCCTCCAAGACCGGATATGTTGGGGGGGGGGTATAGTGCAACAACAGCTGGAGGGCAACATGATGGGCATCCCCATAAGTCTAGGGAACAAGTGAGCCATTTTAGGCCACCCCAGGGCATAAGTGCTCACCGTGTCATTTATCCTCTCGTTGCCAGCGGAAACACGAGACATCTTAAGGCGAGGAGAGACAGCTGCAACCCACCACGGGGTGTGTAGGGGGCACCTTAACTAGACATCATGGTATCTCATAGAGGGCCCTTATGGTTCCAGAATAGCATTCCTGTGTAGCAATTCTGGATTCTTCTTTCTTTCTCTCTCAGCAGGAGGCTCTCCTACACCTCTCATGTCTCCCCATCATTTCCCCACCGGCACCATCTCAATCTCCATGGATGTCTCTTCTTCTCAAGCTGTCGCTCTCAGCTTGCCTTGTCCCTTTATTCCATGGACCTCCCTTCCTCTGTATCTGTGACTATTGCTGTCAATGTTTGCAGCCAGCTGTCACCCCAAGGTATCTCTAGAGCTGGCTGAGGATATTGCTTGATGTCTCTTTAACCTCCTTTACTAGCTGTCTCGATATCTCTCGCCTTTCCTGGCTGTCTCATTGGGATGGGCTCTGCTCTCAGACAGTCTCCCCTCCCCCTACACCAACCCCTTAAAGAGACAAGAGCACACAGCAAATTCAATGAATGGGAGGCGTGAAACAGAGGGAATGGCATAAGCACTGAGAGAGGGGGCATGTCCCCCCCCCCTCCTCCTGGAGTTTTCAGCTCAAATAGAACAAGAGCAAGTGCCCTGGATCACCATAATTATGTTTAAGATCTGTTAGTGCATATTGTGTGTCTCTTCAGATAAGACTGCAAGCTTCTCTGCCAGACTCCTGCCTGATAATTGTTACATTGCATCTTTTCTCTGCCTCAGTCTGATTATGTGATGTGTGTGTGAGACAGTGAGACTGTAATAGAAAAAGCCTCAGTTTGGAGGAGAGGCTAAATATGCTTGAGAGAGAGAGACTGATTGTGAGAGGGCTTGTGTGTGCATTACAGTTCAATGGGGGTGGGTATGGCTCCTGCAGCTGCTGCACCATGGAGACCCACCAAATCCCAGTTTGACTCCTCGTTATTCCATTGAAGGTAAGTTTTATTGTGTTCCATATGCTCTAGATTAGTCTCCACATTGATTGGCAGCCGTCCTTCTCCATTATCCCAATATATGACTGCTTCAAGTCAAATCATTTTAAAATACATGTATATCAGGTGCTGGCATTTTTTTTTAAAATGACGTATTTTAAAAAGCTTTCCTTGCTATGTATTGGATGATTTGGGAATCTCTCTAATGTGTGTCTAGGTGGAACTGTCCGTACACTGAATGCAATATAATTTATTCTGATTTCTGTGGATATAGAGGTCTTTCTTATTTTCACTTGAAATTTTTGGAGTTTTAGTTCAGCAAGAGCCAGAGAGGTGGAACAATATCAATACATTTATTAGGGATGCACCGAATCCACTATTTTGGATACGGCCGAACCGACGAATCCTTGGCGAAGGATTCGGCCAAATAACGAACCGAATCCGAACCCTAATTTGCATATGTAAATTAGTGGTGGGAAGGGGAAAACATTTTTTACTTCCTTATTTTGTGACAAAAAGTCACGTGATTTCCCTCCCCGCCCCTAATTTGCATATGTAAATTATGGTTTGGATTCGGTTCGGCCGGACAGAAGGATTCAGCAGAATCCAAATCCTGCTAAAAAAAAGCCGAATCCTGGCTGAATCCCGAACCGAATCCTGGAATCGTTGTATCCCTAACATTTAGTATTTATGCTAATGTGTGGGCCCTTTAGCTATGCTGGGTAATTTACGAGTACAGCTGAAAATACAAGTCATGTGAATAATCCTGCTCTGGATCTGGAAATTGTAAGTACAATTTAAATGTTTCTAATTTAAAATCTTAAAATGATTTACTGATCATGCAGCCAATGATTTTGTTGATACTGCTACAAAAGCCCCTGTCAGGCTTGGATCTTGGTGGATAGTGGTGGTGATTGGGGGAGGGCAAAACTGGCTTGGCACCAGCCCAGGTACCGGTAATATCATTTTTCCATAGGGGTCCATACCTGCCTTTAAAAATGTACTGATCATGCAGCCAATGGTTTTGCTGCCACTACTCCAACACCCCCTGGCAGGCCTGGAACTAGGGGTAAACACATGCTTAGAATGCAGTTTGGGGGGTGGCTAACTGCAGACGGCCATCAGATAAGAAAGGGACAGTTCTGGGGACAAGGGATGGAAGGCTAGCAGCTGTGATGGAGGTGGGAAGCAACACCGGATTTAGTGGGCTGGTGCCCCGAGGCTGCACAGTCCTGTTGCCCGGCCACGCAGTCGTATCGACCTCCCACATACCCCCCTCTCTGCGAGCTGAGCTCCCCAGTTCACCCTGGAAAGCAGCTGGGCGACATGCCGCCCCTAATGTTTTATGCCTCGCCACAATTCCGGGCCTGGTTGGAAGGAAGAGTGAGTTCAGGGGGGCAGTGGATAGTGGTGGTGATTAGTGGGGTGGGGAGGACAAGATTGGCTTGACACCAGGCCAGGAAATATAGTTTTTCCATAGGGTACCATATCTGCCGTTGAAACTACAGGTACAGTACAGGGCCCCCTTTTTAAGTTGCATTGGAAATACCCTATAAAATCATGCTGTTGAGCAAGTTCACTGTGGAGTGTGGTGTTCATGCTAATGGCCTGTAGATGGCACTGTGCTCATACTTATTCTGTGCATAATTCCTGGTAGCTTAAAAGTGAAAGCTTGCTGTTGTGTAATGCCTGCATGAGTCTGCTAATAAAGCATTGTTATGCTCTACTGATCCTCAGCTACCAAAACATAACAAATGGCGACATGGATGGCTCTTCTACCTCTGCAGCAGCCTGCACCTTTTCTTCCAAACCCTGGTGAGCCTACTATATATTTCACTGCTTGGATCCGTATGTTTCAAAATTACATAATTGCTGCTGACCAAGGGGAGATTTCTGCTGCTAGAAAGCGTGCTTTACTTATTCACTGCCTGGGAGCAGAGGGACAGCGTATATTCTATACATTACCATTAGCTGATGATACTTATGAAACTGCAAATGTGGTTGCTGAAAGATATAAATTCCTCCAAGGTGGACAACGTAATGGCGAATCCACAGAACAGTGTGTAGCAGCTTTGAGAGAACTGGTTGTTACCTGTGATTTTGAGAATCTAACAGAGGAAATGCTAAGAGACTAAATAGTGGAAAAAACAAACTCACCTCTCATTAGAGAGAGACTGCTCCTAGAGCAGGATTTAACCCTTGAAAAGGCTATTACAGTTTCTAGCCAAATTGAAACAGCAGTGGCAGAGGCTAAAACTCTCAGTCAGGGAACTGCTGGGAATGTACAGACTGTGAATTCAGCACGGTGGCCTAATAATGCACAGTCACAGGCAAAATACAGTGCTAAGGAAAGGGATTCACCTACACTGCAAAACCATACAGCAAATACAAATAGTAAATACAATCATATGAATGTCAATTTTTTTTCCTTTTTATATCACATTACCCTAAACTGCTATGTTCACAAAACAGATTAAGCCTTTTGTGAATTTGACATTTTCAACCGCAGTTTAACACCCAATAATATTTTTTTTTTGATTCATTGTACTGAACGTTTGTAAATTCTCCTTGCGTGCGGGTAAATTTTTCTCATGATTAGCTTAACCCAATTGTATAGGTTGTGCTCATGGTAAGATCTTTTGATTGCAAACTCTGCTGTTGCAGGGACCAATTTGGTGAAATAATTTTTTTGTATATGCATCTAAGAACCACCCTCCTAAGCTCCTCATTTAGGCGCAGGTCCTTGGGTGACTAAGTACAAAATATGGTCCCGGCCCTGCAGCAGAGAAGTGAAGATTGTGATATTAGTTGGTTGCAAAATGGGCCCAGTTGTTGTTGTTGCTCAAATCTGTCACTACTTTTTCTGTTGTAGAAAAAAAGGAACTATTGGCCTCTTCCTTTTGCACGATAGGTGTAGCTGTACCATTTTATAAGACACTAAAAAATATTATAATTAGTGTTTATGCACATTGCTGTTCTTCATTCTGCTTAAGAGGATTAAAATAAATAATTGTTGAGATAGACTATAAAATGACATTAAAGGACAGAGGTCTGTGCCTTCAGGCATACAGTCTTATTATAGGTGGAGGCACACAATGATGGTTGTGCAAAAGTAACAGAGGTAATAACTTGTGCATGGTTGTAATAGCGTAAAGATGGAAAGTAGGTAAGGTATCCAAGTAATAAAGATGAGTTATTACAGGTCTGTTTACAGTGCAGCAAAATATCTAAAAGAGACGGAAGTGCACATAGGGCAATACTGTTTTGTGTTGTCTGTAGGGTTGCCACCTTTGCTGGTGGCTAAACCCGAACAAAGGGGGCGGGGCAGATAGCATTGGGGGTGGAGCAGTGATGTTAAGGTTGGCATGATGACATCAGAGATGATGTTGTGGAGTTATGATGTCGGGTAAGGGTTATTACATCACTTATATGCAACTGGATTTCTGTCCAGTTTTTGCAACGTTTTAAATGGGACAGTTTTGAACGGACAGCCATTTGACAAAATGAGACGTCCAGTTGAAACCTACATGGCTGGAAACCCTATCTCTATCTACTCTGCCCCATGAGTAAGCCCAATCGTTTAACTACCGGTATGGTATCTATTATACAGAAATCCTTCATCCAGAAAACTTTGAAATACAGCAATGCTCATTTAGAAAAACTCTCATTTTGATTGATTTGCTTATTTCTGTAATAACAAGAATTGAACTGCACTTGATAATAACTAAGCCATGTCAAGGTGAGTACCTTTGTATTTAATTGGTTTTCATTTATTGGCCAGATTATTGTTCGGGTTTCACATGGCTGAAAACCGAACAGAAGTTGAGAACCGAACAGACCTTAGAAAAACCGAACAGTTCGGGTCAAAACCGAACAGGTGGCAACCCTAGTTGTCTGATGAGGGCAATCCAGCCACAATAGGGTTAAAAGGTGTTCAGAAAAAAAGGTTAATTGGATCCACCCAAGGTGCACACACTAATCAGGCTTCCCTTTTGGGCATGTACTTACAAACAGTCAATGTTCAGCTTGCATGTCATATTTGTTTTGTGTTCTGCAGTTCATTCATTACTCCATACATGAAGCGGAGATAAAAGAGGAAATAGTTTAATTCCATTTAATAAATATTTTAAAAACAGAAGCACATCACATTCCAAGGTAAAGGTCCGGACTTCTCGGAAGGATCTGCTGTGTGATGTGGAAATATGGTGGAGTTCAGGGAGTAGCAATAGGTGCCACACTGTCCTTTCCTACGCGTTTCACAGACTCTCCGGTCCGCTTCCTCAGGGAGGGTTTGTTAACTATGCAGTTGTAATATAATTAAAGGAGAACTAAAGCTTAACCAAAGCAGTAGGGACAAAATGTTGTCCATTACGATTTGAGCGTCTATACCAGCACAAGGCAACCACGACCCTTTAGCAGTGAAGATCTCTGCATCCAAAGATATCCCAGTTGCTCCCATCTTCTTTACTACTGATTCACTGCACATGCTCTGTACTGCTGTCACTTACTGAGCAAGAGATCCATGCACAAGATACTGTGTGTGTATGTGTGTGTGTGTGTGTGTATATATATATATATATATATATATATATATATATATAAATAAATGTCACGATACAAGACTGATTAGTAATTAATTCACATAATTAGTATGTGCCAGCTCTCAAACTAGTGCAATTAGCATGGTAATTTAATATTCCACCCCATAATTGATAGTTTGCGACAACCTCTAAGCTTAGCTGCTCAACAGAGCAAACCGAACATGTGAGAGTCTGTGTCAACAGAATTCAAGATGCCATATTCGTTTTTAGGGTTTAGTTCTCCTTTAAAGTGCTTCTTACAAGTAGAGTTGCCACCCTGCCTAGACGGTAAAACACCTGCCGGGGCCGGTACTACAAATTTACCGGCAATGTACTTGGCCCTCTACTTGAAACGTAGCTTTTCTCCGCCTTCTGGCCATCGCGTGACATCATGGCCGCCCCTTTTGCATCACGACCTGCCCCTTTTGTTCCCGCCCCCACCACCGGCCGGTAAAAATTTTCTGAAAAGGTGGCAACCTTACTTACGAGTAAAAATATTTGATATATAGTAGCACTGTTAGAGTGTGGGGGTCATTATACACCTGCTCAGAGTGTATGCAGAAGATTCTGGCCTTTTATTCGCTGCTGCCTTCTTGTGATGCTGTTCTTGGGAGGTTTATGAAATAGTTACCACTGTAATATATAATTAATGGGATTAACTGGGTGCGACTTCTACTTCTGTAACAACATAAAGCAAAGTGAAAAATTTCAACTCTATTTATAGTCAAAAAAATCAGTCTAGGAATATCAAATTAGAGACAGTCTCGAGTCTTCTGTATTTCATCCCCTGACACCATTTAATGCACTTACTATTCATTTCTTCTAGGGTTCCAGCATACCTTTTGCTTCCCAGATTCCTCCAATGTCTACTGAAGAAGTGCCCAGAGTTACTTGTAAGAGTTATAAAAATCAAACATTAAAATCATATCATATTGTGAAGCTGCACTGAGTGATAAAGCACCAACATGGCAGTTGGAATTGAAGATGTCCGGCCGAGTAACATTTTTTTACTAAAGGTATTGAAACTGGAAATTACAGATGGAACATGTGACACATTTAGCATAACAAATGGCAAACCTGTTATTTATATTTCAAATAATAAGGCAAATTATTCAATTTTAAAAGGTTAAATATATCCAAGGTTTTAGATGCCTAAGTCCTGTTTAGATATTCCTGCAAATCAGCCTCTACTTTTGTCAATTAACATTCGCCCCAATGACGCTGATAAATTCTTGGGGAAAGCAAAGCTGCATTTTGGGTAAAATCATGGTAAATCGTGTATGAATTTTTCATTTTGATTAGAGCGCTGCTTTGTAAATGAGCCCTTATATTTTAAAGTACAAGTCATTTCAGCAGACATAAATAGATAAAAAGTTGTGAGGATTACATTACTTTTAATCATCAGGGATTACATTTTTTATTAGACTTTAAGGAGGAAGATTTCAAAAGTGACCTAATATTAAAGGGTACAACCTAACTTTTCCAGGCATTTACATATTCCTCTTCCCACACCTTTTTTTTTTTTTTTACTTAATGGCAGTACATTCTGTCACCTCCTGAGCTGTTATAGAATTAATGAGATATTAAAAGGCTTAACAACATGACTTAGGCAAGGCCATTAAATAGGAATCATAGGATCACAGCACAAGTAAAAGAACATCTTTCAGGTCACAGTTGCTTATCTGTGCATTAAACTAGAGACCTTTGTTGGATTTATTAGCGGGATCCACACACAACCCAGAGCTACAAACTGGACCATGAAACACACTTTTTTGCCCACTTGGACCTAAAAATTCTACTACAATCAAAACTGGGCAGAATAAAGGCAGAAAAGAAAAAGAGGAAAGTGTTTTACCAGATTTAACCCATAATATTCTACTTTAACGGTGCTGCTCCAGCAGACTTTTGCACTTAAAATACGTTTTTCAAATGAGCACACTGATTTTTTTTTTTTTATATTTAATTTTGAAATCTGACATAGGGCTAGACATATTGTCGGTTTCCCAGGCGCCTCCAGTCATGTGGCATCAGCAGAACAATGGGAAGGTAACCAGATAACCACTCCCTGGTAGATATAAGAACAACACTCTAGTAAAAATCAATGTCACACTACAACTCCTTCAGTTACATTGAGTAGTAGAAACAACAGTCTGGCAGAAAGCAGTTCCATCCTGAAGAGCTGGCTCTTTCTGAAAGCACATGGCCAGGCAAAATGACCTGAGATGGCTGCATAAAAAAAACACTTGTTGGGTTAGGAATGACATTTTACATGGTAGAGTGAATTATTTTCGGTATAAACCGTTTAATTTAGAAATAAAAACACCATAAAAATGACAGAAATCCCAGTTTGGGCCTCATTTAGCCCTACACACGTGGGCCTCCTATTGTCAAGCCACTAATGCTGCCCTGAACTTTGCAGTGTCCAGCTGGTTTAGCTTTAGTCGAACCAATTACCTGTAGGCTCGCCTGTTGACTTATTCCTGAGTAGTCTGAATAGGGATTCCACATAGCTAGTTAAAATTATGCTTGGGAAAGAAGTTGAGAAAAAAATATACAATGCATTTCTGTCATTGTAGCACACTATTTCCTCAACAATGAATAGAATAAATAATGTACATCACTGCTTAACAGACTGGTTTTTCAGTAAGCGATATAGATAATCCGTGTTATATTTATCTCTCTCTGATTTTACTCGTTAGCACAGGTTACTCCTGTTCACTTGTATTTCCAAACCTGGGTAAATTGAGGCAAGCTGTAATCACTCTTAATTACCTCTGGTGTCTGTAGGGGTAGGACTACACAGGCATTTTCTGTGCTTTCCGACACGCTGCGAAAAAACGTGGGCATTAAGTCGGATGCGACGGAAGTAAGTTAAGATATACAAATGTCGGATGGTGTCGCAGCATTGATCTGACGCGACTCGATTGTCGTATGCAGACGCTGCACGCTGCGTCTGCATCCGACAGTCATGTTGTGTTGGATCAACGCTGCGACTTCTTCCCACATCTCCATTGCTTACCTTATATCTGTCTCATCCGACGTGACGCCTGCATTTTTTCTCAGCGCGTTGGATGGTGTGGAAATCGTCCGTGAAGTCCTTTCCGATCCCAAACACTAATCCTTTAACACCCGTTGTCAACAATAATTTAGGGGTGAATTAATGCACAGCCCTTCTTCTTTATATTTTATTCTATTTTCTTTTAATATTTATTTTTCTGTGCACTGCTGGGTCTGGCCAGACACACCTGCTAGAAGAAGACAGGTAAGACGCATGAGTGCTCCTGGATGTGTGCAGATCTAGTGATGTCACTGAATGCACCAAACCTGGCCAGCGTTTTCATGGTTTAGTTGTAGGGGAAACCTTTTTTTCTTTTAGGAGAATAGGAATGGAAACAGTGTGTAATGTTTAGTAGAAAAGAATCTGCAGGTACTTTTCATTTAAGTTACTTTTGTCCTTGCACAGTGAATTGTGTATTCTGTTATTCATGTGTTCTTTCTTTTCAGTGGCAGCAGCTTTCTTCATAAAAGAGCATTGTGTTAGAGGATTCAGAGCCCTTAGAAAGGAGAGATTTGCCTCTCTATTAACCGTTGGTATATTACAGACACAGCTATTCTAAACAACTTTCCAAGCTGTCTTCATCTTTTATTTTTATGTTTTTCTGAATTATGAGCCTTTCCATTCTGCCTCTTTTTAACTACCAATGGAAATGTTACCTGATTGTCTGGGTCACTGACCCTGGAGACAAATAAATGTGATGGTGACAGGCTCCCATTTGTTGTTCTTATTTTTTTTATTGTTCATCTTTCTATTCAGGTACTATATTCATCTTCCATTTACACCAGTGCCTAGTTGTTAGGGTAGTTCAGCCATAGCAAACAGTTAAACCCCTGTTGAGCTGAAGGACAAAAAATAAGCCAAGTTGTCTTAAACACCATTGTGTTACTGGCAGGTAGGAGCCTATGTGCTGGATGACATGGTGTGTACATGTTAGACGTAGAGATGTCGCGAACTGTTCGCCGGCGAACTTGTTCGCGCGAACATCGGGTGTTCGCGCTCGCCGGAAGTTCGCGAACATCGCGCGACGTTCGCCATTTTGGGTTCGCCATTGTTGGCGCTTTTTTTTGCCCTCTCACCCCAGACCAGCAGGTACATGGCAGCCAATCAGGAAGCTCTCCCCTGGACCACTCCCCTTCCCTATAAAAACCGAAGCCCTGCAGCGTTTTTTCACTCTGCCTGTGTGTGCTGAAGAGATAGTGTAGGGAGAGAGCTGCTGCCTGTTAGTGATTTCAGGGACAGTTGAAAGTTTGCTGGCTAGTAATCGTTTTGATACTGCTCTGTTATTGGAGGGACAGAAGTCTGCAGGGGTTTGAGGGACATTTTAGCTTAGGTAGCTTTGCTGGCTAGTAATATACCTTCTACTGCAGTGCTCTGTATGTAGCTGCAGTGGGCAGCTGTCCTGCTTCTGATCTCATCTGCTGACTGCTGCAATAACAGTAGTCCTTGTAAGGACTGCTTTTATTTATTTTTTTGTTGTTTTACTACTACTACTACTACTACTATAAGAGCCCAGTGCTATTAGTCTAGCAGTGTTGGGGAGTGGGACTGGTGTGCTAATCTGCTGCTCCTAGTAGTTCAGCAGCACCAACTTTAATTTTTTTTTTTAATATTCATTTTTTTTTTATTTTACTTTTTTTTATTTTACTACCGCTGTAGTAGTGTATAAGTTGACCTTTTAGGCATTATTTGCCCTGTAGGCATTATTTGCACACTGTTTTCTTCAACCCGCCATCTAGCTGTGTGACCTTGTTCACATTCTGTCTAAATATCCATAATATTACCGTCTCCAGAAAAAACACCGGAGTGACTTTTTTCAAGCAGCCATAATATATTTTACGTAATCCGTATCCACCGCTGTAGTAGTGTATACGTTGACCTTGTAGGCATTATTTGCACACTGTTTTCTTCAACCCGCCATCTAGCTGTGTGACCTTGTTCACATTTTGTCTAAATATTGATAATATTATCGTCTCTAGAAAAACCACTTGAGTTACTTTTTTTCAAGCAGCATTCATATATTTTACGTAATCCGTATCCACCGCTGTAGTAGTGTATACGTTGACCTTGTAGGCATTATTTGCACAGTGTTTTCTTCAACCCGCCATCTAGCTGTGTGACCTTGTTCACATTCTGTCTAAATATCCATAATATTACCGTCTCCAGAAAAAACACCGGAGTGACTTTTTCAAGCAGCCATAATATATTTTACGTAATCCGTATCCACCGCTGTAGTAGTGTATACGTTGACCTTGTAGGCATTGTTTGCCCAGTTTTTTTGGCCGCAGCCACTGAAGCACAGAGGCCAGAAAAAATATGCCATATAAATGCTGAAAATAGTCATTTTTTGCCATACGTTGACTCAACGTATATGGCAAAAAATGACTATTTTCAGCATTTATATGGCATATTTTTTCTGGCAACTGTGCTTCAGTGGCTGCGACCAAAAAAACTGGGCAAACAATGCCTACAAGGTCAACGTATGGCAAAAAATGACTATTTTCAGCATTTATATGGCATATTTTTCTGGCAACTGTGCTTCAGTGGCTGCAACCAAAAAAAACTGGGCAAACAATGTCTACAAGGTCAACGTATGGCGAAAAATGACTATTTTCAGCATTTATATGGCATATTTTTTATGGCAACTGTGCTTCAGTGGCTGCGTCCAAAAAAACTGGGCAAACAATGCCTACAAGGTCAACGTATGGCAGTTGTTTAAAGAGAACAGTAGATTACTAGCCAGCAAAGCTACCTAAGCTAAAATGTCCCTCAAATCCCTGCAGACTTCTGTCCCTCCAATACAGAGCAGTATCAAGCAGATTACTAGCCAGCAAACTTACTATCATCTGTCCCTGAAATCACTAACAGCTCTCCCCCTACACTATCTCTTCCAAGCACACACAGGCAGATTTTTCAGATACATTTTTGCCCTTGATCCCCCTCTGGCATGCCACTGTCCAGGTCGTTGCACCCTTTAAACAACTTTAAAATCATTTTTCTGGCCAGAAATGTCTTTTCTAGATGTTAAAGTTCGCCTTCCCATTGAAGTCTATGGGGTTCGCGAACCGTTCGCGAACCGCTCGCGTTTTTGCGCAAGTTCGCGAATATGTTCGCGAACTTTTTTTCCGACGTTCGCTACATCCCTAGTTAGACGTTTATCAAACAAGGAATGACATAACTGTGTAAATAATTTAATAGAAATAAAGAATGACTGGTTCATTGAAAACAAATCCATATACCTGATCAGGGTCAGGGCTGGCAGAAGGCAATGAGACAGAAAAGGCAGGTGAAGTAGAGACCCAGAAGTACCACTCACTTGCTGGGAAATTGTGGACAGAAATTTCAGCAGTGGAAAGGGGCCAGAGAGTCAAAATGCGGTACAGAGAATTAGGCAGAGGAATGGTCAAAGGATCTGAGCTGGGGCAGCAATGAAGGATTGTATGATAAATTCTTTTAAAAGCCAGGAAGTCATCAAAAGTGAAAGTTGTGTGCTTGTAACAAGACATGAGCTCGGAGTGTTGATGTAACTCAAGCATCAATTAGAACGTAACTGGACCTGCATATGACCTGAGTTCTGAGGAAGGTGGAAGGCAACACAAATTTGTAAAGCAGGCCAGAGAGTAGGGTAGGCAGCAAACACGAACAAGCCCATAAAGTATACCAAGGGTCAAAACAGGAGATCAAATGTTAATTACAAGAGCAAGGCATGAACTCAGAGGAAAGATCACAGAAGGAAGAGCAATGGTCCAGCACTGAGAATGAGAAGGGGGGAGCAGGCTACTATAGTCACTTAATTGGGCAGTTGCCTACAGTTGCACCTAATGCAATAACAGCAGAAAACAAAGACAGGCACAGGCTGAGGGGAAATAAAATAAAAACAAGTGACAAGGTAGAGCTTCCAAAGCCTCTTGAGGCACAGTCAGGAGAGAACAAACCTGTAGGTGTAAGGTCCCTGGTTATAGATTTGACATGTCCTGACTGTCAAGAAAATGTTAAACTAATAAAGGTGTCAATATGAATCAAAATTTTCCTAGACCTGATGCCTTTCAGCTATTGTTTTAAAGGAATTGTTAAGCAAACAATTAAAAACTGGGTAAATAGTTAGCCAAAAATGTAATGTATAAAGGCTGGAGTGACCGGATGTCTAACATAATAGCCAGGAAACAAACAATTGAGGAACCGGCACACAGAAATGATTGCAAAAGGGGATTGACCCCTACGTGTTCCATTAAATGTCCATGTGGATTAGCTTACATTGGCCAAACAGGCAGATCAATTAAAACACGCCTCAACGAACACAAATCCACTATACGAAATTTTCAACCTGCAGTGGAAGAAGAAAAAAATAAATCAAACAAACACAGTAAACATTAGACCACACTGGCCAAACATTTCTTTGAAAAACAACACAATTACGTTGGCAAATCTTGGAAAAGTTTGTGGTAAATGGCGGCCAAATTTTAAAGCAAAAGCTGTTACAACGTGAAAGCTACTGGATCTGGTTACTGCAAACACATATGCCAAAGGGACTAAATGAATAGTTCAATTTATCCTGCTACTTATAACTCCATTGATACAGAATCTTTAATTACAATATATCCCTGTTCTATTTTATCTGGAGAGTTACAATTTTATCTACATCATCAGCATTTTGGCCTTTTGTATCTATGGTTGCTTAAATTACTTACAATGTATCCCTTTTTTTTTTTAGAAAAACTCAATGACCGGAGAGGTGGTATGGCCCGGTCGTGGGCCCACCGGGTTTTCTCCTGGTGTCCTGCCTTGCCAGTCCGACACTGGCTCTGGTGCTCAGTTTGTTTAGGGCAAAACAAGGTGCTTAAAGGAGACATTTTGTGTGGAAAAACTAGGATGTGCCAGTGCATTATACTCTTTTAAATACAGAAGAATTGTGCTTTAAAAAGTAGTGTTTAGGGCTGATTTATTGCACTCTGCACTGCAGGATAGGAACCAATCAGCAGCTAGGCTGACCTGATAGGGAACTTGAAGTCTGTCTTGTGTAACTGCAGGACTGTGATTGGTTGTCTCCCTCCTACTGTGCTTCTGGCAAGGACTGTTCGGATACGCCCACCCCTCATTTGAAACATGGCCAGGGACCAGAGAACATCTATGGGGAGCTCAAATAAAGGGGCCACTTTTAAAGAAAATATTAATTTACAGCCAACCAACACCATATATTATACATTGCCTAAAAAAATAAGGGATTTTTATTTATTAAATCTTGACCTGGTAAGTGTACAGGGAGCAGCTAACATGACCTGACAGGGAACTGCAGTCTGTCCTTCCTTCTTTGAAGACAGAGCTTTGATTGGCACATTTTATTGTGCCTCTGGGGAAATGTAGAAGATGCCCACCATTACTTTTTAACATAGACACAGAGCAGTGAGCTGATCAGTGGGGTGCACCAATAAAGTGTCATTTGTTCAAGGCAATAATCCTTTAAGCCCAAAACTGAAAGCTGAAAATTATTATTTGTCATTATTATGGTGATTATAAAAAATTATATATGTTCCATTTCAAGCCTTTTGCCAGACAGTACAATAGAATGTCTCAGATTTCTGGAAGCGAATCCATACATCAGAGGAACACGTGTGTGTTATTGCCTTCTAATCACTGGGACACCTTGAGTGTGAAAATCCTCCCTTTGTGTATTCCAGATGTAATATAATGATTGATCAGATTGCATCATAACTAGACTTGTGCATACAAGTAATGCATAATCAAACACTGCTAACTCAGCAAAACATCAACTGCAGAGGGAAACTCCCAAACACAATCAAAATGACGTTTCTGAGTAAGGTGCTTCATTAATCATCTGAGCCATAAGCCTAGAGGGTTTTGGCACTACAAACGCTATTTGTCAGCATTAAGAGAAATAGAAATAATTATGGACATGTTCTTTATAATCAAATATGGCTACTCATTATTACTCATAAGTCAAAATTACTGAAACCAATGTAGAGAAGGTATTTTGTTTTAAGTCATGTTTATAGAGAAGTAATAAAAGGTCCTTTTAAACATTATGGGGCAAATTCACTAAGATTCGTAGTTGCGCCAGGCGTAACTTCGCCGCACTTCGCCACACTTCGCCAGGCGTAGTTTCGCCAGTGCTTCGCAAATCCAAACGCAAATGCCAAACGCTAGCGAAGTAACGCTAGCGTTCGGCGCTTCGGCGCTTAGTGAATTTGCTCCTATGCCTTTAGCACCTCAAGAATAGTGCTGACACCTCCTAGAATAGTTCTGGCCTTATCTGTAAAGTGTTAAGGGCTTATTTATCAAAGCAGCAATATAGACAAGCAGCACAAACGTTTTATTGTTTGACAATACTTCAACAGTATTTGCCCCGGGACTGGGCTTTTGTACAAATGATTAATAAGCACTGCTAGAAAAAAAGATTGTTCCTGCTCATTTTTATAATAAATTTATTTTTATTTGCACGACAATCTGCTGGCACTTGCGCACGTCTGCCAGATCCTGACATCTCCCTCTTACGCTACGAAAAAGCTACAATTAGATTTTTTTTTCAATCCAGGGAAAAGTGAATACACATGATATAAATCTGTAACATATAATAGCTCACAACTATTCTGTTTGGTAACATGTTGATGTCATGGGTAGGGTTGCCACCTGGCCAGTATTTTACCCACCTGGCCGATAGAAATGATGGTTGTCCCCAATGTTATTAATGGGGAAAAAAGATAAATAAATTGGAAGGCCAGTATATTTTTTAGAAAAGGTGGCAACCCTAGTCATGGGTATATGGGCATGTGGTGATAGTATGCCAGTTCATGTTTCCACATGCCCACCACAATGCTGAGTTTTGTGTATTGGTAGTGCAGCAATATTGATATGTTCCAATGTGTCAGTATAGCTTATAATGAAAGACAGCACTCTTCAAAATTCCCTTTAAAGGAACAGTAACACCAAAAAATTAAAGTGTTTTAAAGGAATGACAATATAATGTACAATTGTCCTGCACTGGTAAAACTGGTGTGTTTGCTTCAGAAACACTACTATAGTTTATATAAACAATCTGCTGTGTAGCCATGGGGGCAGCCATTCAAGCACAGGATACAAAGTTGATAACAGATAAGTGCTGAAGAATCCCAATGTATACTACAGGGCGTATCTGTTGTGTATTCTGTGCCCTTTCTCCTTTTTCAGCTTTGAATGGCCACCTCCAACCCATTGGTAGGTACAACCTCTCACAGTCGCACTGAGGAAAGAGAGTCAGTTCCCTTGGGCACTCTAGGCTGGTGGCAGTCCAGACCTTTCATATAGAGCACAGTTAGAGTAAATGTATGCAGCCCACTGAAAGATTGTGCAATCAGGAATGGAATTTTAAATATCAGAGGTAAGAAGGGTGTTCAAAGCTGCTATACCAATAAATATCCTTGCTGCAATACCAATAAATGCACACTGGGTGTCAGCAGAAACACACAGACGTTGCAGTGTCAAGAACTAGATATCAATGGGCAAAACTTATGGGTTTAAGCAATATTGTTGTCAACTAGTGGGTATTTCATGTGTCCAGCTGCTAAAAATGACCAGAAAATTAAGTTACTATGCAGAAAAGATCAATCTATTGTTTTTCTTTTGCTTACTGTTGTCTGTTCCTTCAATAAAAAAATATTCCTGTATTTAAAGGAGTTGCTCAAACTTCAAACAGGGGTTCTGACTCTTTAACTGTTCTAAATCGATACATTTAGTTGATACATTTCTTATCTTTGTCCCTGCTGAGCTGAATCCCAGAGTTCCATTAAAGGCAGCTGTTAGAATTGATACAATAGTTGCTAATATTCCACCGATACTGCTGAGAAATGTATCAACTAAATGAAGCAAATTGTAACAGTTTAAAAAATAAACTGAAATTGATTTTTTTATTTATTGTAAACACAAATCAATAAATAAATAGATGTACACACAGATGCTTTTTGGTGGCCTAATCTATAGATCACTGACCACTTTTTGGGAACCAAACCCCTGAAATGCATAGTTGCAGTATAGAATCCAGGGGAACACTCTGCAGAAAAATATTAACATTGTTTCTGGAAGGCAAAATATTTAAAAATGTAATTTACACTGGATTCTTTAGAAATATCATGCTGGTACTGAGAAAATTGGCTTGTTGCCCTTCTCGACTGAATGCAAAGCCAGCAAAAGATCTGAAGAGCCAAAGCAGCTGAAGATCCAAAACCATCGAAGACCCTAAGCTGCTGAAAGGAGCTGAACAGAATGAAAATGATCCCACATTGGGTTATGGAAAGTTCCAATGAATGGGGTTTTTTTTTTTCAATTAAACCCCAGGCCACCAATGTTTATGTTTTAATTTTTTATGGGCCTACCTTCCAATTGTTTTTTTTTAACTTGTAGGGGTTAGTGTTCATGTTTTAGCTCTCCTGTCTATGTGGCTTTTTTTTACTGTGATGTGGGGGTGCATGCAGTCTGGGGGGGCATGTGGTGGGAGTGGATGGCGCCTTGGGAGCCCAGAAAATGTTTTTGTATGGGACCTTGTGATTTCTGTTGGCAACCCTGCCTAGAGAAGGCGATATCAGGCTTGATCATTGGTCCTTGGGCCAAACAATCAGATTACAACACAATTGGATTACAATAGAAGCCATCAAAGTAAGGACAATATCAACTAGCCATTGTATCAAGGTCCACATTGATACAATGTGGACATTGTATCAAGGTCCACATTGTATCAATGTGGACCTTGATACAATGGGAAATTCAAACCTACCTGATCAGCATCTTCCCAATTTTGGACAGATATCGGTCATATGGGCCAGTTGGAGGGCCCCATACACAAATAAATTGCCAAATCAAATCAGTCAGAAGGACCCAAATTGGTCATTTAAATCTGCCTGTGTGTGGACACCTTTACACCCAAAAATAATTGTGTTACTCCATAGAAAATAGAAGCCAGAAAGTATAACTGGGGAGTTGGATTTGCAGTCCTACCATATGGTCCAGTATTTGATAAGAAGAAAGTAAAACAGGCTGGCACACAAAGCTATTCAAACCGGGGTGCAACCCCTGGTACGTTTATTGCGTCACAACGTTTCGGGGGCGTGGCCCCTTCGTCAGGTGATACAGAATACACCGAGCACAGCCATTAAATAGCCAAAAACACCTCCCCCATAGATTAGGTAATACAGAAAATCACAAAAAAATATATAAAGCAAAAATCCAGAAAGTGTCCAATATAATGTCCAAAAATTGTTGCCAAATAGTTGCAGTCCCAGAAGTGGAAAAAATAGTAACATCGATTATACAAAGTAAATAAATAACAAAATTTTGTTACAACAGAATATAAGCGTAACCAATTGCTTTCCCTACAAATGGAAAAAAGGTAAGTTTTTTTACCTCACCCTGGATACGTGTTTCATTTCATTGAGCTTAATATCTGCAAGAGGAAAGAAAATTTTTTTAGTAAAGAAAAAAATTAAAGAAAAAAATATTCAATTTATAAAAAGCACGATAAACTGAATTCTTCATTTAGTCCCCTGGGGGCCTGTGTTTGTAAAGTCCATATCCAGAAGCTTTCTCGTTGTAAAAGTTTTTGCTTAAAATCCATTCCCTGTTTCTCATATACTTTCTCTAATATTTGCCAACGTATTTGTGAAGTCCTATGGTTATTTTCAAAGAAATGTTTAGCCAAGGTTGTTTCCTGTTTCTTCTTACTAACTGTATCCTCTGTCCCTGGTTGATAGTTTCTTATTACAGACTTATGTTCGTTTAGACGGATTTTAATTGTTCTTTTGGTTTGACCCACATATGCCATGCCACATGGGCATTTAATGCAATAAACGACTCCCTTTGAATTGCAGGTATGGACACCCCTGGTTTTATGCGGTATACCCTTTAATGGGTGCATAACATTTTCCCCTTTTATGATGCCAGTACAGTGGCCACAATTATGGCATGGGTAAGTCCCTGCAGGTATTTTAGCAGCTGTATTGTAAATTTTTTTCTTTTTAATCAAATCCTCTATATTTCTTCCCCTTTTATAGGAAAAGATTGGCGGAGAGGAAAAGAGATTGGCTACTTTTGGATCCCTCTCCAGGATACTCCAATACTTAAGTATTGTCTGTTTGATGAATTTTGAATTAATGTCATATGTTGACACAAAAGGAAACAGGGAATGGATTTTAAGCAAAAACTTTTACAACGAGAAAGCTTCTGGATATGGACTTTACAAACACAGGCCCCCAGGGGACTAAATGAAGAATTCAGTTTATCGTGCTTTTTATAAATTGAATATTTTTTTCTTTAATTTTTTTCTTTACTAAAAAAATTTTCTTTCCTCTTGCAGATATTAAGCTCAATGAAATGAAACACGTATCCAGGGTGAGGTAAAAAAACTTACCTTTTTTCCATTTGTAGGGAAAGCAATTGGTTACGCTTATATTCTGTTGTAACAAAATTTTGTTATTTATTTACTTTGTATAATCGATGTTACTATTTTTTCCACTTCTGGGACTGCAACTATTTGGCAACAATTTTTGGACATTATATTGGACACTTTCTGGATTTTTGCTTTATATATTTTTTTGTGATTTTCTGTATTACCTAATCTATGGGGGAGGTGTTTTTGGCTATTTAATGGCTGTGCACGGTGTATTCTGTATCACCTGACGAAGGGGCCACGCCCCCGAAACGTTGTGACGCAATAAACGTACCAGGGATTGCACCCCGGTTTGAATAGCTTTGTGTGCCAGCCTGTTTTACTTTCTTCAAGTATATTTTGGGAGGGCCGTCTCCCTGAAGAGCTGTGCACCTAGCGTGACCGTACAGAAAGGGCCTGAGTGTGCACGTGAGTTTGTATAGATTTCCAGTATTTGATAAGAACATGTTATCCGGGAAATGTAAATCTAAATGTTGCAGGTACAGTTCAGAATAATAGCAGTCCGACATCACATACCTGGTCAGTCATTGTTTTTGGTAGAAATTGTATTGTATTTTTACTAGTAGTTGTAGTAGAGCAATAGAAAACCAATAGATCCAACACTCATGCTGGTTGTAGTGCATTTCTCTCTGAAAATCTAAGTAAAATGGGTAGTTTCAGACATTGTTCAGAAAAACAGTATACTTTGATTCAAAGGTTAACTGGAGGGGCGCATGTGAGACAGACGCAACTTCCCTGATACTTCACTTCGATAACCAGAAGCCTGTATATTAGCTTTGGCAATTAGCAGTGGTGGCAGCACACAATGAGGCTGAAAAAAGCAAAGGATGTAGCAGGTACAATGGCCCCTTACCTGAACAAATACCCGTGTCGTCTTCCCAGTGTGCACCAAGATGACGGCGAGCAGGAGGATCCTGCTCCACACTCGCCTAATTCATAGACCCCATTCTACTTCAGCATTAACAGGTTCATGGAGCCCAAGCCCATAACACATAATCACCGTAAAGAGCTACAAAATACACTGCCTGATTCATCTCCTGTGACAGAGGACATTCTGCTACAACATCTAAACAGTTGAATGTTTAATGTTTTGCAATCAGATCATGCTCAACTAAAATGGCTGCAAGGATTTGGAAAATCGTAACAGCAGAAACAACCTACGTATCAGGGGCATTCCAGATGCAGTTAAACAAACGGATCTCAAAGCTTATCTGCATAATTTATTCACTTCACTAGCACTGAATCATCCTTCTAAACCAGTGATCCCCAACCAGTAACTCATGAGCAACATGTTGCTCTCCAACCCCTTGGATGTTGCTCTCATGGCCTCAAAGCAGGTGCTTATTTTTTAATTCCAGACTTGGAGGTAAGTTTTAATTGCATAAAAACTAAGTATAGTGCCAAGTAGAGTCTCTTGTAGGCTGCCAATCCACATAGGGGGTACCAAATAGCCAATTATAGCCGTTATTTGGCACCCCAAGGGACATGTTCATGCTTGTGTTGCTCCCCAACTATTTTTACATTTTAATGTGGCTCACGGTTAAAAAAGGTTGGGGACCCATATTCTAAACTATGGCACATGGACATAGCACATAGAGCCCTAGATGCCAAACCACCAGATGCTAAGTCACCAAAAGATGTTATTATCTGCTTGCGCAATTAAGAGAACAAAGACTTAATCCTTCAAACGACCAGAAACCATCAGTCCATCACATATTAAGGAGTGTCTCTTCAAATCTTCAAATCTTCAATGACATTTCAGCTATTGCTGTAGCGAAAAGGAGAGCCCTGAAACCGCCTACACAGCTATTGAGGGACAGCAACAGATGGGGATATCCTTTGCTGTCAAAAACAACAGATCACATGTGCTACAAGATGCCTCCCAATTAAGCAATTTTTATCGGCCTTGGAATTACCAGTCAAAGATGCGCCTACACAACCACATGGAGAACATATGCCCGGCAGAATACAACCCCTATGGGACAACGTTTCTGTGGCACACAAACAAAAGCTCACTAGTGACGGAGTAGGGACAGCCACTTCCCCCCAGAACAAGAGACAGAATTTCAATCACTCCAAGAGACCCCCAGACGTGATGAGCTGCTGCTGGATAATATGTTTACATTCATTTAATTTTTAATGAGGTGTGAACTCCCCACTGAACCAGTGAAAAGAAAATTGGTATTTAAAGAATAAAAAATCTTAAATGCAGATTTAGCTTTTCATCAGAAAGCGCACCATAACAAAGTAACATCTGGAGGCTGACAGATATTAGATATCCAAAATGCCATTCCTACTCAAATCCTCAAAAAAAAGTATGAGTATCCATTCTAATATGTAACATGGTTAACTTTTCTTTGGTACATAAGGAAGATGGTCATTATATACTGCTAAATGGTGTTTTTTGAGGGGTTCCGAATCACACTTCTAAATATATATATATGCCCCAAATAGAGACCAGATCAGGTTCTTAAACAAACTAACAGCAAAACTTAAGAAATACCCAAAGGATCCCATAGTTTTAGGGGAGGATTTTAACTTAGCACTTTCTCAACTGAAAGATGTCCCGAGGCTGAAAAAAGCTATTTCCCAAAGAGACTCAGAGATCTCTTCACAAATGTTCTGCCAGCTTATACGGAAACTACTTAGATATCTGGAGGATCAGACATCCCAGACAAAAGCAATATACCTTTTACTCTCACCTTCATAATGCACATAATCAAATAGATTACATATTTATATCACCCCAATTAAGCCACCCCGATCTGGAATAGGGCAAATAACCTGGTCCAACCACAGATAGCATACCTCTACAGAGCTTCATAGGAAAAAGTCACGTCAGTGGAGACTTAATGAAACTTTACTAACCTCAGTATGCCTTTATACGAGGCAAATTAATATCTTTAGCTAGCCAAATGAAATATAACAAACAGGCCACACTGAAGACACTTCAAAGCTCATTATACACCTTAGAACGACAATTTGCTACCTGGTCCACTATGCAGCAGTTAGCCAGAATCATTAGCTTGAGAAATAATATTAAAGATATCCAAACACAAGACACATGAAAAACTATACAGTGGACTAGACAAAGATACTATGAATTTGGCAATAGAGCACACTCCATGCTGGCCAACAAACTAAGAGACCATAAAATACTTCAGAGACCATTGTTGATCAGACACAGAGATCGAGTAGAATTGAATCCCAATAATATCTTGGAATGCTTTAGGAGCTACTATGAAAAACTATATAATTTGCCTACCTCAATTAAGCACTTAACTCAATATCAACAGGCCCTTAAAGATTAACTAAAGCAATCTGGGCTCCCCATCCTTACTAAACAGGAATTACGCTCACTAAATGCTACAGTAATGGTTTTAACTTTAAAAAGACCTCCCATCTAATAAATGACCTGGACCAGATGGTCTGACATATAAATATTATAAATATTTCCCTGGAAAATTACATCACAGAATGTGCAATCTTTACAATGGCTACTTACAGGGCAACCCTATACACAGGGATACCTTGAAATCATATATTACTGTAATCCTGAAAGAAGGGTGAAATCACACAATAGGTGCAGTTATCTGGTGATAACACACGTAGGGTCACTGATATTATAGACATTCTCAATAAAGAAATTAAGAGTGCCCTAGAACTAAGTGTCGATGCTGAACTATCCGCATTGGGTTGTTCCTCATTGGTCCCAACTATTCAATGCTACAATATCAGCAACTTGCAATCTCTGGAAACAGTGGGAATTGTTATATAAGCAGGACAACGTCACAAGGTGGTGATGGTCTTGTGTCTTTCTATGGGTCATGTTGCTATATATATTTATATATATTCTTTTGTTTGTTGTCTATATTGCCAGTTCATACCAATGTAAGCAACAAATAGAAATACTTTACTTCTTTATCCATGGTCATGTTTGTACCATTGTATTTGCCTTTTAATGCAACTGAAATGTAAATTACAGTAGATTTAAAAATAAAAAAGTTAATTGGAGAGGGTAAACCATATAAATAAGTGCAGAAAACAATTGGCTGTTCAGCTAAAATGATCTCAAATACTTTAAAATGGCAACCAAAATCTGAAAGAAAGAAGAAAACAGAAAACTACAATGCGAATGGATAGAAGAATAGACGAAATGGCAAGACTCAGCCAATGATCAGCTCCAGGAAGATCAAAGAAACAGGGCCAAATTTGACTAAGTGGAGCCCCAAGGCCCCAGTGCCGGCCGCTTCAGCTCGCCTTCGCCCCTCGTTGCCGAAGGGTCTTAGCGCCGGCTGCACGCTCTAAAGCACAGAAGCACTGGGGCGTGGCTGGGCAGCATAGTTACATAGTTAAATCAGGTTGAAAAAAGACAAAGTTCATCAAGTTCAACCCCTCCAAATGAAAACCCAGCATCCATACACACACCCCTCCCTACTTTCACATAAATTATATGTACCCATATCTATAAATTTCCCCTAAAATTTCGCCGCCTTTGTGGCCTCGCCACAAATCCCGGCCTGCAAAGCAGGTCTAAAGTTATCTGTGATACTGTTACAATTAGAAGATGCCTATGTGAAGCCAAGCTATCGGCAATAAGCCCCCGCAAAGTCACATTGTTCAAAAAAAAGACTTGTTGAAGAGGTTACAATTTGCCAAAGAACACATTGACTGGCCTAAAACAACAGATCACATGTGCTACAAGATGCCTCCCAATTAAGCAATTTTTATCGGCCTTGGAATTACCAGTCAAAGATGCGCCTACACAACCACATGGAGAACATATGCCCGGCAGAATACAACCCCTATGGGACAACGTTTCTGTGGCACAAATTTTGTGGACTGATGAAAGCAAGATTGTTCTTTTTGGGTCTAGGGGCTGCAGACAGTTTGTCAGACGACCTCCAAGTACTGAATTCAAGCCACAGTACAGTGTGAAGACAGTGAAACATGGTGGCACAAGCATCATGATATGAGGATGTTTCTCATACTCTGGTGTTGGATATCAGAAAAAAAAATCTTAAGGCGCACTTGTTTATTAAACTCTCAGGGCAAAAAAAGTGTTAGAAGAACTAATGTGTTTTTGTACTGTAGCCAGGGGAGACATTTAGATTGCAGGAAACAATCAGTTAATGTATGGCAATCACTTTACACACCCATGGGCACATAGCCTACATAAGTACCATTAATATGGAATTAAACGCTTTTGAAGGAAGGTTTTGCAAGCAGGGTGATGATAAATGTTGCATTCACCGTTTTTTGTTTTTTCAGGATCCCCTCCCTCATTATACATCTTTCTTGGGTTCACCCCATTGTGTACCCACTGCCATGATTGCTAACAGGAAAAAGGAAATAGAAATCTTCTCGCTAAGGTTTTATTTCCTGGACAAGCTTATTCATGGTTACACAAGATAATTCTCTCCATTTTCCATTTTGAGAATAACCAAAAGAAAGGATGAAGTTTTATGAGGAATGACACAGAATGGTAGGAGCAAATCGCTACTGATCCCAGAGCCATGAACTGAAGCTGCAGGACTTGATTGGGCAAGGCCAGAAATTGAAATGATCATAATGTGATAATTTATTTTCAGAACTTTATGGGATCATAGGAATGAGGGGTTTTAAAGTTTCACAATTGTATTTAGGGTCAGTAGCAAAACAGCAGGGAGTTGGTCATGAGTAGGATGCAGTCATTTGCAGTGTTATTAAAGGGATTCTGTCATGATTTGATTGTATTTTTTATTTCTAAATTACACTGTTTACACTGCAAATAATTCACTCTACTATATAAAATATAATTCCTGAACCAACAAGTGTATTTTTTTTAGTTGTAATATTGGTGTGTAGGCAGCCATATTAGGTCATTTAGCCTGGTCATGTGATTTCAGAAAGAGCCAGCACTTTAGGATGGAACTGCTTTCTGGCAGGCTGTTGTTTCTCCTACTCAATGTAACTGAATGTAGTGCAGTGGGACCTGGATTTTTGAGCACTATTGAGTGTTGTTCTTAGATCTACCAGACAGCTGTTATCTTGTGTTAGGGAGATGTTATCTGGTTACCTTCCCATTGTTCTGTTGTTAGGCTGCTGGGGTGGAAAGGGAGGGGTGTGATATTACTCCAACTTGCAGTAAACCAGTAAAGAGTGTCAGAGCATAAGTCACAAGACTTGGGGCAGCTGCGAAACTGACAATATGTCTAGCCCCATGTCAGATTTCAAAATTAAATATAATAAAATCTGCTCTTTTATTAAACGAATTTCAGTGAAGAATTCTGCCTGAGCAGCACTTAACTGATGTGTTTTGAAGAAAAAATGTATTTTCCCATGACAGTATCCCTTTAAGGGTCAACAGCAGAATGGCAGGGATTTGCTCATGAGTAGGATTCAGTCAGTGGTAGTGTTATTAAGAGTCAATAGCAGATTGGCAGGGACTTGCTCATGAGTAGGATGCAGTCAGTTGCAGTGTGATCAGTAGCAGAATGGCAGGTTCATGAGTAGGATGCAGTCAGTGGCAGTGTTATTAAGGGTCAGTAGCAGAATGGCAGGGAGTTGCTCATGAGTAAGATGCAGTCAGTGGCAGTGTATTATGGCTCAGTAGCAGAATGGCAGAATGGCAGGTTCATGAGTAGGATGCAGTCATTTGCAGTGTTATTACGGGTCGGTAGCAGAATGGCAAGGAGTTGCTCGTCGGTAGGATATAGTCAGTTGCAGCAGTGTGGTCAGTAGCAGAATGGCAGGGTCATGAGTAGGATGCAGTTAGTAGTAGTGTTATTAAGGGTCAGCAGCAGAATGGCAGGGTCATGAGTAGGATGCAGTCAGTGGCAGTGCAGCAGAATGGTGGGGAGTTGCTCATCAGTAGGATGCAGTTAGTAACAGCCCCCCAAGGGAGTGCAGGCCTGGATGAACCCAGAGTAGTTATACCACTGTATATATTTTCAGTAGCAGGATAACAGTGAGTTGCTCAAGCATAGTATGCTGTTAGTGGTATTAAGAGTGAGTAACAGAATGGCAGGTTGCTAGTGGGTAGGAAGCAGTCAGTGGCAGTTTATGGTATTTAGGATCAAATACAATTATAACAAGACACTGTGGAAGCTTCAATCGCCCAAACAGGACCCAATGATTAATTGTTTGGGTCATTTTTTTGTGTTTTAAACAACTCCTGGAAAATGTAATGACTCTATAAATAACTTGTATTAACCATAATAATAATAATATCATGTCTGATTAAGGATGGAAGTGTTGTTGCTGTGAATGTGAGCACAATCAGGACAGGAACAGCACAAACAACAGGGTGGAGGTGCAATGACAAAGTTGTATGTGTGTGTCCTTATTACACATCCTCTGTAAAGAGATTTCCTGTGACCTTGGGGCCACTAGGGACCTGGCACAGGAGGGCAAGAGAGACTTTAAACATTTCCCTTTCCTTACACAGCTTAAGAGAAGGTACACTCGCTTAATGGCGTTGGCTTGATTAGCAGAAGAAAATGTCTAGCATTTCCTGGCACTGTTCGTTTGATGTGTTTTCCAATCAACCAATGCTTATTAGCAAAGTCATCATTACAAGGACTCTTGTGGCACCCTGGGGACCCAGTCATGCTTTTATTAAAATTAAATATGTGGCTATTCTTCGAAAGTGATCCAAAGTTGTTTTATGCGAAAGGAGTTGTTTTCACAAATATACTGTAGATAAGCAAATGGTTCCAGAACATAGAACTGCATTTGTTTAGCTTTGTGACCTACAACTCTTTGCTAGAGTGGGATCAGTTAAGGAAGCGAAGCCCGTCTGCACACCCTGGCCCTCCAGAGAAGCTTTAGCTAGGTGCCCAGTCCTTGGGGGATACGGCAATCCCCTCGATACAAGTGATACTCCAAACAAAGCACTGGCACTCAGTAGCGTTTACAAAGGGGAAAACCCTTACGTGTTTATTGTGTGAACAAAATTCACAACGTTTCAGGGGCTGGCCCCTTCATCAGGTGATAACCCTCGACACGTTGTGAATTTTCCCCTTTGTAAACACTACTGAGTGCCAGTGCTTCGTTTGGAGTATCAGTTAAGGAAGGACAACATTAAGTTTAGGGTGGTGGCACACGCTGTTGGGGAGATTAGTCGCCCAGCGGCAGTAATAAAAATATTAATAATATAAAAATATTATGTAGTGTTGCCCTGCGCTGGTAAAACTGCTTTGTTTGCTTCAGAAACACTACTATTGTTTATATAAATAAGCTGCTGTGTAGCAATGGGGGCAGCCATTCAAATGAGAAAAGGCTTAGATTACACAGCAGATAACAGATAAGCTCTGTAGAAAATAATGGTGTTATCTGTTATCCACTATTTAACCTGTGCCATATAGCCTTATTTCAATTTCCGCCATTGCTACACAGCAGATTTTTTATATGAACTATAGATAGTAGTGTTTCTGAAACAAACAGATACGTTTTACCAGTGCAGGGCAACAGTATGATATTTTCATTATTTTAAAACACTGAGGGGGTGCGGGCCCTGGCCCGCTCGCACCCCCTGCTCCCCCGGTAGTTCCGCCACTGCACATACAGTAGAAAACAGAAAGTCATTGGAAAAAGTCTTTATTTTTGGTGAACTGTCTGAAACCAACTGAATTTAAAAAAGTGTTGGAAGGTGAACAAAACCCTTTAACTTTGAGTCTCTCCCCTTCCCCCTGAAGGTTTAAAGGAACGACACTTACTAGAATTATACAATTTATTATGAGTAATGTTAAGAAGTTACAAATTCAAAAATACAACGTATTACTGTTGATTGTCTCATATACAAAACTGTATTCTATTTACTCCATATGAATATGAACAACGCAGGCTTGTACTCTTCCTTGTATATGAGAAGCTGTAATCTCTGGTTTACTCTCTTTAGCTTTCTTCTTTTTCCATTTTCTTTATTTTATTCTGGTACTATAAATTTTAATCATGATCATTTATTTCATCATCATTTATTTATATAGCGCTGTCAAGATACGCAGTGCTTTACACAATTATGAAAAAAATATGATTATGCATTTGTTATAATGTTACTTATATGTAGAGATGTCGCAAACTGTTCGCCGGCGAACTTGTTCGCGCGAACATCGGGTGTTCGCGCTCGCCGGAAGTTCGCGAACGTCGCGCAACGTTCGCCATTTTGGGTTCGCCATTGTTGGCGCTTTTTTTTGCCCTCTCACCCCAGACCAGCAGGTACATGGCAGCCAATCAGGAAGCTCTCCCCTGGACCACTCCCCTTCCCTATAAAAACCGAAGCCCTGCAGCGTTTTTTCACTCTGCCTGTGTGTGCTGAAGAGATAGTGTAGGGAGAGAGCTGCTGCCTGTTAGTGATTTCAGGGACAGTTGAAAGTTTGCTGGCTAGTAATCGTTTTGATACTGCTCTGTTATTGGAGGGACAGAAGTCTGCAGGGGTTTGAGGGACATTTAAGCTTAGGTAGCTTTGCTGGCTAGTAATCTACCTTCTACTGCAGTGCTCTGTATGTAGCTGCTGTGGGCAGCTGTCCTGCTTCTGATCTCATCTGCTGACTGCTGCAATAACAGTAGTCCTTGTAAGGACTGCTTTTATTTATTTTTTTGTTGTTTTACTACTACTACTACTACTACTACTATAAGAGCCCAGTGCTATTAGTCTAGCAGTGTTGGGGAGTGGGACTGGTGTGCTAATCTGCTGCTCCTAGTAGTTCAGCAGCACCAACTTTAATTTTTTTTTTTAATATTCATTTTTTTTTTATTTTACTTTTTTTTATTTTACTACCGCTGTAGTAGTGTATAAGTTGACCTTTTAGGCATTATTTGCCCTGTAGGCATTTTTTGCCCAGTGTGTTATTCAACCAACTGCCATCTAGCTGTGTGACCTTGTTCAAATTCTGTCTAAATATCCATAATATTACCGTCTCCAGAAAAAACACCGGAGTGACTTTTTTCAAGCAGCCATAATATATTTTACGTAATCCGTATCCACCGCTGTAGTAGTGTATACGTTGACCTTGTAGGCATTATTTGCACAGTGTTTTCTTCAACCCGCCATCTAGCTGTGTGAGCTTGTTCACATTTTGTCTAAATATTGATAATATTATCGTCTCTAGAAAAACCACTTGAGTTACTTTTTTTCAAGCAGCATTCATATATTTTACGTAATCCGTATCCACCGCTGTAGTAGTGTATACGTTGACCTTGTAGGCATTATTTGCACAGTGTTTTCTTCAACCCGCCATCTAGCTGTGTGAGCTTGTTCACATTTTGTCTAAATATTGATAATATTATCGTCTCTAGAAAACCACTTGAGTTACTTTTTTTCAAGCAGCATTCATATATTTTACGTAATCCGTATCCACCGCTGTAGTAGTGTATACGTTGACCTTGTAGGCATTGTTTGCCCAGTTTTTTTGGCCGCAGCCACTGAAGCACAGACTCAACGTATATGGCAAAAAATGACTATTTTCAGCATTTATATGGCATATTTTTTCTGGCAACTGTGCTTCAGTGGCTGCGACCAAAAAAACTGGGCAAACAATGCCTACAAGGTCAACGTATGGCAAAAAATGACTATTTTCAGCATTTACATGGCATATTTTTCTGGCAACTGTGCTTCAGTGGCTGCAACCAAAAAAATTTATATTTTCAGCATTTATATGGCATAATTTTTCTGGCAACTGTGCTTCAGTGGCTGCGACCAAAAAAATGACTATTTTCAGCATTTATATGGCATATTTTTTCTGGCCTCTGTGCTTCAGTGGCTGCGGCCAAAAAAACTGGGCAAACAATGCCTACAAGGTCAACGTATGGCAAAAAATGACTATTTTCAGCATTTATATGGCATATTTTTTCTGGCAACTGTGCTTCAGTGGCTGCAACCAAAAAAACTGGGCAAACAATGTCTACAAGGTCAACGTATGGCGAAAAATTACTATTTTCAGCATTTATATGGCATATTTTTTCTGGCAACTGTGCTTCAGTGGCTGCGTCCAAAAAAACTGGGCAAACAATGCCTACAAGGTCAACGTATGGCAGTTGTTTAAAGAGAACAGTAGATTACTAGCCAGCAAAGCTACCTAAGCTAAAATGTCCCTCAAATCCCTGCAGACTTCTGTCCCTCCAATACAGAGCAGTATCAAGCAGATTACTAGCCAGCAAACTTACTATCATCTGTCCCTGAAATCACTAACAGCTCTCCCCCTACACTATCTCTTCCAAGCACACACAGGCAGATTTTTCAGATACATTTTTGCCCTTGATCCCCCTCTGGCATGCCACTGTCCAGGTCGTTGCACCCTTTAAACAACTTTAAAATCATTTTTCTGGCCAGAAATGTCTTTTTTAGATGTTAAAGTTCGCCTTCCCATTGAAGTCTATGGGGTTCGCGAACCGTTCGCGAACCGCTCGCGTTTTTGCGCAAGTTCGCGAATATGTTCGCGAACTTTTTTTCCGACGTTCGCTACATCCCTACTTATATGTAATAGGACTACATTTACTCATGCTCCATTGGAGATAAATTCTCCTTTTAGACTACAGGGGTGCAAAATATTGCTTGGGGCACATTTGTCACCTATTCTCATAGCTATGATATGCTGTGTAGTGTAAGTGTAAATGGTGCCAGTAGTACCACATTTAATCAGGACTGACTGACATGAAGCCTTTAGCCATTTTTGACTTACAGCTTTAAAGGAGAACTCAACACTAAAAATGAAAATGGCTAAAAATGCCATATTCTATATGCTGAATTTATGCACCAGCCTAAAGTTGCAGCTTGTCAATAGCGGCAATAATCTAGGACTTCAAACTTGTCACAGGGGGTCACCATCTTGGAAAGTGTCTGCGACACTCACATGCTCAGTGGACTCAGTGAGAAGCTAAGCTTAGGGGTCGTCGCTAATTATCAAGCAGAAAATGAGGTTTGTCTGTAATATAAGATGATGCTACAGCGCAGATTATTGAATTCGGATGCTAGTTGCCCTGGTTTTTGTGCTGCCATGTAGTAATTATCTGTGTTAATTACTAATCAGCCTTATACTGTGACATTTATATTCTATGTGTACTGTATATTGTGAGTGGGTCCCTAAGCCTAGTAAGTGACAACAGCCCAAAGCATGTGCAGTGAATCAGCAGAAAAGAAGATGGGGAGCTACTGGGGCATCTTTGGAGACACAGATCTTTACTGCTGTGGTGGCCTTGGGCTGATACAGAAGCTCAGAACATAATGTAAAACATTTCTAGCTACTTCTTTAGTTAGGCTTTAGTTCTCCTTTAAGGGCAGAGACTCAGGGAGATTTAGTCGCCCAGCCACAAATCGGCTCTACTTCGGGCGACATATCTCCCCAAACTGACTTCCCGCATTGGCACTCGGAGCACTTTGTTTTCCGAAGTAGCCTGAAGTTTCCACTAGGGGCAACTTTGGGCGACTTTGGAAAACGAAGTGATCCGAGTGCCATCCCACCAGCGTTTTCGATTCTAGCCAGCCGGAAGGCTTTTCAGGGAGATTAGTCGCCCGAAGAAGAGTCCCTGAATCTTCGTGTGTGTCTCTGCCCTAAACATTTACTCAAAACTGAAAGGTGGTGGTCAATATTAGGAATTTCAATAGTTTAACACCTGCTATAGAGGCCCTTTTTCAGCACTAAACAGACTTGCACTATTCTCAGTCTGTAAAAGGTCGAGGCATTATTGCTACAGCTAACATCGCGTTCAAGCTATACATTTTTCTTCTTCATCACTCAGTAAGTCAACATATTAAGCACATATACCGTAAAAACACTTTGTGATGGATCACTCTATTCATAGAACGCCAATGTAATAGTTGGCTTGGTGGTTTATTTTAGGAAGCCACATGTTTGCTTTAAGATATAGCAGGCAGCTTAAATAAACAGCATTTTTCGCACAACAATTTTGGCCAAATAAAAGATTTATTCTTACAATAATTAAAAAGAAAAAATATTTGTTGCTTACTGTGGGTTGCAGATAAAAATCAAGCAATCATTTCCCATAATCCTATGAATTTCCTGGAGAGCTGCTTAAGTGAAACTCCAGAATCAGACGAAAAAAACATCCGACTGTAATGTTAGGGAGAGTGTTGACTCTTTGGGTTTCACATCTCTGAATAGAAAGACACAAGGGAACCTATAACCCTAAACGTATTGCCTGGTAGAGGGCAAGTGGGAATTACAGGGCCGAGTGTGTTAACCCATTGAGGACCTAAATAATTGTAGTTTCAAGGAAATATTTACATTTTTATATATATATATATATATATATATATATATATATATATATATATATATATATATATATATATATATATATATATATATATATATATATAGTCTCAAAGTTATTCTCCGCACACCATTAGTTAAATTCCGACCCAGGTGCTATCCATACGTGCTTCCATACAAAAAATGTGAATAAATGTATGCACACCAGGATTTCTTAAAAAATTAAAACTTACTTTTATTTAATACATGTTAAAAAGTCTAAGATGGAGACCGAAACGTTGACCTGACCAACTTTTTAACATGTATTAAATAAAAGTAAGTTTTAATTTTTTAAGAAATGTATTCACATTTTTATATATATATATATATATATATATATATATATATATATATATATATATATATATATATATATATTTGCTACTGTTTTGAACCTGCTCAAACCTTTAACAAAAACATAGAAGATAACCTGCTTGTTTATGGCCTCTATGAAAAAGTGCTGTATGTATCAGCCCATTAAAAGAATGGAATAAAATTGTACTTGTCTAGGGATCTGCTCAATTGCCTTTCAGCTGCTCAGAGGAGATTACTCTGCCCATCTGTGTGGTAGCTTTAGTAATGCCATAAATTAAGAAGATATATTTGTATATTTAATTTCCATACATTATGCTCAGCAGAATTATTCTCTTTAATTCACTTGCACAAATAAAACATTCCAGTATTAGATCACACACACATATACAGATGGATTTCCAAGATGGATTACTCAGTGAATTGAAGGTTTGCTAATCTGTGACAGAATAATTATGAAAGCAATTAGTAGGATTGCTGGAAGGCTTTCCACAAAATACCACAACTCATATGGAACTACTGCTAAATCTGAAATCGGATATATATTGTTTCTTTTTCTTCTTTTTTTGCAGACAATAGGAAATTATACCCAGCAGCACAAAAAATAACAATATCTTTTCTGATTAGTTTCGAGGACTTTGTGACACACGTTAAAAAAAACAAAAAAACCCCCATAATTATAGGCTTTGGGATGGTTTTCTGTATTTCTATGGTGACAGTGCTGAACGAATGTCATTTAAATATATCAGGAAAATGAAATTCAATGAGTCAGATATAATCACGGCAAAAGCTCCTTGTCAAATCAAGCTGATTAACCTATGCATTTCCAAATTCATTTTACTGCCAGGTCTAGAGTTAACTGAGTGCTCATTGGGCAAATTTTCATTTTAAAATATGGAAATTCTGCTCTTAGGCTAAGGCCACACTAGGCGATAGCGCCGCGATTTGACTCGCAGCGACTTTTCGCCGCGACTTTTAAGCCGCAATCGCTGGGGAAACTTTTGCGCTGGCGTCTATGGGGAATCGCGACAAATCGCCAGCGTAAAAACACACGCGGCGATCTTTTTTCTATTGTCGCTCGAAATCGCCTAGCGAGGCAATTTCGAGCGACAGTAGAGAAAAGATCGCCGCGTGTGTTTTTACGCTGGCGATTTGTCGCGATTCCCCATAGACGCCAGCGCAAAAGTTTCCCCAGCGATTGCGGCTTAAAAGTCGCCGCGAGTCAAATCGCGGCGCTATCGCCTAGTGTGGCCTTAGCCTTAAAGTTAGCAGAGGCAGCTTTTTGCCTGGTAACTGGCCTCATGCCACACAGGGCCAGAACTAGGCGTAGGCAGGGTAGGCACGTGCCTAGGGTGCAAAGCAGGAGAGGGCACCAGGGCCGCACCTTCTCTGTCTCCTACTCCTAGTCCGGTACCGTCTGCCGCTCTGGTCGGCACTTGCTGCCTTGTTGAGCACACACCCTATTCTCGTGCGTGCCATTTTTGCGTATATGCGTTTTTTGGTTTTCAAGCAATCGTGTGCCTATCGGGCACTGCCACCGGCCTGGCTGCCTAGGCCATTGGGGCGGCAGGGCCGGATTTACATAGCGGGCGCCCCTAGGCCCACTGGCGTTCATCGCCCCTGTCCCCTCCCCTTTATTCATGCAAATTGTCATCATTGGGACTGGAGCAATGGAGATTGGCACACAGAAAATTTTTAAAATTATTGTATCTATAGCGAATTCCCAGTGTTTCTGAACCAATGTGGGTGTGGTTGGGCAGCATGCCGACCCCTGAAATCCTGCCGCCCTAGGCCTGGGCCTTGGTGGCCTTTCCACAAATCCGGTCCTGCGGGCAAGACTGGCCCAGCGCTGCTGCCACACTTCAGGACATATTTATTATGTTGTGAAAAAAGAGCTGGATAATACACCAAACATCGTCAGGCTTCGCCATCTAAAAAATCGTGTAAAAAAGATGGTAACATTTTTTATGGGTTTTCTTTAGAGCAGTGGTCCCTAACCAGTGACTCACGAGCAACATGTTGCTCACCAGTCCCTGGGATGTTGCTCCTTGTGGCCTCAAAGCAGGTGCTTATTTTTTAATTCCTGCCTTGGAGTCATAAAGACCATGTATATTGCCAAACGGAGCCTCCTGTACACTGCCAATCTACATAGGGACTGTCAAATATCTAGTCACAGCCATTATTTGGTACCCCCAAGAATTTTTTCATGCTTGTGTTGCTTGTGTTGCCTTTTTCCATTTAAATGTGGCTCATGGACATAAAAGGTTGGAGATCCCTGCCTTATAGTGACCTTCACCAGAAGCAATGTAAAATAACGGCCACAAATCTGTCGTTCGCATGGTGTAAATAACGCACGCCTTTATATATTCGCCATTTATTTTACACAGCTTTTTACACCGTAGTTTCATTTTACACAGCATAATATATATGCCCCTTTGTGTATAGAGCCCAATATCTGGCTAAAAATTGGGAAACTGTTCGTCAGGCAGGTTTGAAACTCAGCTCATTTCTGTGGTCCTCATCCCTACAGCCTGTATTCCCGTCATAATGATCCAGTCTGGGACCAAATGATGCTATCATCTCAAAATCGCCCATCTCAATATATTGCCAAATGAATGAATGCATGGCCACATTAAGAGTCAAAGAGATAAGGGTTTAGCAGAGACAGAGATAACAGATTTATTGGATTTATTAACTATATAAATATATAAAATCAGAACCTCTATTGTGATACTATTAAATATTATAGTTAAGATGGGGAAATTATTATGTGAATTATGTGGTAACAGAACTAGTTTAAAATACAGCTCTATGTTAGGATTTGACCAATCCCGAATCAAACTGTGAATTTGTCGACTCCTTACAAGACCGCAACTAGTCCTTAAATGCAGAAGTGTGCAGTTTCAGGCAGCAGTTGCTCAGTGCAGAGATTCTAGTTTGGGATGTTGACATGTTTTTGTATGAAAATATCTTATTCCCAAAATTAAGGGGTTCCTAGGGTTGCCACCTTTACCCACGCTAACTCTGGGCTGAGGGAAGGGTGGTGACATAATTGGCACAGAACGGAGAAGTAGTGGAGGTGAGGCAGTGATATCGGCAGGGTGGGAGGTTCTGTCACGGGGAGGGGCTATGACGTGGCAATTGGTCGATCACCGTATCAATCTCAGAGAGTCCTGCCCGGTTTTCTATATTTGCAGTTTCGAACTTGACAGCCCTTTCCGAAAACCAGCTGTCCATTTGAAAACCAGAGAGGTGGCAACCTTAGAGGGGCTCTAAAATTGATTTTGTCCCAAGTCCCAAATACTTTTAGTTGCCCCGTTAGTTCAGTTGTTTTATAGCAAGTATCGCAAATCCCATTATAGGTATGCGGAGCAAACTTTTTCAACCCAGAACAGTTTTGTGGCTAAAAATGCCTTAACCACAATATAATTTTGCCTTTCAATTGACTCCAATGCATTTCAGTAAAGTTTAACAGTTATTGATGGTGGAAAATGCCGCAAGTTCACTCATCACTATAGGTAACAGGAGGCAACTGGAGATCATTTTTGGCTTACTTGCTTGCTTACTGGCCTTTGTGCGGCCGTTGGATGTGGTCCTCGATCCGACTGCCTGTATTCTCCTTGTCGTGATCCGATCATTGGGCCCTAGGGCATATCAGGAAGAAATCCGCTCATTAGGTGACCTACAGCCTGATTTAGCCCCACATATAGCTGGCAAAGATCCCCTTTGTCTGGCTACCTCAACAAAAGAGCAGATTTTAAAATGTAAGGTCAGTTTTAAGGACAAAGTTACGGTATATGTTGCCTTTAAGGCAGAGTGTTTTTCATGCAGCTCCATTGTTTTAGTCTGGAAGATGCAGACATACAATTGTTTACTCACTGAATGAAGGAAAGGCCCTCTGAGTTTTAAATAGCAATGTCAGAAAGATAAGAAAAACAAACAAAAGTAACATAAACAGTATTATAGAAAAGAAAAATATACAGCATGATATAAGAATGTGTTAAAAGCTTAATGATACAAAACAAAGTGTAATTGCAGTTTCTTCCCTCACAGTTGTATGGATTGTTTTGCTTATTGCAGCTTTGCTATAGAGTCTATTTTTTGAACCTGCTTTAGGGAATTGACACACAAAGGGGAGAATGTAATATCGGTCGCTAGCGCAAAAATCATTCGCAATTCGTTCGCAATAGGAATAAATGTTCACAAAGTGATACATTTTGCCTTTGCGCGCACTTTGCTGCTCACACGACAGTAAGATAACGATTGAGAATGGTATAGCTTGCGAACATTCGCAGTGTATGTAATAACATTTTGCGATCGCAAATCAATATTTGCAACAAAATATTTAACTGCAGAGCTGGTGTTAAAGGTTAAAGATTCTCGATGCAATAAAACCCTAATAAAGAATATTACATTGCGACACACCAATTTATATTCGCAAAGTTTTGATCTTTGTGAATTTTATCACATTTTCCCCAAGGAGATTTGTAGCCTGCATTAAAATTTGCCCTACTGCAAGCGACAAATCTCACTGAAATGCTTTCCCTCCAGCAATAAAGTAAATTGCTGGCGGGAACTATACACAGCACTTTGTTTTCCAAAGCAGTCCGAAGTTGCCGCACATATGGTTTCCCACTGGCGAATTACTTTAAGGAGGGTGACAAACCTCCCCATATGCCAATACCTTAAACTCCCTGTGGAGGCTCCAGAAATATTCTTGTGGGTCCTGGGAGCCCATTTGGTGTCCAACAGTGCCTAGTGATTTCACCTTGTATTTAAAACCTCAACATAGGGATATTTGTCCTAACCAAATGAAAATGATAATCTTGTTATACTTCATGTCTTTACACCCACAGGTTACTGTTTGGCCCCATAGCAACTGTGCAATCAATAACTCAATATATTATTATCAATAACTTATTATGCCCCTTATAAGAGGGAAAAAGCTCCTAATATGAGAGGCCATGTTGAGGCACATACATGCACATAATGAGCAAATTCTGCGACATGTTTATTATGTGCATGCACATGACGTCAGAATCGCATAATGTGAACACATGTACACTACCTTCTGGTGCGAGTGTCCTAGCGCCGGACGAGAGCAATAATTTTTTTATACAAAATTACTGTTACCCCCAACCGGATTCTATTAGCCTGCACCTTTGGTTGAAGATAATATTTTTGGCCAACAGGTGCCCTTTAATAAAGAGTATCCATGCAGCCAGAGCTTAGTATATCCAGCATCTGTCCAGATGGGGAAGACAAAGCCATAACTAAGGGTAGATGGAAGAAGCAGGTGCCTAAAGCACAATGGTGTGGAGTGACACTAGCACCCAGTGCACATGCCTCTTCTGCCTATTTCTACCCCGAAATCCGTCCCCATGAATAATAGAAACATGTGTAACTCTAATTTGGGCTACATTAGTCCAACAAGGTTAATGTCCAGCTACTGTATGTACTGTAGAGCAAGGGTTGCACTTGACTCTAACACACAAGGCTGGAATGGTGTAGTCAAACTACACCTCACAAATAAAGTAAAGATGCCAGAAGGTACTTGCAGCAAACAAAATAACTTTTATTGTTCAATAGATCCACAGGGTAGTACTCACCATCCACAGAGGCAAAGAAAATCAATATGCCAGGATTGTTCAGGCAGAGACAGCACAATGTTGCACCATGTGGACGTAAGCAGGGTAGTTTATTGTCACCTCTAGGATGGAATGCCCAGGCATTATCCATGAAACCATACAGTGGAATGCTCAGGGAGAATAAATCGAAAGCCTGATTCCCTTTCCAGCCGTGATCTCTTCATTATAGGCAAACTCAGAGCCTAGGGGAGAGCTACGCCTTGTAGGAGTACCGGCTGCTCATGCTATTTAACCTCTCTATCTTACTCTTCTAAACGGTACTATGAAAAGCAATTACCCTGTCACTGGCTGACCATAGGGTCCCTTCTCCCTGATTTATCACTACAGGGACTGATCCCTCTAGGGCAGAACAACTTTACTGGGCCTTCACCCAGGCTCCCTCTAACAGATCCAGCTTGATGAGCAACCAGAAGCCAAAGAGGAAGATCCACCCCTAATCAGGCACTATGTTAAAGTGTGCCAGGAAGTGGTCATAGGCTAGTAGGCCAATAGCTGAAACATGGAAATTAGATACATGGGCATCTGCCCAGCAACTGGGGAGATAAGGAAGTGTAGGGATTTAAAGCCATAGGGACATATTAAACATATGGTTTCCTATGCATGTGTCCATTTTTGCTACCAGGTCACACAGCAAAGGGGGTAGAGTTGGACTTTGGGACTATGCAGATGCATAAGCAAGCGGGGAAAGAGGGACAAGTGGGGAGCGAGAAAAGGTAGAGTGTGACAGGCAGAGAGAGTCAGGCAGGTACGTGATTGTGGGCATGTGTATAGCAGGCCAATTTTAATTGTCTAGGGTGATAATATTACTTGTCCCTACTCTGAGGTAAGATAACTGAGGAAGAGAAAAGGGAACCAAGTTGATGAGTTTACCACTTGTATAACTTGTATAATATACATGGTGCAGTGTGTCCCAAGAAGAGAGGTTCGGAATCTTATCGGGTTGTGTTATCTGTGCTTATCTCCCCTCCTTCTTCAGCCTCCCCATTATATAAACAAGAACGAATTGTCTTCCGGAGCAAAATCATCAACGCCTCTGGCGCTGCAGGAGTATATATTAAGACTAATTATATCCCTACCTACCAACCCCCCACACAAAGAGGAAATGGTTTATTCCAGGAATCAGACATGAAGAATATTTAACCACTGTTGTCCCAAAGAGAGATCTGTAGAGCCAAACAACATTCATATATTGTGCAAACCTGCAGCACCCATGCATGTATTTCAGACATCATTTAACCATGCAGATAGGAATGAGCTCTATCAAAAGCATTAACATTCATTCAGATGGAATCAGCTCTTGTCCATATATTTAGGCTATGGGCACAGGCTGTTGGCTCCGGCCAAATGCAAATATGCACAGGATGACAACAGCCAAAGCCAACAGTCTGTTTGCCCATAGCCTTAAAGAGATAGTGTCATGGGAAAAAACATTTTTTTAAAAATGAATCAGTTAATAGTGCTGCTCTGGCAGAATTCTGCACTGAAATCCATTTCTCAAAAGAGCAAACAGATTTTTTTATATTCAATTTTAAAATCTGACATGGGGCTAGACATTTTCTCAATTTCCCAGCTGCCCCCAGTCATGTGACTTGTGCCTGCACTTTAGGAGAGAAATGCTTTCTGGCAGGTTGCTGTTTTTCCTTCTCAATGTAACTGAATGTGTCTCAGTGGGACATGGGTTTTTACTATTGAGTACTGCTTTTAGATCTACCAGGCAGCTGTTATCTTGTGTTAGGGAGCTGCTATCTGGTTACCTTCACATTGTTCTTTTGTTTGGCTGCTGGGGGGGAAAAGGGAGGGGGTGATACTCTAACTTGCAGTACAGCAGTAAAGAGTGATTGAAGTTTATCAGAGCACAAGTCACATGACTTGGGGCAGCTGGGAAATTGACAATATGTCTAGACCCATGTCAGATTTCAAAATTGAATATAAAAAAATCTGTTTGCTCTTTTGAGAAATGGATTTCAGTGCAGAATTCTGCTGGAGCAGCACTATTAACGGATTCATTTTGAAAAAATGTTTTTTTCCCATGACAGTATCCCTTTAAGCAGGCTTGTTGTTATTTATACTGTATTTCTTCTCTGTTTTAGTTCACACTAGTTGTCTTTTGTCAAACACTGATAGATCTGGAGGGATGCAATTTAAATGGTATTAACAACAGTATAAAATGTTTTCTTTATATTATACTGGTTTTTAGGTGAAACTTACTGCTTAACCCACCCTTCTATAATCTCCAGAAGCCTCACCTTCTGCTAAACACCTACAGAAAACCTGTCTTGACAATGAGATAGAGTAAGCTGCAAAGCCCTTATCCCTTGCCTGAAGTGGAGACTCGAAATGGAAGGTGAAGATTGTGATGCCTACCAATGCTGCCAAAGACATGTCAGAGAAAACAGGAGATTGATTAAAAAGCATCAGATATATTAATGTGAGTGTCCCTTTAATGACTTTCCTTGGAAAGCAGCATAGTTTAATGATGAGTTAAGGGGTCTCTTGAGAAGATGGACTAAAATATGGGCATCCTGTCTCCACCTTCACTTATTGGAAGGCTCAGTGAAACAAACAACAAAAGGTTCTTATCAAAGATGATCTTTCTAGAGGGCATTCCAGCAGCATGTATTTCAGTGTGTATTTAATAATAACACATATAATAGGCGCAGAGATAAACATTCCACAGTCCCAGTGACTTGATATAAACACCCATATAGGCTTATTAATATCAAGAGTGTTCCTGGCAAGCTCTTTCACTTTCACACCTGACAGTCTCAACAGGAAAGGACTAGCAAGAGGGGGGTGAGGCAAAAGAGTCAAAATAACTATGGGACACAGAAGAGAGGGCAAAAGTGGTCATCGGGATGATTTTCCGAAGTCGCCCGAAGCTTCCTCGTGAGGCAACTTTGGAAAATGAAGTGCTGCGAGTGCCATCCTGCTGGCGATTTTTCATTATAGCCGGCGGGAAGGTAGGGGAATACAGTTCGGGGAGATTAGCGCCCTGAAGAAGAGGCGATATCCCGAATCTGCCCGTGTGTCCTTACCCTAACCGTTGACTCTTTGGCTGTTCATGAACTACTGTTCCCAGCATTCTCATATGAAGGAGACAAAGGGGTCACTGACTGAGAATAGATGGGTCATGTTATATGAATATGAATTTATTTAGTAGCAATTGGTAGCAGTGATGTTAGGCACAATTATGGGCACATGATAAATAGACAAGTAGGTTAGACTACAAATTAGCTACACATAAAGGGAAAGTAAGAAATCATCCAATGATGCCACATATCTGGTTTATATACGCTGAGTGGCATCATGCATTTTGCCTGCACAAGTCCAGCATGAATATATGAATGGGCATATGGGGCATGTTCCCAGGGCCCATCTAAACATGAAGGTCACTTTTCATTTCCTACAATATATGCTGGCTGTAATAAAGTCATGTCACAATATAGTGTTTGCTGGTTTGGTGGATTCTGAATAATGCTCAGGTGGAACATCCCCTGTCACTTTTATTGGCTTAGGTGATACAAAAGGTGCTATGAATACAATCTAGCAAACATTATAAAGGCTGGTGGTTTCCAGGTAATGCTCATTATTCTGCACAATTTGCTGTATTGTATGCTTGCTGAAGGGTCACATGTAATGCCTTATAAAATGTGATCTTTATACATCTGTAGCTGTTGCTGTGCGTGTAGATGTATTTATGTTTTGTAATATACTACTGATATATATACTGCACATTCTGCAAGCAGAGAAATTCTATTTTTTATGTAAGGGCAGTACATTAGGCAGCACTTTTCAGAATGTGAATTGTCTACATCAATTCCTGTCCCACTGTTTTTCCTAATAATTTTTAGGTACAGTTCAAAAGAATAGGAATTTAAATACCATAAGAAATTAATAACGAAGACCAATCGAAAAGCTGATGTTGTGTTTCTGATGTACTGAGCAAGAGTGTGTGCACTGTTGATGCTAAAGTCCTCTGAGCTTCCTTACAAAAAAGTTAATAATTAATGCATTTTAGCCTAGCTGCTTAATATAGCAAGAGGAAATGACAGACAGAGATTCTTACATGGAGATTCTGTAAGCATAAACTGCAGCTTAAACAGAGACCTCATTGAGCAAAGATATATCTGGCTAAATATAGCTTTCTCTGAGCTAAAAATGAGGATTCTGATATAATACATCTGTTACGAAGGCAACCAAGACCCCTACACATATTCTGTTTTCCTTAGAATGAATCATTCTGAATCATAGCTCATAGTACAAATTGATCCAGGGACTGGTCCGATTGCCATATTGAGTCAGGATGGGGTTTTTTTCCCTCTGAGGCAAATTGGAGAGGTTTCACATGTTTTTTTTTTTGCCTTCCTCTATCAACTAGCAGTTAGGCAGGTTATATATGTGTGTGTATATATATATATATATATATATATATATATATATATATATATATATATATATATATATATATATATATGCATATGCAATAGCATTTATTATACTTATATATATACTTTAAAGCCTTTAGAGTGCTCCCACAACCCCCCTGTTTTGATAATATATATATGTATATATATATATATATATATATATATATATATATATATATATCAGTAACTTATAGCAACCAATAGGATCTTTGCTTTTGAACAGGTGACCAATAAATTCTCCCTACTGATTGGTTGCTATGGTTCTCTGCTTCTGGGCAAACTTAGTGTCTTTTATTACATAACCCCCATAGCCTTGAACTTGGTGGACCTGTGTTTTTTTTCAACCTAACTTACTATGTTACAGTATACAGTTAGATACAGACATAAACTGATGTTTGTTGGCCTCTTAAAGGGGATTTAAAGGCAAAAAAATGAAATCCAATTTTTATTCTTTAATGAAAAAGAAACCTATCTCCAAAATACTTAAACTAGAAAATGTGCACTGTTTTTATAAGAAACTTGACTATATGCAGTGAGATTCTCCCTTCAGTAACTTGCTCTGACTGCTGCAGATAGGAAACTTCAGACGGTCTCTAACTGCTCTGCAGGGAAACAATCATACTTTCATATGGCGGGGGGGGGGGGACTTTGCAGAACAGCCAGCGACCGTGTCGAGATTCATGTCTGCAGCAGTCAGAGAGAACAAGTACATAAAGGGAGAATTTCACTGAATACAGTCAGATTTCTTATAAAAATGTTAGACATTTTTTAATTACAGTATATTGGAGATAGGTTTCTTTTTCAGTTAATAAAGTAAAATGGTATTTCATTTTTGCCTTTTTACATTCTCTTTAATGTTTCCAACTCCAGCTGCTGGGACAAAGATCATGGAGCCAGATTTAAATAGATAAACTGGGATTCTATTTGGAGGATTTTTTTGCTGCAGCCACTGGTTCTGGAGAGTTGGAGAACTTTTGTATTAAACAATACAAAAACTATAAAATCCTTATTAGATTACATGACAACACAAGGACCCAGTGCAGTCCTCAAATTCTGATATCAGTCTTGCTGTATCGGCTTCTGGCAGATATTATTTGACTTGTGCTGTTTGATAATTTATGATGATCCCTAAGCAGCCCACACTGAGCATGTGCAGAGTCTTGGTCTTGCAGAGATGTTTAACAAAGTTACAAGATGATGACCCCCTGCGGCCAACTTTGAAAGCTTTGTTTAATTAGGCTTTTGGTGCAGTAAGTTTATGTTTAGTATACAAAATACAGCATTTCTAGCATTATTCTAATTTAGACTTTAGTTTCCCTTGAATGTAACACAAACCAAGAGACATAGGCATCTTCCGCTTCACCGTGACACAGACAGTCTTTCCTTTTCCTTATTTATGACATAGATAGAGGGTTATAGGCGTCTGTCCCTTTTCTTTACTAGGACACAGAAAGAGAGACACAGGCATCTGTTACTTCCCTTACATTGTGACACAGACCTGGGTGATTGTCCTTTTTTTCAATGTGACAAAGACAGAGGGACCAAGGTTTATGTCGTATTATTTTACTATTATGCAGACAGATGGACCTGGTCATTAGTCCCTTTCTCTCCAAAGACTCAGCAGTGCTTCTTATCATAGAAGGAACAATGAATAAGTTGGGACAGCTGAGGAGGACGAATGTTTCAGTGGTGGTCCTGACTGGTGAACTTTATTGTTATATGCTTGTGAAACAGGTTATCTTGCCCATGGTTTATGATAAGTATATGGCTGATTAACTTCTAGTCCCTACACTGAACAATAACACATTTATAAAGAGAAGAGAACAAACAGTGATCAAGATTATCCATATTCTATATGCAAAACAGCAAGTGGTCTAGAAAATAAGTTATATTTTGATTCAGGCTTTTATAGCATAACCTAGAAGCAAATGCTCCATCACTGTATTGTTAAAGAACAGCTTCAGTGGATCATCCTCTCTCACACCATATTCCCCATTTTTCTGCACACACCTGTTAGCATTGCAGAATTTGTCATTTATCATATGCTGACCAGCTGCTTTTACTTACCTTTTATTGGGATGCCACTCAACTGCTTTATTCAACTCTGCTCTAAATTATTTGCTAGTATAACCTTATCTCCAAATGCTTTATAGTCTCCCGCAGTCATGTCCCTACCCACATCCTCACATCTTTACAGCGTTACTTCCAAATTTGTAATCTTGGAAAAGCTTCTAACTGAAAGTAGGTTTACGGACTTGGACCCAACAGAGTTAGACTAGCTATTGTTATTGTTGTTATTAATATTAACACACATTTATGAAGTGCCACCATATTCTGCAGGGCAGTACAATAGAAGAGTGTATACATAAAACAAAGATTACAACAAAAACACAACCCAGGCATCAAAGCCTGAGAGCCATGGCATACATGATGACACACTTGGAGTCGGCTCTCACCAACAATTATGGGAATGAGAATTATTGCATTTTTTTAATTTGTGAGAATATGAGGGAGGGTGTCTTGACAATTTTAGACACAACAAATCACTTATAGTTTTGGTAAAATGACGGACTTGCACACAACAACTATAAGCTTTTCAGGGTGTGGAGGGTCCAACCCCTATTGTCTTTAACACTACATACACTTACAATATGTTTCTGCTTCAGTATGAAGTCATTGTTTGTAGATATAAATTGTCATGTCTTGTCCGTAAAAGTGCTGCAAGACACAATGGCCCTATATAAATAATATTGAGCTTCCACTTAGGAAATACATTTTTCAGACTGCTCATATCTTAACCAAACCAACACCAAAAATGTCAGCATACCATCAAACACAAAGCTCAGAATGCACAGCTATACTCTGCATGGTTGCATTATATTTTGCAGTGTTGCTTACAATACATCTTGGCTCAACAGAATGCTCTACTAATTAACAACGTATATCATACCATCATTATGTTGTGTCTAGGGTGCTTTGTTTATGTTCTCACTTTTTTTAATATCCTTTAACTTATTGTAATTACACTAGAACCCCCATTTTACGTTTCTCAGGGGACCAGAAAAAAATGGTGTAAAATCCAGGAAATTGTACAATCAGGGAAATGCATTATAATTAGGTGGGACCACAAAAAAGTAAAATCAGGGTAAACTTAAATCAGCAGATGCAAAATTGAGCTTTCATTTTATATCTGATGGTAAGCTTCTACATAGATACTGTGTGTTTTATATTAATGAAGATATATTCAGGAGTATGCATTAATTTTCTGTCTTATTCTAAGGGGCAGATTTATCAAGGGTCAAATTTCAAAGTACAAAAAACTTTGAAAATCGACCATCGGATTAAAAAACGTTGAATTCGAATATCGAATTCGAGGTTTTTCAACAAATTTGGCAATCCTGCGGTCGAATAAAAATCGTTCGATCAAACGATTAAATCATTCGAATTGAACGATACGAATGATTTTAGTGATCGATCTAAGGATTTTTATTTGATGTGTAAAGACTTAAAAGAATGTTGTAGAAGGTCCCCATAGGCTAACATAGCAATTCGGCAGCTTTAATTTGGTGAAGTATTGAAGTCGAAGTTTTTTTTAAAGAGACAGTACTTCAATTATCGAATGGTCGAATATTCAATGATTTTTACTTCGAATCGAAGTCAAAGTAAATTCGAAGTCATAGTATCCTATTCGATGGTCGAAGTATCCAAAAAATTACTTCGAATTTCGAATTTTTTTACTTCGAAAATTCCTTCGAATTCACTTCGACCCTTAGTAAATCTGCCCTTAGTAAATGTTTTTAACACCTTTAATTAAGGCTTCGCCGTATGGATTTACTTCCCTTCCTTTGTATATATAACATGTGATTATCCCAAGTTGATTGGTTCAAGAATGAACAGACTGGGTCTTGGATACGCAAAAAGTATTATCATTAGAGCAGCAGATGCAGTTGCACTTGGGCCCAACAATGTTTAGGGACACATGCGATTTAAAATATGTAATCATTTTATCACTGTACATTATCTTTTACGAAATAGGGGTCCGATAGTATTCCTTTAAAGGTTATATACCCCTATCTTTATATACCACTGTAAAGGCAGTCAAAGCCAATTTGTGGGTGTCAGATACTATGCCACTTACTTTAAGGAAAACATGGTATTCCCAATTGTTCCTGAAGTTTAGCTCCAAGCATTGTTTTCTGCAGGATGCTAAGAGTTAGAGCCAATGCCACTTGTTTTCCATCATACAGTGGTTAAACATCACTTTAGCACTTGTCACGTTCCTCCTGCCACAACATGTATACAAACAGGATACCCTCTTGACCTGTGACTCTGTCCCCTTCTGTATCCTGTTTATATGGCTATATCCCTTCTCTGACACCTCCCTTTCACCTCGAGTTCATGGAGAAAGCCTTCTAGAATCCAAACTGGAGGTGGAGGGGGTGGTGTTGGGCAACTGCCTTCACAGAATTTAATGACTTTGGAATGCTATCTGGAATGACGTTTCCTCTTCTCTACTATAAGTCATTATGTATACATTTGTCCTTTTCAATACCTTTGCTTTTGTTGCCCTTGCCTACTATCTGCAATTGCAACTAACTAATAGTTTAACAGTTCTGTTGGTCATCCCTTTCTTCTCTCTGGGTTATCACCCATTCTATCTCCATCCCTCCTTCTATTAATTCACTTCTTTATGCCATATTAACTTCTCTGACACTTATCCTCTTGTTCACCTGTTCAGCACCTGCTATTGTGCTGGCCTGTTTACTGTAGGTTCTCTATTTGTATTGCCTTAGTACATTCAGTCACTTTCTCCATCCCCTATCTCTTCTCATTCACATGTTCTTGTTTTGTTACTCCGTTTGAGATATAATTGCACAAATACAGCAAGCAACTGCTTAAGCCTGGTGTCAGGGAGGTACTGTTAAATTAACATTTATTAAAATTAATATTCATTGAATACCAGTTCAAATACATACAGAGAGTTTCATCTTGACAACAACATATACAACAAGGCAGTCAAAAGGCTGCTACTCAATGAGCCATAAAAAATAACCCTTAGGGCAGAGACACATGCTGCTATTTTGGGAGATTATTCGCCCAGTGATGAATCTCCCCAAACTGCCTTCCCACCAACTAGAATGTAAATCGCCAGTGGGATGGCACTGGGATCGCTTCGGAAAACAAGAATTGGTTTGTTGCTGGGCGACTAATCTCCCGAAATAGCAGTGTGTGTATCTGCCCTAAAGTTAATTGATGATAAAAAGTGCAGAACTACTAAAGCTTGGGCCATGTAGCTACATTCACAATCACCAAAGCACCAAGTTTTGTGTCAAATAAACCATAATAAAGCATTTACAAAAGGGCAGATGATGTTACAACATCTGCCAAAGATTATCTATCCCTCTTAAACAATGAGACAGATTTATATGTGATGTTCAGAATTAAAAAAAAAATTGAACACATATTGACTTATTTTTTTTTGTGGCCAGTACTAAAGATGATTGTTCTGCACCTCTGACCTCAAGCCATTAGATGCATTACTCCGAGTGCTCCTTCCCTGAAAGCTCAGCCTGCTCAATGTCCTGCGGCCCAGCTGAGAGGCCCTTGAGATATTAACATTAACGCAGCATGTTTCTCTGATAATTGGCACTTCTGAAAAAAAGCCAGGTGTTCCACGAGAGGTTGATAAACAATCCATATCTTGCAAATCATGGAGGACACCTAAGATCTCTTGTCTTTGGCTTGGATCCCAGAGTCCCCTTATATCCATTAAGGCCAATAGGTGATGTTTCCTAAAAAAAACATAAAACAAAGTTTTCCCTTCAAACTGACTCAAAAAAACTGAAAGCGTACTAAAATATACTTCCAATAAGTACCAGAAATGTGCGGTAAATCTTGAAATATAATTGTAAAGATGCACCGCCCATGTGTTTGTGAGTTGTGTGCCAAAGTCCATTGTGTGCTTTCTTTTGTTTATGTAAGTGTGTAATGAGCTTGAAACAAATGATAAGATCTGCAGATAATAAAGCTAATATTAGCACCCACACCTCTTTTCTTCCTGTTTACATAAATTAATGTAGACACTCCATGCAACACCTCTTGTTATTGGCTTGTTACAGGCCTATGTTAAAAAGAAAATAAAACCCCACGATTTAACATTAAAACTCCTGCTGCATGTAAGATTTTTATTGGAATGTCATCCTAAAATGTAATTATTAACCAAATAAAAGAAGACATAATGCTAAACCACTATGCAATATATATTTATTACAAATTTTCTATTTGTAATAGTGCTATTGAAAGTAAAGTTTGTCTGTCCCTTTCTATTCTCTGCCCTGATTGCTCAGACTGTGGAAACAATGTAAGACAAGCCATTAATGATGGGAGAAATTTGCGAAATGGCGAAAAATTCGCATTGAAGTCAATGGGTGTCAAAATAATTTTGACATGCGTCAATTTCTATGTGCGCGCCAATTTGTGTGCATCAATTTTTTTGACATGGTTGATTTTTCAACCAGAGAATTGATACCACTGTTTCACTAATTAATTTGCTTGCGGTGAAATGCAGAAATTTGTCGCAAATTTGTGTCTGGTGAATTTATTCGCCCATCACTACGAGGCAGCTGATTAACAGAGCTATCTTTGCTGGGGAATAAAAGGTGTCCATAGATGATATGATTTTTCTCTCCCAATTTTAGCAAATCCATCAAATTATCATGAGGTTAGTGGTCACTGAACGATCGCGCATCTAACGTTTTTTCCGTCCGACATCGGTCAGAATATCGATCGTTCAGGTTAGAAAATTTTCATTGTTCTAAGTTTATCCATTGTCCAATTATTTGCAGGGCCAAGCAGGCAACTACCCACAGTTCTCCTAGCTTCAACTAGACAATATTTCCTGAAATGGTCTTTTTTAGTTGTTGGACAAATCATACATTTAAATGATTGTTTCAGGATAAGCTTTGTCTTACGATAACGAAAAGATCTTTTAAAAATCTTAACATCTATGGCCACCTTTTGCAACATTGTTTTAAAAGTAGCAACAGGAGTTAAGCAAATGCTGCTTTCAATAGCAATTGTTTATACACACAACTTAAAAGAACTGAACATATTTGATAGATATACAGTATATTGGAAAGTTGACTTGCCCAAAGCTTGTAGTAAGTTATTTCCATTATTCTGAAAGACCATGCTGTTTTATAATATTTAAATTCAAACAATGCCTTGGGAAATTAATAGTGCATATAATATGGCAATCTTTAAATAAATGCATATACATCAATGGAATAACAGCTACTGTATGTCAGGGGACAGCAAATAGCACTTCAGGCTTTTTATATACTAACCTAAAGTCTGGGAAGTCAGAGACCAACATCCCAACCTCCATCTGCATTGATGCTGTATCTTCTAGCACTAATATCTCTGTGAGGCGTGGGATTACATTATGCAAGCTGGTCTGAGGGGATTCCTGTGGTAAAAAGAGAGGGTGTTATCACCATCAGCATCATGAAGTCATGACACAGGTAAGAGCAGGTAACTTTGAGCTGACAGAAGGTGATCAGTATCATAGTGGTAGTTACCAGTTTGTTGAAGATCTGCCCCAGCTGTCTGGCTTCATCTTTCATCTTGTTAGAGACCTTCCTCCGAGTCTTTGAAGTGTTGCAGATCATCTTGCCTTGTAAAAGTGGACGGACTAGCTCCAGAAAAACCCTTCGATGAAGTTCTGAAACAACGACCTTCAGAGGGCAATAAAAAAGTTAAATTACCCAGTGCCAGCTTGGTGTTCATTTTTAGTTGAACAGGGGCATGGCTGGGACTGAGACAGGAAAATTAAACTAAGGAAAGGACTCTTTAAAGGAGGTGTTCATCTTCACATAGACATAGCACTTTCTTTCTGCACCGAATGCAGGTGGAATGTAACTTAATGCATTCCACCTTCAACGCTTGCTTGCGCCTGAATGAGAACAGTAAGATTCGCAATAGTGGCTGCATTTTTTCCAGTATTCCGCTGCGGTGGAAAGCAGGTAAGATCCACCATTGGGGAATGCATATTGAAATGCCTATGTGTAAGGACCATAAAGGTGTAGGGTATACATAGATATACAAAGATATTCCTAGCAACATATAGAGAATGAGAAAACAAATGAACTTAGAAGTGAGAAAACATGTAGCAATAATGTTTCTAAAGCAAGTCAGTTTCCATATGAAATGTTTTGCTACAAACTTTATCAAACATTATGCACAAATTGTTTTTAATGTTGATTTTGCAGATTCAATTCCTTGAAAATGCATATCTTCTAATTAGGTTCCAGATTTCTTATTAAGATTTCATGAGATAAGCCATATATATGTTTTTTTTAATACAATTGAATTTGGGCCATTATGTGTTATGTAAAATGTCTGTGCCTGAGAAAACAGCACATTTAGTAAGCACAGCCACAGCTTTGGTCATGCAACTTTTGTAGCAGTCATTGATGAATCAGCTGTATTCATTCATTAAAGGTCTAAAAACCACTCCTTACCCCTGTTCATATTGGCACATAGCACCAGTACATCCACCAGTCTGTTCAGATTAAACACCCACTGTGGGGGTTATTTATTAAGCTCCGAATTTGATTATTAAGCTCTGACTTTTAAAGGGCAAAATACAGTTTTTTTTGGAGGAAAAAAATCAACTTTTTCAGGATTTATTAAAGTCTGATGGTATTAAAAGTCCTATGAAAAAAGTACTCCAACTCAGACCTGCCAAGAACATGTAAAAGTCAATGGCAGATGTCCGTTAACAATTGGAAGATTTTCTGAGTTGGGATGTGTTTCCGAAAAAATCATAGCTTTTGGGCAATTTTACAAAAAAATCATAGGAATCATAAAATCCGAAAAAATCTCAGGATTCTGGGGGTTTTTTACGATTTCATTGAGACTTTTTCCGCACAAGAAAATTTTTTGAAAAGTCCACTACTCCGACCAAATCCACACTGGGAAAAGTCAGTGTGAATTTGGTCAGAGTAGTTTTCAGAAAATAGTGAGAACTTTTTGGATTTTGATAAATAACCCACTGTGTGTAGGGGAAGCCTGGAGTGTTGAAGCTGGTGTTTTTCCAGCCTGGGTCAACTTTTGTCTAAAGAATTACACATGGATATTGACACCAAGCACTGGAAATTATGACATGCTGACCCCTGAATATTTTCTGAGGATCTTTTGTCTGGTATTTGTCAAAACACAAGCACAGACACATGTTGTAATTATGTTATCTGTAATGCTCTTGCAATTCTCCCCAGAGTTAAAAAAAAAAAAACAACAAAAAAATAAATATTCTACAATGTTAGCATTGTACACAAATATTCAACTGCTGTTATCAGTACTAACAAATGCCAAACTAGATGTAATCACTTTGCTTTCTTCGGTGCAGGAAACCCATGACAACGGTGTATTGAAATGTAAATCTATGTATTTATTACCAGTAATTAAAATCTTTGTTTGTGTTTACACCTTGTGTTTTAGCCAGTTGTTGTTGTGGTGGCACTAAATTGTGACTGCCTATAACATCTAGACAAATGTTTATAGAACTGGATGAAATGGACACTATATGCACAGGCAACATTAGCTGCTATTAGATGTTTCGAAGTCACCATATTTTAATCTTGAAACCTGTAAGATATCCTATTGTTTTTAAAAGACAATGCAATAAACCGAATAGAGTTGCAGTAATGAGACAAGGATGATATCACTGGCTCCATACCTGGAAAGGTCCCTGACTTATTTTGCGAAGTGCAGAAACCTGGTCTGTTAGGGCTGCAACCATCCCTTCACATGCATCTGAGCTATTCAGCCATCGACGTCCCAGAAGCTTCTTGGAGAAGGGCTATAGAGAGACAAAAATGAAAAACATTAAAGCTTAAGTAATAAGAGGAATTTCAAGAAAATACTTGAATACTGGGATACAATCGTTCTGAAAATGATGTCACTAGGCATCAAGTAACGCATATGGTTTTGAATTTATTAAAGGAACGCCAAAAAATTAAAGTGTTTAAAATGAAGGACAATATAATGTATTTGCCCGGTAAAACACCTGCCAAGCCCGGGGCCGGTATTACAAATTTACCGGCAATATAGTTGCCGGTAATTTGTAATACCCTTAAGAAAAAGCCCTTGGCCCGCCACCAATTCGCTCAGTACTTTTTTCAGGTTTCTGTCCATTGTGTGTTGCTCCGCCCCCCTTTTGCAGCACTGTGTGTGACTCCGCCCCCTTTTATATCACGGACCCACCCTTTTTGCTCCCGCCCCCCACCTGCCGGTAACATTTTTTAGAAAAGGTGGCAACCCTAGCAGCCATTGAAGCACAGGATACCAAGTAGAGAACGGATATCTGAAGAATCTGCTATCTGCTTTGTATCCTGTGCCTTTTCTCCTTTATCAGCTTTGAATGGCTGCCCCCATGGCTATACAGCAGCTTGTTTATATCCCCTATTGTAGAGATTCTGAAGCAAATTCACCAGTTTTGTCAGTACAGGGCAACACCTCATTACACACTACATCAGGAATCCCCAACCTTTTGAACCCGTGAGCAACATTCAGAAGTAAAAAGAGTTGGAGAGCAACACTAGCATGAAAAATGTTCTTGGGGTGCCAAATAAGTGCTGTGATTGGCCATTTGGTAGCCTCTATGAGGATTGTCAACCTATACTGAGGCTCTGTTTGGCAGTGCACCTGATTTTTATACAACCAAACCTTGCCGCCAAGCCAGGAATTAAAAAATAAGCTCCTCGTTTGAGGCCACTGGGAGCAACATCCAAGGGGTTGGAGAGCAACATGTTGCTCACGAGCTACTGGTTGGGGATCCCTGCACTACATTATATACTACACTTTCATTTGTTGGTGTTACTGTTCCTTTAAATAAATAAATAAATATGCGTTTGATGCAAGACTGTTGAAGGTAATTTCTTTTGCAAGATTCATACTACGTGGTATACTGATACCTTAAGATCATGAAGCACCTGATCGCAAATTGTCTTTGTGCCAAGGTTAATAATGCGATCAAGAGACTTCTCACTTTGCCGCAGAGGCTCCTCACCCTGTGATGAGTCAAATTGCGCCATACGATTTGCAAACTCCCTACATTAAATACAGAAAAGCGTAATAAATGAAATGGTCAGAAACAAACAACTGCTGTTATGACTTTACAAGACAAATTCTCTTAACAGCTGTCAGGGGATGCTGGGAGATGTAGATTAAAAATAAAATAGAACTAAAAATAGAATGGAATGTGATTGTTTTGTGGTTGGAGTTACGGGAAGAATATAAAAAAGTATAATAAAATTTAAAACATTATTATTTTTGGCAAAAAATATTGTTCTTGTTGTGGGAATAAAATAAAGGACCTTTGGCAGCATTTCAAATTGACTTCATAATACTGCAATTAGGTTGGCCATTTAATTACCATACATAACATGTGCACGTTGTCAAATGTCATCCTGGCTGTTCATTTAAGGAATATTTAATTTGCTCATGCCTATTGGAAAAGTAACGGTGATATGTTCTGCATTATAAAAAACATTATGACTATGTCAGTCAAATATGGAGGTAGATGGTCAACCAACTTGATCATTTCCAGCTGCATTGGGGATCTTAAGCTGGTTTTTTGGGCTGATTGTCATGCGATTGTAATCAGTTGATCTGGACAGTGTTGAAATGACTGCTGGGGTACCAGGTCTTTTCTGGTGGGTCATTTGCCCTTTCTGGAGCTCAGAGCATTAACTCTTTTCTATCTTTTACAGGTTATGCTAGTGTTTCTTTATTAACACCAGTGAGAAAGATAGGAAAGAGATCATTTAGGAGTGTGAAATGGGGTCAGGGAAATTACCGCCAATGTTATCTGTGACTACATTTCCAAACGATCGGATCTCTCTCCGATATCAGGCTGATCCGATCATGGGCCCTAGGGCCCAACAATCGGATCAGAATGGAAGCAATATGAGTAGTCGGATCACGGGACTGCTTCAACGAACAGATGAGACCGACCGGATTTTTTAGACTGCCCAATCAACATTTGGCTGACTTTCGGCCAGATATCGATCGGGGAAGCCCATTGGATGGCTCCACACATGGGCCAATAAGCTGCCGACTCGGTCTGTCTGCAGCTTTTATCGGCCCGTGTATGGGGGGCCTTAAGTTGTACCAGGATCTTACCACTATAACACACAAGTTTTAATAACACTTAAGACAAAACCAGTAAGATTGTGTCAAAAGATGTTCTTCTACTCATGTGAAGCATCTCACCTGAAAGGAGGGCAGCAGTTCACTATGCCAATTATCCTATAAATATAAGACTCTGAAGTCACTCCATTTTGCTCTGCATGAAATTGTTCCACTGCTTTCTGGAAGCTGTTGCAAGGAACAAATACATTAGATAATCTGTTAGTTATTTCATCCACATCTTTTGAACAACCACAGCACTATGTATGAACTGCAAATCCAAAGTCAACTGCTCAAGTTTGATGGTATAAGCAGTATTATAAGCTGTGTGAGTGGAACCCCCCCCCCTCCACCAACAAGGCTTGAATTAGGCCACCATTTAAGTAAAATATCCATAAGTCTCAAAAGTGCAGCAACTCATATTCTCAAGCAATAAACACCAATGACTTGTCACGCCCTGGCCATATCAAGCATTTTGTATCGTACCGTCAGAGCTACAAAATGCTATGGTTACAAGACACTTGTACCTCTTGTACCTCTTTTAGCACGCTCCAATAAGATACTTATTGTTATATTGATGGGGTGCAAATGATTGTATCATTCCCATATTGTCCCAAGAGCAGATTGGACAGTTTTAAGAAATTTTCATTCTGAAATTCTGAAATTCTGAAATTGGTCAGTGGATGGGACAAACCGATAATTATTATTGAATTATCTTTCACTGCACATGCCTTTTGGGAAACTAAACAAAGGAACAGATATTGTTCAAACGATCGTTAAGACGATAGGATTGTTCACAGAGTGCCAACTAAATCTGCCTGTGTATGGTCATCTTAGATGTCTAATCAGAATATTGGTCACTCCCCTTCACTAATGTCTCACTGGTGTTTTTTCTTAAGTTTTGTCAGGTGCATGCACCATGCAAAACGCATCCTAGCTCAGCTTCACAAGAATTTGGGCAGGTTTAAAGCTTTTATCCCCTGATGCACCATAATGTTTAGTGCATCAGTAGATGAGGAAGTGAAGAAGATATACATGTTACTTATGTTACCTTTAATTTCAAGGCCTTTAAACAGAATTAAGTTGATCTATTTTATTTTATTATGAGTATTTAATGTGAGCATGGGCTTTTGCAAAAATAAAAGAATATAAAAGAAAAAATATGTCAGGAGCACCTGACTTCCTATAAATAAAGCAGAATTGGGCAAATACCCATTCCCCCACATCCTGAAATCATCCATTCAGCTACATTGTAGTACATTCACATTAACAAATGCAAAGTGTAAACTCCCATTGTAATAATGTGCAAGGCTTAAAACATACAGAACACAAAAGTACAATGGGTTTTTGAACTTTATAAGCCACCAAGCTATTGAGCGGGAATTGTACTCTTTTTTTACTGTACCCTCTAAATCGCATGCAATTAAAACAATAAAATATAGAAGTACAACTTTTAATTGGGAGTTTTGCATCCAAATTCACCACAAAATTATTTGGTCAATTTGGCCAGGCACAATTACAGTGATTATATACAGTGATTATAGGGAAACTATATGCTGCATTGTTTTTTGTTTGTGCTGAGCATTGCTGGACTTTAACATATGGCATATGAGTGTATCAATAGCCAACTGCAACACTGATTCTCATATATTCTTTTACCACTTTAATCTGTAACTGCCCAAATCAGAGCCAAGTCAGAGCCAGAGCCAAATAAAGTCACTTTTCTTAAAAAAAAAGTCACAGCTGCACCTTTATTTGAGGGGGCTACACAGTGAGCTTGGGTGGTGACCAATCATTCCCAATCAGGTAGAAATCTGGTGAGTTGAGGGGAGAAGAGGCGTTTAAAATCAGGGATTAGGAGATGGGATTGGAGGAGACCAGATTATCTCTGGTAAAAGGAGACAGAAACAGCTATGTTCTTTGACCTGTCAGCACAGCCACAAAACTGATATGATATGATATGCTAAGAAAGTTGCCATTGAAGCAGCCACCTGCATATTTGGTTAATCAATAAGATCAAAGAACAAGAGCCCTCAATGAGACCTTCTTTGCCCAAGCCAAGCAGTGATAGAGTTGCTGGTGGATTAGTAAGGAACCATTAATGTATGAGAGCAAGTGCAAGGCCTGGGATAGTGGTTCATCTTGCAGCCAACCCAACATCCACAAAAAACAGGGACCTTGCCTTTCCCTTGACCTGAAATAGACATATACTTGTTTATAATGTTAAAATGTCCATTCTGTGGTCTATAGGATGCCATCAGGTAAAGATTCTAGATCACAGCTGGAGGACCACAAATGGGACATCCCTGGGTTTACAGAAAAGGGTCTACAATTTGCACTACATTGCACTGCATTATTTACCATTTTCCTCATGCCAGTTACCTTTGTAGGAAGTCAGAGAAGCATCGTAAACAGGACTGAGACATAACAATGCCAAACCCTTTACTGATTACAGGAGCACGTTCTACATGTGGCTTCATAATCTACAAGACAAAACAAAATGCCTGGTCCTGTAAGGTGAAAGGGCAAATTGCTATTACATCTTCAGAAAATTAAGAAAATGGAGGGGAAAAAACTATTAGGCTAATTATTGTCACAAAGAGCTCTAGTGCCATTTTTCATGCCTGAACTTTGTTTATGGTGTATTGGACTGCAAATGAGCTAGTGGTTTCAAACTGTTTGTAGGTTTCTAATCCATCAGTCTAGTAACAAATATGTCTACAAATCCTACCACACAGCTGCCCCATGATCCTTGTAGTCCAGTTCCCACTGTAACCCTGTTTACTGGTCACTGATTTATTTCTGGGCCCCAGATGGCCTTTCTAGTTATAGTCAGATATTGACACATTTAATCATAACAGATAAAACTGCAGTGCATTCCCATGCCACACACTGCCACTGCTTCTGACACCTGCAATCAGTTCACACAGACCTATGCTTTTTTTAGATCTAAAATCTCAGTTAAGTGAACTTCACCTTTTCTTTGGATAAGAAAACAGATTTCTGTAAGATACAGGTGCAAATTAAAATGAGTTTATACAGCTACCTGGATGGCGCGCATACTAAAAGTTGACTGGATGTCATCAACTTTGTGCTCCTTCTTCCAATGCTCTTGCTCTGTTCGCAGCTCCTCCTCTAGTCTCTGTGATATACGGAGCTGGGGTTGGAAAGAAAGAAGTTGTTATGGAATGGAATAAATTGAGCACCAAACACAAGCACACAGAGGCAATATCCATGAAAGAAATATATGGATAATTAAATGTTAATGAACATCTGAATTAAATTATCAGATGCATTTAAAGGCATGTTCTCCAAGGTTTGGGAATATACATTTCTATAAAGCTGTCAATATGGGCAATTTTTATTTATACTGCCCATCATCTTTCCATGTGTTTGCAACAAAACAACCAGAACTTCATAAGAAATATTAATAGATCCCTTGGTATTTCAGCAGACAATACTCTGGGCATGCATTGCCATATTGGTTCACCTTGATCAGTCAGATTTAGTACACTTCAATCCCAGAATCCCAGAAAACCCCAGATTAATTTCACATGCTGTTTCTTTAATGGTTCTTTTAGCCACAAGGTTAGAGAACCTAGAAGCTCCCATTTGTGTATATTCAGTTTGACCATATTTTCACCATAGCATTCATGTTACTCCACATGTTAGAAGAATGAATACTCCTAGCTAATGAAAACTGCTTTTGTTTCTGGTAGACCAGTGTTTCACAAACCATCATGGGAAGGGGGTACAGTTTAAATGGCACCCTGCTGTATATAGAAATGGATTTAGATGGATACAGTCTGTGCAAGCTAAAATATCTAATGTGCCAATCCCATTCCCCTTAAGGCATGAAATTTGGGAAAAGTTTTGGACAAATTGAACAAATTTGGGTGGAATTGGGTTTGGGTATTTTTTTAGTTTGAATATTGATAAGTATTTTACATAATCCCTTTTCTTAGGCCATGGTTGGGGAAATGCCAGGTGAGAAGTGTCAGGAGCGCCAGCAAAAGAAAATGTTGTCTTTTCCTGTACTGAAATGAGTCCTAAAATATCCCTGTGTTTCTACACTGTGTTTCCTGTTTTAGTGTTAATGAAAATGTCAGTGTAAATGAATGACACTTGACAGAATCATGCAAGGCTATGGTGAAAAATAGTTTGAGAACTAGTGGTCTATATTACACTGAAAACTAATTGTAAGTTTAACTTTACAATGAACTTCCTTTTCACCTTCCCTTTGTAACAATACACAATCTAATCTGACATTTACAGTATTTCATTGCATGTTATGCATTTTCATGAACTGACATATATATATATATATACAGCGAACTTCCTTCCACCTCTTCTCCTCCCCCTCTATCTTCCCCTTTCCCCTACCCTCCCTCTGTAAAACAGATATGGGGGAATGTAATAAAAGTCGGTAACGGAAAAAATATTTGCAATGTCAAAAGTTATGCCTCTGTGAGAGCAAATTTTCCTTTGCGAGTATTTAATATAGCTTTTGTGATCCCTGGAAACTGTTTAGCGACCACTTAGGACAGTGAAAGAAGGTTTGCGAATTTTATAGTTTGCGCCAGTGCGCAGTGAATGTAATAAAACTTCTTACTGAAAAAGTTGTTATGTTTGCTCCAAAAGATTACGACACCTTGAAGCACTTCTTAAAAGTGGGCAATGTGCAATAAAGATTCGCAATGGGCAATAAAAATTCGCAATGCAATAACAGTTTAAGTACGAATATTACATTGCGAAATGCAAATTTTTCTTCTGATTTGTGCAAATTGTTTTGCTCTTTGTGAATTTTATTACATTCCCCCAATAGGCTATGCTATAGGGTGGGGCAGAAAGGGCATTTGGGATAACATCAGTAGAAACACTATAGATACATTTAGTTGCACTAAATAAATTACTGGCTTCTGGAATTCTGGGCGCTGGGAGCAGTCATGTGGTCTGACAATAGTGTGATGCCATTAGGTGGCACAATGACTTATAGGGTTGCACTGGGTGCACAAATCTGTCTGGTTCTGACCTGGGCACTATTTGCAAAGAGTATCTCATTTACTAACACTGGGCAAATTTTAAATAAGTGCAGTAACTCCCGAAAAAAACACATTTTTACTTTAAACATTCTTCCTGCAGGTGCCTGGTAAAGCTAATCATGATCGGCTGCTACAATTTATCTGCAAATCTGCCCAGTGCGAAACAACCCAACAAATACAGTCCTTGCGCTTTCGTTTGGTTGCAATAAGCACCATCACATCCATCTTGCGGCTTCTGTTGAATCACATGAAGAGAACAATGTCGTTTTGTAAATAATAATAATGAGTGTATCTAAAGTGGTTTGTATCAATAGGGGCAGCAGATGCACCAAAAATAAATGTATGTGTTTTGCCACATTGGCTGCATCTCCACCTGCCTGTTATAATGCTGGAAATATGTCTAGTCTTGTATTAAAATATTAAAAATATTAAAATACTACAGCAGGCATAAATAAGAGCACAGAAATTCAAGATACTAAATGTTACACCATGCCTCCTCATTTCTGAGCATAAAAATATTCAGGTGTGATTTGCCCATAAGGAACTATATACTCCTGTTTTCTGCATATGAATGAAATTGTGCTGATATTGTGCTACCGATTGTTTATATTAATAATAGCACTTCCTGCTTTTCATTTACAGCACACAGCGCTGAGTCTAAGTTTTTATACTGCTCACAGCCTGCCACCAACTCCTCTATCTCTCTACTCCACTGCAACTATGAATTTCATTATCTTCTTTACCCTCTTTTTCAATTTGACTGTAAAATCCTGGTTGGTTGACATTCAGATTGCTCTATCTAAAGCCTCTTGCACACAGTACACAAATGTGGAGATTTTGGCATGAAAATGCATATGTTTGCATTTACGCTATGGGTAGGGTTGCCACCTTTTCTGGAAAGAAATACCGGCCTTCCTATATATTTATATTTTTTCCCTATTAATAACATTAGGATCAACCATAAATTTTACTGGCCAGGCCAGTAAAATACCGGCCAGGTGGCAACCCCAGCTATGGGAGAGGATGGCCTTTTCTTTGCCTGTGTAGAAAAACTAACACCAATCTTCCCTGGGACCAAGTGTACAATTAGCTGAAGGAAAGCAGACTCTTGGAGGCCCATGTTTTAAAGTCCGAATTTATCTCAATATTATCTGAAAAAAACTCAGACCAAATCCGTACAGGTTTTTGCTCTGTATTTATCAATACACATTCCATAAAATTTTGTTTTCTGGAAAAAATCTAAATTTTACAAATTTTTCTGAATTTCCACCTAAATACTCAGATTTTTTTTGGATTTTTACCCGAAAACCCAGAAAACGGATTATTGCACAAAACCCAGCGCAAAACATATTTGGGACGTCTCCCATTGACTTATATGCAACCTCGGCAGGTCTGAGATGCCAGATATTTGGATCCTGACTTTTTTCCATCCACGGGGTATAATACATTTTGAAAAATTTGTGTTTTTTAAAATTCTGATTTTATACTATAAAAACACAAAATTTTCAGATTTTCTGCATTTGGAGTTTAGTAAATAACCCCCATAAAGAGTGGGTTAAAAAGAGTTAGAAGAAGAGAAATTGCACAGGAATGAAAGTAGAAAGAAAAATGAAAGATCAGCAAAGACTAAAGTAAAGATTTGACAGCAGAACAGAAAAATAATTGGGTGATGCAGAGAGCAGGAAAGAAAAGGGAAGAGATGTAGAAGTACAGTGTAGAGATAAAGGAATCGAAAGGAATAACAAAGAGCTCATAATTAGATCTCAGAATAGAAAATGCGTGGACTGATACAGCAGAAGTTGTGAGAAAAGAACCAAAAGAAAAATGGAAATATGGGGGAGAAAAAAATTATAAATAAATGTAGTATATCTATGGTGGATGTCAAAAAAGTGGATAGAATGAGAAGAAGAGCTTGAAGAGCAAAACAGGAGACAAGAGATAAGTTGAGATCAGAAGTGAGGAGAAGGGGAATGTGTACGGAGGAGAGAAAAGCAGAGGTGGGGTATGCTATTTGCGTTATAGGGTTTATCATTAAAGAGGAGCATAATATTTAAACCCAAATCACCTAATTACTGAGTGTAAGATTAACAGAAGAGTATAATTACCATGGATGGAAATAAGAGAGTCTTTCAGTAGTTAGTTACCTGCACTGCATTCACACATTGCTGCTCCAGCAAACTCCTAGTCTGAGGAGATAAAAGGGTTCCCAGCTCCAGAGGATTTACAAGTGGAGAGATCTCAGGCCGAGAAAGGACATCCCTGAAAAGAAGAAAGTGAATTTAATACATTAAATGGAGGTCCATAAAGGTTATTGTTCTATATACCTCAGCGAGGGGATTCCCTGTTTGGAGTGAAGGAGGCTAAAAAATGTCTAGTGGTCCAGTAGGAATCAAGGATTGGCCAGGTGTTATAAAAGAGTAGGGTTAGGTGTCAATAAAATGCCACAGAAGGCGATCAGCCTTTTTTTTCATTCTTTTCCTCAGAATGCTACTGACTTCATGAGGCTCATCTTCTTTTGCAAATACAATAGGCTGGTAATTTGGGAAAAGTGATGATAATGGGGTTTTTTAAAATTACCTTTGTCTTAACATTTTTGTATAAAACAAGGAATACAACTCTTACCTTCTTTCTTATTGCTAGTGCAAGGTGAAAGAATTTGCAAACAGATTGAAGGATGGAAAGCAAAATGAGTCTCAGAAATATAGACACTGCAGAGTTACCTTTGGGGACACTGTGCTGACACTCACAGGGTTCCCCAACTTAGGCATACTAATGCTGCTATAATTGATACAGTACTTGCTATAATTCCATAGATACTACTGAGAAATGGATCAACTAATAAGGCATATTGTAAACGTTCAGGATCAGCACCTGGATTGGTGACTGGAATATTAAAACTTTAAACTTCAATTTTGGAAAAATGGTCTAAAAACATCAATTGAAATCAATTGAAAAAAGTTTTTATTTCTGGTGAACAATCTGAAAACAACTGAACAGAAAAAAAGTGTTTGGAATGTGATCAACTCCTTTAAAATGTTGTATTGTAATACTCTTTATTAATGTACACCTCAGATAAATGCAAAGGTAGGTCAGGGCTGGGTCTGGTGAATCTTGAAGCTTTGTGAAAGCATTTTGGCATCACTACTGCAGCTGAGAAGCAGTAGAGATTTTGTTGTTTTTTTCTAGGAATATAAATTGACAGGGAAGCTGGGGTATGCAGGTTATCAATTTAAATGTTGAAAAGGCTAGGGTTTTAGCTAGGGGCATATGGCTTAAAGAGAAAATAACTTTGTCTGAGTTGCAGACACCCCAGGGGCATCCTCAGTTTTGGTGACAGGGGGATACCCATGGGGTAGAATATTTAATATAAGATTGGCAAGTTAGTTGATTTTTTAAAAGGTTATGTGCAATGGTTGGAAGGAATAGTAATAAACTAAGAGGGAAATTTACTAAAGTGTGAAGTGGCAAAAATTCGCCAGCGTGACATCATTTCGGCACTTCGCCGATTTACTAACGCTAGCTGGCATAAATTCGCTGGCGTAATTTCGCCAAGGAGATACACTCTGGCACAACTTCACCCTCTAACGCAGGCAAATTTTCAGTAGTGTTATTACGCAAATTCACTAAGTTTTTGATATATTTTGAATGTTACCTCTATCGCCAGACTTGCCTTCGCCACCTCAGACCAGGCCAAGTGCAATAGAGTATATAGGAAAATAGTTGAAAATTTTTCTAAGTCCCAAAAAACATTTAGGGCTCAATGTATGGTATGTTCTTTTTGGGGTTACAAAGACAGAAACTTACAGTTTCCCTGATTTGTTTGTACTGACCCTACACAAGACACAAGCAAATTTGCAACTAACCTGTAATAGACATTACTGTTCCAGTCTAGAATGAAGTATATTTCATTGGTCTCAAGGTTGCGCTGAGCTGTTGTACTGAGCCAGTCTGATATTCCACTGTGATAGGCAGAGAGGTAGACTCGGAAAACTTCAAAATCTCTTGGGTAAGAACAAACCTAGGGGACAAAAAAGAGAAGGGTTATTGAGGTTGAGTCATATTTAATTTGACTTTTTCTGTCTGAAACAGTGTAGTTCTGCAGAGACATAGGAAGCCTTTCATTACTGAATTACCAAGCTGGAGAATTATCTCTCCATGTGAGTGGTTCCAGTCACTTCATACCTGCATCAAATAACCTTGGGTGCATTTTAATCAGGAATTCAGACTGGACTCTGCCTTTTTTAGCTGGATTCAGATTCAACCAAATCCAATTACCTGGCTGAACCTAATCAGAATCCTATAAATCATGACTTTTTGTCACACAAACAAGGTATGTAAAGTAAAATTTTAACCTCTCACTCAGCGCACGGTTCTCTCTCTATCACCCCTATTTAGGGTTCAAATTCAGATCAGTATTCGGCCAAAACATAAAATAGTGGATTCGGTGCATCCATAATTTTAATAAACTTTATTGTTAATTTCATACAACAAAAAGTGCAAAGTTTGGTGTAAGTATGGTGTAAACATAACCTCAGATTTATAATGGTGCTGCTTAAGAATCTGTGGTGCCTTATCTATGAATGTTAATTTTCCAAAATAATGCCAAAAAATTTCATCATTTCATCCGAGCCTGAAACGTTAGGCTGTAAGCTCTGCAATAAAAACATTTTTATTTAAGTAGTAAGACCTGTGAGTGCGGATCTTCTTGGATTTCTTGTGGATAAAATTATGGATACTGCACCCATGCATATGAACTTTCTATTCGAGAATGCCGGCTTTCCTTGGTATTATATATATTTATATAAATAATGGATATGTGGGAAGACAAGCGGAGCTCACCCTTCCATGCTGTGCAGCGTCTCCTTGCCTGTCGCTGCTCTTGCGGGAATCCGGCAACTTCAATCTCTCACTCTCAGATTTACCCGCAGTCCAGCGCTGACAAAAGGTATCCAGAGTCGCTGCTGTATTGATTTGACAGCTTTTATTAACCAACACTTTGTGACATTAACAGTGGGTGAGATTAATAGAACTAACGCTCTTCGTGCCTTCCAAACTGGCACTTGAACTCTGAAGAAGTGCCAGTTTGGAAGGCACGAAGAGCGTTAGTTCTATTAATCTCACCCACTGTTAATGTCACAAAGTGTTGGTTAATAAAAGCCGTCTCTGGATACCTTTTGTCAGCGCCGGACTGCGGGTAATTCTGAGAGTATATATATATATATATGTATTGTTTTTTTGAGGGGGGAGACCAATACTCCCTTAAATCTTAATTATTCTCTGACTATGACGTGCCTTAAAGCTCACCTGTCACCAGTAAAAGTCCTTTCCAAATTCAACATGAAACCCAAAATCTTTTTTTATTAAAACATCGAAACTTGTTATAAATGCATTTAAAGATTTCAGCTGTCAATCATATATTGCCTGCTTTCGGCATAGAGGCGGGGCAGGAATTTACTTTCACTTTCCATTCTGCATTTCCTACATGTTGCTGCTCTCCCCACATCCCCTTTCCCTGCTCACAGTCTATAATTGTGTAACCAATGCAAAGGCATGGGCATCAGGCCCCCCATTCTGGTGCATATACAAGATTTTGAGGTGTTTCAATGATTGTCTCATTAACAGTGTCCACAAAATTGCTGTTGTGGTGAATTTCCAGGCTAACTGCAACCAAAATCTAAATAATTTATATAGTGTAAGTAAAGTTTATTTTTATTTTTTATTCTTAACAAGCAAAATAGATAAGAATTTGGAATTATTTCTTAGGGTGACAAGTTCCCTTTAACCAGGTAGTAGGTGCAGAGATCCCTTTGCTTGTTGAACCTAGAGGCACATGCTTTTATAATACTTGTATCTCATACAATTTTGTGTATGTGTAAGTGTATGCCTCAGCCCACATGCCACCCTTTTCCTTTCAGGTTCAAATTGCATCTATACATGCATAAACAAACAGGTAAAAATAATTGGTATCTTGTGTATCTGATTATTGAGAGCACAATTACTTAGAATTGTAAGTAGGAATGTTGCTTTGTGCATATAAAAATCTTGTAACATTTTTTGCATTCTGCATCGTCTATTTGAGGTTGAAGGGCTAAATAAGAATATTGAAGGGGATAGAGCAGTCGAACACCCTTCCAGCAAATAACCTGGTGCTCAGTAATAGAGGATACAGCAACCTCCTAGTTGCAGGGGAAAACCTTGCTTTTTTAATTATGCATAATTAAAAAAGCAAGGGTTTTTTCCTGCAACTACATGCCTCATGTGCCGGTATCTCTTTTCTACTAAATAAGAATATCAAATTTATTTATTTATTTCACTGTGTCCTGCTCACCAAATGGTCCTTCACTGTTGTCAGGTCTTCCACTGCAATCCTCTTAACTCTGTCAGCCTGAGATGACAATGAACCCATTTTCCCTTCAAGATTGTTCTTTAGGCGCTGTTCTACACTTGTGCCAATGGCTTTCATCCATTGTCGCCTCATGTCCTTGGTACCTGGGGGCCCTTCCCTACTCTCTTCCTGCAAGATCACCCCAATGACTTCATCCAGTTTATGATGTGTTCCTTTATTGTTTAGCGATTCTTCTACCACTGCCCACATTTCCTTCATCAAAGCCTCATATAGTAAAGTCACATCTTTGGCTTGTCGCCCTGGACTTTTGAGTCCCCCTTCTGGACTTGTCTCTCCATCACATTCTGCCTCAAGTTCTATAATGTGCTGGTCTGCTGATCGGAGGTCCCGACACTGGATGAGTTGAAGGATCTCAAGTACTGTATCAGGGGTAAGATAAAATTATTTAGAAAAGTGATGCCTAGCATAACATTTTGTGGCCCTTAGCCTTTACACTTAGGGGGTTATTTACTACAGTCTGATTTTTTCTGGTCAGACTTTTAAAGGGGAAAACACAATTTTTTCAGAGAAGAAAAACGTCAAATTTTTTGTGATTTATTAAACCCCGATGGTGTTAAAAGTCCGAATAAAAAAGTACTCCAACTCAGACCTGCTGAGGTCATGCACAAGTCAATAGCAGATGTTTCATTTACAATTGAAAGATATCTTGATCTGCGCTGGAAGATTTCATGGTTTTCAGCGATAATTAGAAAAAGTCTGACTTTTCGGGCATCAAATTTGAAAAAATATTTTTTTCCTGTACCAGATTCTTTTGTGATAATGTATTGATAAAAAGTCAGCGGGAATTTGGTATAAGTGCTTTTAACAAAATAGTAAGAAATTTTCAGAGTTTGATAACTAACCCCCTAAGTGTCAAACAATGGTGTATGAATTTAACATTTAACCTATATTCCATGCATTCTAGGGGTTGTTACTGAAATTGAAATTCTAACAGGATTATATAGCTGTTACAATCTCATCTGTTTGCCTTTTGACTAGAATTCTGTTATATGTCTCAAAGATGCATTGCAAGGTGTCATATATACAGTGGTGTGAAAAACTATTTGCCCCCTTCCTGATTTCTTATTCTTTTGCATGTTTGTCACACAAAATGTTTCTGATCATCAAACACATTTAACTATTAGTCAAAGATAACACAAGTAAACACAAAATGCAGTTTTTAAATGAGGGTTTTTATTATTTAGGGAGAAAAGAAATACAAACCTGTGTGAAAAAGTAATTGCCCCCTGAACCTAATAACTGGTTGGGCCACCCTTAGCAGCAATAACTGCAATCAAGCGTTTGCGATAACTTACAACGAGTCTTTTACAGCGCTCTGGAGGAATTTTGGCCCACTCATTTTTGCAGAATTGTTGTAATTCAGCTTTATTTGAGGGTTTTCTAGCATGAACCGCCTTTTTAAGGTCATGCCACAACATCTCAATAGGATTCAGGTCAGGACTTTGACTAGGCCACTCCAAAGTCTTCATTTTGTTTTTCTTCAGCCATTCAGAGGTGGATTTGCTGGTGTGTTTTGGGTCATTGTCCTGCTGCAGCACCCAAGATCGCTTCAGCTTGAGTTGACGAACAGATGGCCGGACATTCTCCTTCAGGATTTTTTGGTAGACAGTAGAATTCATGGTTCCATCTATCACAGCAAGTCCTCCAGGTCCTGAAGCAGCAAAACAACCCCAGACCATCACACTACCACCACCATATTTTACTGTTGGTATGATGTTCTTTTTCTGAAATGCTGTGTTACTTTTACGCCAGATGTAACGGGACGCGCACCTTCCAAAAAGTTCAACTTTTGTCTCGTCGGTCCACAAGGTATTTTCCCAAAAGTCTTGGCAATCATTGAGATGTTTTTTAGCAAAATTGAGACGAGCCTTAATGTTCTTTTTGCTTAAAAGTGGTTTGCGCCTTGGAAATCTGCCATGCAAGCCGTTTTTGCCCAGTCTCTTTTTTTATGGTGGAGTCGTGAATACTGACCTTAATTGAGGCAAGTGAGGCCTGCAGTTCTTTAGATATTGTCCTGGGGTCTTTTGTGGCCTCTCGGATGAGTTGTCTCTGCGCTCTTGGGGTAATTTTGGTCGGCCGGCCACTCCTGGGAAGGTTCACCACTGTTCCATGTTTTTGCCATCTGTGGATAATGGCTCTCACTGTGGTTCGCTGGAGTCCCAAAGCTTTAGAAATGGCTTTATAACCTTTGAAATTGAACTCAGGTGTGATAAACCACAGTTAAGTTATTTTTTAACAAGGGGGGCAATCACTTTTTCACACAGGCCCATGTAGATTTGGAGTTTTTTTCTCCCTTAATAACGTAAACCTTCATTTAAAAACTGCATTTTGTGTTCAATTATGTTATCTTTGACTAATAGTTAACGGTTTTTGATGAGCAGAAACATTTAAGTGTGACAAACATGCAAAAGAATAAGAAATCAGGAAGGGGGCAAATAGTTTTTCACACCACTGTATAGGGTTGCCACCTTTTCTGGAAAAAAATACCGGCCTTCCTATCTATTTATCTTTTTTCCCTATTAATAACATTGGGATCAACCTTCATTTTTACCAGCCAGGTGGCAACCCTATATATAAGGCATAATAACAAACATGAAATGTTAATATGTATAGCATACTAGATATGTTAGGCCAGTTAACACTGAACTTGGCACTAATACAAGTATTGCAAAACGACATTACCTGATTATACATGGTTTTTAAATGAGTCTCAATTTGATATAGGGGTTTATTTGCTAACTGGCAACAACAGACCCAGTACTTATGCTAAGCAGGTGCTCCACTTTTTGTTTGCATTAGATGTATTAACTATTCATTAAGGTTTTAGCTTTTTTCAGTGCAATTACTGCAAAATCACAACCTTCTGCACAACCTGCTTCTTAACTGAGCCCCCTTAGTTAATATACCAAAATAGTTTCTCTTTTTTGCTTCTTTATTAGTAAACTCTGACTCAATATCTTTTCTAGCAAATAGATATCCTGTTTACTAAGTTCAAGAACATTTAAGGCAGAAGAATTTTTTTAGGAACATTTGAAAGTGATATGGTAGACTATAAGGTCAATGATACATGGGAAATTTGTAACCCGTGTTAAAAATCTGCTGCTGTGGACAACAAATCCCCCCCATGAAAATGCCTTGCCATTAACTATTAATTAATGTGGGTGTATGTCATTGCCAAAAGTTTATGTCTGTGCTTTCAGGAAATATGGGCTACTTCTATGAGTAGAAAAGTGTTGGATTAACTAACATTTGGGACTTTTTGCAACATTTTCCTTGAGCAAAGACATTAGGGCATTTTGATCTCTTTACCTGAAAGTGGATCCCGGGTCTTCTCATTTTCTTGTTCAGCTTCACTTCTTTCTGGCACTGCTTCCACCATGGACTCCCTCTGAGACCGATTCACTCCACAACCACTGCTTCCACCCAACCATAAAAAGGAGAGACGTTTAACACCTCCTCCAGGGCCTCCACCTTCTTCATCTCCTACACTAATATCTTTTTTCCGCCCAAGAGATAACAAGTTGACATCCTCTGACCTGCGCCGACCCCGTCTCTTGTCAGGAGTTCCCCAACTACCTAAAAGCCCCTTTCCTCCTTTAAAAAATGGAGACAGACCAGCAATTTTCTCCAGAGTCCCTCTTCTTTTTACATCTGATCCTAGAGATTCCCTTTTAACCTCATGTTCCTCTTCAAAAAATGGGTTTCCCCCTTCAGGGGAGGGCCGGTCAAGTGGTGGGTCTTCATCAAAAGGATTTGATGCTGCTCCTGGCATAGTTTCCGTCCTAGAAATTGTTTGGAAGAAAAGATTGTTTATCACCTCAAAACCAAAACACTGCTCCACTGTGCCATAATTGTAAGCCAAAATGTACCAAACTAATTGGGTTGCTTCTTACAATGTGTTCCTGCTTATATATATGTGAATGTATGTATATTTGCATGGTGATTTCTGAGCTTTTCATGGAAGTGAAAAACACTGAAAGGTCAACATTTGCAATCCTGGATATTTGCCCACTTATAGGTCAAGATCTGACACCAGTCTTATCTGTACTGAGGACACAGTTCTCTTTGTTCAGCTGAATAGTAAAGGTAATAAAGACAGTTAATAATTCCCATGAGTGTACAAACACTAAAAGCAGAATTTCCTGTTTCACTGATACCTTATGCCATACCTTTATTTGTGCAGATTTATGGGATTAACCTAACATCTCATTGTGCTTTTTGCAAAATAGAAATAATAATGTCCATGTGTCTGTAAACACTTAATGCTTTTTGGATCCTGAAAAGGCAGATGCTGTCAGAAAAATCATAAAAAGAAAATATTACCAGCAAATATATTTTGCAACCTTTTATGCATTTCAATTGTACTCAGACGTGAGTAACTGGATATATCTTTTATGAGATTCAGTTTAAGCTATTTTAGTATATTAAAGAGCTACTGCTATTTACTTGATCTGCATAAGAGCAACTTCAAATCAATCAAAAGCCAGTTTGTCTTTAAGGCTATGAGTATTCATCTATCAATATAGATGGTAAGATGTTGAAAATTTTATATAAATATTTTCTGGTGGAGAGTTATCCCCTACCTGCCCTAAATATGATCTGAGATATTACTAGTGCCAAATAAGGATTTCCTATCTATATGCACAAGGGGAAAATCTCTAGTTGACAATGCTACACTATATCAATGCTTTTTTTTTCCCTGAGATTTTAAGCACTGGCCTCATCATAGACCTTTGCTGTTTTATTAATTTGAAAGGGAGCAAGTCTGAGCCGGCAGGAAAATCAGATACGCCAGCATTATTATCTGCATGGAAATATTAAACAGGTACTCACATTTTTAAAACAATTAGCATATGCGAAAGGTCCGTCCACAATCTGACTCACCCCTCTATCCACTGTGAATCTATGCTTTAAGTTATTTCACTTTCATCTGTGCATATTCAGCTACTGTTACATTCCTGGAAATTACCTTATCTTGTACCTTGATCCCTCCCTCCCACTTACTTGTTTGCTGACAAACAGACACATAGGTCCTAATTCAGTTGTGTAACTATAGAGGAAGCAGTTCCCAGTGGACAGGGGGCCCCAACACTGTATTGTTGGCTTTCTTTATAACATTAAACCACCTTCAGATTATTTTTTTTTTGTGGGAGGGCCTGGTGCTCTCTTCTTATGTCACTGCCCTAATTTACTAGCATTTGTGCAATTTTGTATTGTGCAGTATCACATTAGTTTTATCACCCTGAGGCTAATGTCACACAGGTTATATAGTTTCATGTTTTCTCAATGATATACACTGTGTATATCTGCACAGACACAGTGGAGAGGAGTGCATTCTGCACTTGCAGAGAAAACACAGGTGGAAAGAAGCCAAGGCTGTGCATTATGTGCCATTGGCCTAAGGCAAATGCCACATGTAGCAGATTTTGGTCTGCAGAGAAACATAGGCCAAGAATACACTCTTCCGCTGTTCCTTTTCTATTCAATGTGTCTGCACCTGGATGCATTGCCTCGTGCAAGCAGACTCAGTGGCTTTAGGCACCATAAGGAGGATCAGATTCTGAGACTGTGTTTCTCCACAGGCTAAGATCCTTTACATGTAGCACTAGCCTTCTCTTTATTTATTTATTGGTGTACTGTACTGGGATGTTATGATGGCACTGAGTTGCTTTGAAACATTTTTGATTGGTCATTTAGCTAGGTTATACAGTTCACGTATACACAACAATGCTGTTAAAGGAGAATTAACTGCACTGGCCCAGGTTATTTATGTAAAAGCATTTGTCACCATTTTCTTCTGTCTTCCCTTTACTCAGTATACACAGGGGTGTAACTACAGAGGAAGCAGACCCAGGGGGGCCCAGGAGGTATAGGGGCCCAGGAGGCCCTAATTCATATACAATTTCAATAAATATTGATAAAAGAGGTCAACCTCTAGTCATTTTGGGGGCCTGAAAAATGATTTGCTCTGGGGCCCCATAATATTTAGTTTCACCATTGAGTATGCAGTAGAGTGAAAGCTGAACTTAAATGCAAAAAGCTGCCTTTTTCACTCTACTGCGAAAAGAAAGAAGAGGAAGAAAAGTAAGCTTCAACAGAAACACTCCGGGCCAGTGCAGCTTTCTTCTAACAGAAGCAATGACCTGGGGTATCAGGTAACCAATTATAATCATTGGGGCTGCCTAAAATTTTGTTACCACCTAGTTATTTTACAAGTGATGGGCAAGTAAAATCAGCAGACATGAATTCATGGCAAAAAATCTGCTGCATCAAAATTATTCGGACGCCCATTAACTTTAATGCATTTGGACCAAATAGTGTTAGTAAATGAATCCCCACAGAGTAATGAACTCTGTACAAGCCACAGTTTTAGTTCAAACAGAAAGAGGAAAATAGGAGGGTATCCGGAGTATATCGAAAGCTCCAGTAGCTGAAAAATAGAGATGGTGCAGCTGCAGGGGCTGGCACAGAGGATCAATTGCCCTGAAGTCTAAGTAGGGAGAGACTTGTATATGGAAAGCAACTGTGGAAAGAAATCTGCATACACTGTATGACCAAAAGTAACCATATGCCTATTTACAGACAAAAGTATACAAACGCCCCCTCAAAATTCATGTTTTCAATTGGAACACTCACTTCTGGTGCTGAGTTCCAAATTATTTTTGGAAGCAATTTCAGCACAGTGGGAGGCAGGGGCGCTCTGCCAATGAGAGGCGTTGGATAATTTGCCTCAGGCGGCACCAAATATGTTACATGGGGCAGCAAGGACAGGTAAGCGAGCAAGGGGGACGGCATTGCAGGAGCTGCCTCATAAACGGCTCTGATGGGAGGTTATTGAATTAAATGCGCAAAGTTATATGCATGAATTAAAATGTTATTTGTAAATTATATTGCAGTCAAAAGCAGTGTTTGTTCTGACTCTTACATAAACAGAAGCCTGGTCTCTTTCAGACTTTTAATCAGTTTATCTGTTAGCTTGCAACATTGTATCAGGAGTGAACACAATGTACCAGTTTTCGTTATTACCAATGAGTAATTTGCTTTGATTACTCTAATTGATCCACAGCAAGGCAAAAAAATCCCATATGATGTCTCTCCAAATTGGAACAGTTTTAGGGCTCTTACTGACGAGCGGTTGAAGCTGCGCTCCCATGCTGCAGGCAATCGCAGGAATAGACGCATTAAGTTTTCGATGGGGCTGTACTCACACAGGTGTGTGTAGGCGCTGAACGCAGGTTGAGAGTGACGAAACATGCTGCATTTTTCCTGCCTTCGGCGCCTACATGTGCCTGTGTGAGTACAGCCCCATTGAAAAAAACTTAATGTGTCTATTCCTGCTCTCCCCTGCGGCTGAACGCAGAAAAACGGAACGCAGGGGGGGGCGCAGCTTCAACTGCTCGTCAGTAGGAGCCCTTAATCAAACTATATTCCATGGTGATGAATAGACTCCAAGCTGTTTGGCAGTGAAAGACTGGGTTTATGATGGTGGCCCTGAGTACACTGATAGTGTTGTGCTCTCCTAGGGTGTCAGGGAAGAAAGATGCCAAGGGTAAAGTACACACAAATAGTGAACTGTGCATATTATAACTTTTCTACAGCAAGTGATGGGCAAATCTGTGGCGTTTCACATCGCTAAAAAAATTGTGAATTCACCACAAAATTCGCGAAACAGCAAAATGCATTGACTTCAATGGCCATCGAAATCATTTTGACGTGCGACAATTTTGGCGCGAGTGACAATTTTTAGGCGCGCGACTAATAATTTTGTCGTTCGATAATTTTATGCGCACAAGAATTCTGACTAATTTTTTTTGCTGTAGTTTCACTAATTTATTCACTGCCATGGAAATTCGCCGCAAATTCATGTTTGGCGAATTTATACGCCCATCACTAGTTATATTCTTAACTGAACAATCGGGCAGCAGATCAACCTCAGTGCCTGTGCGATAACAGCACTTCAAATTAAAAATTGTTCAGATTTATTGGACAACAAAATACACTTACAAGATATTGAGACTTCAGTGCACAAACGAAATTGTCTCACAGCTCACTTTCCCTCAACATGTTCGAGCAGGTGCACCTCGTCAGAAGGAGTGAGCTGTTCCTTCCTCACTTCCTATTTAAAAGGGAGAATAAACTCTATAATCACATATAAACAATTTGAAAGGTAAATCTAAAACGTTTGCAAAAAATATAAATAAACAGCATTTTACACAATGCATTTAAAAAAATTACTTAGATAAGACCATTATTATTTTGAAAATGCAGCAAGCTCTAAAGCCTCATTTAAATCTTTAGACAATTTTGACTGAAACCTATGGATCCAAAATTGCTCTCCATATAATACCATCCCGTTTCAACAATGTATTTTTCGCAATCTCCAACCCCTGAAAAAATAAATCAGATTACATCCATGATTTTGAATCAAATTATATTGCAAATGGGTAAGTGTTTTTTCTCTCTTAATAAAAGACAATGTGTTAAGAATACCATTTACATGTTCCAATACTCTACGCTTAAGGGCACGACTCCACGGACGATTCTGGTGCGATCCAATGCGCTGAGCAAAAAAGCAGGCGTCACGTCGGATGCGACGGAAATAAGGTAAGTAATTCTATTGTCGGATCGTGTTGCATTGTTGATGCGACGCAACATGACTGTCGGATGAAATATGCAGCATCTGCATGCGACAGTCGCGCCGCATCAACGCTGCAACACGATCCGACAATAGAATTACTTACCTTATTTCCGTCGCATCCGACGTGACGCTTGCGTTTTTGCACAGCGCGTTGGATCGCACCAGAATTGTCCGTGGAGTCGTGCCCTTAAGCGTAGAGTATTGGAACATGTAAATGGTATTCTTAACACCTTGTCTTTTATTAAGAGAGAAAAAACACTTACCCATTTGCAATATAATTTGATTCAAAATCATGGATGTAATCTGATTTATTTTTAATCATCAGAATCATCCATGGAGTCCTGCCCTAAAAGGCCTGTTCGTTAACCCCACATATTGGTAACTACAACTTGCCACATTAATGACAATCCTTGTGTTGCAGGTCAAACAACTTTTTACTTTAACTACTTCATTACTTTGTGTAATCACTGATCCTTCTCACACGTATTTACAGATTTTAAACTTTCCAAAGCAAATCACCTCAGCACATCTACTTCTGCGGCTTGGGGCAACTATATTTTTAATGGTAGGGGCTCTGGAGAAAGGTTGAAAAGAGTTAATTTTCTGTGCTCCAGAAAGGACAAAAGGCCCACCTAGACAAGGGCGCAACATAAAAAATCCCAGTACCCTGCCAGGTCAGTCTGACACTGGGCTGACTTGCCCTGTTTCCTTCATTCCATTCTAACAATATTCCTTGCAATAAAGAATATAATATTGCAATAAGAATATGACACAGCTTCACTTTTAAAGAAGATTACAATCTTAATGGTTCCATGCATTCCACACTTCCACATCTCACATCTTCTTTTAGTATATCACATTTCCTCCAGCAATCATCATGCTATTCTTTTGTATTGCCATTTGGCCCTTCGTTGTTTAGCACAATCACCGATGCCCTCTTCTGCTGGTAAGCTCCATATTTTTTACTTCCTTTTTCTGTCACTTCTCCAACAAGAAATATTACTATGTTTGGCTTCGTTCTTCTGATGACCTCTTTTTTTTCAGACCAAAGAAAACTGAGGGGTAGCTGCCTTGACCAGTAATGTCCAGCTTTTAGCACTCCAACTGTTGGGAGGTTTAATGATGCAACAGCTTAAAGGTCAAAAACTGGACCTCTGTGCACTAGACTATTACCGTTTATTCTATTAGTTTGAATAGATCCCTGTAACTCTCTATTCTAGGGCATGCATTGTGAGCATTCACTTATACATCAGTGGCACAATGTTACATGGACTGAGATGATTTGAGGAATTCATGCTGCACATTATTTATTTTTGAGGAATAAACAAAATCTCATACAAAACAAATGGAACTGCCTCTGAAATCAGAGCATGATCCTGTCACATAGGTGATTAAATGACCCCTTAGCGAGAAGCAAAGAAAAATAATTAATAAGAAATAAATAGGCGCTTTAGCAAATAAATAAAGGGACTAGGTCAAGAAACCTGTATGACCCTGTAAGACTCTCCATTCATACAAGCAAATCTTTAGCACATATACATTGCATTCAATCTTCAAGCAAAATATACTATAAAGTTCTAGGTATGTATACCCAGTTGTGCTGCGCCTTTACTCCCTTGCTTGTGCAATGACTGGACAATATGCATTACTAGAAAGGAAAGGAATAGATGTCTCTAACTGTTCAGAGACTGTGTGTACATCTTAAGTAGGATTTCTTTAAATACAAACTTTCATAACTTAATAAATAACATATAAATTGACACACATACAGATATACAGAGAGAATCCCATTTCTGAGTGGGCAAGTACAGTACATTACACTCAAGTGTTAATTTAGACAAACATCGATTCCACGGTTGCCTGCTGTAGGATATTCTGACCTAATCTCACTTTTATATTCAGATATGGTTTATTGCTCAGTATTCAGCCATCTGTACCTTTATTGCTGTGCAACTTCAAGGCATAGGCTGAAGTTAACATTTATATAAAGATTCTGCATCTCCATCATGTGCCAAATTAAATCTCACATGTGGTCCTTGTGTTCAGACAAATCTTTTATGCAGGATTCAATTGTTCTAATGCAAAAATATGCCAAAATGAATTTCTCATGTTGCACCTTTTTTTTTGCAAAAAGGCTGGTAGTGCAGAGACATACAGTCAGTTTAAACTTGTCCAATGGGTACCTATGCTCTTCAGCACTGTATCCCGGTCAGCTTACAGTCACACACTTTACTTTTACATTGAAAAGTAGTAACTGAACTGTAATTAGTTTATTAAACTATACAGTCCTTGCCTTCTTCTGCCCTAAGGAAGAATATAGAACATATGAAGATGTGCAGCTACTTTTTGTCTGAGGTTAATTTGGTCCTAATGCACCAAGCTTCATGCATTTGTATACAAAAAACAGCTGCAAATCTAAACAATGTAACAAATAGCCCTCCAGATGTCCAACTTATACATTCCCAATCAGTGGCGTAACTAGATTTTAGTAGGGCCCCACAGCAAATTAATTTTGGGGCCCCCAACATAACCAGAGGTTGTCCTTTTTTACCAATATATGTTGAAATTGCTCATTATTTAGGGACTCATGGGGCCCCTATATCTTCTGGGGCCCCATGCAGCCTCAGGGTCTGCTTCCTCTGTAGTTAATCCCCTGTTCCCAATAGCCTTTAGTTGTTCATCAACAAACGTTAGAGATCCCTTTTCTAACTTAATGTTAAAATGCTATCAAAATTGGAGATGTAAAGGAACAATAAATGATAACATTAAAGCAAACATACACGTCATTTGGAAGTAACTGTGATTCCTTCGCCCATGTGAAAATGTGATTGAAAGGCGCAATATTAAATCAAGTTGTGAGCTTCATCAGAGCCTTGCAGCCAGGACAATGATACCTCAGCAAAATGGCTCAAGGTGCCCCTACTCTATTTTTCTTTTATACACCTATAAGTTTATCTAAATACTCATTACTATGGAAACTGTTCCTTCTATACAGTCAGAGCATTCACTTTGCACAATAATCATAAACACAGTGTTCCCAATAACTGCATTTTAATATGTCCCTGCATAGTCACATGTAGGTATAAAACCACTTAAATATCCAGGTATATTTGCACAAAGATACAGACACAGTTACTTACCTCTTGTAAAGAAAGAAACTTTATGTAATCCCTATAAAAAAAAAATCAATTTTTTAAAAGAACATACAGATATGTGCAAATACAGATAAAAACCTTTATGTATTCATTAAAGTTATTCATTGACCAAGTACCAGTATATATAAAGGCAAGAGCAATATATACATGTGACCACAAACTCTCAAGCACGCATACTGCAAAAGGCAGAAAATAAATAAAACACAATTAAAATAAATTGCAAACACAGTTTCGCAGGTGTATAAGCATTCACTTACAGAAGTATATTTATCTAACTGTAGGCAACAATCTGATAATACACTTGGGGGCACAGAAAAAACATGAATGCTTACCCAGATAATGATAGCCTAACGTCACCCTTGCTTGATACTTGTGCATCCCTCAGCTATCCCTGTGTGTGTGTGTACAAGCGTGCGAGATATAAATGGAGACAGGAAACTTCCCTTCCCATCCCGTCCCATTCCTGTCACCTCTCTCCCCTCCCCATCTACAGGAAACCCAGACCAGTCCTAAGGAAATGCCAAGGACCCTTGACCTGGTGGCAGCCATCTTTAAATATGTCGCTAAGGAAATGAGAGGGAGGTAGTAGAAAGATGAAGTTCTAGAAAATAACAAGAAAAAAAACCCACAGGAAAACACATTCTGCCTAATTTTTTAGAATAAATTCAGAAAAATTATTTGCCATTTTTTGAAGACCTTTCCAATTTACGTAAGGAAATAGTGGTACTTACTTCATTGGCTCTGCAGCTCCCTGTCAACTTTATATTGTCATTGTACCTTATGTGATTGGATGACTCTGTGTCCTTCTGCATTTAAAAAGTTCTGAACATGAATTAGCAGCTGAAATTTTACAAGAATGTACAAGAAAGGTACCTTCATTCTGTTACACGGCAAGAAAAAACCTACGCCACATAACTGGAGTATGCTTAATGCAAAATGCTTCAGTAATTGCACCAAACAGAAATGGGTAAAATTTAGAGAACTTTTCTCTCTCTTTCTCTCCCCCTTTCACAAAAGTGCCCACACTCTCTAGTATCGGTCTACTATATAATGACTTTACCTCATCCTTCATTGCAGCTGCATTATCAGAATATTGCTACCGAGCCATTTGCAACAGGGGTTCTTATTAGTGACGGGCAAATTTGGGGCGTTTCGCTGAAAAATTCACGAATTTCCTGCGAAATGGTGAAAAATTTGAAAAACAGCTCCAGCGTCTCGTTTTTTATGCCGGCGTCCGGTTTTGGCGAAATTGCGCCGGCATCCAAAAAAACAGACGCCGACGTCCATTTTTTTTGACGCCGGCGAATTTTCCCTGGCAAATTTTCGCTGTGGTTTTGCGAATTTATTCGCTAGATTTGACGCAAATTCGCGCCTGGCAAATAAATTCGCCCATCAGTGGTTTTTATAATTGGAGGGGTTTAGATCTCCTTTAACGCTGGTTGTTGACAATATTCTACTGCTGTGATCTGGTACTGACCAGCTCAGTATCTTCTGGTGGGTCATTATTTTGGGCACTATTGCTCTAAACCCGTTTCCATAACGTCAGTGTAATATGCTACAGAAAGGGAGGGTAAGTGAATAATAAACTTGAAGCTTGATTAAGAATGTGCCATTTTTCTTTTCAATAGTTTTTATTTGCATTTTCAGTTTACACAGAATAAACAACAGATCAAAACAATCTGTTCATCTGAAGGGTACAAAGAAGGAGGAAAACAAAGAAAAGAAGAGGAAGAAATGGCCAGTATTCAACCAAGTATTAGGGCCAAAGAAAGAGAGAAGTATAGTAACTAAAAACAAAAAAAGCTACTACAACAGTTTACCGAATAGCATTAAAGTTTTATTCAATTATAATTGCTTTGAGTCCATTTCTGCGAGGTCCCTTATGTGAATAAGAAATCTTTTCAACAAAGCTAGCTAAAGTTTGTGTTATAGAGAAAATATGTCACCCTATTTTTGTGTTTAAAATATTTTATTTGATTTTTACATTAAACAAATGAAATCAGAATGACAACAAATATTATGCGGACTAAGAAAATGTGCTGTTTTCAACACAATAGAATGTTATTAATGAAAATGTGTAAGATTCAATGAAGAAATATATATATATAAACTATACAAAAATTAACTAAAATGAACTAAGCCAGTGGATGTAAATACAATCAAAAAGGAGAAAAGAAAGAAAAAGCCCATTGTCCTTGGGAATGCCGGACTACCCAATAAACATTCATTTTACAATTGGAGAAAACATAGTTATTTGACCACTAGTACTGGAGTTACACATCTCAAAGTAAGGAGACCATAGAAGCCTAAAAGACTTTTTGGAATTATTTCCTTTTGTTTTAGCTATTAAGGCTTCTTCTTGCCAACTAAGCTGGTTCATGTAAGATAAGATGTCTGATAATGAGGGAGACTCTTTTTGTAACTAATACTTTAATAAAGCTTTTCTGGAAGAAACCAGAAATAAAGTTGTCAATAACTTACTCTCGTGTGTGCAAATAAGGATATTTTCCCTTTAAAGGGGTGGTTTGCCTTCAAATCCGGCATCTAAGACCTGTCGAGGTTGCATATAAGTCAATGGGGGAAGTCCCAATGATTTTTTGATGTGCGCTGGGTTTCGTGCAATACCAAGAAGTTTTCGGGCAAAAAGCATAAAATCGTGAAAATCTGATTTATTTTTTTTCTCACAAAGCAAATTTTCGGGAAAATGTAATAATAAATAAGCGTGAAAAACCCAAGCAAATTTGATCTGAGTTTGGAGCAGAAAATGTTGAGATAAAATTGGACTTTGATAAATAACCCGCAAACTGTACATACAAACTCATACCGACCTATCTATACATTTACACTGCTTCAAATGAGGGGTGGCCTCTGGTGCATCTCTGGTCTGTCGTTGTTGTTTTGTATGTTTTTAAAGTGAATGACTAATCATTTTTCCTTCTTGTCTTCTCATTTTCTCTTTCTCAGGTTCTGAGCTATTGTATCCATTCCACAAGGCACACGATTATTGGGCATTACAGTAGCAGGGCTTTCCTAATAAAAAAAAGTATTAAAAAAATCCTTAGCTTCTTTGAAAAAAAAGAGTTACGCAAAGGGCACTCGTAAATTTAACATTCACAAGTTTGTTTTAATCATTAAATTGGTTTTTAAAATGAAATGTGACGGAATTCTTTTTGATCTCTAAATATTTGCTTCTGAATTATGTACAGTCTTTCAGTGTATAGAGAAATAGTTCTCTTATCTGTCTGTTCCAATAGAAACTATAACTACATCCAGTTTGTGGTGTGACCAGTAACTGAATTCCTCCATGAAACAGCCATAGCCAGCAAGTACAACTAAATGGTCCATTTACTAAAGTTTGTAAAAATTGTCTATAACCTATCGCCCATTATTGCTGAGAATATTCTTGTGACAAATTTGTCTTGGCGATAATTACGCAAGTGTAGCAGTTAGTTTCAGCATTATAATTGGCAAATTATGAGTTTTTTGGCACTCATTTAGTTTAAGGGGCATATTTATCAAGGGTCAAATTTCGAATTGAAAAAACTTCGAAATTTGAATTCAAAAAGACCAACCAAAATTAAGTCGAAGTTCATTTTTTGGTCGAATAGGTCAGTTTTCGACTGAATAGGTCGGATTTTGGCAGAATTCGAATTGAAGGAATATCGCATTTGATCGAGTTTTTCTCCAAAAAAACGTTGATTTTTCCAACAATTGACTCCAAATAGGTTCTAGGAGGTCCCCCATCGGCTAAAACAGCAATTCAGCGAATGGACGAAGTTGAATAAATTTTGATATTGTAATTTTTGTATTTTTTTCAAATTCGAAGTACACAATAAATAGCTTGAAATTTGAATTTCTCGAAAATTTACCTCGACCTTTGATATATCTGCCCCTAACTGTAAAATTTGCTTTAAAGCACATTTATGATGGGTGGAATATCGAGGGTTAATTAACCCTCGATATTCGACCATCAAAGTAAAATCCTTCGACTTCGAATATCGAAGTCGAAGGATTTACCGCATTTACTTCGATCAATCGATTGAAGGAAAAATCGTTCGATCAAACGATTAAATCGTTCAAATTGAATGACTCGAAGGATTTTAATTCATCAATCAAACTATTTTCCTTCTATCAGAAATTGCTTAGAAAGCCTATGGGGAAGGTCCCCTTAGGCTAACATTGGTGCTCAGTAGGTTTTAGGTGGCGAAGTAGGTAGTCAAAGTTTTTTTTAAAGAGACAGTACTTCGACTAGCGAATGGTCGAATAGTTGAACGATTTTTAGTTTGAATCGTTCGATTCAAAGTCGAAGTCATAGTCGAAGGTCGAAGTAGCCAATTCGATGGTCGAAGTAGCCAAAACAAAACTTCAAAATTCAAATTTTTTTTCATTATAATCCTTCACTTGAGAAAGGGCAATTACAGCCCGAAACATGTTGTGTATAGCAGCTTAAATAAATATTAATCACAAGCAGTTAATCTGCGTCAGAGTGCTCTCCTCTCTTCTACTGAAAGTTCAATTATAATCCTTCACTAGAGCTTAGTAAATGTGCCCCTAAGTGTTAATATATATGTTCGCCAGAATATTCGCAATGTCAGAAGTATTCTCACATTAGTAAACTGCTCTTGCGGATTCTCTGGCATTTTTTCTGGTGCACCTTAGTAAAATTACACCAAGGAATTTCCATCAGTCCCTGTTAAACAAGTCTGCTACCGGACAAATAACTTAACGTGGTTAGATATTATATCTAAGTTGTTGGCAACTTGTGGAATAATTAAAAAATAGATTGCTATTTTTGCCAAGGCTTAGTTCAGCCCCTGGCACAAATATAAAGAAGCTTTATTGTAACTTTTGATTGTTTTATCAACATCCATTCATATGATTACTTCTTTATTGGAGACAAAACCTATTGAATCCTGTTGAAGCATTCTGAATAACAGACCCCATACCTGTATAAGCATGTCAGCAGGCTTGATCTTTAGTGATCATTAGTGATCTACAGTGCAAGGTTTGTTTTAACCATGTCAAGATTCATTAGCAAAGCATTGTTTTTGCTTGATAGGCTGGAGGTAAATAATGATTCACCTTTTTTGTAATATGGAAGTGCTGTATATAATGTAATTGTAGTTTTATGCATGTCCTTATAATGTCCTAGTAAAGTCTTTTTAAATCATCAAGACTTGAGCTACTGCTTTACTTGGAAATGGAGCTCATTCTACTTGGATTTTTGCATATTGAAAAAATTGATTGGCAACCCTTGGATTGGGGGTTGTCCTGGTGTGAAACCACTTTATCAATTTTACTATTTTTTTCATATTTGGACTATTTATTCATTTTTTGTTTTGTTTTTGGACAGAGCCATACGCCTTTATTTGTATGTTTATTAATGATAGTTCTATCCACTGTTGGAATATAAATAAGAGAATTGTTTATATTTAAACTGCAACACTATTATAGATGTATATTAAAAGTTGCATTTTAATTTTAGGAATGCAGTGTGTCTTCCAGCCATCCTAGATACAGTATGTCTCTGTCTATTTTATGTTACACCCACATCGTTTTATATATAGTTTTATCAATGTGTTGCACAGTCTCACTGTATAATGGTGTCCTTCTAATAACTGACACTAGATGGAGTCAAGGCAAAGTCTTGGGCTGGCTATACATATACAGATCTGATTATTTTATTTAACCTATGCAATGCGATCATTTCATAGGCACATTGCTCTGGGAACTAACATCATCCTTATCATTATTTTTTATATATATATATATATATATATATATATATATATATATATATATATATATGGCACCAGCAAGTTACAGAATGCCTCACATTAAGGGGCCGATTCACAAAGGGTCGAATATCGAGGGTTAATTAACCCTCGATAATCGACTGGGAATTAAAATCCTTCGACTTCGAATATCGAAGTCGAAGGATTTTAGCGCAAATAGTGCGATGGAACGATCAAAGGATTATTCCTTCGATCGAACGATAAAATCCTTTGAATCGAACGATTCGAAGGATTTTAAGCCAACGATCGAAGGAATATCCTTCGATCAAAAAAACTTAGGAAAGCCTATGGGGACCTACCCCATAGGCTAACATTGAGTTCGGTAGCTTTTAGATGGTGAACTAGGTGATCGAAGTTTTTTCTTAAAGAGACAGTACTTCGACTATCGAATGGTCGAACAATTTTTAGTTCGACTAGTTCGATTCGAAGTCGTAGTCGAAGGTCCTAGTAGCCCATTCGATGGTCGAAGTAGCCCAAAAAACACTTCGAAATTCTAAGTTTTTTTACTTCGAATCCTTCACTCGAAGTTAGTGAATCGGCCCCTAAGTTATAACAAATAAGGGTCTTACAATAATTTAACGAAGTGTTACAGAATAAAAATAAGATAACAAGAGCTTACAATCCATGTCCAGACTAAACTGGGAGCACTGAAACAGTTTTATGTTTTTCTACAATCTGCTGTACCACATGGAAGTACAAGAAGTAAGTTAGTAACCAATTGTAACCAATTGTTCAAACACACTTACATTTTCAACATATTTCACCATAAAAACATAAATCATTCTCAGTGCCTACTTTCACCCTAGAACTGGTAGTTCACAAAAAGGGGTAGTAAAAATCCAAATGCATTTTTATACCCATGACCACTAAGTATGTGATACTGATATGGGATCCTTCATCCAGAAACCTGTTATCTAGAAAGCTACAAATTACAGGAAGACCATCTCCCATAGACTCCATTGTAATTGAAAAACTAAAATGTTTCTCTATAATAATAAAACAGTACCTTGTACATGATCCCAACTAAGGACTCCCGTCCTTATCAGAGGGAACAATTCTATTGGCTTTATTTAATATTTAAATATACTATTAAGTAGACTTAAGGTATGGAGATCCAAATTACAGAAAGATCCCGTATACAAAAACCACAGGTCCCAAGGATTCCAGATAATAGGTCCTATACCTGTATACAACAGTTTTTAGTAAGTGAGTTTTACAGAAAGTTATATTTCAGATACCACACTGTATGTTTTTACTATGAATACTATTTCACAGTTTCTGTTCCATCTCAGGGGGACAGCTCTGAAGCCTATATACAAAGACATTATAAATTAATAAATTGCAATTCAAAACTAAAGCTGAAAATGGCTGCACATAGAATATACCTTTATATAACCGTATGTATATACAACTAGTGATGGGCGAATTTGACCCATTTCACTTCGACAAAAACAATTTTTTTTGATTCGTGAAATTTTTTGACGTGTGAAATTTTTGACAAAATACATTTTTTTTGATGGGCAACAATTTTTTCACCCATTGGAGTCTATGGGCGTCTTTTTCATGGTGAAACCTGGCAAACAATTTTGTTCATCACTACGAACTAACCAAATGAACTGGAACCCTAGAGGGTAATCACATTTACCTGTATTCTTATCACCCAAGATGTGTAGACATTAAGGAATAAGTATTTAATCATGATTTATAATTAAGGATGCCAAACCATAATACTAGGGCTGATGATCCACTATTCTCTGTCTGTGTTCTATCGAATTTGGCCGTTTTCGGTCGAATGAAAATCGTTTGATCGCACGATGAAATCCTTCGAATCGAACAATTCGAACAATTTCATCTATCGATCGAACAGTTTTCCTTCGACTTCTAAAGACTTACCCAAATGTTGGCTATGGATTCTAGGAGGTCCCCATAGGCTAACATAGCAATTTGGCAGGTTTCAGATGGCGAAGTGTCGAAGTTGAACTTTTTTAAAGAGACAGTACTTCGATTTTAGGCCTATTCGATGGTCGAAGTACCGAAAAAATAGTTCGAAATTCTAAGTTTTTAACTTCGAAAATTAACTTGAACCATAAGTAAATCTGCCCCTAAATGTCTGACGATCTTTTATAGGGACAACATAGTCCTTGATGGGATCCATACTAACACACTTTATTTTATCAACTATCTTTCATATGAAGTATTTTTATTCATGGGGGGTTTATTTATGATGGATGTATTACTATGAAATTGTCCATAAGTAGATGTGGTTAATTAGCATAAATCTATTGTTTAACTTGTAAACAAAGCTGGCAAAATTCATTCATTAGTATTAGCGTCAGTTATTTGTTCATATGTTATACATTTATTATTAGACCCAGAGTCTTGTTGCACCACTATATTTTTTGGTTGTGTCTGGCTTTTTTTCTATTCTCATTTTGGTTTAGTGTGTCCCCAGGTATAGGCTATTTTAAAACATATATATCCTGCAGACATATTTTCTAACATTCCAACAGAAAAATATTCAAGAGAATGTATACAAAAAATGCAGAAAGAACAGAATGTTTAAAAATATAATGTTGTTTTTCTTGACATGTGATACCTATGCCCTCTAGTGTACATATGAAATATTTTCATTAGTAAATCCCTGTAAATGCAGGAAAACATTACAGACCTACCCCCCAGGTAAAATGTTCTTATACCCAAAAATCACGGCAACTCAACAAAACATATTTAGGGCCATATTTATCAGGGGTCACATTTCGAATTGAAAAAACGTTGAAATTAGATTTTCAAAAAAAAAAACAACCAAAATTAAGTCGAAGTTTTTTTTTTTTTGGTCGAATATGTCAGTTTTCGATCAAGTAGGTTCATATTCAGCCGAATTGGAATCGTTCAAATTGAAGGAATATCGCATTTGATCGAATTCGATTTGAAGTTTTTCCCCAAAAAAACTTAGATTTTTCAAAGTCCACTATTTGACACCAAATAGGCTCTCGGAGGTCCCCAATAGGCTAAAACAGCAATTCGGCAGGTTTTAGATGGTGAATGGTCGAAGTCGAGTTTTTAAAGAGACAGTGCATGATAAATTTCGATATTCGAATTTTTGAATTTTTTTCAAATTCAAATCAAATTTGGACTATTCCCTAGTCGAAGTACACAAAAATAGCTCAAACTTCGAATTTTTTTCATTTGAAAATTCACCTCGACCTTTGATAAATCTGCCCCTTACAGTCTTTTGCTTCTAGTTTTTGAAGGTGCCAAATATTTAAAAGTATTTTTATTCTGATGTCTTAACTTGTCACAGGATTAGATCACATCTCATGTTCAACAAACAGTTTTTAAAGGGGAACTATCATTAAAATGAAAATGTAATATAAGCTTCAGTATACTGAAATAAGAAACTTTCTAAATAAAATCAATTTAAAAATTCTGTACCGTTTCTGAAATAATTCAGTTTATCTTCACTATTCCTCTCTCAGCATCTAATTTTTCTCATTCTGTCTTCATTCAGCAGTTGGGTGCCGGATGAATGATATAGTATATATTATAGGTGGGGCTCCTTTTGCCTAGAAGATGTATTAGCGCTCACTCTAATAAAATCACCAGACATCGTGTCTCTCTACATGCAGGATTTGTGCAAAAGGCAGTTGTTTTGTTAGATTTTGTTTGTACTGGAATCAGTTATTTGAGTGAGTGCTAATACATCTGCTAGGAAAGGGAGCCCCCCTATAAGATATATTGGATCATTCATCTGACACCCAACTGCTGCATGAAGACAGAATGAAGAGAAACAGATGCTGAGAGAGGAATAGTGAAAATAAACTTGATTATTTCAGAAACAATGCAGAAAGAATTTTAATTGATTGTATTTAGAAAGTTTCTTACCTCGTTACGAGGAAGCTTGTATTGAATTTTCATTTTTCGATAGTTCCCCTTTAATAACTGTTTTCATCATGAGATCTATCTTCTCATCTAACTTTATACTCTAAGACATCTTCACATTTTTTAAAGGGAGTCCCAGGAAATCTCAGCATGTACTTCCTTCCTTTGTCCAGTGGGAGAACTACTGGGGGGTGTTAATGCACCAGGGCCCACACCCCCTCAAGGCCCATCGGCGGTTTGCACTAGCGAAAATCCATCACTAAAGTTGGCCATAGATTTAAAGATTTTTAAAAGATCTTTTCATTATTGTAAGACCACGATTTTCTTGAAACAATCGTTTTGTCCATCAACTAAAAAGACCATTTCAAGCGATGTTGTCTAGATGAATCCAGGAAAACCGAGGGCAGCTGCCTGCTGGGCCCTGCAAACACATCGATTTCACTGTCACAGATGAAAATTTTTTAACCTGGCCGGTCAATTTTCTGACAGATGTTGGACGAAAAATTGTTAGATGCACGATCGTTCTATTCCCACTAACCTAACTATAATTGGTTGGATTGCACTAAAATCGGTCGTTCGCCAAATAAAAATCTTTGCGTCTATGGGGACTTGTGGAGGGTCCCGACTGCACTCGGGCCCCGCAGCAGGTAGTTCCATTACTGCCTTTGTTCGCAGATATGTTACTCTTGTTTCATTGTGTTCTAAATTCACTTCCTCAAAAGCTGGAAGAACACACTTTAAAACATAACTTACAAACAAACCCCACAACAATAGTCTTGATGAGTCTAATCATTTCCTTGTATGTCAGCTTCCCGGTTTTCCACTGCTGAACCGTGGAGTTTCCAGTGTCCAATTTATTCTAGTCTCCCTCCCAAGTTTTAAGCCTAAGATCTTAAAGCCAATTGGGAAATTAGTTAGGGTAAGGACACACTGGGAGATTTGGGGAGATTTAGTCGCCCGGACGACTAGTCGCCTCTTCTTCTGGACGACAAACTCCCCCTGATCTGCCTTCCCCTACCTTTCCACCGGCTATAATGAGAAATTGCCAGCAGTAAGGCACTTGCGGCACTTTGTTTTCCGAATCGTCCGTAGTTTCCAAATTAGGTAATTTTGGGCTACTTTGGAAACTAAGCGCTCTGAGTGCCATACCGCTGTTGATTTTTCATTATAGCCGGCGGGAAGGTAGGGAAGGCAGTTCAGGGAGATTATTGATTGCCCCGAAGAAGAGGCGATTTGTCGCTGGGGCAACTAATCTCCCAATGTGCCCTCACCCTTAGGGTTTTTTACCTTTTCAAACCCCTTATCTAAGTTTGCATGAAATCTCATTCCTCTAATTAAACCTGAAAGACATCAAGTAATTATAGCTCCTCCTGTGGTTATAAAGTAACCACTGTGACATCTTTTCTTCTGCAAAGGCTACTAGGTTCAAGGATGGGTTGTGTGAGACAGCCCATCAAAATCTCCAACCTCCTCAGCAAAGGATCTATTGAGAGTTCATAGATGAGAAAACTCAATAGACAGTGCTGTCTCACAACAGTTCTCACGTCAGCAAAGTTTTTTTCTTTTTTAACAAATCTTTTAATCATCCTGAAACTTAACTAAAAAGACTGTAACTATAAGTAGTGATGATCAAGACTATGAAAGGCCTTAATTTTATCCAGAGAAATATTCCCTAGTTTGTGGACTTTGCATTTTTTTATGCTGTATTTCAAAGAGCACTAAAAGAAAATCCAACCCTCAAAGTGCAGAAACTTTGTCTTTTTCTGGCATCAGTGCAGGAGTTCAAAGAGAAACTCTGGGCTAAACTATCAAAATCTGGATTGTCCAGCAAAAGAAACAGATATTTGGGAGACATAACCGTGCTTATTTCAAAAGACAATGCCAAACTGCATTCTGCATGTATTATAACAGCAAAGTCAGGGTGCTAATCTGCCCCCTTGCCTGCTAATCTGCCCCAACCAATGAAAACATTTTGTGCATTATAAAAATAGAGGAGACCCTGAACTGTTGAGCAGCTGAAATCCTATATCAGACAATGATGGAACAGCATTTCACTTTCAACATTACATCAGTACATCAAACATTTACAGAGTTTCGCAACAGAATGGGAAAAATGCAGCTATCCACATAATGGCATTAACATCTAATATAGCATTTATTTTTCAGAAAACAATAACATTTCTCAGTTTCAACATGGGATATATTATTTGTACTATTTCCATTTAAATATAGTGTTAAAATTATTTGCAAATCATCCCATTCCAATGTCCCAACTTTTGTGTAATAGAACTTGTTGTATGTATTTGTTCTTCAAGACCCAGGCGCTGCAGGGTCCTAGTGCCTGGCAACGTCAGCGACTGTCAACTTTGCGTGCAAGCCCCACAGAAGCGTGCACGTGCATGCGCCAAAAGCAGGTGATTAGAATGTAGCTGGGCGCATTCCGCCCCTACCATCTTGCCGTCCTAGGCCCGGGCCTTTGTGGCCTCGCCACAAATCCGGGCCTGTCTACCTATACTTGGGATCACAGACCATGTTAAAGGACAGCACAAGAAGGGCTGTTTATCTAATTGCAGACTCATACTCTCCCTTCTGGTTTGGCATCCTTAGATTAATCAGTCTAATCCTCCAGCCTACCCAGAGGTCAAGGAAAGTGTGCACATGCAAATGTTCCAGCTCTTTAAACATGAACCCCTCTGCTCCATCGTTTTACTCAATGATGAACAAAAATAAGAACCATCCCTTCTACTACGGATAAGAGATCTTTCAGTAATTCAGATCAGAATAACTTAAGCCTGCTAAAATCACTTAAACATTAAATAAAACCTGTATAATTATTTTGCCACCAATATGGATTCATACAGCTTAGAAACAGGTACAAAGTACTGTTTAGTTATTATAGAGAAAAAGGAAATTAGAACTACTTTCTTAAATGGAATCTATAGTAGATGTCCTTTCCATAATTTGGAGCTTTCTGGACATAGGCGGAGGGTAATTTTTGTGCTTGGGAAGGAAACTTAACCCACTCCTTGCCAGCCAGCCAGCATGCTTTCATTTTACTTCTATGCTTATGTCTCTGGGCATGTCATAGAAGCTCAATTACTGTGTTTTTTCTGCTGTCCCATGTACCCTCCTATTTATCCTTTTGCTCTCTTAACAGTTCTCATCTGCAGTTGTCTCTCTCTTTTTATACTGCTTTCTACCATCCCCTATACAATCTATTTTTAACCCCTTTTCTCTTGTTTCTTTTCGTTTACTTCACTTCACTTCACAGGTCCCCTTGCGTTTTTTACTAGTAACCTAGCATTTGGTCCCCCCCAAATGTTCTGACTTCATGTTCCCCTAACTAATTTTTTTACTGTTTCCAGGCCGGTAGGGAAAGGGGCAGAAGGGAATTAAAGCAAAGGAATAAATGAAAAAAAGGTACCTGGGTACTGGCCCTGACATACAGTACATAACCCAGGAACAGTTAATCACGACAGCAGACACAGACTAAACTTTACATTGAACTGGACCTAAGCGTAAGAGGACTAATGAAGTTTCGCTAGGCAGAAGCGATTGCTAGCATTATTTCGCTTTGAAACGCTCGCAGTGCCGAAGTAATGCTAGCGAAAAGCGTTTGGCACCCAGAATGCAGCTTCGGATTTTAGTATATTAGCGTACTGTTAACTAATTTTCACCTGGAGACAATTTGCTCTTTAGTGAATTTGCTCCCATGGATTCTGATTGATCAACAAACCTATCCCCCTGCTTAAACTTACAAAAAATGGTAAAGACAGATAAAATAAAACGTTGTCACTGGGGAAATCAGGGCTGAGATCCATGCCCAAATACTGTTAATTCTGCTATTTAGAATGTATTTTTATATGACTGCTTTGCTGCTTGTACCTTAACAAACCTAAAAAGGTAGAGACATAATGGAGCATTTATTTAGAAGGATAAATGGACAAAGTGCAATTTGTTAACCCCAGTCCTGTAAATCTAGTCAATCTGCATCCCAAACCAACATACGGTAATTACCCAACCAGTACCTCAAGTCTGTTAAAGGACAACAAAACCAAAGTACCAAGATGAGTGGCTCTCCACCAGAACAGCACCACTGCACTCCACTAAAAGAGCTATGTTTGCTATATCAGTTACAAAAAGCAGAGTGGTGCAATGTGGTTGGCTGGCCCCATCTCATGTCTTATTCTTATTATGGAAGCAATCAGCGAGATGGTTAAATGTCCAATCAGTCATTGGCACATTGCTGTGGTGCTATACCAACAGGTCCGCATTACGAGCTGGCCCAGGGACAAAACAATTGGATCAACCCAATTTGGCACAGCACATGAATGGCAAATAGGCCAAATCTTTGGCTTCATCAATGAGCAGATCTTTACATGTATGCCCAGCTTTAATTAAGCAAGGCTCAGAGTGAGAATCACTTGGTCAGAATGCTACACACAATAGATGGCTGCAATGTCTCTTTGTGCCTGGTGAGTGTTATAATAAACACATACAGCATTTATGAAGTATGTAAATTTTCAGCAGCAATGTACAATTTAAGTATATGTCTGTTTTGTGTGCCACTGAGCTTATATAGTAAATGCAACAACACATATACCTGCACCTGTGAACAATGCCTGTTCATTAGGAGCCCCCCTTGGGTATGTTCAGGGCACTTAGGGAGGGCAAATATACACAGATATAAATATGTGTAATGTGCAAAGAGATGCAAGAGGAATGAGATCCCCCTCCCCAATTGAGTTTACAGTCTAAGCATATATGTGTGTTTATGCCAGACTCAGATTCTCCTGTCACAGCATCTGACACATGTACTGTCAGTGGAAGATCTGTGCACCTGCTAGCCCCAGATGTGAATAGCTAGGCCAGTACAAAAGGTGAATGGAATTGGGGGGGGATAAGGAACAGATGGGATGGGGGACAAAAGAAATTCTAATTTAACATTCAGAAGGCGTATCTTCTCCACAGCAGGAGGTTCTCCCTCCCCCTGCTGTACTCTCTCTGCCTTCCCTTAAACTGTCATTTGGCCTCTCTTTGTGTGCCCCTTCCTCCCACTTTCTCCCCATCTCTTTCTGATTTTTGTCTCACTCTCACTTTCATTCATCTTTTTACTCCATTTTATTAGCTGGCCGAACCTAATTCAGAATACAGGGAAGAAAAAGAAATAATTACATCATTTCGCATGACTGTAGATGGCTGTAATTTTGTGTGGTTGTATGAATTACAGTGTTTTACTAAATTATGTTAGACATAAATATGAATTAACACGTTAGCAATGCTGTGAATACAGTAAAGTCATTATGAGGCATAGACAAGGACTCAGTGGCCCGTAACGAGTTACCAATCCTCAAGGACACTTTTCCCTCTCTACCAGTATACAAAGGTATGAAAACCTTGGAAAACATATCATTTGTATTCAGAGGGAAGAGAAAGAGAAATTCTTTTCTCTATAGGTTTTCAGATTACCATTACCCCAATATGTTGGTTGTTAATGTAGTAGTAATTATAACAAATAAATAGGGATGTAGCGAACGTCGGAAAAAAAGTTCGCGAACATATTCGCGAACTTGCGTCAAAAATGCGAACGTCGCGAACCCCATAGACTTCAATGGGAAGGCAAATTTTAAAAGCTAGAAAAGACATTTCTGGCCAGAAAAATGATTTTAAAGTTGTTTAAAGGGTGCAACGACCTGGACAGTGCCATGCCAGAGGGGGATCAAGGGCAAAAATGTTTCTGAAAAATCCATTGTTGACACAGCGCTGCGTTTTGTGCTGTAAAGGGCAGAAATCACACTACATTTCTAAACCTGTGTAATAAAATGCTTTAAAACGTCCGGCGTCTACATGCCAATCAAGTCGTGTAAAGGTTACAGCCTGTTCACACGCAAAGACGAAACGCGGTGCTTACTGCAACGCAAAAAGACGCAAAGAGCTTTAATGAATGATACCGTTAAGTGAGCAAATAATAGTTTTTAATTACTAGTTGCTTGTCACCTCCAGGATGTTCGTCCTGTTGGTGGCAATATTTCTGTAGTGGTGTGTTTAGCAGTCACCGTGCTTGTGCGCACGTGCACTGTCAGGCAGAGGTAATTCAATGTACAGTGAAGTGAACCAAAAAACACTGATTCTGCAGTGTGGGCCCAGTTTTGGTCTACTTTATTGATCACCTGCGGTGACCATAAAAGATGCGATTTTGCCACTGTTGCAGAACCCTGAAAAATTAGGCATGTGTACTTTCCTGAAAAATTATGTTTTTTTTGTCGCAGCCACTGAACCAGAAGTCCAGAAACAATATGCCATATAAATGCTGAAAATATTAATTTTTTTTTGTCGCAGCCACTGCAGCACAGAGGCCAGAAAAAATATGCCATATAAATGCAAACAATATTAATTTTTTTTGGTCGCAGCCACTGCAGCACAGAGGCCAGGAAAAATATGCCATATAAATGCTAACAATATAAATTTTTTTTGTCGCAGACACTGAAGCACAGAGGCCAGAAAAAATATGCCATATAAATGCTGAAAATATTCTGTTTTTTTTGGTCGCAGCCACTGAAGCACAGAGGCCATAAAAAATATGCCATATAAATGCTGAAAATATTCTGTTTTTTTTGTCGCAGCCACTGAAGCACAGAGGCCAGAAAAAATATGCCATATAAATGCTGAAAATATTCATTTTTTTGTCACAGCCACTGAAGCACAGAGGCCAGAAAAAATATGCCATATAAATGCTGAAAATATTCATTTTTTGTCACAGCCACTGAAGCACAGAGGCCAGAAAAAATATGCCATATAAATGCAGAAAATATTCTGTTTTTTTTGGTCGCAGCCACTGAAGCACAGAGGCCAGAAAAAATATGCCATATAAATGCTGAAAATATTAATTTTTTTGTCACAGCCACTGAAGCACAGAGGCCAGAAAAAATATGCCATATAAATGCTGAAAATATTCTGTTTTTTTTGGTCGCAGCCACTGAAGCACAGAGGCCAGAAAAAATATGCCATATAAATGCTGAAAATATTCATTTTTTTGTCACAGCCACTGAAGCACAGAGGCCATAAAAAATATGCCATATAAATGCTGAAAATATTCTGTTTTTTTTGGTCGCAGCCACTGAAGCACAGAGGCCATAAAAAATATGCCATATAAATGCTGAAAATATTCATTTTTTTGTCACAGCCACTGAAGCACAGAGGCCAGAAAAAATATGCCATATAAATGCAGAAAATATTCTGTTTTTTTTGGTCGCAGCCACTGAAGCACAGAGGCCATAAAAAATATGCCATATAAATGCTGAAAATATTCATTTTTTTGTCACAGCCACTGAAGCACAGAGGCCAGAAAAAATATGCCATATAAATGCAGAAAATATTCTGTTTTTTTTGGTCGCAGCCACTGAAGCACAGAGGCCAGAAAAAATATGCCATATAAATGCTGAAAATATTCATTTTTTTGTCACAGCCACTGAAGCACAGAGGCCATAAAAAATATGCCATATAAATGCTGAAAATATTCTGTTTTTTTTGGTCGCAGCCACTGAAGCACAGAGGCCAGAAAAAATATGCCATATAAATGCTGAAAATATTCATTTTTTTGTCACAGCCACTGAAGCACAGAGGCCATAAAAAATATGCCATATAAATGCTGAAAATATTCAATTTTTTTGTCACAGCCACTGAAGCACAGAGGCCAGAAAAACTCAGGATTTACCTGGATTCAAATTAAACCAGTAGGGTTTGCACCCTAGTTTGTAACGGTGGTGGAGGGAGGAGGACGCTAAAGGACAGCTGTATGTGGAGTCATGAGGCATGCAGAGAAGGACAGCTGCATGGGGAGTCAGAATCAGAAACTCAGCACAAGTCTTCCGGCGTGCAGTAACCCTCCGAGATCCACCCCTCATTCATTTTAATAAAGGTCAGGTAATCCACACTTTTGTGACCTAGGCGAGTTCTCTTCTCAGTTACAATCCCTCCTGCTGCACTGAAGGTCCTTTCTGAGAGGACACTTGAGGCGGGGCAAGACAAGAGGTTCATGGCAAATTGTGACAGCTCTGGCCACAGATCAAGCCTGCGCACCCAGTAGTCCAGGGGTTCATCGCTCCTCAGAGTGTCGATATCTGCAGTTAATGCCAGGTAGTCCGCTACCTGCCGGTCGAGGCGTTCTTTGAGGGTGGATCCCGAACGGTTCTGCCGCTGCCTTGGACTGAAAAACATTTGCATGTCTGACGTTACAGAGTGGCCAAAGTGCTTTGTCCTTGCAGGTGCGCTCGTGGCAGGATTACTGGCACCTCTGCCCCTGGAATGTTGATGAGTTCCTGAAGTGACATCACCCTTAAAAGCATTGTACAACATGTTTTGCAGGCTGGTTTCTAAATGCAGCATCCTTTCAGACTTGTGGTATGTTGGTAACATTTCTGCCACTTTATGCTTGTACCGAGGGTCTAGTAGAGTCGCGACCCAGTACAGGTCCTTCTCCTTAAGCCTCTTGATACGGGGGTCCTTCAACAGGCATGACAGCATGAAAGACCCCATTCTCACAAGGTTGGATGCAGAGGTATCCATCTCCGCTTCCTCGTTATCAAGGACTGCATCATCCACGGTCTCCTCCCCCCAGCCACGTACAAGACCAGGGGTCCCCAAAAGGTCACCACTAGCCCCCTGGGAAGCCTGCTCCTGTTGGTCCTCCTCCTCCACAAAGCCACCTTCCTCCTCTGACTCCACTTCTGACACCTCTCCCTGCGTTGCAGCAGGTGCCTGGGTTCGTTCTGGTGATTCCGACCAGAAATCGTGCGCTTCCTGCTCCTCGTCACGCTGGTCTACAGCCTCATCTGTCACTCGTCGCACGGCACGCTCCAGGAAGAAAGCGAAGGGTATTAGGTCGCTGATGGTGCCTTCGGTGCGACTGACCATATTTGTAACCTCTTCAAAAGGGCGCATGAGCCTGCAGGCATCGCGCATAAGCACCCAGTAACGGGGTAAAAAAATCCCCAGCTCTGCAGATCCAGTCCTACCACCCAGTTCAAACAGGTATTCGTTGACGGCTCTTTGTTGTTGCAGCAGACGTTCCAACATGAGGAGCGTTGAATTCCAGCGAGTCTGGCTGTCGCAAATCAAACGCCTGACTGGCATTTTGTACCGCTGCTGAATGTCAGCAAGGCGTGCCATGGCTGTGTAGGACCGTCTGAAATGGGCCGACACCTTCCTGGACTGCCTGAGAACGTCCTGGAATCCTGGGTACTTTGAGACAAAACGTTGTACTATTAAATTCAGAACATGTGCCATGCAGGGCACATGTGTTAAATTGCCCAGTCTCAGTGCTGCCAACAGATTGCTTCCATTGTCACACACCACTTTTCCGATCTTCAGTTGGTGTGGGGTCAGCCACCGATCGGCCTGTGACTGCAGAGATGACAGGAGTACAGATCCGGTATGGTTTTTGCTTTCCAGGCACGTCATCCCCAAGACAGCATGACAACGGCGTACCTGGCACGTCTAATAGCCTAGGGGGAGCTGGGGGTGCACAGGTGTGGAGGAGGAGGACCTAGCAGCAGAGGACGAAGAAGAGGAAGAAGACGAGGTAGAGAGCGAAGGAGGAGTAGAGGTGGTGGCAGAACCGCGTGCAATCCGTGGCGGTGACACCAACTCCACTGTCGTTGTTGAGCTACACATTCCCTGCTTCCCAGCCATTACCAAGTTCACCCAGTGGGCAGTGTAGGTGACATACCTGCCCTGACCATGCTTGGAGGACCATGCGTCAGTAGTCATATGGACCTTTGGCCCAACACTAAGTGACAGAGATGCGGTGACTTGGCTCTGCACATGGTGGTACAGGTGTGGTATTCCCTTTTTTGAAAAAAAATTGCGGCTGGGTACCTTCCACTGCGGTGTCCCAATTGCTACAAATTTGCGGAAGGCCTCAGAGTCCACCAGCTGGTATGGTAAAAGCTGGCGGGCTAAGAGTGCGGACAAGCCAGCTGTCAGACGCCGGGCAAGGGGGTGACTAGCAGACATTGGCTTCTTACGCTCAAACATGGCCCTCACAGAAACTTGGCTGGGGGCAGATGACTGGGAATGGGAACTGGTGGTCAAGGTGGAAGGCGGAGTGGAGGGTGGTTCAGACGGGTGAAGGACAGCAGAGGTAGAGCAGTAAGATGCTGGACCAGAAGGAGGGTGGCTTTTAGTTTGCCTGTTGCCTTTGAGGTGTTGCTCCCAAAGTGCTTTGTGCTTGCCGTTCATGTGCCTTCGCATAGAAGTTGTACCTATGTGGCTGTTGGGCTTCCCAAGACTCAGTTTCTGACTGCACTCATTGCAAATGACAACGCTTTTGTCAGAGGCACACACATTAAAAAAATCCCACACTGCTGACCTTTTTGAGGCTGGCAATCTGGCGGTAACAGTAGAAGTCGGCGGCGTTGGCGGCAATGGCGGGTGCGTTGGCCGGCTGACCACAGGTGCCGATACATGTTGTTGCCCTACTGTTCCCTGCGAGCTGTCCTCCCTGCTTCTTCTAAGTCTTATTCTCCTCCTGCCTCTCTGACTCTCCGTCTCTCCATCTGAACTATCCTCCTCTTCCTCTCTTCTACTGGGCACCCATAAAACATCAATCTCCTCATCCTCATTCTCCTCAGATGCATCAATTTCTTCTAACAGCTCACAGAAGGAAGCAGCAGCGGGGACCTCCTCGTCATCACTCATTATGTCCATCTCTGTTGTGTTCTCTGCCAGAATTAAATCTGGTGTAACGTCCTCATCTCCTTCATCTTCTTCTGCCAATAATGGTTGCGCATCACTCAGTTCAAGAAACTCATGTGAAAATAACTCCTCTGACTCCAGTGAAGAAGGGGCGCCGGTGGTGGAGGAAGTGTTACGTGGGGTGCCCATAGCAGTGAAGGATGAGGATGTTGTGGTAAAGTTAGAAACGGTAGAGGATGGGGTGTGCTGTGTAAGCCAGTCAACTACCTCTTCAGCATTTTGGGAGTTCAGGGTCATTGCCTTTTTAAAACTGGGCAATTTCCTAGGGCCACAGGATAGCATAGCAGCACGGCCCCTTGTGCCTCTGCGTGGCGGCCTGCCTTTGCCTGGCATTATTTTTAAAACAACAACAACAACAACTCAGGTGGTGTTTCTAGAGACGGTATTATTATTGATATTTAGACAGAATGTGAACAAGCTCACACAGCTAGATGGGAGTTGTTTGAAAATGAAGAAGAAGAACACACTGGGCAAACAAGGCCTACAAGGTCAACGTATACACTACTACAGCAGTGGATACGGAATATATTATTGCTGCCTGAAAAACGTCACTCGGGTGGTGTTTCTAGAGACGGTATTATTATTGATATTTAAACAGAATGTGAACAAGCTCACACAGCTAGATGGTTGTTGTTTGAAAATGAAGAAGAAGAACACACTGGGCAAACAAGGCCTACAAGGTCAACGTATACACTACTACAGCAGTGGATACGGAATATATTATTGCTGCCTGAAAAACGTCACTCGGGTGGTGTTGCTAGAGACGGTATTATTATTGATATTTAGACAGAATGTGAACAAGCTCACACAGCTAGATGGTTGTTGTTTGAATATGAAGAACACACTGAGCAAATAATGCCTACAAGGTTAACGTATACACTACTACAGCAGTGGATACGGAATATATTATTGCTGCCTGAAAAACGTCACTCGGGTGGTGTTTCTAGAGACGGTATTATTATTGATATTTAGACAGAATGTGAACAAGCTCACACAGCTAGATGGTTGTTGTTTGAAAATGAAGAAGAAGAACACACTGGGCAAACAAGGCCTACAAGGTCAACGTATACACTACTACAGCAGTGGATACGGAATATATTATTGCTGCCTGAAAAACGTCACTCGGGTGGTGTTGCTAGAGACGGTATTATTATTGATATTTAGACAGAATGTGAACAAGCTCACACAGCTAGATGGTTGTTGTTTGAATATGAAGAACACACTGAGCAAATAATGCCTACAAGGTTAACGTATACACTACTACAGCAGTGGATACGGAATATATTATTGCTGCCTGAAAAACGTCACTCGGGTGGTGTTGCTAGAGACGGTATTATTATTGATATTTAGACAGAATGTGAACAAGCTCACACAGCTAGATGGTTGTTGTTTGAAAATGAAGAAGAAGAACACACTGGGCAAACAAGGCCTACAAGGTCAACGTATACACTACTACAGCAGTGGATACGGAATATATTATTGCTGCCTGAAAAACGTCACTCGGGTGGTGTTGCTAGAGACGGTATTATTATTGATATTTAGACAGAATGTGAACAAGCTCACACAGCTAGATGGTTGTTGTTTGAATATGAAGAACACACTGAGCAAATAATGCCTACAAGGTTAACGTATACACTACTACAGCAGTGGATACGATATATATGATTGCTGCCTGAAAAACGTCACTCGGGTGGTGTTTCTAGAGACGGTATTATTATTGATATTTAGACAGAATGTGAACAAGCTCACACAGCTAGATGGTTGTTGTTTGAAAATGAAGAACACACTGAGCAAATAATGCCTACAAGGTTAACGTATACACTACTACAGCAGTGGATACGATATATATGATTGCTGCCTGAAAAACGTCACTCGGGTGGTGTTTCTAGAGACGGTATTATTATTGATATTTAGACAGAATGTGAACAAGCTCACACAGCTAGATGGTTGTTATTTGAAAATGAAGAACACACTGAGCAAATAATGCCTACAAGGTAAACGTATACACTACTACAGCAGTGGATACGGAATATATTATTGCTGCCTGAAAAACGTCACTCGGGTGGTGTTTCTAGAGACGGTATTATTATTGATATTTAGACAGAATGTGAACAAGCTCACACAGCTAGATGGTTGTTGTTTGAAAATGAAGAACACACTGAGCAAATAATGCCTGCAAGTGCACTACTATTGGTGCACTACTATGAAGAACAGCAACAGCACTGTACACGTTAAAGAACAGTAAGATAAGTAAAAGAAAAAAAAAATATATGTATATTAAAAAAATATTTTTCTCGGGTTGGTGCTGCTGAACTACTAGGAGCAGCACAGTAGCACACCAGTCCCACTCCCCAACACTGCTAGACTAATAGCACTGGGCTTATAGTAGCAACTAGCAAAGTAAAAAAACAAAAAAGAAAATAAAAGCAGTCCTTACAAGGACTATTGGGTTATTACAGCAGTCAGCAGATGAGATCAGAAGAGATCAGTGCCCACAGCAGGCAGCTACATACAGAGCACTGCAGTAGAAGGTAGATTACTAGCCAGCAAAGCTACCCTAAAATGTCCCTCAAATCCCTGCAGACTTCTATCCCTCCAATACAGAGCAGTATCAAGTAGATTACTAGCCAGCAAACTTACTATCAACTGTCCCTCAAAGAAATCAGTGAAATCAGTAACAGCTCTCTCCCTACACTAGCTCTTGCAAGCACACACAGGCAGAATGAAAAAACGCTGCAGGGCTTCAGTTTATATATGGAAGGGGAGTGGTCCAGGGGGTGTGGGGGTGGTCCAGGAGGGAGAGCTTCCTGATTGGCTGCCATGTATCTGCTGGTCTGGGGTGAGAGCTCAAAAAAAAGCGCCAGGTAAGGCGAACCCAAAATGGCGAACGTCGCGCGACGTTCGCGAACATTCGGCGAGCGCGAACAGCCGATGTTCGCGCGAACAAGTTCGCCGGCGAACAGTCCGCGACATCCCTACAAATAAAGAGAGCAAAGTATTGAGCTGCAATTCCTCATTAGATTTTGTCATCATTATATCAGGTTTTTTTGTGATGACATTCGGAGCTGAACTCGGTCCGTCACAGGATTCCCAGTGTCCTGAGAGACTGACCAGGGTGACATTTCTTAAAGTCATACTTACGCCATTATGAGTGTAATGTACTGTATTTGTATAGCTTATTTCTCTGGGTAAATTCATCGGGGTGAGGAAAATATACTGGCAAATTTATGCTATAAGAAAAGACATGTGTGGGATATTAACAAGGAACATATGATGTGGATAATGAGATGTAGAAGTGGCTGTTCTAGCTTTATAATAGCAGTTTCCTAGCCTAAACCCTAGCAAAATTACTCTTGGTGGAAATACCCTTTGGAGCCTTTTTAACATTTAAGTCTGGCCTGGTTTCGCCTGGTGAAAAAGATGTGACTGTGTGCCAACACAAGGTTAACCTGTCAAACTTGCATTTTAGTAAATTAACGAAGTGACAAACTTTTGCAGAATCTGCAAAGTTTTGCAGAAAATACTCCAAATGTAAAATTTTACCCAACTCATCTCAAAACGAATGATTGGTAGAATACTCTGATATGCTGAAATTAGGATTGCATAGATCTATTACACAGATACTTTGGTGGGTGTTTAAAGGTGTGCCACATCTAATAAACATGAATTGTGCATAAATTGTTAAATAAGGAAATAGCATGTATTTTTAAGCAACTGCTACACAAACATCACAAAACAAAACTCCTTTGTTTTGATTTTTAAATAGATTTCTTACAGTATTATTGAAACATATCTGCTACTGAACTACAACTTTTAAGGTCCCCGTAGACGCAAAGATTTTTCTTTGGCGAACGACCGATTTTAGCGAAATCCGACCAATCCGTCAAATTATCATGAAGTTAGTGGGAATCGAACGATCGTACATCTTACGATTTTTCGTACGACATCTGTCAGAAAATTGATTGGCCAGGTTAAAAAAAAAATTATCAGCCCCAGTGCAATCTAGTTTTCCTGGCAATATCACCCGAAATGGTCTTTTTAGTTGATGGACAAATCATACATTTAAACGATTGTTTCGAGATAATCGTGGTCTCACAATAACGAAAAGATCTTTTAAAGATCTTTACATCTATGGCCAGCTTAAAGGGCTACTGTCATGGGAAAAAAACATTTTTCAAAATTAATCAATTAATAGTGCTGCTCCAGCAGAATTCTGCACTGAAATCCATTTCTTAAAATAGCAAACAGATTTTTTTATATTCAAATCTGACATGGGGCTAGACATATTGTCAATTTCCCAGCTGCCCAAGTCATGTGACTCTGATAAACTTCAATCACTCTTTACTGCTGTACTGCAAGTTGGAGTGATATCACCCCCCTCCCTTCCCCCCCCCCAGCAGCCAAACAAAAGAACAATGGGAAGGTAACCACATAGCAGCTCCCTAACACAAGATAACAGCTGCCTGGTAGATCTAAGAACAACACTCAATAGTAAAAACCCATGTCCCACTAAGACTCCTTCAATTACATTGAGAAGGAAAAACAGCAGCCTGCCAGAAAGCATTTCTCTCCTAAAGTGCAGCCACAAGTCACATGACCAGGGGAAGCTGGGAATTTGACAAAATGTCTAGCCCCATGTCAGATTTCAAAATTGAATATAAAAATGAAATGGATTTCAGTGCAGAATTCTGCTGGTGTAGCACTATTAACTGATGTGTTTTGATAAAAACATGTTTTCCCATGACAGGATCCCTTTAAGCATTCCTTGTCAGTCTGCTGGTCATAAGGAATTATTTTTATTAAATAATGCAGTCTGCAAAATGCAAAACATGCTGCAGTTGGCCATTGTTTTGCACTATGTTTTGCACGCTATGTTCTGCTCTCTGCAATTTGCTGCAGATCTCTGCACTCCATTTCAGGTTGCAGGAAGATGCAGTTTCACCCAGGCTTTCTCCTGTATTGGAGATTGGCGGGAGGGGGGAGGCACACAAGTTAAGGAGCAGCAGAGAACAGGCAGTAAGGACAGGGCTGGCCTGCACCTGCAACACTGATCTTTGCCTCAAGCACCAGATTTTCATCCCTGCTGCATGTATTGAAGCAGATTACGGAACCCTGGAATTAGCACCAAATTGAAGGTGACATTAACGCCAGTGTTCCCCTGAGTCACAACAACTTGAAGGCTTTGAGTATATCTCATACTGTGTTAGCAAATATAGGAGTATATCAAAAGGTGAAGTAGAGCTTGGCACACAGTATCAAACTGGAATACCAGGAGACTAATTCTAATGCCGGTAACAAAATGCCCACCAAAAAATGACTTAACAACAAACAATATTATGCTTTTGGGGTTTTTATTTTCACTTTTTTTCCTGGAGGTGATGCCATGCTGGGCTAAATACATGACAGGAGAAACAGAAACATTCAGGACATTTTTTTATTTTCAGTTTATTAGTAAATATCTATAAAAGAAAAAACAGCAGCTACATTACATAATGTATAAACGAATATGTCATAAAGCATTTTACCTTTTAGTGCCTGTGCTCAGACTGAAAACAATCTGTTTAAATACCCTTCAGCATCTTTGGAGTGCATTTTTTAATCAATACACTTGCCTTTTCAGCCATGTCCTTAGAATAAAGCATGGTTGTCTTAGCCAATCGGTGCAGAGGGTGTGTGCAGAAATAGCAGCTTGTGGCCAATTGAAATGCGGAGTAGGCTGAGTTCCAGGCTGCATGACGTCACCCTATTCAGTCTGCCCCTTTTCTCCTGAGAAGCTATGTTAATTTGCAACCTGCATTAAAAGTCCTAGAGGGATATAATTCATTGGATTAGTTTAGAGGTGAAAGCAGTGACCCCAAAACTTTCTTGACACCTTCCCCAATTTCTACTGGACAAGCCACAATTGAAACCTTTTTTTCACTGTAATCCACCCCCCCCCCTTCTATCCTTTCCCTTCTTTCCTACAGCCCAAATCCTTACACATCCCATTTCCTTCCTCCCTTTGTATTTTTACCATCCCTGATATTTTTTTCGTCCCTACAGTGGGGGAGGGCGATATTAAGAGAGTAAATAGCAATAAGGCTAACTGGGAGGGTATCCACTACAAACACGAGGTTTTTTAGCCACAAAAGCACCACAATCTGCAGTCTCTGCTTTAATTAATGGGATTTTGAGACCCCCACCCCCACCACCTCCTCCCTCTGTTCAGTCTTCGTCTTTCTCTTTCTTTCTCAGTGTGACAGTCACAGCCTTCAGGGACATAATGGCTGGGGGATCTCTACAACAGAATGCTCCTTACCCACCATCACAGCAACAATCCCCACAGATGGAGACAGAAGCTACTGATTCGAGAAAACGGCCATTAGAAACCCCAACAGAGGCTACAAGCACCAAGAGGTCCAACACGGCAGGTTAGTTTGGGGTGTAGACAGCTGATACGTCCATAATATAATGGGAAGGTTAAAAATCCTGGCTACTCAGGAACTGGAACAATACTGTACAGTATCTATAGATCTGCAGAATGATTATGAGCTGACAACTACTGCAGACGATGAAAAAAAATGCTTCAATCTCGATCAATTTCAAACGCATCAGTGCAACGTGATTATGATTACCATGCACATAATATTGTCTACAATAACTGACACTATTGATGTATTTTGATAAAAGTATGTGCAGCAGGATATTGCTTGATCACTATAGAAATGTTCCTGATATTTCAGTAGACCATAGGCTTTTAGTCCTTAATAACAACATGCAGTTTTTTTGTGTGTAAGTGCAAATTTAAACAGGGAATTTGTATTGGTTTGAGGATACTGTATGTTTTGTTGCCTTTTGTATTGTCAAAAAAGATGTTTTTAAAATGTATACTTCCTATCCTCTCTTAGCCTTTCAAGGGCTGTAATATTATAACCTTTTGCTTACAAGAAGGGCAAATGCAACACTGGCCTTCGGTCATTGAATAGAACAAGAAGCCCAGCCTATTGTCTAGTGTAGCTGAATTGTAAAATCATGTGATGCCCACATCTTCATAACAATGGCAAATTCTTATCAAGCCATAAAATTTTAGGGTGCATGCGTTTATTTCCTTATCATTACAACACACTTCCATTAAGTGTTTTAACTGCATTTCATAATTTGACAGTTTTAGGGAATTTTAAGCTTAGGGGGGTGGGGTATGTATGTGTGTGTGAAAATATACTGGGTACATTAGGTACATCTTTTAATGTGACTATAATGTCATATGCCCTGAATATTTTAGGCTTAGATATTTTGCAAACATGTTTACAGACTTTGAAGCCTATAGTAATCACAGAAAATAAGTGCTGCATAACTTACTGGGATGTATAAATAAATGATAATAATCAGTTGTTCAATATCTACAGTTTTTATCATGCAAGAGAACTTGTGTCAGTCTTAAGGTGCTTTGTCTGTTAAGTATATCCAATACAGGATGTAGTAATATGTATGATTTCTTACTATTAAAAACTATATTATTTGTCCTTGGGGTTTATGATAAATTGATGATTTTAGAGAGCACATAGGGGCGTAACTACAGAGGAAGCAGACCCTGCTGTTGCAGGGGAGCCCTGGAGCGTAGGGGGCCCCGTGAGGCCCTAATTAATGAGCAATTTCAATATTTCATAATAGAATAGGTCAGCTTACTAAAGTTTTGGGGTCCTAAGTTGAATTTGCTGTGGGGCCCAGTAACATCTAGTTATGCTGAGAGCACACTCAGGCTGGAGTTGCAATTCAGATTAATGTACAACTATATAAAATGCTTAAAATAGTTTTGATGCTTAAGGCACCCAGATTTTAAAATGGGCCAGAAACCTTTAAAAGATCTGGAAGAGCCAAGTACTAAGCATTTGGAACAAGATATTACACCCAGTGTTAGCTGTTCTTATTGTTAAGTAGCCAGTTTTGGATGAGCACCTTGGAACAATGATCTGCTGTGATGAAGGCCTAAGCCTTAGCCCCGTACCACCATCATTACTCCACTAACTACAATAAGCATCCCTTAGGAGGCTTTCCAGGACTCTTCTTCAGTGCAAAATCACCCTAACAATGGCTTCAATTCATATACCTGACTTGAGTCTGCGTTGTGGATAATCATTTGCCTCTCCATGTCATATATAAGTAAAGTGCATGTACTTCAAAGGAAGTAATTATCCAGTGTCGGACTGGCCCACAGGGATACCAGGAAAACTCCTGGTGGGCCCAGGTTTCAGTGGGCCTCTTGCTTCTGACCATTTGGCCTATTCAATGGTCATTCCCTATTTCTTTATGGGAACTTACTAATGGAAGAATAGAGTATAGTTTTTAGAGAAAAGAAACTAGGAGAATAAAGAGGTTGAGTGAGGAGAGGAGGAATAATAGTTTGGAAAGTGGGCCCTCAGCCTAAGGTTTTCTGGTGGGCCCCTGGCATTCCAGTCCGACACTGTAATTATCCAGAGAAAAGCCACTTCAGTAGCACTTAGGCCTAGATTGTTTTATAAAGCCTTTTGAAGGGGAGGAATTAAACTGGGTGTAATGGCATGGTCATCTTTACTGAAAACAATATTGGCCTTCCTATACCCATCAACCTTCCTCCCTATTAATAACATTGCCATTAATTTCCATTTTTATTATCCAGTGGCAACCCTAGGTGTTAAGTATATATTTCAGAGGAGAGGGTTTGAGTCTAAAGAAAAGGAAGCAAAGTACTATGTATCTGTAGGGGACACAATAGTAGTTTTGTGTTTTAAGGTTGTAAGAAAAATTGGGGATAGATGAATATGTTTAAAAATGTAGCATAGCTAAAAAGTTTTACAGTGTTACGCCTGAGGAGAGGGTTATGACCTGAAATACACCCTGTATCACCTACCTAAAATAATGAAGCTTTTTGCCATCACTTTATCACTATACACAGGAGTAGTAATTTAATATTTACTTTGTTGGCTATATATGTGGAGGGTAGCTAGCCTTGTTGTTCTACATTTTAAGCACTAAGGCTAGGGCCAGAAGATGCATATCATTGCGGATTCTCTGCAGGTGGAGAATCCGCTGAATTGCTGCTGTCTTCCGAACTGCGGGCAGATTTTCGGTGCAAAATGCAAAATGTTTGGCCCAGGTCATAGTGAGCCCTGATCAATAATAAATCTCCCTTCCATTGCTACCCTGCTTAACTATGCTGGCATCCCTTGTTCAGATTTAGCTCTTCTATTTCAATCTTTTTTAGTGTCAAATGGCCAGGACAGGTTTCCTCTGTCTCGCAAGTACATTTAGGGGCAGACTTATGTGGTATAAAAATGGTGGAATACTTTGCCACACATTGCAGTGTAAAAAACACCTTAAAATTGAGTCATTTTTTATGCTCTTTTTTTTCTTTGAACATCTTCTGCCAGAACTTACTTACAAAGGTCTGAAGCAGTGTAAAATAATGGCAGAAAAACTGGCGGTCACATGGTATAAAATAAAACTCAGCTAGACAAATTTGCCATTTAGTTTACACAGCTTTTTACACAGCAAATTTTGTTTTACACAACATAATAAATAAATCCCTTGGTGTACCAAGGATACTAAGCACCAGTTACACCACCCTAAACCTAGGAAATGGGATCAGTGCAGAGGAGCTAGACAAGGACAGGGACAGGTTCAAAGATAAGAAGTTATAGGGTTGGGGTGCCAAAGAAATAACTTCTTTAACAAAATATTACAGAAAAGGAGAAAAAAGGCATTTTTAGACAGATGGGGAGACGGTATAACATTTTTATGAAAGTATCACCAGAGTTTTCACTTTTTTGTTATATTACAGTAGCAGCAAAGATTCTGATTATTATTCTTAAGAATAACTCTTCTTCTTGGTATATAAAGAACAAAGAAAAACTAGGCCCCATAGTGAATCTCTCTATTTCCCTCTGTCCATCACTGATGATCAAGTGGAAGGTTAGAGGAATGATTGTGTTTTATTCTCTTTTTTAGGTAATTTCCCTTTGTACAATTAACTATTAAAGTGGACCTGTCACCCAGACATAAAAATCTGTATAATAAAAGTCCTTTTCAAATTAAACATGAAATCCAATTTCTATTTTTTTATTAAAGCATTCATAGCTGTTGTAAACTCTTTTAAAAATCTCAGCTGTCAATCAAATATTGTCTGCCACTCCTCTATGCCATGGGCATAGAGGGGGGGCAGACAATTACTTTCACATTCCATTCAGCACATCCTAGATGTCATTGCTCTCCACATATTCCCCTGTTCTCTTAACCATTTAATTGTGTAGCCAGAGCATGGGGATGGACATCGGGTCCCCCATTCTGGTGCAGAAGCAAGATTCTGAGATGATACAAGGCTTGTCTTAATAACAGTGTGCACAAAATGGCTGCTGCCTGCTTGTTATAATTATGAATTCCCAGACTGAAGGAAACAAGATTCAAATAATTTATATAGTGTAATTAAAGTTCATTTCGCTTGACTAATGTGATAAAATAGGATTTTGAATTATTTTTTTGGGTGACGGGTCCCCTTTAACTATTCCTTATCTATTTTGAGAACACAAGCTGTGCAGAGGGAAGGAGTGGGATCCGCACTAACTGAATAGACTCTACAAAGTACTAAGACTAATTATACAAAAACACATAAATAAGAGAAGGTGTGTACATAATGGGGGCATTTACACCAGAAGTACAAGAACATTAAGGATTACATTAGTGTGCCCCTTGTTGCTTATGCACTTCTGCCTTGGGAAATCAGACACAAGATGCACAGCCCAGTGTTGGAGGGTGCTCCAGTCCGTAACTTGCATGAATGTCATATCCATCCCCGTATAAACAATGCAGGAATGTAATTTTCACTTCTTGGCACAGTGCACAAACAGTGCACAAACTGTACAAGCAACAAAACTGCACAGGCAGAACTTTTGCATACATTGCATGTATATGCAATTTTGAGGGTAAAAAAAAAAGACATGCAATGGTAAGGGAAAAGTATAGATCAACCTTGTGCCTTTGCACACTGTGCCTAGTGCCTGAACCTAGCTGTTCACCCATAATAAACAAGGGCAACAATAAATTTCTATTTGAGTATGCAAACTATTTGCTCCAGTGCAAGGATAACTACTATTTGCACTCAAGGCACAACCTTCTTGTGCGCTCACATATTGGCAACCCTCCTCCATGTGGGGCTACATACCAACTGCTGCTGTCCTGTCCCCCTAGCCCCTACCAGTGCTTATTGCTCCTGCTTCTCTCCTCTCACCTGAATCCCCACCAATCCATTCCCCAATATAGCATCCTAACACTAGATGTGGTCCTGCTTTGCACCATAGTTAGGATATGTTTGATTTTGTTAATATTGATATTTTTTCTAAATAAAAAAGGAATAAATAGGGGCAGATTTACTAAAGGGCGAAGTGGTTGTCGCTAGCGAAAATTTGCCAGAAATCTCATCCGCAGGGACATCGGCAATTTACTAACAGGCGTAGATGACAATTCGCTATCGAAAGAGACTGTTGCTAGCGCATTTTCGCGCCATATAGGCAGGCGCATTTTCGCTCAAGCGAACGAATGTTACCTCTTTCAACAGAGTTTCCTTCCCGACCTTAGACTTGGTGAACCGATAAAACAAAGCTACATTCTCCTCAATCTTATGTCAGTGACATCATATCCTGTATGCCAGAAAGTCATAAAAGTTGTAAAAAACATTGACATCTTTTCTTTCCTAAAGTCCTGAAAGTCCTAAATATTAAAGATTTATGTGTTAATTTTTTTAAACAATTTGAGGGGCATGCCACATTTGTTTTAGGGTGGGCTCATGTATAAGGAATTAGAGGATCTCTGCATTCTTTATTTTGCTTTGTTGAATATGTGTAATAATAAGTGGCCACTCTAATAAACATGTCTATACAACCTGTATTCAAATTGACCTAAGTGTAAGAGTACTAATGAAGTTATGCTAGGCAGAATTCAACGCTAGCGGGGGAAAAAATACGACCCTGTTTGTAATACTCTTATGACTAAAAAACAGTGATGAATTATAATATGAACTATTAGGGCAGTTGCCTGGGGTCTCCCAGCCCCAAATATTGCTGGATCAGCTTTTAAGTTAACATATTGCCAAGAGTCAATTACAAATATGGCTGCATTGGATCCCATTTGTTATCTGGGGAGCAAAAGAATCCCAATCTTGCATAAATCATTAGTTCAAGAATAAATCACATCTGCCCATTTACCAGTGAGAGTTCTCTTGTGCTATACAATTTATGTTATTGAATGGTCCAGTGAATCTGCAGAATAATACCTCAGCCTCTGCTTTCATGTAATTTTTTCTGTTACGTTTCACAACAAAGGGAATGCTGCAATCCAATAAAATAATACCACCAGAAGCAGCCTATAATAATTTATAATATCCTTATAATTTACAAGAGGGGGTACTTTATTCACTATATATATATATATATATATATACACAATAGGAAAGATTATACATTTCAGGAATCAATTACTAACATTCCCACCGCTAGAGCACTGTCCTGTTATTAGCAGCTACCTTCTTATTCAGCTTCTTTCCAGCCTTTGGCAGCCAAAAACATATTGCAATGTTATATGTTATGTTACATATTTTTTTTTGTTAGGTTCTCTCCTGTTTATATTATAGTTTCTCATTTAGACCACTGCTTTGTTGCTATGGTAACTTGGACCGCAACAACCAGATGCTGTTGAAATTCCTGGTGTGCTGCTGAACATCAAATGGTATATAAATAATTTAAAAAAACAAAAATGAAGACTAGTTGCTAATTTTATAAAAATATCACTGTATATATCATACTGAAAGATGAATACACTTTAAGGAACTGTTCAACTAGAACTATTATAGGGATAAAACGTTTACTTATATATGAGAACAGTATGTAATGTGAAAAACTAATATTGTCCTGGAAAATATAGTTACTTCCGAAAATACTAGGACTGCACAGGAAAGTGGATTTCCTGGTACCCATGACTTATTTCTAGTTCATTTCGGCCCAAAACAAAGGGAATAACAGACCTTTCTTGCTTCATGGCAGGAATTCTATATAAATGAATTTATGGTTGGAGGAAAACAACCCCACGCTGCTGCCTGGAAAGGTTATTTTCTGCTTTAGCTGTGAGAGAATATACATTATGATAATAGATCTTACTGAGGCAGCCACAAGGGGTCCTTAGAAAAGAGACAAGAAGGCTGTGTCAGAAACTGTTGACCAGTGGAGTTTTTCAACTAACATGAGTGGTGATGAGTGAATATTTTCACCAGGCATGGATTTGTGGCAAATTTCTGTATTTCACTATCTGCCAATGTTTTGGCGAAATTGCGGCAAAGAAGTCTCAGAGACAAAAAAAGTAGTGAGAGAAAAAGTCTAACGCGTTTCATGTCTCTCGTGTCCTAATAAATGTTTTTGTTGATTTTTTTTTTTTTTTTGAAAACTCATTTTGTTTTTTTGCTTCATATACAGTATATGCACTCACAGACTGGGGTGCACAGTGAGATCTTTCTCCTTCTTCATTATTCATTTTCATTACTGAACTATTATATACTCTGGTAGTGCCTATATCTTAATTGACGTTTTGCAACTTTTCATTTTTTGAGACAAAAAAGTCGCTATTCCAAAAAAATGATCATTTGGATAAAAAAGTCTCAAAAACAAAAAAGTGACAAATACATAAATTGCTAAAAGAAACTTTTAATGAAGTATATTTCTACCATATATGTATAATCATATAGTAAGGTAGGTACTAACCCATTTATACTAAGTCTAGTTTTCAGAAAACTTGGGTTATGATAATTACATTATGGTGTGATGTTGTTGTTCATTCATGTGTCAGTACCATATACATTTGCATGTATCATACATGGCAGTATACACATATTGGATGAAAATGTTATTCCTACATAGACACAGCAGGGACAAAATACATGTAATCATGGGGAACATTGTAGTAACTAATAACTCACCTTTGTGTTTAGAGGAGTAGGAGGTACTTCTGAATGGACCTTAAATCAGTATGTTTTAATCTTCTATATCTGTGTACCACATATAGGAAGTCTAGTCTTTTGTCACAGATGGCAAACTTAAAGTGATAATTTATTTGGCAGAATTTCTGTTTTTGTGCTTGCATGGTTAGAAACAATAATAACACTGCTTTTATTTTACCCAGCAGAGGATGGTGAGTTGTTCCTGAAAGTGCTCATCCCAAGCTATGCAGCTGGTTCCATTATTGGGAAAGGGGGTCAGACAATTGTCCAGCTGCAGCGAGAGACAGGAGCTACAATCAAATTGTCAAAGTCCAAGGACTTTTACCCAGGTTAGAAGATTGGCAACAATACTTGGGACTGTGATATTACTTTGTTTCTTAGTGATGCAAACTTTAGAATATAACAGTTACAAAAGTAACGTGATTACAATGCTTATGTTAACATGGTAGCCGTTCCTAAAAGGAACAGTAAAATCAAGAAATTAAACTGTTTTAAATGAATGACAATATAATGTACTGTTGCCCTCTACTGGTAAAATTGGAGTGTTTTTGGTAGGGATGCACCGAATTCGGCCTTTTTCAGCAGGATTCGGATTCCTTCTGCCCGGCCGAACCGAATTCGAATCCTATTTTGCATATGCAAATTAGGGTTGGGGGGAATTGCGGGAATTGCGGGACTTTTTGTCACAAAACAAGGAAGTAAACATTTTTACCCCTCCCACCCCTAATCTGCATATGCGAATTTGGTTCGGTATTCAATCTAATCTTTCGCAAAGGATTTGGGGGTTCGGCTGAATCCAAAATAGTGGATTCGGTGCATCCCTAGTTTTTGCGATAGAAGCACAACTAAAGATTATATAAAAAAGCTGCTGTGTAGCGATGGAGGCAGCCATTCAAGCACAGGATACACAGTAGATAACAGATAAGTACTACTATAGTTTATATAAACAAGCTGCTGTGTAGCCATAGGGGCAGCCATTCAAGCACAGGATACACAGTAGATAACAGATAAGTACTACTATAGTTTATATAAACAAGCTGCTGTGTAGCCATAGGGCTTTGACAAAGCTCGCTGAGCGAGCGAAACGCGTGTCAGGCGCCTCTCACTAATTTTAGCTCAATTAGGCAGGGAGTTAATTTGCTGCAATTTAAGTTACTTGCGCCGCAACATACCTCACCGCAGACCCGACAGTATCACTGGGGGTGCACCAAGGGTGGGTGGCTTAATGGCACCATAGTGGCTGTATTTTAGCAACGCCGATAACGGAATCTTTTAAGACAGGTTCTTGCACCTTATATTTCCTGTCGCATGAGGGTGTTTTCGGCTAATGTTTGGGACGGATAGAAATAATGCCCACAGTTCGTTTCGATCTGATCAATGATCGCATCCTATATAATTTTTGCATTTACTAGTGAATTAACACTTTGGGGAATTGAGTGCTACCACTATTGCCATTTGCCACAATCTATAGAACTTAATTTAGCTTATCTCCATGATGATGCTTTTTATATGATCCTATCAGTTGGAATACCATCAATCTTTAAGCATCTGGGGCAGACTACTGAATCCAGCAAATAATGCGCGCCTCCTTTTTTGTAATTTTAATCATTTTTGATTTTTCACCTTTGGGTTATTTTAATACGTACGAATAAAGGTTAAGTTTTACCTCCTTTGGTATGGGATTTATGGAATAATAAATGGGTTGGTGCAATGTTTGGGTCATTCTTTTCTCTCCACTGAATATTTAGCCATAGGGGCAGCCATTCAAGCACAGGATACACAGTAGATAAAAGATAAGTACTACTATAGTTTATATAAACAAGGTGCTGTGTAGCCATAGGGGCAGCCATTCAAGCACAGGATACACAGCAGGTAACAGTTAAGTCCTGAAGAATCCCATTGTATACTATAGAGCTTATCTGTTATCTGCTGTGTATCCTGTCTCCTTTTTAAGCTTTGAATGGCTGCCCCAATGGCTACACAGAAGCTTGTTTATATAAACTATAGTAGAGTTTCTGAAGCAGACACACCATATGTACCAGTTCAAGGCTACAGTACATTATATTTTCATTATTTTAAAACACTTTAGTTTTATGGTGTTACTGTTCCTTTAATTGTCACTTAACTAAATAGCTGTCTTTAGGACCTTTATTCTTCTAAGGTTAGGAAATGCAATCCACACCATAACTAATGCCAGATGGGGCTAAAAAATCACCTTGCTGAAATACGTAGGTCAAGAATCAGTCCCTATGCTGGCATTAGAATCCTGTCCTGCCTACATGGCTGATTTTGGCACAAGAATGCAAAATCTTGTGTTGCTTCGCTAAAATCAGCCTCTGTTATAGGATGGACTGGGCTAATATTTCAGTACCGCACTGACTCAGATAGCAGGTGCTGACAATATTTTATGCACAGCTGAAATCAAGTTCAAGTGGAAATAATATATTCTCATTGGGGCTTGGAAGTTTACAGCCATAGAAATACATCTTGCTGTTGAGGCTGCTAACTGCTAATACATGTTTGCAGATCCCCTGCAGTGTGCACCTTGAGTAACAGTTTCCATAGATACTATTTACTGCCAGACAGGCTTGGCAGGATTGTGTAGGCCTCTTTGTTACTATGGAGACCACTTTGCCACAAAGGTTCTTTAAGGCATCAGCCTGAGCCATTCTGGGCTCAGATTGTCATGGAAACAGATTAGTGCTATTCAAATTTGGTAGAAAACACAACCCTGCTTTGTCACTCAGACTGACTAGTCATTGCTGATATCGAAGAATTATTAATAACAAACAGTTCAATACAGAATATAGATCGATGATAGATAGATAATAGATAGATAGATAGATAGATAGATGATAGATATTAGTGGGCAGCAAAAAGCCACCTTTGGTAACTTTAAGAGCCAAATTTCTGGATTTTAAACCAGAAATCCCGCTCTGCATTAGCAATGTGCCCCCCCCAGCCCCATTGACCATCTGTCGCTAAAGTTTTATGTGGGGAGCAGAAGAGGAGGGCAGCAGCAGCCCCAAAAATGGCGCTGTAACAATATCATGTCCCTGGAAATGTTTCTGCTTTTTGAAAATGAATGACTTCAAACTTGCATTTAGATATTCCTATAAAGAAAGATTATTTTATAGTATTTATTTTCATATTAAGTCAGGGGTGCTTAAAACACAATATTATGAAATATCCTTTTGGCATGTCAACTATAGCAAGATTGTCAAATAGAAGCAGCTTTAAGTGCTATCAGTGTTACATCCAACTTGAGGGTCTCTCTTTTGAATTGATAACAAATATGAATATATTATGACAGCTTTTGCCAGTGAGTAATATGCAGGAAGAAGCCTATCACATGCACACAAACATACTAAGAGCTTTCCACCAAAACACTCATTAAATGGGAAGCAACACTTTGCTTGGCCTCTAATTGGCCTTTAATTGTGGGTAAAAACATTGCATGGTGGGTAAAACAATGTGGCCAGTTGCATCTGAAATTGCACTTTGCACCCTGTACTTGCATTAGAATTACCCTTTATAGCTCCTTGCACATACCATTATAGCTCTGACTCCTTCTTTTGCCTTAGGAACAACTGAACGTGTATGCCTGGTGCAAGGGTCAGCAGAAGCCCTGCTTTCTGTGCACAACTTCATTGCAGAGAAGGTGCGTGAGGTACCACAAGGTGCAACTAAAAATGACATGGGAGCTCTTCTGCCTCCTCAAACAACCATCAATGCAGAGCGTGCAAAACAGGTTGGTATCATGTAAAACAACTTAAAAAAAATAGAGCTTTAAAGCTAACAAAGAAAGAAATATCATATAGTAGCACTCTTTCAGTTGATGAAAATGAAAGGTCTGCTACAGGGGAACAGAAAAATATTTTTGCAAAAGTGCCTGTTCCCCAGCCACTAGATGAAAAGACCAATTTTAAGCATTTCTGTACTGTGGGTTCTAGACCACTTTGCCCATTATTAAAATTGCCCTGAGTTGATGCTTTAGTGGCTGCCTTTCTCCCTAACACAGGAAAAAACATTACTTTTATTTTATGTAATTTCCATTTGTAGACAGCAGCTTCTTGCTTTAGCAAAAAGTCCTGATCAACTCATGTCAAGGACCAGATTGAGTTCTATGAAAACACTTCACATCATTAACATGATGATTTTACTGAGGTATATAATGACATGTGGAATTAAATTAGGGGATACTTTTCTCATAACATTAAATCTGTCTCAAAGTATCTTATTGAGTACAAAGTATATTCAAAGTTCAGCTTGTAAATCATCTTTTATTTTGTACTATCTTCTCTGCAGGCAAAACTTATTGTTCCAAACACAACCGCAGGACTTATTATTGGCAAGGGAGGTGCCACTGTCCGCAACATTATGGAGGAATCAGGAGCCTGGGTTCAGCTCTCCCAAAAGCCTGCGGGACCCAATCTCCATGAGCGAGTGGTGACAGTGAGTGGAGAGCCTAATCAAGTCCAGAAGGCAATATGCAGTATTATCCACAAATCCCGTGAAGACCCACCACAAGGAACCACCCACCTTAACATAAGTTACATCAACACACAGGGTCCAGTAGCCAACTCAAACCCCACTGGCTCACCTTACGCTGGTGGAACAGCAGAGCCAGTGCTTACTCCCTTTTCACCAGCTCCACCAGCTCCACCAGCCATCACAGGAGGAGACCTACTAGCCATTTCTTCTGCCCTTAATACTCTAGCCAGCTATGGTTATAGTACAGGGATGGGCTACAATCCTCTAGTAGGAGGAGTCCATCCAGCTGCAGTTAATCTTCTTGCTTCTTACACAGGGGAAACTGGTCCAGCTTTGGGACTGGGAGGGGGAGGGATACTTTTGGAGAAGATGGGGGCTGAAAGTCTGGCAGGTAAAGAGACCCTGGAGATGGCTGTTCCAGAGACACTAGTAGGTGCAATCTTGGGAAAGGGTGGCAAGACTTTGGTTGAATACCAGGAGCTAACAGGAGCTCGCATTCAAATTTCCAAAAAAGGAGAATTTGTACCAGGGACAAGAAGTCGAAAGGTGACCATCACAGGGCCTCCAGGGGCTACACAGGCAGCACAATATTTAATTGGTCAGAGGGTGGCCTATGAGCAAGGGGTGAGGTGCAGCAATCCCCAAAAGGTTGGGTAGAATTATATTTAGTTTGACAGGAGAGAATGTTGAGTGTGAGGGTGATGGCAATGCTGGGTCTGAAAGCTGCAAGAACTTGCAATGTGAAATAAAAGGCCAGATTATTAAATGGTTCTGTGTAGGTTGTAGATGTGTATGTTTACATGTCTGTGTGAGTGTGGATGTGTGTGTGTTGAGCCATACACATTCAATGACAGACTGGCTGGTTAATCGCATGGCACTATTTAAGGTTACTCAGCTTGGCTCCTTCATGCAAAAGTAATTTTTTTACCCAAAAATGTGAACTTTTTGATTTTAAAACAGAAAAGGAATGCAGATGGGTTTTGTACAAAAAATATGTTGAAAGTCGTAATAAAAACTGTGTGCCACATATAAACTGATAGTTTAGAATAGCAATATGCCAGACACAGGGGAACATGGCTTTAGTACATATGTGTACAAATGGTAACATGGTATTCTCTTCTCCCAATCTAACTGATTTTGCATAAAGTGAACAAGGGTGTCCACTGAAATTGTGGGTTTAATTAGTAAAGAATTAGTAAAGAAGTAAGACATTTTGTGTGTTTCTTTTAGCAGCCAAATTGATATTTAGATCAAACATGTACTGTATGTCTATTTGTTTTTCTAAAGCTGGTAGTTTGCCACAGATTTAAGATCATTTGTTCAGTAACAGCACTGGCACAGATGGCATTTAGGATTTGCCCTTTAACTAACAACTAGTGACTGTTAAAAACACATTAGTATAGTATTGGACCTGTTATCCAAAATGCTCTGTACGTGGGATTTTTTGGATAATGGATCTTTCTGTAATTTGGATATTTATAGTCTGCTAGACTCCTATATAGTAAAGCTGGGTAAACCTATTTACCATTCTGTGCCTGTCTGGTCCCTATTGTATTATATCATAATATATACTATAATATTCTAAGTACAAAATTATCCTTTACACCATTTCCTGTTCCCAGAAAATTGTGCCAAAATAATGTTTAACATAATACGTAGTGCCAAAACATAGAATTATCTGCATTAACATGATCTCCAGGATTTAGATAGGATACAGATTTTGTCTTTCATTTTACTTGTGTAATGCAATACATCCATAACTGTGGGGGTTTTGAAATGTTAAATTTAAATTCCAGTGTGTCTAACCAAGCTTTTACTTGATAACAAAACCTCACAAAAAAAGAAATAATCATGATGTAAAAAAAAGTGTTTTGGGGTATAGTTACAGCCAAAATGTTAAAATATACATAACTGATGCTTTATAAAATATTCTAGGTAAAATGTTTGGACAATACTCAGGTCTGCCTGGTTTGACAGCACATATAATACCATAATCTGTAATGATACTTAGTAAAAGCTACCCAAACAATGCCACTCCTAACCAAACTGTATTCCTCTGTAGGAGTAGAGCAAGCTGATTGTATATTGAATGTGCCAAACTCTCTTTGCTTTATAAAGGTTCAGATACCTATGAACAATGTGGCATGTGTAATTACACACATATATATATATATATATATATATATATATATATATATATATATATATATATATATATATTCTCTCTTTTTGTATAGGCAGAGTATGTATCTATATTACATGTATGTATGCAGGTGTGTGTGTGTGTGTATGTATATATATATATATTATATAAATGTGCACACTCACATACATAAACATGCAACATTTATTCAAATATATGAACATTGCTATACCTGTAGAGAAAAGCAAATAGTGAAATATACAATATTTCTTATAAATATTTTTTCTCTATTATCACACACCCTGTGAGTGTACGCAGAATATTGCAAACAAAAAAAAAACTTGTAATTAAGCCAGTTGGGGTCAAATTATGTAAAATTATATACCTGTACTGTAAATTAGAGGCACTCCTCAGGGTTATACATACATACTGTGTGAGTATCTAACACACACTGAGACATCTCGTAATTAAATGCACAAGCTAATAGACACACAGAGCAGGAATCGAATAAGTTATACTATATTTTGAAACGTATGTATACACAGAATGTATGAAAACACATGTTGGATTTATAGGCACCTTCACAACTATTTATACACATGTGTTGTATGCTTGTATACAAACACACTGTAATTCATGCTAGTTCCTTGACAGAATTACTTGCAGATAAGCCATCACTGGACAAGAAAAATGAGTAAAATATTAATGTATGAATTGGACCAGCAATTTTTTAATTTTCCGCTTACTGAAGACAGCTCTGTGAATATGTAGCTGATTATAAATATTTGACTGATTATAAACATTTCTATATCGGTGTCATTGTTTTCTGATTGTCTGAAGTTCTATATTTCACACGGTAAAGTATGGAATAAGAAGATAAACAGGCATGAACACAAATTAAGAGGTTTCTTGCATCACATAACTATTGAAAGATTCAGAAGGGTGGAAAATAGTGATGGGCGTATTTATACCGCTTAGATTCTCCACGAAATTTGCGAAACTTGAATTTCGACGCCGGCGACATTTGCGACATTAAAGTCAATGGGTGTCCGTTAATTGTCAATTTCGCTAATTTATTTGCTGGCGGCGAAACTTGCAAAATTCACTGCAAATTTGCGCCAGTTCAGTGTAAAAATTAAAACTTGGGAGGATGAAACATGTCAGGCAGTTTTTAATGTTTGAATAAAGCTTGGAATAAAGGACTTTATCACTGTCCAGTGTGTAAGCCATTTAGGAATTTGTAGTTTTTGAAGTTGTAATTTCTCCCCCTGCTACGGGTTTGGGGTATTGGCACCCAATTCATGAAAATCATGCAAGTAACTGCCGAATCTGAATTGCCTTTATGCTTTGAAGTTTATACTTTTTGCATTGTGCTTGCATTCCCCATTAAGTGCTGGATTATGTGTATGTATACCCGATACTTAGACATGTCAAGCCAAAATTATTTATTTATTTATTTTAACCCGATAAAAGAAAACACAATTGTAAGCAACTTTCCAATATGAATATATTTAAAATTGTTAGTGCTTTAAACGTTATTTGTAAATGTAATTGCTATTGAAACAGCTTTTGCTTAACGCCTGGTTGTAACTTTTTAAAAATATGAGGTAAATTCGGGGGCGACTTTGGAAATCTGAAGCGATCCCATCGATGATTCATATTTTAGCTGGCCGGAAGGCAGTATGGGGAGATTAGTCATACGCAGAAGAGATTTGTCGCTGGACGACTAATGTCCCCCTTCTGCCAGCACCCTTATAGGTATGAAAGATTAAAGCACAAAATAGCTCTGTTTATAAATTCACTAATGCATATGGAATGCAGCATTTTTCGATCACCACAATCCTCTTTAGAACAGATATAGGTACGGGACCCCTTATCCAGAAAGCTCCAAATAACAGAAAGGCTATCTGCCATATTAGCAAATAATTTTAATTAAAAATGTCCTTTTTCCTCTTTATATATTAAAATATTACCTTGTACCTCAACCCTAACTAAACTTCATGAATACATATTGGTGAGAAAATAATGTTAAAATATTTTTTGGGCAGACTTAAGGTATGTTGATCCAAATTACCCAAATATCCCTTATCCAGAAAACCTCAGGTTTCAAGCAAGCATTCTGGATAATAGTTTCTTTAACTGTACAGTCAAAATGCTCTTTCCAAAATAGCAGCCCTCACAAATTGTCTTTTGGTTATAGTTGGGGTATAAGAACTGAATAATGTCTAACATTTTATATACACAGACAAGTTGGTTAGAATTGCTATCTTCTGGGAAACAGTTTTCAGCTGGATAATAAAAGAAAAATAGAAACAAATCTAGCCAGAGAAAAGTATGAACATCAAGAAACCTGTAATAAAAAGATGAACCGGCACTATGGACTCCATGCAAGCGGGACAAGCCATGCGTATTTATTCAAAGTAACGTTTCGGGGGCGTGCCCCTTCGTGACGAGGCACGCCCCCGAAACGTTACTTTGAATAAACACGCAGGGATTGTCCCGCTTCCATGGAGTCCGTAGTGCCAATTCATCTTCTTTTTATCACTAATAATTGAGGGTGCCGATCCCTGAGACTGCGCACGGGACCTACTCGTGTTCGAGAGACCAGGGTGTGCTGGTGGGTTCTTGTGTTTCACATCAAGGAACCTGACCATTGTAAAGACATGCTCAGTGCAGCAGACAAGCGCAAAAACGCCATGATCAGTGTCTACCACCTGCTGGCTGTTAAGAGAATAACATTTTTAAATTGTCCCTTGTTTCCTAAAATGTTTTATGGAAGGCATTGAATGAAGAGGAAGTGGGTGGGTGAAATTAAGAAGTATGGCGCATGCTCTCTCTTTTCTCGGAAGTGTCTAGTTCCTATACTCAGAAAGGATCGTCCCTGTACTGTATGTTATATGTTAGGCAGTGAGCTAGTTTCTATCAAAAGAAAGAACCTGAACCTTCTGGTGGTGAAGTATGAAAAATGGGAACAAGTCCAATCTGTAATGATGAAGCTGAACACCATCCAATATAGGGAACTTCAAAGAACTTTATAAGAAAGGTCCCATATAAGGATATAATATAGTCACTCCTGACAGTTAGCTAATTCCCATCCTGATAAAGGCCCTAACAAAATATCAACTTTATGGTCTGGTAAATAGATTTATATAGAAAATTGACCAGAGAATTACATTGCAACCCATTAAGGGACGTATTTGTGAATATATGGCAGGATTAGTAAGGGGAAACTAGTAATTTTGCTATTAGGCCAAGTTATTTCCCATTCTGTCTTTCTCTACTGCAGTATAGGATCTGCATTAGGATTTAATGGCTTCACATATAGCCATTTGAAAATATAACAAGCTAATTCCCATACTGTTTAAGCATCTTAAGCTTTTGAATTCAGGCCTGGATTTGTGGCAAGGCCACATAGGCCTAGGTCGGCAAAATCTGAGGGGCGACTTGCCGCCCAGCCGCTTTCTGGGGAGCACTGGGGATGCGCAGCTCTAAGAGGGGGTAGTGTGGGCACTAGGGCCACGTGACCCAGGGGCGCAAGGACCACGCAAAATAGGGGCAGCCGACCAGGAAATCCGCCCGTTTGTATTAGGATTCAATGGCATTGTTTTGGTAATTTAACGGCAATTACTTTCAGGTCCAGTGCATGGTAGAAACTAGTCTGTGAACTTGGGAGCAAACAAATTCCCTTTTTATGGCAATTATCTGTAAGATGCAGTATAAGGAAAGAAAATATTCTAGTTTTTCCCTAGTCAATGTGGCCAGTCAACTCACCCCCCCATACTGTGACAATGGGGGGGGGGGAAGCCCCACCAACGTAGCACCCACCCCACCACCAGTGCTAGCTATAATGGGCGGACAGCCCGAGGGGGTAAGCAGGCAGGCACTAGGACCACGCAGCCAGGTGGTACCACACGGTCCTAGTGCCCATACGCATACCCCCCTCCGGTGCGAGCGCACATGTGCACCTGTACCGGAACGCTGGGGAGCTTAGCTCCCCGATAAGCGGCTGGGCGGCATGCTACTCCTAATATTCTGCCGCCCTAGGCCGGGCCCTTGTGGCGCTTCATTTTCCGAAGTCACCCAAAGTTTCCTCGTGAGGCAACTTTGGAAAACGAAGCGCAGCAAGTGCCATGCCGCTGTTGATTTTTCATTCTAGCAGGCGGAAGGCAGTTTGGGGAGATTAGTCGCCCCAAAGAAGAGACAATTAGTCGCCGGGCGACTAAATCTCCCTAGGGCCCAACAATCGGATCCTAACGAATGGGAATGGGGGTCGGATTGCGGGACCGCATCAACGAACAGATGCGGCCGCGACCCGACAGGATTTTTTGTCCCATCCGATCGAGATCTGGCCGATGGGGGCCCCATACACGGGCCAATAAGCTGCCGATTTGGCTTGTCGGCAGCTTTTATCGGCCCGTGTATGGCCACTTTTAGAGTGCCCTCCATTGTACATTAACCAGAGGCTTAACACTGAGCAGACATTTGCCATGACCAGGCGGGGTCCAGGTATACGTCAACCATTTTGTTGACAAATCAATAAGAGGAAAAGACAATTCTATTAATAAATGGGTATCCTGTAAAAAACAGTGCCAAGGTATACATATAGTAAATAAAGAAGAAATCCACGGCACACAGGCTGCTGCAAGCAAGGAACCCCTTGCACGTTTAATGCGGAAGTGAGCAACGTTTCGGGGTCACGCCCCTTTGTCAAGCCAGGCTTGACAAAGGGGCGTGACCCCGGAACGTTGCTCACTTCCGTATTAAACGTGCAAGGGGTTCCTTGCTTGCAGCAGCCTGTGTGCCTTGCTTGCAGCAGCCTGTGTGCCGTGGATTTCTTCATTGATTCAATTGTGAGGTGGCCGAACCTCTACCACTCAGCACCAGACTTCGCATCTTACATTGGGTGTGCGAGAGCCAGCTTTTGTTATACATATAGTAAAGTCATATAGTAAAGATGGAGGTACTATCTGACATCATAAAATAAAAATCTTTATTATTACAGGCAGGGACAGAACAGGCAGAGAAGCACAATCCTAGGGTGCAAAGGTGAAGGGGCATCAAGCACGTACCTCTTCTCCCTGGCTGCCCCTTGAAGTGAAGAGGACATCTTTTTACTTGCAGCACTAAGTAAGTGGGTTCCAATGCACCAAGGACACAAGAGTTGACCTATGTACTAACACACAGAATGGGTATCAGCCTGGAATTGTGTGGAAGTATGAATTTTCTTGCCGATATCTGCTGCATGCATCTACACACAGGAAAACCTCATGCCTGTCAGCACAGAAACAGAAGCAGATGGGAGCACATTAGTTTTTCACCTGTAGAGAAAAGCTGAAGCATAGCTCCATGCTCTATTAGTGACTTATTGGCCAAAGCACATTTGTCTTGCAACACTACTAATTTTATTTAATATATAATTAAAGGTAAACTATACCCCCAAAATGAATACTTGAGCAACAGATCGTTTATATCTAATTAAGTTGGATTTTAAATAATCTTGTCAAACTGGTATATATAGATTTATGTAAATATTGCCCTTTTACATCTCTTGCCATAAACCACCATTTCATGATGGTCTGTGTGCTGTTTCAGAAGTTCAGATATCACCTGACCAGAAATACTACAACTCTAATTGTATCAGGAAGAAGTGTGGAAGCAAAAAGACAGAGCTTTGTTTGTTAATTGGCTCATGGGATCTAACAAGTATAGTTTGTTTGGTATGTTTGTGTGCACAGTGAATCCTATGATCCCAGGTGGCTGCCCTATTTTTAAAATGTCAATTTACTAGTTAGGATTACCCAATGGCACATACTACTAATTTATGAAAAATGAAAATGGTTTATTTCCATGAAGCAGGGTTTTACACATGAGCTGTTTTATGCATTATATGTTTATAGAGACCGCCATTGTTTGAGGGGTAAAGCAGTAGCTGTAAAATAGGGAAAAATTAATCACTCATTAACCTGTTCATGTCTACACATACAGATAACACTGAAGATTAACTAAAAGTAGTTAGTTCTGCAAATTAATTAAACTAAAAAGGAATAAGAAGCTATGTCCCATAGGAAAAAATAGGAATTATAAAACTCAAGACTATTACAAGCCGAATTATATGTAGATACTGAAAGCTCCCAGAGACCCTGTACAAATGCATTGCAAGCCCATGCACCCTATCACACTTTGCATGCCTTACATAGCACTCATCTCAACATGACACATGGATTCAAAATCGCACAACATCAATATACATACATTACACAGCACCCCATTATGCACAAAGATTACATAGCACACAAAAATAGAGTTAAGATGACCATAGACGCAAAGATCCGAACGTACGAATCATCGAACGATCTGACTTCCCCATCTCCCGACCTGCCATTAACCACTCCGATCAAATAAAGTAGAAATGAACAGATCAGCCGATGTTCTTCCACCCACCAACAGCAGCTGGTCCAGTTCCCCTCCCATAAGTATCCAGAGGCACAGTGAATTCCTGCCCCCTAACAAAGTGACACAGTGTACCCCCCTAACAAGTGACATAGTGTACCCCCCAACCAAGTAGGGTTGCCACTTGGCTGGTATTTTACCGGTTGATTTAAATGTTATTAATAGGGAAAAGAGATAAATATATAGGAAGACCGGTATTTTTTTCCAGAAAAGGTGGCAACCCTACAACCAAGTGACATAGTATACCCCCCAACCAATTGACACAGTGTACCCCCACACATACACAAAGAAAGTGGCATATTGTCCCCCCAGCAAGTGTATGTATGTATATTTTTATTTGTATATCGCTCCTGCAAAGCACTGTACAGCAAAACAATAAATTAGAAGTAACAAACAAGGGGTGATTGAAATAAAAAGTAACAATAAGTGCATCATTAAAAATACAATTCACGTAAATATAAAATATAATTACAATACAGATTAAGTGCTCAGTGTCAAGGAGACAAAAGGCTGGAGGACCCTACCCCGTAGGGCTTACAGTCTAAACAGGAGGGTAACAGACAGACACAATTCGGAGGGGTATTAAAGTGCTGTAGGTTACAGTTTGTTACACTATCAAAAAAGTGCCAGTTCCCAGTTCAGGTGTTATCCAGGTGCTCCCAGAGGTAGTCTTTGAGTTTCGTATTAAAAACATTGAAGGAGGATCTCTCCGGAATGTTTCAGGAATGACATGCCAAATATAAGGAGCCACAAGAATGGCACAGTGACTCCCACCCATAAGCAATCCAGTGGCACAGGAAATTCCCCCCACCCCACCAACAGCAAGTGGCCCAGTTTTCCTCCATAAGCATCCAGTGAAACATTGATCCCCCCCCCATGAGCATCCAGTGGTACAGGCCCCGGAATCCCCCTTCGCTCCAGCAGCATCCAGTGACCTACAATACGAGTTGGCAATGCTCATACCATGGATATTACACTATAGATTTCCTGAAGAGTTCGCTGCCCACCGTTTCCCATAGCAAAGCATGAGCCATTTGAACTCATTCTCAGCAGGGCGCTGATGGTAGGGTCACGTGATCATGATGTCATCGAGGTCCTTTCCGAGGATAGGAACTAGACTCTACCTTCTCCAAAGGGCAGCACGAGGGGCGGAGAGAGAGAGGAAGCGGAAGGGGCGGAGCTGAAGAGGCAGCAGATAGGTGAGACCTAGGCATAAAATCCTCTGCACACCCGCATTCTACACTTTTCCTTATAATTCACTCACAGGTTTATACAGCACACACACAGTTCCCACAGTGACTATTACTTTACGGCAGCACTGAACCGTCGCACGGATCAGAACTCCTTATCAGTTACCACTAACTGCCCACACACACTGTCGTGCTTGGGTTGGTACTTGCTGCGCCCTCGGGAGTGCAATAATCTGTTAACAAATACTATTTTAGGCCTTAACAGTATCTGTAGTCTTTTCACGCACAAAATGTTTCACGCGCTGTTTTATTCCTCCCTATCGGCTGCTGTACAAAGGGAATTCTTGTGGGAATAAGCTATTGTTTTCCACACATAGGGTTTGTGTAACGCTGTCTCAAGCCCATTGCTCGCCATACAATTGCGCCTCCTTCTCTCCCTCCTCATTTACTAACAAAGGTGCAATTTGCATCAGCACGGTAACCTATAGCAACCATATTTGCTCTCCTTAGACTTACGGGGGTTGTTCACCTTTAAAGTAGCCTTAAGTATGATATAGAGAGTGATATTCTGAGACAATTTGCAATTGCTTTTCATTTTTTTACTTGTGTTTTTTTTTGGTTATTTAGCTTTTTATTCAGCAGCTCTCCAGTTTGCAATTTCAGCAATCTGGTTGCCAGGGATCAAATTCCCCTAACAACCATGCATTGATTTTAGTAAAAGACTGGAATATGAATAGGAGAGGCCTGAATAGAAAGAGGAGTAATAAAAAGTAGCAATAACAATACATTTGTAGCCTTAGGGCAGGGGCACACGGGCAGATTCAGGGAGATTAAGTCGTCTGGCGATTAATCGCCTCTTCTTCGAGGCAACAATCTCCCTGAACTGCCTTCCGCCTGCTAAAATGAAAAATTGCCTGCGCCAAAGCACTCGTGTCGCTTTGATTTCCGAAGTCGCCCGAAGTTTCCTTGTGAGGCGACTTTGGAAATCGAAGCGTTTTCTTATTATAGCAGAGGGAAGGCAGTTCAGGGAGATTGTCGCCCCGCAGAAGAGGCGATTAGTCGCCAGGCGACTAAATCTCCCCAAATCTACCCGTGTGCCCCTGCCCTTAGGGTCAGGGCACACAGGCAGATTCGGGGAGATTAGTTGCCTGGCGACAAATCTCCTCTTCTTCAGGGCGACTAATCTCGGAGCGATTCGTTTTCCCAAGTTGCTTCAGGAGGAAACTTCGGGTGACTTCAGAAAACAAATCGCTCCAAGTGGAATCTGCTGGCGATTTACATTTTAGCCGGCGGGGAGGCAGTTTGGGGGGAGATTAGTCGCCCCGAAGAAGATGAGATTTGTTGCCGGGCGACTAAACTCCCCGAATCTGCCTGTGTGCCCTGACCCTTACCGAAAAAGGCAAATAATTCTAAAACTATAAAAAGAATAAATAATGAAGACCAATTGAAATGTGGCTTAGAATTGGCCATTTTATAACATACTAAAAGTTAACTTGAAGGTGAACCAGCCCTTTAACTGGCCCAGACTGACAAAGTTGGTTGCTGATTAGTTGCTACGGGTTACAGCAGTGAAAACTGACACCAGTTTAGCAAATGAGGCCACAGCCTAATGAAATCGTGAGTGCACTTTGTACATCAAGCAGTCTCTGCCCAGTGCTGCAACTTTAAATTACTATATCCCTCTTGCAGTTTGCATCGATTTCTTCAAGTCACAGTAGGTGAGTGTATGCCTCCCAGGGCAAAAACTACATTCCAGTGCCTTAGTTCTTGGAGTATTGTCTGCGCAAATGCTCCATAGATGCACTGTATGATATCATTTTAATTTAATCCAACCTCAAGCATGCTTCATTGGAAATAATTGGCTCAATACATGCAATGAGTTAGACATCACCGACGTAGAAGGTACTTTACATGCAAATGCTCATTATAAGCAGTAAGTCGGTGGTTATCATAAGCTGCTGACAGCATTACAATGTGCTCTCTGTCCTGTGACAATCATTAAAATAGACAATGTCTGTGTGCTTTGCTCACAAACAGCTTCAAAGTATTGTAAAAGTCACTTCTCACACCAACCTGCAATATTCCCATGTTAAAGGGGGTCAGTGGCTTAAAAGTGGGTACTAATAATTAACTTTTTTGCAGTGTATGTTTTCAAGATGACGTGTCTGGGTTTTTAATGTGTGTGGTAATAGCTTTTGGAGCCAGTGGTTGGAAAACCTTCAATAGGTGCACATGGTCCCCAAGTGAGGATGTTATATTAGCAGTAAGGTGTATTTGAGGGGCACTGGCCCCCTCTTCACCCAATACTTTTTTTTTTTAGCATATTTAAACAAAATGTAAGCATAACCAATCTACAATATAAAACAATATATATAAATAATTTTCAGTGATTTTAAAGTTGTATGCTGATATAAATGCAATAGAAAAGCAGTTTCTTTCTGCCTCTTACCAAGCAGTTTTTTCCCTTCCTTGACTTCAACCTATTGAAAAATTGTATTGGTAGTCATCCATCCTCCAGCCAACCTCCAATTCCCGCAATGCTAGGTATATTCTGCGATTGACAGACTTGCAAAGGAGGAGAATAAAAGAAGTGGATAAGGCACTGTCAGAACTGGGATTTTAGCTATAGGGGTTGATTTCTGGTACACTTGTACACTCTGAAGTCTGGTTAATGTAAAAAAAAAGTTGGGCGGAGATAAGTGAACCACGATTTTTAAAAGTCATTTGTTTTGTCTTTGCATGCAGCTACATGCAAATCGCCAGCTATTATGCTCACAGTGCGATTTGAGATCGACTGTAGCTCCAAAACACACAGAGACCCTTTTGGAGTGATTATTTAGAAACAGCATGTACATAGAGAAGTACTGAAATCTCCTACAAGCACACACGCACACACACTGAGATTAGTAGCCACGATTGTATGTAAATTCTTGCGCTGACGTAATGTCGTGGAGACAACAGGCCGAGGGAATGAGCGCCGAGACAACTTCCGGCTCTTGCGTGGGAGGAGAACGTAGCACAAAGCACTATGGGATGTAAATCGCTTGGAATCAAAAGTCGCGCAAAATCTTACCTGCACAAAGACGATCGTCTTGTCACGGCGACTTCCTTTTTAAAAATTGCAGGCAACTGATCTCCCTGTGTGCCCCTACCCGTAGCTTCCTACACTAATGTTACAGTATCTTTTCTCCCCCTAGACCCAACAAATATTAAAAGGAGCTAGAATCCTCTCTGGACTGCTTTTTTTACCTTAGAAGGTTCTTTAAATGCAAATGCCCAAATCACATTTTATGTCCGCAATTATCACGAGTACAAGGATCTGAGTTTGCCCCATGAATACTGTGCTCTATTCATGAAAGGCAGGCCATTTTAATCTGGCACAAAGTGCAGCGCACAAGGATGCCGTAGGCATGATTGCTTTCTGAATGAGCTCTAGAGTTAGGCACTTGCGTCTAGGTCAATAATAATTCAGGACCCACACATTCTAGCACCATACACATTGTTGTCAAAAGTTTAGTATACTTTACTAATGACTGTTTGTTATTCTTTTTTTAGCCTGAGTAGCAGAGGGAGCAGTTGGAGACCCCGACATGTCCGGGGACACAGAGGAGGTAACCCGTTTACGTAAACCACGTTTCTCCTATGAGGAGAACCAGATCCTGATCCGAGAAGTACGGGCTCACTTCCCTGTTCTTTATGGCGCACAGAGCCGTCGTCTTAGTGTAGCAGAACGTCGTCGTGTGTGGGAGGGCATTGCAGCTAAGATTAACGCAATTACCAACTGGAAACGCACTGCCCAGGAGGTTCAAAAACGGTGGAACGATTTCAAAAGGCGAACTAAAGAGAAACTAGCACGAGTTCCCCATTCTACCCAGAGTGGAACAGCAGAGGAGGCAATGACTGCTGAAGAGGAGACTATATTTGCCATCTTGGGGCCTGGTGTAATGCCAGGGAGTGGTCACTATGGATCTGTCACACGCTTGGGAGCTATTGGTAAGTTATCATGATCTACCATACTGTGCAAAATGTTCTGCATGGTACCTGATCGAATGTATCCATTGTTAATTTCACTGGTTATTAAAATCACTGTATTCTTTTGTTACTAACAAAAGCTAGTAATAAGTATTTGTATGCTAGTTAAAGGGAAGCTATCATGAAAATATGAATGTAATACTTCCTCATGGAAGTATGGACATGTCTCGCTCAGCCTATATCATACAGTTAGGCCCATAAATCTTTGGACAGAGGCAACTTTTTTTCTAATTGTGGTTGTGTACATTACCACAATGAGTTTTAAATGAAACAACTCAGATCATCATCATCATCACGCAGTGCTTTACTCAGATGCAGTTGGAACTGCAGGCTTTTAGCTTTAATTCAGTGGGTTTAACAAAAAGATTGCATAAAAATGTTTTTTTAACATAATAACTTCATTTCAGGGGCTCAAAACTAATTGGACAATTGACTCAAAGGCTATTTCATGGGCAGGTGTGGGTAATTCCTTCATTATGTCATTATCAATGAAGCAGATAAAAGCCCTGTAGTTGGGGGGGGGGTGCTTGTATGTGGAAGATTTTGCTGTGAACAGACCGCATGCGGTCAAACGAGCTCTCCATGCAGGTGAAACAAGTCATCCTTAAGCTGCAAAAACAGAAAAAACCCATCCGAGAAATTGCTACAATATTAGGAGTGGCAAAATCATGAGAAAGAAAGAAAGCACTGGTGAACTCAGCAACGCAAAAAGGCCTGGATGTCTATGGAAGAGAAACCCCTTCACAACAGCCAAACAAGTCAACAACACTCTCCAGGAGGTAGGCATATCGATATCCAAGTCTACCATAAAGAGAAGACTGCATGAAAGTAAATACAGAGGGTGCACTGCAAGGTGCAAGCCACTCATAAGCATCAAGAATAGAAAGGCTATATTGGACTTTCTAAAAAAGCCAGCACAGTTCTGGAAAAACATTCTTTGGACAGATAAAACCAAGATCAACCTCTAGAATGATGGCAAGAATAAAAGTATGGAGAAGGTGTGGAACAGCTCATGATCCAAAGCATACCACATCTCTATAAAACATGGCGGAGACAGTGTGATGGTTTGGGTGTGCATGGCTGCCAGTGGCACTGGGACACTAGTGTTTAGCCATGATGTGACACAGGACAGAAGCAGCCGAATAAATTCTGAGGTGTTCAGAGACATACGGTCTGCTCAAATACAGTCAAATTGATTGGGAGGTGGTTTCATAATAACTGAAAACATACAGGCAAAGCAACCCAGGATATTAGAAACGGTTCCTAATTTTTGAAGGAGAAAGAAAAAAACTGGGGGTGCCAAACCTTTGGCCCAAGCTACTTTTCAGTGAGCACCGTGGAGTAATCTTCTTTTATATTCTTCAATGGCCCCTGGCTGATGCATGTCTAGTAGAGTGAACAAGCAGGATTTATTTGATAAAGTTCAGCTTTTCACTCTACTGCACGTCCGCACCCACACTAAGAAGAAAAAAGCAGGAAGATGATCACTCCATGGGGCCCTCTAAGAAATATCCTGGGTCACTATAGTTTTCTGGTAACAGTAGCACCAGGTTGGGGTATCAGGTAAGTGATTGTAATCGCTAGGGGGGTGCCTATATTTGGTTGAACCTATAATCTTTGCAAAGTGTATACTAACATTTAATTTCTGCAATTTTAAGATATACTTGCAAAGTATTTTTTATTCCGTTTCACATACCTATTTTGTGCTGTCTTGCTTTGACAATATTATTTGTCCCTATTAGTCCTACTAATCATAGTCCCTTATGTCTTTCTCTCCCACTCAGATTTCAATCCATCAGGCCCAGGATCCTCTAGTCCTGAAACTTCACTCAGTGTTCCATGTGCACCCATTGAAGCACCACTCCTTCTCCATCCAAAGGAATCTCCCTCCCCAACATCACAGCTTCACATTGTCCAGCTCCCCCATCTCACTCCTTCACCAGACCCATCAGAAGGTCCTTCACCTCCGCCTCCTGGTTCAGAGACACCATTGCTCACTTCCAGTGGAGTTGCCCATCATTACGACCCTACAGTTGCCATGCTGAGGGCCCAACAGGAAACGGCAGAAGCAATAAGGCATCTAACCTATACTTTACGTCAAAGCATGGACCGCTTGACCAATGTTTTAGCTGCCATTTTGCCCCTGGTCCCTCATCAGCCACCAGTATCACCTACTCCTTCTGGTATTCTTGGCCCTGTGTATTATCCTACTAAAACAGAACCAGAGTCTGAACCATGTTGTCCTGTAAGTTATGAGGAAGAAAATGGGGAAGATGGGATGGAGGATGAGATCCAAGAAGTTATAGCAGAACCTCCCAGGTCTCCTTCTCCTCCACCCCCAAATAAAAGAAAAAGGTTTGGCTATCTAAATCCAAGAAAGAGAAGAGGACGTTGGAAAAACCTCTAAGATTTTTTTCCACACATTTTGCTCCCCCAGCAGGCATGAGGCTATTATAAACTGATGCTTAGCTGCATACTTGAAACAGCAGGGCATCTACAGTGAGGGCTATGTCTCCTCCCACTTTGTTTATTTAGTAGTAACATTCTTCTCACCCCTTCCACACCATCGCAGAGAAAGGGGAAGCTAATGTCCGATGGATGGTACCATTTTAAAGAGGTAGAAAACAGGAATTATTATTCCTTCTTTAAAAGGAAATACGTCTGACCCCACTCAAACTCTTTCTTCACCCATTTTAAATCTGTAGATATCAAAACTGAAAACTCCTTCAAAATGTTTCTGGAAATATGGAACAAGGTGATCTCCAGCACCTTTCTGGATTATTTAGTTATATTCATGCCTTGGCACATTTGGCAGACGATCCAAAAGTTTAAACTTCTGACTTCTATTGACTTGAAAATTAAGGAGTAGGGCCCATACACAGAAAAGCAATTTGAGGAATTGCGTGGAAACTGATGTAATGCATTCTTGGGGTGATAGCCATAGTTAATTTGATTGTGTGCAGATATTGTCCTATTTGGACCTCTTTAAATCATTTTTTATTTTCCAAATTTGTAAAAACTCAGAGATTGGCAACTTGAATTACTCAAGTTCCTGACCGACTACAACTTAATGCTTCAAAAGTAGCCTAATTGCTGGTAGATTGAACTGCGTAGCATAATATTTACTGGCATTTGTATTGGATTCATTAATTATATAATTAATGGAAGAGGCTTATGTCAAATACATAATTCAGGGCAACATTAAATATATATTTTTTTCTAAATTCAAGATTGCCAATACTGGACATTCTAAGAAATAAGCTCTAACTGGAAGATTGCATCACTGCCTTCTCTTTTGTCAATACTGTCCACTATCTTTCTACATTTTCTCCCTCTATATATAGATGCCCCACTGAAAGCAATATTCTTGTATATAGACGTATACAAACTGTAGATAGCATCCGCTTCCATGTTATGTCAGATAGGCATATAGGAGTTAACCTTGGAGCATTGATTATGTATGTAAATAACTACATATTAAAAATATTTGGTTCATATCCTCTTGTGCTTATTAATTAATAGAATGACAGTTATCAGATGATGACACTGGCAAACAGATACAATAATTTTTGACGATTCTGCTACAGCATAAAATTAATCCATTTAAATAAACTTTGCTGTTTATCTACTGTATGAAAAGTGATTTAATCATCAAATGTGGGAAATCCAAACTTTTTCTTTTATGGTTACATGGGTCTGGAAAGCCATGGGTTTTTTGGGAAGCTGTCAGGCCCATCATTATATGAAACAAGGAGTATTTAGAAGGGATAGACCGAATCCTCTATTTTGGATTTGGCCGAACCCCCGAATCCTTCACAAAAGATTCGGCCGAACAAAATCCGAACCCTAATTTGCATATGCAAATGAAAATTAGGGGTGGGAAGGGGAAACATTTTTTGCTTCCTTGTTTTGTGACAAAAGTCACATGATTTCCCTCCTCACCCCTAATTTGCATATGCAAATTCCATTTCGGTTCCACCGGACAGAAGGATTCGGCCCGAATCCTGCTGAAAAAGGTTGAATCCTGGCCGAATCCCGAACCGAATCCTGGATTCGATGCATTCCTAGTATTTAGGATCATGGCATAAGTATAGCCATAGCATATTTTATCATGCAAAGAAACTGCTGATACTCTCTGTGAATAAAAGGGCACTGTAAAGCTTTTCACATAGAACTTGCTATCATAAGCATAGTAATACTTAAACCTATACAAAAAGGTTTAAGAATGGTGACTATTTATTTTTTGCAGTTGCAGTTATGAACATATACCAACAGCCAGTTCAAATGCATCATTACTTCAAATACATTATTTGAAAAACAAGAATCTAAAAATCTGTATTATTATTATTATACATGCTAATGTATAATGTCATTTAATGTACAGGTATAGGATCTGTTATCCAGAATGCTCGGGACTTGGGACTTTTTGGAGAAGGGGTTTTTCCGTAATTTGGATCTTCATGTTTTACGTCGAAACATTAAATAAATCCAATAGCCTGGTTTTGCTTCAAATAAGGATTAATTATATCTTAGTTGGTATCAAGTACAAGTTACTGATTTATTATTAAAGAGAAAAAGGGAATCATTTTTAAAAATTTGGATTATTTGATCATAATGGAGTCTATGGGAGACGGTCTTTCCGTAATTCGGGTTTCAGGATAACGGATCCCATATCTGTACAATCTGTATATAGTAATGTGGAAAATCAGTATGTAAAATGTAAGGTTTCACAGATGAAACAGCTTAGTTTAAAATAGTTATCATTGGAATATTATTCATATAGATAGCACCAATGTCTTCTGCAGTGCTTTACAAGAGATTATGCATCATTCACACCAGTCCCTGCCCTAGTGGAGTTACAGTCTAAAGTCCCTGTTACATTCACATATACTATGGGCAATTCTATTAGGAGCCATTTATTCTGCCTGATTTGTTTTTGGAGTGTAGGATGTAAGCCCAGTCCATGCAGATACTGTCCTAGCTGGAATCACAGTGCTAACCACCGCACCATGGATCCTACTGATGAATACACTTGAAATAATAAATATTTTACACATTCAACCAAACCTCTTTAATGCCCAAGGGAATTAAACAAAAACTCTGAAAAAATTAACCTCTAGCAAAAAAATACCAAAATAACCCTCAAGAAGATTATTAAATTGTATTAAAACACCAAGGACCCCAGAGGCTTTAAGCTTTTGACAGATCATTGTATTTCAACAATTCTACAAGCCCATTGCTGGTTTACTTCTGCTAAACATAATTACACTGCTTTTTAAATTTCCCAATGTGTTGTGGTATCAATGAAATATCCCTAAATGCACAGTCTGATTTTGTCAGCCATTAAGAGATGTAGGACCAGATTTGCCCAGTTTGTATGAACCCAAACAATCAGCTAGGTTATTCGAAATCAATTGTCAGATCCAGATGGCGAGTGGCTTTATCAAACTGACTTTAAAAGAATTATTCAGTGTGAAAATAAAAACTGGGTAAATAGATAGTATGTACAAAAATGTTATATTTTTTTCAATATAGTTAGCCGAAAATGTAATGTATAAAGGCTGGAGTTACTGGATGTCTAACATAATATCCAGAACACTTCTTCCTGGTTTGCAGCATTCTTGGTTTGCACTGATTGGTTACCAGGTAGTAATCAATCAGTGGCTTGGGGGCCACATGGGCCATAACTGTTGCTTTTGAATCTGAGCTGCATTCTAAGGGTTAGTTCACACAAGGAGATTTGGGCACCTGGCGACTAATCGCCTCGACTTCTGAACAACAATTTCCCCCGAACTGCCTCCTCGTGTCTTCCCATCCACTATAATGAAAAGTCCCTGGCGGTAAAGCAGACGCGGCACTGCGTTTTCTGAAGTCGCCTGAAGTTTCGGGTGACTTCAGAAAACGCAGCGTCACGTGTGCTTTAACGCAGGCGACTTTTCATTATAGCGGATGGGAAGACACGAGGAGGCAGTTCGGGGAGATTGTCGCCCAGAAGTCGAGGCGATTAGTCGCCAGGCGACAAAATCTCCCCGAATCTCTTTGTGTGAACAAACCCTAAGGATCCATTGCAAACTCACTGAACAATTATATCCCATGTGGCCCCCCTTATAGTCGCTGAATAACTCAGAGAGCTGAAAAGCAAGAAGTAGTGTTCTGGCTATTATGTTAGACATCCAGTCACTCCAGCCTTTATACATTACATTTTTGGCTAACTAACTATAATAGAAACATTATTTGTTTTATTGTTTTGCACAGCCTATTTACCCAGTTTTTATACTGAACTGTTCCTTTATGGTCAGTGTGTGTATGAGGAAATGTTCTGTATCAGGTTTTCTGCACTTAAATACCTGGCGGTTTAGGTTCATTGACCAACCATGCCAAACAGGAGCTGGAGCAAACAGATCTTTGCATGTAGCATTCAAATTAAAGGGTTGGTTCATCTTTAAGTTAACTTTTAGTATGTTTTAGAATGGCCAATTCTAAGCAATTTTTCTATTTGCCTTCATTTTTTATAGTTTAAGAATGATTTGCCTTTTTTCTTCTGAATCTTTCCAGCTTTCAAACGGGGGGGTCACTGACCCCATCTAAAGAACACATGGAAGACTACAAATTTATTGGTATCGCTAGTTTTTATTACTCCTCTTTCTATTCAGACAATCTCCTTTTTATATCCCAGTCTGTTTTTCAAATCAGTGCATGGGTCATTTGAAAGCTAAAAAAAACAGAAATAATAAAAAATGAAAACCAATTGCAAATCATCTCACAATATCACATCATACTAAGGGGCAGATTTATCAAAGGCCATGGTGAATTTTCGAATAAAAAAAATCGAATTTTTAGCTATTTTTTGTGTATTTTGACTAGGGAGTAGTCCAAATTCGATTCGAAATTGAAAAAAATTTGAATATCGAAATTTATCATGTACTGTCTCTTTAAAAATTCACCATCTAAAACCTGCCGAATTGCTGTTTTAGCCTTTGGGGGCCTTCTAGAACCTATTTGGAGTCAATTCGTGGACTTTGAAAAATCAAAGTTTTTTTGGGAGAAACTTCAAATTGAATTAGATTGGATGTGCTATTAATTAGACTTGAATTAGGCCGAATACGTACCTATTTGATCGAAAACGGACCTATTCGACCCAAAAAAACTTCGACTTAATTTTGGTTGGTCTTTTTGAATTAGAATTTCGAGGTGTTTTCAATTCAAAATGTGACGTTTGATAAATATGCCCCTTATAGTTAACTTGAAGAAGTGTGGTCTATCTTCTGCCTGATTACTAGTGATCGGCGATTCGCCGCCAGCGAATAAATTCACGAAACGCTCGCGAAAATTCGCCAGCGTCAAAAACGTGACGCCGGCACCATTCCGCTAATTTTCCGCTGTTTCGCGAAATTCGCACATTTTTCAGCGAAACGGCACAAATTCGTCCATCACTACATATGCCTGAGATTCAGAAGTTACTTTCTGTCCATACTGTTATCATAACACTAAATCAGACTTTGGCACTGCAGCCTTGTGGAAAACAAGTTGGCTATGAACTTTGTTTCATAGAGAGGTGTGTTTCAGTACCCACCTACCCCTCCTCTCTACATGTATTTCATTGATATGAAAGGGGACATGGGGCTGGAGAAAATAGAAAAAGGCTAAATAAAGTACATGGGACATTAGATAATAGTATAGGTATGTGACCTGTTATCCAGAATTCTCGGGATAATGCATCTTTCCGTAATTTGGATTGTCATACCTTTAAGGCCCCCAAACAAGGACCGATAAAAGCTGGCGACAGAGCGAGTCGGCAATTTACTGGCCCGTGTGTAGACCCATCCGACGGGCTTCCCCAATCAATGTCGATCGGGCCGGTACAAAATCCTGCCGGATTGCCGCTGTATCTGTTCGTTGATGCGGTCCCGCGATCCCCCGCCCGTATAGCCTCCATTCTGATCCGATTGTTGGACCCTGGAACATGACTTATCAGTACCTAGACATACTCTTTTATGTGTGAACAATAACAAGCCTCATATACAGTTGTTCAGAATAATAGCAGTGTGTTTAAAAAAAAAAAGTCAACAAAACTCGAAATCCTTATACAGGTATGGGATCCATTATCCGGAAACCTATTATACAGAAAGCTCTGAATCACGGAAAGACCATCTCCCATAGACTCCATTATGACCATATAATCCAAATTTTTAAAAATGATTTCCTTTTTCTCTGTAATAATAAAACAGTAACTTGTACTTGATCCAAACTAAGATATTATCAATCCTTATTGGAGGCAAAACCAGCGTATTGGTTTTATTTAATGTTTACATTTTTTTTAGTAGACACGAAGATCTCTTATCTGAAAAGCACCAGGTCCCAAAGATTCTATATAACAGGTTCTATACCTGTAATAGGTTTTATTCCCATACACACCGAAGCACTGGGAACACTGCACATTCTATTCCAAATCAAAACAAGAAGAAAAATGTATCAAATTATGTTTTTCCTTTACCGAAAGTGAAGAAAAGGGAATATGAGGCTGCCAAAAATAGCAGTGTTTGCTTTATTACAAACTCAAACATTCAGGGGCAGATTCACTAAGCTCGAGTGAATGGTTTGAATACAAAAATATTCGAATTTCGAAGTAGTTTTTTGGGTACTTCGCCCATCGAATTTGGTCAAATTCGATCTAATGGAACGATTTTTATTCTATTTTTTTTGCGCAAAAATCCTTCGAATTCGATATTCGAAGGATTTTACTTCGAGGGTCGAATTCGAGGGTTTTTTAACCCTCAAAATTCGACCCTTGATAAAATCTGCCCCTCACTGTATAAACTGAAAAAAAATTTCAAGATTTTGCTTCCCTTTGAATCACTGAACTAATATTTAGTATAATCAGTGTTTCTGAGAACTGCTGCACATCTGTGTTACATGGAGTCCACCAACGCATGCACCCTATTCTTTAGAATCTGATGCAGGGCACTGAGGGAGCCGTGGAGCTACTTTCCTCTGCATCAACAGGCACAGCAGAGCTGCAATTGGAACAAGAGGACAGTGGATGCAAGTGCAACTATACAAAAGTGCAAGTCATAAATGAATCCTTATATGTAGTGACCCGATACTGGCAGTTACTGTATAAACACTGTATAAATTGATTAGTTGATCCTGGCTTACTGCTCTATTGCATGTGCATTCACTTCACCCGTTCACCCAGAGTTTGGTTGTGTTTTGAATTTCTTCACCGGTAATATATGCCATATCGCCGTGTCTATTCCAGCTTTCACTGTCATGGTGTCCAATTGATGTCTGTGAAAGCATTTTTCTTTATACATTGATATTAGGCTCTTTTGAAGTCCCAAATATTTTAATTTTTTTGTTACACTTGGAATGCAAACAAAATGCTGAAGTTACATCTGATTTGATAGGGTGTAGAGTAATAACCTAATATAGAAGTGTACAACATAAACTGAATTTAGTTCTGCATGAGTCTCAAGGCTGTTTTTGTTTTCCAACCCCCATAAAAAGGCATTTGTGTGAAGAATTCCCATGTGCAACTGGGTATTAAAAAGATACTTACACCAGAAATTAAACCATTTTTAACATCTATCATAACATTGTCTTTTTTTTCTGCTATTTATAATTTTCCATAAAATGATTTGCCTGATGCTTTCACATTACCTGATCTGATCCCCCATGTTCCTCTATGAGGGGGCTGCCATAGTTGTACAGCAGTAGTCTATCAGTAGTAGAATCTCTAACCTACAGTCAATGTATATTTATCAAAAAGTGAAGTTAGAGGAAAATATTGGTACAAAAACACTAAAAAGACGACTTGCAGATTTATCAAGGGTCGAATTTAGAGTTCATGGGAACTTGTAAAAACTCCCATAAACTCCCGTGAACTCGAAGTTGGAATAAAAAAAATTTGAATTTCTCAAATTCGGGTGAATGGGATCGACTCGAATTCGATTTCTTTTCTTCGAAATAAACTAAATTTTCAGGAAGGTTGCAAACAACTCCAAATTGATCCCAGGACGTCCCCCATAGGCTAAAACAGAAATTTGCCAGGTTTAAGGTGGTGAATAGTCGAATTTGAATTCTTAAAGGGCCAGTATATGATACATTTAGAAATTTGATTTTTTTTTTCTGTAAAAAGCAGGGGAGAGGTGAAGGAATGCACGCAGGGATTTAGGAGGGGTCTTCTTTCGGTTTTAGATTTATCGCTGACCAGTGTGCTGCTGTGCTGCAGTCCCTCACTCGACTGCTCTTAAGGTGGCCATACACAGAGAGATCCGCTCGTTTGGCGATGTCGCCAAAGGAGCGGATCTCTCTCCGATATGCCCACCTTGAGGTGGGTAATATCGGGCTGATCCGATCGTGGGCCCTAGGGCCCAACGATCGGATCCTAACTAACGGGAACAGGCGGTCGAATCGCGGGACCGCATCAACGAACAGATGCGGCCGCGATCCGACAGGATTTTTAGTCCCATCCGATCGAGATCTGCCCGACTTTCCTTTACAGAAATAAATGATGCCAAAGAAGTTACACTGCTTGCAGCCAAAACTAACGTCTGGTTTAAAAGGCTGGCAAGGAGAAGATGTTGAGCAACGCACATCAGATCTTGCAGTCACCTTTTCTTTTTATTAAACATTAATCATAGTACCATTTCTGAGAGATGGATCTGCAGGTGGAGGGGATTTTGAACTTTTGAAAATTAGTGGCATATTTATCAAAGGTCGAACTTTGAATTGAAAAAAACTTCGAAATTCAAATTCAAAAAGACCAACCTAAATTAAGTTGAAGTCTTTTTTGGGATCGAATAGGTCCATTTTCGATCAAATAGGTCCATATTCGAATCGTTCAAATCGAAGAAACAGTGCATTCAATTCAAAGTTTTTCAAAGTCCACTAATTGACTCCAAATAGGTTCTAGGAGGTTCCCCATAGGCTAAAACAGCAATTCGGCAGGTTTTAGATGGCGAATGGTCGAAGTCGAATTTTTAAAGAGACTGTACATGAGGAATTTAGATTTTTTGCAAATTCAAATCAAATTTGGACTATTCCTTAGTCGAATTACACAAAAAAAACAAAAATTCAAATTTTTTTCATTCGAAAATTCATCTAAACCTTTGATAAATCTGCCCCTAATTGAATTTTAACTAATCCCAAATCAAATTTCACAAAAAAAACTCAAGAATTTAAATTCGAATTTTCACTTCTGCCCCTTAATTTCACCAGCCCCAAGTTTGCACAAAAAAAATCTTTTCTTCTTGGTGAAATTGGGAGTAAAAGCTCTAATGACAGCAGAGGACGGTCTGCAAAAAGTATTTTTTTTAGTTCATGGCACATGAGCACTGAGCTACTATTATAAATGAAGTCTGAGGAAACATTGGGATCTGAGGTGTGAGAGAGCTTCGTGAGCAACTAACACGAAACAAAAAGTTTGTTTCTGTTCTCTACCACAGGTAGGCGGTGCGAGCAAAATCTGAGCGTAACAACATTGTCACGCCCACAAGGAAGCTACGTGATGCGTCACTGCAATTATGCGTAGTCGTGACGTCAGTCTCGCGTGATGAGACTTGGCGCCGGGATTTTGTGAAAGATAGGAACAGGAGGTTTTGCGGGGAACAGAAGCTGTAAGTAGCTTTCTTGGACTGTGTTAGTAAAAGCGGGACTTGGATTAGATATTATCAAATAGATTGTCTCTGGTAACAGTGATGGAGAAAGCTTTTTATATGGGGGGTTGCTATGGTTTATATATATATATATATATATATACACTTAAAATCCTTTTTAGTTTGTGCCGGGTAAGGTTTTAAAAACCAGACACAATGTTATTATAGTGTGTGGACATCAGTGGAGCAGAGGAGGGAGGCCGGGGAAATAAATGCACAACATGGACAGTAAAACATTGAATAGTAGAAAAGGTGACAGGCCATGTTGGGATGCAAGGTGGGGGAATGCTTGGAAAGCTTTACGAGGTGCTGAATAAGATGGCAGGCTTTAAAGGCAAACAAAATCCCATTTTTGCTTTCTTTAATGAAAAAGAAACATATCTCCAATATACTTTCATTAAAAAAATCTGTACCGTTTTTATAAGAAACCTGACTGTATGCAGTGAAATTCTCCCTTCATTTACTGCTGTGGATAGGAATTGTCAGACGGTCCCTAACTGCTGAGCAGGGAAACAATCATACTTATGAACAGCAGGGGGAGCCCCCACCTTACTTCCCAGCCATGCAAAACTGGAGGAACTTTGTTTCCCTGTAGAGCAGTGGACGAATTTGTAGAGATTTGTATTGGGTTTTATGTTTGCCTTTAAATCCCCTTTACTGTTTCCAACTCCAGCTGAAGGGACAAAGATCAAGGAGCCAGGTTTAAACAGATAAACTGGGATTCTATTTGGAGGATTATTTTGCTGCAGCCACAGGTTCTGCAGAGGACCCAGTGCAGTCTGTATATTCTGATTATTAATCAGTCTTGCTGTATCGGCTTCTGGCAGATCTTATTTCACTTGTGCTGTTTTGATAATGTAGGACGACCCCCAAAGCTGGCCATAGACACAAAGATCAGATCGTACGAATCGAGGATTCGTACAATTTTCAGACTGTGTGCGGAGAGTCCCGAAATTTTCGTCCGACGGAGATCGATCGTTTGGTCGATCGGACAGGTTAAAAGATTTCTGTCGGCTGCCAATTTTTCAGAGGGAGACTGTCACTAGCGTGGTCAGACATAACTTTCGTACAATTGCTGTCAGGGGCAGGACATCGGCTGATCTTTTGTACTTTATTTGATCGGAATGGTTAGCGGCAGGTCGGGAGATGGGGGAAGTCCAATCGTACGATGATTCGTACAAACGGATCTTTGCATTTATGGCCAGCTTAAGCAGCCCAGACCACATTGAGCATGTGCACAGCCTATAGGCTGCTCTCAAGTAGAAACTTCAAATATGACTGTTGCATTCTATGTTTAGGTAGAAGTTGTCGACCAACCGGTGTTTGGTCTGTCTTTGGTATGGCTGTGGCGTGAGTCTTGGAGAATAATATTCCACAGGGAACACAGTTGTTTATTCTCGTGTAAAGGGAACTGGTAAAGGTTAGTATATATTATTAATATAATTGCAAACTGGTAAATTTAAAATATATGAAATATTAACAGAAACCGTTTAATATGGTTAAAGTGTTGAATTTAAAATAAGTGAAGAGCGTTAACTAAGTAGATATTAATAAATCCTGGGTTTTAACCAATCCCTTCAAGGCATGGCTTTATGCCATTGACGGCATCTAGTGACTGGAACTAACCACAACTTCCCTATGATAGAGGCCACTCTATAGCTTCTCCTAATACCTGTCGGATCAGGATCCTATTCATTTTAATCAGCTATAGTTTAATTTTTTTTTAAAAATGTTTAGAAGGTGACAGATGGACCTTGTTATAAATAATGGACTTATAGCACCTATTTTGCAAAGCATGCTTAAATGCAGATCATAGCTGTATCACCACAAACTGAATTTTGATTCAGTTTACAGAAATTTACTGTTACCAAAAAGGTTCCTTTTATACCTTCCCTTCTTGTTATTAATGGCATATAAATAAAAGGCTGCGATCAGTTTTAGACTTATACTCCAGATCTGGTTATTGGAGTTTCTATTCACCTGATTATACGTGCACAGCATAAGCATATTTGGACTCCTTTATTGGGTTCAATTACATTTTAAATCCCTTTTGTTAACCCTTATCTTTATTTCAGTCATGGCGGTCAGTATGGCATCCCAATTCTTCTCCCAAGAGGAGGGGACATCAGAAGTTGTATCCACATCTGAGAGGGTAAGCGTGTACTGTAGAAACCGGATGTATCGTTGGAATTATAAAGGCAAAGAAAGTTGTGATGCATTTCTCATCTTCTGGTACCTTGTAATTTTTTTAAAGTTCAGTTTAAAGGGGGTTATTTACTAAAACCCGAATGCAAAAATCACAAAAAATTAGTGTTTTTTTTTTTTTAATTAAATCGGACTTTCAAAAAAAAAAAACACAAATTTTTCGGAATTTAATAAACCCAGAGGATGGAAAAGTCTGAATCAGAAAATCAGGCATCTCTGGCCTGTCGAGGCTGCATATAAGTCAATTGGAGAAGTCCCAATGATTTTTTGATGTGCGCTGGGTTTTGTGCAATACCCCAACGTTTTCTGAGTTTTCAGGCAAAAATCAAAGTTTTTGGGTCAGAAATAATCCGAAGAAATGGTAAAATCGGATGTAAAAGCAAAGCAAATTGAGTTTGTAGAAGAAAATATTGAGATAGATTCGGCCTTAAATAAATAAATAACCCCATAAGTGTTTTGAATCTCAGCCTGTAACAGTCAAATTGGTCAGTTTTTGATTCTACCTCTTGTAGAGTAACTGGCAAATTGCAAAACTTTTTGTATCTAAATCCAAATCAGTATGTCGGAGGGCTTAGTGAGGTCATGGCAGACAGTCGGTCACCTATAGCAACAAGTCAGCAAGTATCTTTTACAGTCACCTTCATAATAGAAAACCTTTTATTTGTTGCTATGGGCTACTGCACCTTGGCAAACTTTGTGCCATTACTATGGGGAATAGTCGCTTACTGGATTATGAACTCAAAACTAATAAAATAATATTTTATCTTAGGTTGTGGAATTATTGAATATGGCTGCTCTTGCTACAAATGATACAAAAATTACCATGCTCAAACAGGTGAGAATCCATTCTTTATATCCTATTATCTAAAATAATAATACGCCAAAAGCAGAGAGAACTCAAATGTACCAATTTTATTCACAGGTTCAAGAACTAATCATAAACAAGGATCCCACTTTGCTGGATAACTTTCTTGATGTAAGTGGAAGTTCTAGGTGTGGTAAGCTGTTGCATTTTAAACTTTTAACAATCAATAGTTTCATTTTCGTTACATCATTTTTTTGTTCCTGTTTGTCTAGGAAATAATTGCTTTTCAAGCAGACAAATCTGTAGAAGTCCGAAAAATTGTGGTGAATTTCATAGAAGAAGCTTGGTGAGTTAAGAGGGGAATAGAAAGACTTTTTTTTTTTTTTTTTTTTTTAAAACAACCCAAAAACATGGCATCTTCCAAAAATATCCTATATTTTGGACATAACTGCATCTGATTTGGTTAAACAGGTTTAAAACCATATATGATACATATGAAATAATATTCCTTTCCATTAGTATATGAAAAAGAATCTTTCATCTAAAGAATTTTAAAAGTACCTTTTACTTAGACACTGGGCATCCTCAAAGGGGTTGCTGCAAAAGTATTGGTTAGTTGCATATGAGTCAACTGGGGGGGGGGGACTAGGGGCATATTGGTATATTGCAAAAAGCCCTTGTATAAATATATGTAATGCTACATATACCTAAGCAAAATTTACTGATACAAATGTAAAGGTATTTACACCAAAAATCTATAAATCAAAATGCTTATTGAAACAGCTAAGAAAATATTGTATAATTGGTAATATATATTTACAATACTCACATAGCCTTGTTGGGAGAGATCGGTGCAAAGTCCCTAAGGTGACTTCATTTGGTTTTTATACAGTTGTATTAATGGCTATCAAAAGTTAAGTAATCATTTTGTTAAGCTCAGTTTTTAAGTTTTTAGTTTTCTACATTTTTTTATATTTATCTCCCCCCCCCCCGCTTATGTTACTGTATATCAAGTAGGGATGCACCGAATCCACAATTTGGGATTCGGCCGAATCCCTGAATCCTTTGTGAAAGATTCGGCCGAATACCGAATCTGAATCATAATTTGCATATGCAAATTAGGGGCAGGAAAGAAAGAAGAGGAAAAAATAATTTTTTCGTGGCGAAAAGTCACATGATTTCCCTACACGCCTCTGTTTTACATATGCAAATTCGGATTCGGTTCACCAAACATAAGGACTCGGCCGAACCCAAATCCTGCTGAAAAAGGCAGAATCTCGAACCAAATCCTAGATCAGGTGCATCCCTAATATCAAGCAAATATATAATTATGTTAAAAAGATTTTTACTCAATCACATTCAATTGTTTAGGTGAGCATTTTACAGTATCTCCATTTAATAAACCATGATAGCTCTTTCAAACATCATTTAGGACAATTGATTTATATTTAGTGCTTGTTTTCCCATTGGCCATTTTTATTTCAAGTAGATTTGACATTGATAATTGTAGAAATGTTTGCACTTACTTGGCTTCAATCCACTCTTTCCAGTAAACTGGATAACGAGCTTCTCATTAAATTAATTGCCAACCTCCATATGCTGCTGAAGGATGAGAACGTCAATGTGGTGAAGAAGTCCATTCTGACCATGACTCAGTTGTATAAAGTGGCTCTTCAGGTAATAATGGATGTTAATTCACAAGAATTCTTTTGTGTTGTCTTGTATTACACATTCACTGCTGTACACTGACTTTGTTTTAGAATTCTAATTTGTATACATTTATAATGAATAGCTAAGTACCGTAAACTATGATATTGAAGAGTTGTTTAATTTTAGATCTTTGTTCAACTTCCAAACACTTTAAAGTCAATTGTTTTCAGATTGTTTGCCAGAAAGTTTCATTTTTCCTTTTCTTATGCTTTCTCTTGCCTTGAACCACCATTTTGTGATGGTCTGTGTGCTGCCTCAGAGATCGCCTGACCAGAAATACTTCAACTCAAACTGTAACAGGAAGAAGTGTGGAAGTAAAGGACAGAACTCTGTCTATTAATTGGCTCACATGTCCTAACATGTATGGTTTGACAGTTCTGTGAGCCTCCTGTCAAATCGATCAGTGAGTTATAACAGCGTGTTTGCAATTAGTCCTGTGAGCGAGCAGTGAGTAGGAAGCGCAGGAAGAGAATGGAGAGAAAAGATAACACTGTTATAACTCACTGATCGATTTGACTTGAGAAAGAGCCCAGCTCGAAACATGTTGTGACACAATAAAGCACTTGAGTTTTGCAGTAAAGTTCTGCGCATTGGACCTATTATTAACCACCACCTCTCTCTACATGTGCCAGCATAAGCCAAAACATTCATCATATTGTTACCCCCAAGCTGCACCTATGCCAGTGGCAGACAAAAAAATCTATCATATTGCCCTGTATTTGTACCTGTGCCAGCAGGAGCCAAAAATCCATCATATTGCCCAAACATCTGTGTACCTGTGCCAGCAGCCACCATATTGCCCCATGTACCTGAGCCAGCAACAGCCAATCCCACATATTGCCCCTGATTTGTACATGTGCCAGCAGGAGTCAAAAATCCATGATATTGTCCCCAAATATGAACCTGTGCCAGCAGCAGCAGCCAAAAATCCATCATATTGCTCCTAAATATATACTTGTGCCGACCGGAGCCAAAAATCCACAATATTGTCCCCAAATATGTACCTGTTCCAGCAGGAGCCAAAAAGCCATCATATTGCACCAAAAATCTGTGTACCTGTGCCGGCAGACACCATAAAGCCCCATTTACCTGAGCCAGCAGCAGCCAATCCCTCATATTGCCCATCCAGATAACATTTTGAGATCCAGATTAATGCAAAATGACTTCTGGACTATCTTCAAGTTTCCCATCCTAAAAGGAAGCTCACAAAGACTGAATTCCTGTTTTGGGTCAACCTACCTTTGTGAATCTGGATTTTCAGCTATGAAAATTTTAAAATCTAAATATAGAACACATTTAAATGATGATCATCTGGGAGAATTCACGAGGCTGGCTGTAACAAACTACACCCCAGATATTCAAAAACTGGCAGAAAACATGCAGTGCCAGATTATATGGTTAATATTAATAAAAATTATGTTTGCGGTACTCTTCACTTATTGTGTTGCTCACAGACAAGTTTTTCATCTGATTGTGGCTCACAGGGTGAAAAAGGGTGGGGACCCCTGCTTTAAGCTGTCAACTGTTGACTTTTGGGCTGAATTTGTTTCTTATGGGGTTATTTCTTATTTCTTTTTTTATTTTGTCATTGACTGTTCTTTTCTGCAGTGGGTTGCTCGCTCCCGCCCTCCATCTGAGCAACAAGAATCATGCTGGGACCTTGTAACGGAGATGGCCGCAGACATTCTCCTCCTGTTGGAATCTGATAATGATGGCATGCGCACTCATGCTGTAAAATTTGTAGAAAGTTTGATTGTCACCTTGTCACCTCGTACTGCTGACAGTGAAGTTCCAAAAAGACAAGATGGGGACATCAGCCTAGAGCAGATCCCTCCTGACCACCAATTCCTTAAATATAGTAAGTTTATTATTAACGTTATGTCTCCTATGTCCTACAGTCTTATATGTTCCTCTTACATTTTCTTCACCCATTATTCTTCAGATACGTTGCGAGATTTAGGGAAACAAGCTGTGAAGGAACTTCTTAAGTTCATGGCTCATCCTGCTATCTCCAGCATCAACCTTACGGCAGCCCTTGGATCATTAGCATCAATTGCCCGTCAGAGGCCTATGTTTATGGCAGAAGTTATCCAGGCTTATGAGACCCTGCATGGTAAACACATGTTCTTGTTTGGAGTTATGATAAACATAACCTGCCCTATTTTAGACTTAACGTTTACTAATATTTGAGGCTACTTTTTAAACAGTAGTGCATCCTAGTCATATTGTGGCCCTATGTAATATCCAAATAATTATACATTTTTAATGCCATCCTCTAACCTCTCTCCTCACCTCCACAGCAAACCTGCCCCCTACGTTGGCTAAATCACAAGTGAGTAGCGTGCGGAAAAACCTTAAGCTGCAGCTACTGAGTGTATTGCGTCATCCATCATCTTATGAGTACCAGGGACCCATAAGTACTCTCCTGTTAGACTTGGGTACCAGCCAGGGAGAGATAACCAGACACCTTCCTCCCCCAAGGGACAGCAACAGGAAAAGAGCCCGAGAAGATGGTGAAGGGGGACAAAAGAAGAGCCGTACAGGTAAGATAACTGGATATGTTTTTCTCACAACAATACAGTGGTGCGTAAAATATCTTGGGGCACAAAGGTACAAATAAAAAGCGCATTGATAATCCATGGCATCAAAAGTCTTTACTTTTTGGGGCAGATTTATCAAATTGTGAGATTAGAACTCCCCACAGAAAAACTCATCTATTCATTCCTATGTGATATCAATTGATGAACTCGATTGATAAATACGATACTAAAAATCCCATAGGAAAAAAATAGAAAGTGAGTGAGTTTTTGTGTGTGCAGTTCTCACACTTTGATAAATCTGCCCCTATATGTAGACATTCCACTACCTGACGACGATGATGATAAAGACACGATGCAGCTTCCAACCATTCCTGCTCCTGCACCAAGCACACAGTCCGCTACAGATATCACAGCTGATTTTGTTCGCCCACTGCTTTCTCCAGAGAATGTAGCAAACCTGGTAAGTACAGATTTCAAAGTCACTGTTTATTATATTCCAAGAATGTAGTTATGCTAATGCTCTTGTGTTTTATTAACTGGGCAAAATAATCTTTTAGATTCTATTTGAGTTTATACAGATTTTAAGGATGATATTCCTTAACTATTATGTAAGAAAAATGTCTTCTCAAACACATGATGACCTTTTTCTGTCTTTTTCGTAAACTTTATTTTTTTTTACAGCATTCCATAGCTGAAGAAGGGAAATGCTCTTCACTATCTGAACCCCCACAAATTTTATTTCGTATTACAGAGTTCCCCATATCTACGCAAAGATGGCAATAATCAGTTTTACTTTTACAGAACGTAATGTGCATTTTTGTAGTTTGTGCCATTTGCAAAGTTGTACAAGCTTCTCTGCATTTTAGCAGTTAAAATTATGCAATTAGCCTGTGCTATTATGCATTTAGCTCTGAAAGTCACTCAACCTAGAAGCAATTTGGACTTGGTAGCACTATCTTCTCTGTTGCCTTACCTTATTTTGTATTGGGATAAAGCTGTCCTATGCCAAGTACTGAGTTTCCCTAATAGAGGAGTTTGAGTTTCAACATATCCATAACCTTGTAATTTCCTACTTTTATCCTATATCCAAGCATCCTAAAGAGGCAGCATTTCATATATCCAGTACAGAATGCTTAATGCATCCATCAATATATATAATTTTTTTTAAACGTTTTTATTTTGCATTTCAATTTTAACAATACAGGGGGGGGGCAGCCCCTTTAATTAAAGGAAAACTTTACCCACAAAATAAATACTTGAGCAACAGTGTATATCAAATTATGTGGCATATTAAAGAATCTTATCAAACTGGTAAATGTATATTTAAGTAAATATTTCCCTTTTACAACTCTTGCCTTGAACCCCCATTTTGTGATGGTCTGTGTGCTGCCTCAGAGATCACCTGACCAGAAATACTACACCTCTAACTGTAAGAAGAAGTGTGGAAGCAGAAGACAGAACTCTGTCTGTTAATTGGCTCATGTGAACTTAACATGTATGGTTTGCTTGGTTTGTTCGTGTGCACTGTAGATCATTGGATCCCAGGGGGCTGTCTTTATATGGCAGTTTTCTATTTATAATTACCCAATGGAACACACTACTAAAAAAGTATATTATAATGAAAATGGTTTATTTTCATGAAGCAGGATTTTATATATGAGCTTTTTTATGCAATATCTTTTTATAGAGACCTACATTGTTTGAAGGGTATAGTTTTCCTTTAAGAAAGGAAAATTTTTAGAAGAGACAAGTTGAGGGGAGGTTTACCCAGCTGAGAACATTACACAAATATTCCTACTGCATCAATCATACTTTTCAAACGGATTCCCGGGGCACTGTTAAGGCAATGCATTCACCTCCAGCCATGGCCCCCATATGGCTTTAAATTTATCCTTGCCTAAGTTTCTGCTTGGGTAAGGAGCCATTAATACGTTTTTTTTCCAAAAGTTCAACACTAGTGGCCTTATGGATTTCCAGTGTAGCAATATTGACATCCATCAATAATAATATTAACAAGCAACAGGAATCCCTTCTGATGAGAATTCTTTTGGATCAAGGGCAAAAGTTATTGATCAGTGTTCAGCGATTTAAGAATCTATCACTGCAGTGGGAAGATTACCTCTCCCAGTATGCTTGAACTCTTTATTATATGTTGAAGCATGTATTGTATTCCAGCAAAAATCACAATATTGTTCAGGATGGTTTTGTCCACAAAATGTAAGAACAATTGCCATTTGTTGCAGTAATATATCAAACTTGATAACATGATTTATATAGTGCTGGTTATGTTTATAGCCTTACAGCATTAGGGGCAGTTTAATCTGGATCTATTTTAAAGTTCCTGTATGTTTTTGAAATAGAAAAACCAGAATACCCAAATAAAGCCTGCATCATTACAAGGTATACAACAACAAAGTCTGTTCACTTAGTGCCCAGGCCAGAATGGAGAATGGTGGACCCCACTGTGTTAATGACTTATCATGCAACCTGACAACACAAAGTCTATCTATTTTCTCTATACGCTGCTTTAGATTGGTGACAACTGTAAACCGTAAATAACATTTACGGAATTATGTAAGCAAAGACTGGTGTAGAAAATGGAACTCTGAAGGTGACATGTAAAGGAGTAGAATTACTGGTAGAAATGTTATCAGGCTTTTATGTGACTCACTGACTTCATTTGTGCACATCAGAATTGCATGAAATAGAAATATTACTACCTTCATAGTAATTACCTTTTTAGACATCATTTAGAAATGTTATTGAACTCTTTTCATATCTGTTTATTGTGCTTAGGTGCTCATCAGTATGGTATATCTACCGGACTCCATGCCTGCATCCTTCCAGTCCACTTACACTCCAGTGGAGTCAGCTGGGACTGATTCCCAGATTCGCCATCTTGCTAGACTCATGGCTACACAGATGTCAGCAGCTGGCATTGGTCCAGGTACATTGTGGTTAATAAGAGTGAATATGGCATAAGTTATATGAATAGAAAAAAGTTCAAATGTGCTAACAAAAAATATGTAATGTATAGTGAAGCAGAAGAGTAGCTGGGGTTTTAGCCGACATTACTAAATGTGGGGCGATGAGGAGAAATAGTTCATTGTGATAAATAGACGTTTTAAAGTTAGGAGCCATAACAGGATTTACAAAAAATGGTTTTCCACATTGTAGCACCACATATCTATTTCTGAAATTTTCTGAAATCCTAGGGGTTGAGCAGTCAAAAGATATTCCAGTGGATGTAGTGGAGGAAGAGAACATCAAGCCCGAGGGACTGGTGATCAAAAGGCGGATCTCTGCACTTACCAAAGGACAAGCTATATCCGTTTTGGGATGTCAGAGTGAGAAAACTAAGGAAGAAGAAGAAGAGGAGGATGATGCTCCACTTGCCAAGAAAAGGCCTGAGCCCATACTTCCAGCAACTCAGATTAGGTAAAAATGCACACACACTGCCTTTGTAGAGAGATTTTTTTTAAAGCCTAACATAGTATATAGTCTTGTCTTAATACATCTGGTGCTAATGTGACCTTAGCATGATCAAACTAGAGAGCTGTTAGTGGACCCACACTGCACCCTAAGGCACACGTTCATACTCTTGTACTTGCAACATGTGCTCAACCTGCTATGTTACTTATTGATTGGCCCAAAACCCCCAAAATATATGTGCCATTCATGTGTATTATAATTCTTAACACACTTTCATTCACCATAGAACTCACCACACTTTCCTCCCTTGTTCTAGGCCTTCTGGCGTAGGAGGTCGTAAGAAGGTATTTCGGTTGAAGGAAGTCACAGAGCCACTTACAGATGTTCAAATTAAATCCTTAAAATTGGGAGCTGTGCGGCGGATCCTCCAGGCAGAGCGTTCAGTGGGTAGTTCGGGGGCTTCACAGGTAAGAATCACTGTATAAAAATTAGATGCTACATCCAGTAGCAAGGGAACAATATTAACACAAATGTAAATCTTGTACTACAGATGCGAGTGAAGGTTCTGGCACGTCTTGTGACTCAGCTAGATATAAGTGTAAAAGCTGAGGTTTTGTCCCACTTTCTGAATGATCCTCGAATGCGACTTGACCTAGCTTTGGCTTGGCTGTACCAGGAATACTGCGAATACCAGTCTGGTGCAGGGGAAGAGGGATACCAGGAATGTCTTATTGGGATATTAACTGGTTTGCAAGAGCGGCCTGACCAGCGAGATGGGTAAGCAGAAGTACTGTCTGATCTAGGTTCTAATTATATGAGTGAGATTTCAGTTTGCAGTTTGTAAGCAGAAGAACTGTCTGTTCTTGGTTCTAATAATATGATTGAGATTTCAGTTTGCAATTTTCTAAAATTATAAATTCTGTTATTTCAGCCGTCGTCTGGAATAGACAGGTTATTGCCAGTTCAGACCCAAAAGTATTGAATATATTCCCTAAAGAGGCAGCTTTTCACCTGTAGTGAGTAGGGTTTCTGTGTTTTACATTTTAGGGTCTTTACAAAAGTTGTCCTTGAGGCTCCTTTGCTCACAGACTCTGCTCTGGATGTGTTGCGGAAATACTGCGAGGATGAGGTATGGATTTTAGACTCCTCCACTAACTGCAAGAACAATGAACTTAATAATATAATGCCTGTTTTTGCACTTTTGTCTAGTACTCCTAATGCTTTCCTTTATGTGCAGGGGCGCAGTTACTTGGGTATGTCCACTTTGCGGGATTTAATCTTAACTCGCCCAGCACGCCAGTTCCAGTATCTGCATCTTTTGCTGGATTTGAGCTCTCACGAAAAAGATAAGGTAAGACACCAAGACTTTAAGCAAACTTTGGTTAACAGTTTCTGTCAAGGATTCTTATTTCTTCAAAACCTTTTGTTTTGTTTATCAGATTCGCCAGCAGTCACTCCACTTTATTAAAAGAATGTATGAGAAAGAAAGTCTTCGGCCATACATTGAGAAATTTGCTCTCAATTACTTGCAGCTTTTAGTCCACCCTAACCCACCATCTGTTCTTTTTGGGGCAGATAAGGACACAGGTAAGTGGTTATTATGTCTGTGAGAAGATGTACATGTACCATTTAAATCTCTCTATTCCTATTGTTTATGTTATGTCCCCATTAATGTCTCTTCCCACTTTTTTTTTTTTTTATGTTTTAGAGGTGGCTGCTCCATGGACTGAGGACACTGTAAAGCAGTGTCTCTATCTGTACCTGGCACTGCTGCCACAGAATCACAAACTGATTCACGAGTTGGCGTCTGTCTACACTGAGGCCACAGCTGATATCAAGAGGACTGTGCTGAGGGTCATCGAAACACCAGTAAATAAGTTGAAAGGAAAACTGTAAATCTGGAACTTGGGGAAGGAGGAGACATAATAAGCAGCAACAACAAAATTGACAGTACCTGAAAATTATGATTGGGGTGCTCAAAACTGTATTAAAGTGCAAGTAGACAGTCACAAGTGTATCAATTTTATGCCACTTGTTAATCCCAAAATCAAGTGAGGAAGAGGCAAGGGAATGTACCTTGAATATACCTGCAGTTATATTATTATACATGGTGGCAGATTTGCACACATTGGAATAAAAAAAATTATGAATGTTGGGGGGGAAAAAGCTACAGTTTGGGGAAGAAAATGCAGTTGGAGAGAGAGGACCATAAAAATAGGTTTTTACTATAGTGATACATATATAATCTAGTTTGATCAAATTGAAGGGAAGTGAAATGTGAACATTTTATCCCTGTTTGTTTTATAGATAAGAGGGATGGGAATGAACTCCCCTGAATTGCTTCTGTTAGTAGAAAACTGTCCCAAAGGAGCCGAGACTTTAGTGACTCGCTGCCTGCATATTTTGACTGACAAAGGTAAGTTTACCTACAAACAATAGTATTTAACAGTTCTGCAAGGGTCATCTGTAGATATTTTCCAGAGAAATGACACTAGTGTGATGGGAGACCCAGGGAAAATTTCTGAATCACTTAAAGTGATACTGACACTAATATTTTTCTTTTCAAAATACAAATCTACATTAAAAGTTACCTATTGGTCATGTTGATCGTTTTTCGCGCATAGTTCTGCTTTTGTAAATAATTGTCACTTGAAGATCCTAAACCTGACTTTTTTGCCAACCTGACTGACCCTTCTTAACCTGTCAGAGTTTCTAATGCTAACAGACTTCTGCTTCACAAATATGGCAGCCCCCTCATAGAGGAACAGGGTAGTATGAAAGGTAATGTAAAAGCATCAGGCAAATACTTTTATGGCAAAATTATAAAAAGCATTCAAAGACAATTTTATGATAGATAATAAAAAGGTTTTTTTCTGATGTCAGTATCTCTTTAAAACCAAGTTAACTGTTGTAAGGGCAATTTCATTAGTTACTAAACCTGTGTTTTGCCACTGATTCCAATAACATTTTTAAGTTGTTGTATTTTTTTATCTCTCTAACCTCTGACAAGTGGAAATTGCTTTGTGTATATTTGTTGTTTGTAGCTGTGTTTATATCTACTTGTATTTATCTCTGCACATTTTGCAATTCTGTCAACAGTGCCTCCATCCCCTGAATTAGTAAAGCGTGTCAGAGAGCTGTATCACAAGAGGCTCCCAGATGTCAGGTTTTTGATCCCTGTGCTTAATGGACTCGACAAGGTAAGAATTCAGTGTTACAGAAACAGGAAATCTTTAACAATATTCCAGCAGAACGTCACTGTTCATTACTGCAGAAAAATGTATGTGTGTATTTATAAAGCACTACAGGAATACACAGCACTGAAACATTTTACATTGTAGAAAAGTACAAGACAAGATACGTTCTAGTGCTCCAAATGTTAGGATCTGACTTTCTTTTTAAAGAGATTTACAGAGAGTTTCCTACAGAGGAATTCACAAAAATATTTCCAGACTTTTAAGGGACCGCAGGTTAGAAGGGTTTAGATGTGAGATAGTGGTGAGTGTGGATGGATGATATGGCCAGGAATGTAGAGTAGGACAAGTGATGAAAACTAGTGAGGAGCAGAGACGTGAAGGGCTTTGAATGTTGCCAAAACAATTTTGAATGCAGTCCTTTGCTAACAGGCAGAATAGGGATTTTACCAGGGGCTGATACAGTTTATATCTTAGGAAAGAGCAGGAGGATTCTAGCAGAGTTTAACATTAATTACAGGGAAGAGAGGTGGGAATCTAGAAGACCAGTTAGTAGTAGTTTGCAGTTGTCCGATTGGGATATTAAAAGGGCAAGGGATTAGTATTATAGCTGTGAAAGAAACTGGTGTATCTTGGCAATATCACATAGGGAAAACAGATTTTGGTAGTGGCATTAATATAGTTACTGAAGAAAAGGAACTTGTCAAAAATACCCCCCAGGCAGCATACTGAATTAACTGGATTAATGCCATAAATAGTAATGATAAAAGTTGGTAAAGAGTCAGGTTTGGGTAGGAAAACTGAGCTCATTTTTAACTAGCTTCAGTTTTCGGTGTTGTTGTATTATCCAAGAGAAGATTGCTAGGTGGCAGTTAGAGATCTGGGTTTGAATGTCTTCTGCATGTATGTGAATTAAGGCCAAATGATGAAATAAGGTCACTCCTAAAGTGCAAAAGGAAAACAGCAGAGGGCAAGCCAAGTACAGAGCCCTGAGACGCCCCAACTTTAGGCTGAACTAGGGAAGCCGATTTGCTAGCTAAAGCAAGAGAGATGGTGCGGTTGGGTAGGAAGAAAACCATGAAGCAGCTGACTAGAGAATAGTGTATTTACATTACAATGAATTTATCAACTGTATCAAACGCAGTGGATGAGTCCAGAAGAATGAGAATAGTGTCATGTCCTTTGGCAGTCTGTAGATCATCTGCAACACTACATAAGGCAGTCTCAGTAGATTGTACAAGTCAAAAAGTAGACTGCATAGGTTCCAGAAAGATGATTCAGGAGTTTAGTGGCTAGGGGTAAGACAGTGACAAGGCATTAGACAGGCTGTGTCTGTAGCTATGTTTTTTTTTAAAAAAATGGAGTTGACACAGGCCTGCTTAAATAAAGAGGGAAAATTACCAAAAGCTCAAAATGAACTGATTGTATGAATATTATACATAGATGGGGAGGCGTATTTATAAAGAGTCGAATTCATGTGAGTTTTTTTTAAACTTCCTTAAATTCGATTGAATTCGAAATTCGACTGGGGGAGATTTATTGGAAAAATCAAATTTTTCAAACCCCGACAAATTTTCCAATCCGAAACTCGAAATCGAATTCAATTTCAATTATACAAAACTCAATTCGAGTTTTTTCTCTGAAAAAAAACTTGAATTTCAGGAAGGCTACCAAATTGATCCCTGGATCTCTCCCATTAATTATACAGTAATTTGGCAGGTCTTAGGTGGTGAATAGTCGAATTCTTAAAGGACCAGAGTAGGATAAATCTCGGAAATCAAATTTTTTTTTTTAAAAAAAAAACTCGAATCGAGTTTGGATAATTCCCTAGTCGAATTTGAGAGTTTTGGCCATCATTTTTTTTTTTTTTTTAGAAAATTCGAATTTTCAATTCAGCCCGTAATAAATCTGCCTCTCAGTGTCATAACTATAGAGGAGGCAAAAGAACAGGGGCTTGCGACCAGTAATGTACATGAAATCATTGGTTTACTCACAGTTTGCCCAAAAGTGCCAAGAAACTATATTATTTCATGCATAATACATATTGTTTCCCTTCAAAGGAACTGTTCAGCGTAAAAATCAGTGTAAATAGACAAGCAATTGAAAAGAAAGAAAAGAACTGACCCATATATCTGCACCTACCCATCATTAATACAAAACTCCAGTGAAGCAAATTATTAAAACTTAACCTTTAATAGATCGTTAAAAACCACGTCTAGAGAGCACAATTAAAAATGAGGTTAGGTATAGGAGGCTGACTGACACGGCAATAGCGGGTTTTAGGGGAAATGTGCTAATTGCACTTGAGTCGGTCCAATGTAGCGGTTGGGGTCCAAATGGTAGTAATTTGGCACATAGGCCAAGTTATACTTCTATCAGGCACAGCCCAGGATTACCCCGCACCAAACCAACCCCTTCACCCACTTGAGGATCCCTCCCTTGTGGTATTTGGTTGAAGGAGTAAGAGCCAAGGTAGCATCAGCGCTGAGGCACTTAAATTAATTAGAAGCAACAATGTAGCCGATAGTATCCGACCCACGGATCACTGCTTTACCCACACCAAATCAACCCCTTCACCAACTTGAGGATCCCTCCCTTGTGGTATAAGTTGGTTGAGTGAGAACCAGGTTAACAACGGCACTGAAGCGCTTGATTTCTTCAGAAACTAAATTATATCAAAAAGTATCAGACCCACGGATCATTACCATTGTCCAACCCCTTCACCCACAAAGATCCCCTCCCGATCCGTTAACCCAATTGAGCCAAAACTGTGTCCCTATCAGACGCCTGCCTAACCAGAACTAAAAATGCGCCTGACGTGCGTTTCACCCGCCAAATTGCGGGCTTTGTCAAAGGCAAAAGAAGAGCCGGTATTACACTTCTATTTAACACCGCGGAAGAGCCAGTAACCGTTTGAATTCGGCCAATCAGAGGGTTACACTACATCCTCTGCAGCGTGACGGAGTAAGAGCCAATCAACGCACCATACATCACGATGGGGCAGGATACTGTCAGAATGTAAGCCCTGCCTGCTATGACAGATCGAGTATTGCGCAGTCTGTGTAATCGCAATGGCCCAAGGCGCAACAATGTATCACGTCTGATTACATCCTTTATCCAAGGGAAATGGCAGTTTCTTTGTTGCAAAACATATTAACCAAAGTAGCGATATTGACAGGTTGCGCATAATAGTATGTTGGCAATTGCACAAAACACTGTAGATATATTATAGAAAAACGTAAGTATTCAAACATCAAGGGGATATGCATATATCATCCTCTAATCACACTTTGACCTGTGTAAGAAAGCCCCAGGACCGTGGGGCATTAAAGGTGCCTAACAAGTATGGCTTAATGAAAAGAGCTGACATGTGTCAATATTGGCGTAGCATAATATGTTGTAGGTACTGACTGTTGCATCATGAACTACTAGATGAATATGTTCATAGTGATGCTCTCATTGAGACCATTAGGGCTCAATGCATTCATCAAGAATATCCACTCGCTTTCTCTGGATAAGAGAGCTGTTTCTAGGTCACCCCCTCTTATACCGAGGGAAATTTTCGAAAGGCCCATTGCTTTCAGACCAAAGCTCGAGTGGTTGTGGACTTCCAGAAAATGTCGACTAACCGGCGGTAGTTTTTTGTTTGCTTTTAATAAATCCAGGGCATTATTAATACTATAGATATGTTCCATCAATCTTTTCTTGAAAGCACAGTTGGTTTTGCCAATATATATTTTCTTACAGGGACAAGTTAGCATATACACAATATTATTAGTATTGCATGTAAAATAGTGTATGATCTTATGCTTTCTGCCAAATCTATCAACCACCTGATTTTGGTTATGCATATATATGCAAACTTTGCAATTGCCACATGCAGAAGTCCCATTCACAGATGTCTGAGATTGTTTAGAGAAATGACTCTTAACCAGCCGATCTCTAAGATTCGGCGCCCGTCAACAGCAAGTTAGGGGTCGTGGGCCCACCATCGTAGAGAGAACTGGATCCGTATGTAAAACATGCCAATGTTTCTTCAGAACTGAGTCAATAATTGGCCATTGTTTGCAGTAGGTGCCAATAAATCTAATAGGTTGTCCAGTATTCTGTGGGTTACGTTTACTGGTTTCCAATAGAGAGTCTCTAGGGGTCTTAATCGCTCTAGTATAAGCTTGATGGATCACGTTCTGTGAGTATCCCCTATGTTTAAGACGTTCAGTCAATTCACTAGCCCTCTTACGAAACAATCCTGAATCAGAGCAATTACGCCGTAACCTCAAAAATTCACCTACTGGGATACCTTTTTTAGTAGACATTGGGTGATGACTTTGAAAGTGAAGGATAGAATTAGTTGCAGTGGCTTTGCGATACAAGTCAGTACCAATAGTACCATCCTCCCTAATCATGATTGTGATGTCAAGAAAGTCAATGCTCTCCTTACTAATGGTGTGTGTAAGTTTGATATTAAGATGATTAGTATTCAGGCATTGCAGAAATTTACTTAAATCCTCACTGGTGCCAGTCCAAAGAAACATAAGGTCGTCAATATAGCGAAACCAATAAGATATGTATTTGGTATATTGCGCCATATGATCACCAAATACACTATTAGCCTCCCACCAACCCATGAACAAATTAGCATATGTGGGGGCGAAGGCTGCACCCATAGCGACACCCCTGATCTGTAAGTAAAACTTATCATTAAACACAAAGAAGTTATGATTCAGGCAGAAATCAGTAAGATCTGCCATGAAATCTATAAATTGACCATCCCAGTCAGATTCAGTCTCCATGAAATATCGTATCGCTTGCAAACCCTGTTTATGGGAGATGGAGGAATACAGGGATTCCACGTCACATCCCACTATGTAGGTGTCTCTGTCCACCTTAACTTCCACCAATTTCTTGAGTAAATCCCCAGTATCTTTAATATATGAAGGAAGAGTGATTACAAATTTACGTAACTTCATATCGATAAATTGACTCGCCTTTTCACACATGTTCCCATTACCAGATACAATTGGTCTGCCAGGAGGTTTTGTAAGACTTTTATGTATCTTGGGGAGCATGTAGAAGGTTGGAGTCACCGATATGTCATTATGTAATGCTTTCGACTCAGTCATAGTAATGAGTCCAGTTTGTAAACCATCTGTAATCAGATTATTGTATATAAGCCTAAACCTAGTAGTCGGATCATTAGGTAATTTTCGGTAGCATGCCGTGTCATTAAGTTGTTTCAATGCCTCCGTTAAATACATCACCATAGAACTACATTACCACCCTTATCAGAGGGTTTTATGATCACATCTTGCCAAGAGGATATTTGCTGTATGGCAAGCCTTTCCTCCCGGTTAAGATTATCGCAACCCTGGCTGGGTATATTCATGAAGTCACGCATGACTAATTCACCAAAAGTGATGACTGCTGAGCTTAAATTTCTAGGGGGCATGTATTTACTTTTTGGTTTAAATGGCCTGATAGGGTCACCTTGTTCAGCCAACAAATCGGTTAACTCAGATAGTGCTTGGTCAAAAGCTATCTGCTCAGTAGTGACATCGATTACATGATGTGTCAAGTCATGTGGATTAGCTGGATCAGGGATAGCCATCAAAGGATTGACTAACACTGTCTCATTATGGTTAGAGTCTTGATGAAAATGCTTTCTTAGCAAAAGTTTACGGCAGAACAAAAATAGATCCTTATTGAGGGTAAAGGGATTTATGTCACAACTGGGAGAGAAAGATAACCCCCTCTTCAAAACTGAATTTTGACTTTCAGAGAGGATATGATCGCTCAGATTCACGACATTTAGTGTCTCTTGAGTTCTCCTGTTTCTGTTTCGATCTAATAGGTCCATATTCGGCCGAATTACAATTGTATGAATCAAAGTAATTGCGAATTTGAATCTAAGTTTTTCCCCCCCAAAAAAACTTAAATTTTTTGAAGTCCACCAATTGACTTCTAGCAGGTCCCCCATAGGCTAAAACGGCAATTCGGCAGGTTTTAGATGGCGAATGGTCAAAGTCGAATTTTTAAAGAGACAGTACATGATAAATTTCGATAATTGAATTTTTTTCAAATTCGTATCGAATTTGGACTATTCCCTAGTCGAAGTACACAAAAAGTCGCTCGAATTTTTTGAATTCGGAAATTCAACTTGACCTTTGATAAATCTGCCCCTAAATGTTAGTCTAGTTATTCTGTCACAATAATTGCTATCTTTTTCCTTCTGCAGAAAGAAGTAATTCAGGCATTACCAAAACTAATAAAGCTGAACCCAATAGTGGTGAAGGAAGTATTCAACAGATTGCTGGGGACACAGCATGGTGAGCCTCTTATTTATACTATAGAAATGTTGAACTAATTAGACAGTCAGATTTGTGTACAGCAACAGGAAATATTTGATCTGAATGAGCAGAACAACTTATGTTTAAAGGAGAAGAAAAGGTTAAAAGTAAGTAAGCTTTATCAGAAAGGTCTATATAAATACACCAGTAAACCCTCAAAGTAATGCTGCTCTGACTCCTCTGTCAAAAGAAACACCATGTTTCTTTCCTTCTATTGTGTACACATGGGCTTCTGTATCTGACTTACTGTTTTCAGCATAAACCTCCAGGGCAGGGCTTGAGCATGCTCAGTTTGCTCCTCTCTCTCTCCCTCCTCCCCTCCCTGCTGTAATCTGAACCCAGAGCTATGAGTTAGCCAGGAGAGACTCAGGCAGGAAGTGCTGTCACAGCAAGCTAATATGGCAGCTGCTATCCTAAACAGTTATTTCTCTGCATTTTGTTTTCCTGAAATCTAGACGTATATTTCCTTTATTTTAATTTCATGTGTGGTTTGAGGTTGGAGGATTCAAAAATAAGACTTTGGTTTATAATCCTATGTCTTTTCTCAATATTTTCCAGGTGAAGTTAGTTCCTCCTTGTCTCCTTTGACCCCTGGAGATCTTTTGGTTGCTCTTCATAACATTGATTCCAGTAAATGTGATATGAAATCGGTCATAAAGGGTGAGACTACCCCCTAAAATACTGTACTACTTCTAGTTGATAACCTGTTTTCTGCTTATATCATCAGCCTTTCTGTGTGCAAGGTACATTTTTTTTTTTAATTCCACTCTCTTCTACAGCCACCAACTTGTGTTTCTCTGCCCGCTCTGTGTACACATCAGAGGTTCTTGCTGTGGTCCTTCAACAACTGATGGACACCACCCCTCTCCCTATGCTTCTTATGAGGACAGTTATCCAGGCTCTAGGAATGTATCCCAGACTTGGGGGATTCATCATGAACATACTTACTCGTCTCATTTATAAACAGGTGTGTAAGAGGTGCTTCTTTGGGTAAAAGATTACTGGTTTGACAAAAAGTGAGGTCTTCTAAATAGTTGTAGTAAATATTTCACTGTTTAGAGATAAGTATACAATAATAAGTTTGTGAACCTTAGTTGTACTGTTCTTCATAACTTATATAAATACTTTTTTTTTTTGTTTGGCTCAAGCTATTAAAGGATAACTATACCCCACGGATAATGTAGGTTACATATCTATCTAGTGGCCAGCAAAAACAACGTATCATCATCCCTGCAATATTATATGTGAATATACTTGTTTCCATTTGTTTCTACAGTAGCTTTAAATGTGGCAGCTCCAAAAAAACTTTCTCTCACCTATATTGGGGGACACAGGCACCATGGGGGATGAAGATCCTGCAGCTTGGAGAGTGGACACTAAGAGTTAAAGTTGACTCCTCCTCCTCCTCTGGGCTTCATCCCCTGCCTCCTCCTACTTTCTCCAGTTTCTTTTAGTGTCCTCAGAGGAGAACATGGACATCACGGTGGCTGGAGCAAATGATCTTACTTCGGTGCGGGTCATGCCACAGGGGGACAGCGCTTACTTGTATCCAGTGCCCCTCAGCCAGACGTCTTCAATTGTGCCAAACTGCCTTACCGCTCTACGGAGGCTGCAGGCAAAGCTCCATTTTCCCCCTGAGGCTGTGGTTACCGCTCCACGGAGGTCTGCGCCAGTCTTTTCGACAGGGGAGGTCGTTGGTTTGAGCACACATTCCTGGCTGTACAGGTAGGAGAGCTACCTGCTTCCCACCCTTGTTGTTTTTAAAAAAAAAAAAAAAAAAAGAGGCGACCTTTTTTTCGGCCCTTTCGGCAGGGACAAAGAGCGAAGCCTCAGCCTGAGAAGTCAAACGCGAATTTTCGCCAGAGATACCACAACAAGCGGGAGTCCACCTGGTCCTCTACCAAGGGAGCTACCAAGCCTTCCCAGGACAAGTCTACCTCTGCCTGAAGATGTGCCCACCCCTGGAGGGCTTCTTCTAGGCGGACGCCTAAGGACCTTCCGGGAGGTGTGGAGAAGTCTAGTCAGGGACCAATGGGTCCTCCAAATAGTATCAGAAGGATATCTTATAGACTTAAATCTACATCCTCCAACCAGATTTTTCATATCCCGGGTTCCTCTAGGAAGTCACAAAAGAGAAGCCTTTCTGAGGGTCATACTCGATCTTGCAGACTCGGGAGTCATTCAACCGGTCCCACAGTCGGACAGGGGAAAGGGTTTTTATTCAAACCTATTCATCGTACCCAAGAAGGATGGATCTTACAGACCGGTGCTAGACCTAAAGACTCTCAACAAGTTTGTCAAGGCATACCATTTCAAGATGGAATCAATACAATCCGTCCTCTTGTCCATGGAAAAGGACGAATTCATGTCTGTAATAGACATAAAGGACGCATACCTCCATATCCCCATCCACCCAGCCCATCACAGATTTCTGAGATTCTACGCAGCAGGGAAGCACTGGCAGTTTGTGGCGCTCCCCTTTGGTCTATCTTCGGCTCCACGGGTCTTCACGAAGATCATGGCAGCAGCACTCTCAGGATTCAGACTCAAGGGAATCAAGGTGATCCCCTATTTGGACGATCTTCTAGTGAAGGCCCCCTCCCTGACAGTGGCGACCAATCACACAACTCAGGTCATACAGGTACTGTCTCAGCTGGGTTGGATAATCAATTACAAGAAATCCACACTTCTCCCAACACAGAGAATGGAATACCTAGGTGTAGTTCTCGACTCCAGAGTAGAAAGGGCCTTTCTGCCAATGGAAAAGATCAGCACCCTTCAGAGAAGGATCGGGTACCTCAAAACTTCCGACAAAATCCCACTCCGCACAGCAATGCAGGTGTTGGGCACAATGGTGGCTTCGTTCCCCGTAGTACCTTATGCTCAATTCCACACCAGACTGTTACAGCAGCTCATACTACGGCACCAGAGGAAGAATCGACAACACTTAGACAGACAGGTTACGATTCCGGAACAGGTCAACCTTTCCCTGGACTGGTGGCTGCAACCTCACCGGCTGACACAGGGAAAACCCTTCCCCTCCCACTGTTGGACGATACTAACAACAGATGCCAGCTTACGGGGATGGGGAGGAGTCCTAGGCCAAGAAACAGTGCAAGGACTCTGGAACCAATCGGAGAAGCTTCTTCCCATCAATCTACTGGAGCTCCGAGCAATACGATATTCCCTCCAACACTGGACAGACCTTCTGCGAGGAAGAGCAGTAAGAGTACAGTCAGACAATGTGACAGCAGTGGCCTACATAAATCATCAGGGAGGCACAAGAAGTCTGGCGGCCTTAGCAGAGGCAAAAAGTATTCTGACATGGGCAGAGCATCATGTTCCGGCAATATCGGCAGTCTATCTACCAGGGATAGACAACTGGAAGGCGGATTACCTAAGCAGAGAAACGATAGATCAGGGCGAGTGGAGTCTGCACCCAGAAAGTTTCCAACTAATCGTGAACAGGTGGGGCCTACCAGAAGTCGACCTGATGGCGTCTCGGTACAACCACAAGGTACCAAAATTCGTAGCCAGAAGCATAGACCCACAGGCTTGGGCGGTCAACGCCCTAGTGATCCAGTGGACTTTCTCGCTAGCCTATGTATTCCCTCCTTTAGCTCTCATACCAAGAATACTGAAGAAAATCAGGAGGGAGAAGGTTCATACGATTCTGGTGGCCCCCTATTGGCCCCGAAGGCCGTGGTTCGCGGAGATAGTAGTCATGGCAGGAGACATGCCACTACATCTTCCTCTGAGAGAAGATCTACTTACACAAGGGCCGATTGCCCACCCGAATTCACATCAATGGGCTTTAACGGCGTGGCTCTTGAAGCCTTAGTGCTGGAGGCTTCTGGAGCTCCTAGAGAGGCTATACCCACAATGTTGCGAGCTCGAAAACCAGTTTCGGCTAGAATATATCACAGAGTGTGGAAAACTTTCATTACTTGGTGGGAGTTGAGAAAGACAGATCCAAGGAAGGCGAAGGACAGGGACATTCTATCCTTCCTCCAGGAGGGTCTCTCCAAAGGATTAGCCTTAAGTTCCCTGAAGGTTCAAATCTCAGCACTTTCTATCCTTTTTCAACGAAAGATAGCATCTGGAGACCACATCAGAACATTTTTACAAGGGGCCACTAGACTAGTTCCCCCCTATAAGTACCCTGTTCCTCCTTGGGACCTAAATTTAGTACTATCAGTTCTTCAAGAGGAGCCTTTTGAACCACTAGATGCAATTCCATTACTCACCCTTACGGAAAAGGTAGTTTTCCTTTTGGCTATTACATCGGCTCGAAGAGTATCCGAACTAGCGGCACTATCGTGCAGGTCTCCGTTCATGATATTCCATTGTGACAAAGTGGTCCTGAGACCAACACCAGAATTTTTGCCTAAGGTCGTTTCGGAATTTCATTTGAATCAGGACATAGTTGTTCCTTCGCTCTGCCCCGAACCAAAGAATGTTCATGAGAGACGCCTAAACAAGTTGGATGTTGTTCGAGCCCTCAAGGCATATATTGAGGCCACAAAGAAAATTAGAAAGACAGACTCTCTCTTCATCCTTACAGAAGGTCGAAAGAGAGGAATGAGGGTCGCCAAGTCGACTATAGCGAAATGGATTCGCTCCACAATCATCAGAGCTTATGCAGTAAGGGGTAAACCAACCCCATTCAAGATCAAGGCACACTCTACACGTTCAGTCAGCACTTCCTGGGCTGTTCGACACCAAGCATCGGCTGAACAAGTCTGCCGGGCCGCCACTTGGTCTTCTCCACACACCTTCACGCGCTTCTACAGGCTGCACACCCAAGCTTCAGCTGAAGCCAGCTTTGGGAGGAAGGTGTTACAAACAGTTCTTATGTGAGCACTGTAGGGGTAAGGTCCCGCCCTCAGGGGTTGCTTTGGGACATCCCCATGGTGCCTGTGTCCCCCAATATAGGTGAGAGAAAGGAAGATTTTTGTACTTACCGTTAAATCCTTTTCTCTCATCCTACATTGGGGGACACAGGCCTTCCCTCCCTGGTTTAGATAAAGATGGACCGTAGGTCATCTGGAGTTTTTTCTCCCCGTTGGGAGTAGTTTTTTCAAAAAGGTTAATAGGTTAATTTTTAAGGGTGGGAGACTCCTTCTCTGTATTTTGGGTGATATTTTGGTACTCCTTCTTCGGTCAGAAACTGGAGAAAGTAGGAGGAGGCAGGGGATGAAGCCCAGAGGAGGAGGAGGAGTCAACTTTAACTCTTAGTGTCCACTCTCCAAGCTGCAGGATCTTCATCCCCCATGGTGCCTGTGTCCCCCAATGTAGGATGAGAGAAAAGGATTTAACGGTAAGTACAAAAATCTTCCTTTTATTATAGGGCCACTAGACCGATTTGTTCAGTGTGATTTCAGTGACTAGGGCTTGTGCTGAACATACTTTATTATTTTAATCATAAAAAACATATGTTTTGTGATTTCTTGAGCTATGTAGAGCAAACATTAAAGCTGCTTATATTTTGATCTTTGTGATGTAGATAATGACATATCCAGAGCTCAGATAATCCCCCTGCACAATGGACTTCTCTATCTGTGTTCTGATAATCTAATTATCTATCTCACAAAGACCAAACATACAGTATCTTCAGTTTTCCTGTTTGCCCAGTTTATTACAAGAATTAACAAAAATAAATAAAAAAGCTATGGAGCGCAAGTCATATTCAGTGAACCCCATGCAAAAGTGGTTTTAGCATATAGATAGAGAGATGGATAGATAGAGAATTAGAGAGATAGAGAATTAGAGAGATAGATGGATGGATAGATAGAGAGATAAATATATTGATAGATAGATATAGAGAGAGAGAGAGAGAGAGAGAGAGAGAGCGATAGTTAGACATGGAGATAGATAGATTCAGCTTTGCCATATTATCTGCAATTGATTTTCTATAGGGTGTTCAGTTCTACAGGAGATCAGGTGATTAGAAAAGAGTTCTACAAATTGAACAGCTGTTCGTGAAAGATTAGGGAGTTTAATGTGTATATATATTATTGCCTCTGTAGATATTTATTCATTTTTTAAAATAGAAGCCTCAGCTAGTCCTCCCTGATTGAAAGTGAGCTTAGTCAGTTACTTGCTGGAATCCAATTTAGGACAAACTTCAATTCATTCTCCTTTCCTAAGAATATTGTGTCAGACTTAGCAGTGTTCAGTTTGCCAGAGCTCTATATGTGTGTGTCTGCAGCCTTTCAGCCTTTCCTTTCAATTAAGTGCTGTTTGCTTTTGTCACCAGGTCCTTATACTTTTTTTTTTTTTTTGTAACTTAAGGGCAGAGAAACACGTGGAGATTCGGGGAGATTCAGTTGCTCGGCAACAAATCGTCTCTTCTTCAGGCGACTAATCTCCCCACAATGCCTTCCCGTCGACTAGAATCTAAATTGCCGGCGGGATGGCACTTGGAATGCTTCATTTTCCGAAGTTGCCTCACAAGGTAACTTCAGGCGACTTCAAAAAACAAAGCGTTCCAAGTGCCATCCCGCCGGCGATTTAGATTCTAGCCAATGGGAAGGCTTTGCAGGGAGCCCCCAATCTCCATGTGTGTCTCTGCCCTAAATACTGTTCAAATGTTTTTATATATCTAAAAAAACTTCTCAGTTCACAGCTTGGATTAGGTTTTGCCTTTCTTTGCCACTGAAATCCAGACTTTCCCAGGGCAACACTACAACCAAACAATTGCCTGATTTCCCCAACAATCTGATAAGTGTGTTAAGGTAATATACCTACATTTGCACCTGTTTCATCTTGCTGTCTTTCTCTAGGTTTGGAAATACCCAAAGGTTTGGGAAGGCTTTATTAAATGCTGCCAGAGAACCAAACCACAATCATTCAGTGTTCTGCTCCAGCTTCCACCCCCACAACTACTTTCTGTTCTCCAGACATCCCCAGACCTCCGTGATCCTCTTCTTGCACATGTTAGGGCTTTTACACCACATCAGGTAGGTCTGGGCATAACATATAAAACTGCAAACAATCATTGGTTAGCTTCTTTAAAGGGATACTGTCATGGGAAAAAACATTTTTTTCAAAATTTATCGGTTAATAGTGCTGCTCCAGCAGAATTTTGCGCTGAAATCCATTTCTCAAAAGAGCAAACAGATTTTTTTTTTATATTCAATTTTGAAATCTGACATGGGGCTAGACATATTGTCAATTTCCCAGCTGCCCCTGGTCATGTGACTTGTGTTCTGATAAACTTCAATCACTCTTTACTGCTGTACTGAAAGTTGGAGTGATATCACCCCCCTTCCTTCCACCCCCCAGCAGCCAAACAAAAGAACAATGGGAAGGTAACCAGATAGCAGTTCCTTAACACAAGATAACAGCTGCCTGGTAGATCTAAGAACAGCACTCAATAGTAAAAACCCATGTCTCACTGAGACACATTCGGTTACATTGAGAAGGAAAAACAGCAGCCTGCCAGAAAGCATTTCTCTCCTAAAGTGCAGGCACAAGTCACATGATCAGGGGCAGCTGGGAAATTGACAAAATGTCTAGCCCCATGTCAGATTTCAAAATTGAATATAAAAAAATAAGTTTGCTCTTTTGAGAAAATGTAAAGATGAGAATCCTCCTACGCTCAGTTATTGGATAGCCCTAGTGGAACAGACACTGACAACACTGGAACAAATTTACTACGCAAGGGGATGTCCTACAAAATGTGGACACTTTGGCTCTTACGGAATGAGACCTATACAAATAGAACTGCAAATATACCGGATCAACCTTTGGACTGGCTTGAAGCCCCTATCCAGGCCTTAGCCGATAAGCACTATCAAGCTTGTACAGATATTTGAAAGGAACCTAAAGCAGAATGTGATTTATTAAGAACAAAATTTTGTTGTGACATGTTGCTGTCCCAGTTAGGCTTGCAAAGAATGTGATATTGGGTTATCATCTTATATTTTCCCTCAGCAGAATGGTTAATCTCTCTGCCCCCCTCTCTTCATACTGCTTTTTCCTTCCTACCTATCTTCCTTCCTTCTTCATTCTTATCACCTACCTTCATGTTGGGGATCCCAAGGTCTTTAAATTTTGAAAATCGCTTTCAGAGGTGCAAAATGCAATATGCCTGTATCAATCTCACTGTATATGCACTATGTCTTGTACCCTCATGAAAGTTGATAAATACCTTTTAAAAAAAAAACATAAATTTTGGGAAACCAGTAAAAAATAAAAGATGCAAAGCAATGGAAAAAAAGGCTTTGTTTATGGAGAACAATCTGAAAACAATTCAACTGAAAAGTGTTTGAAAGGTGAACAACCCCTTTAATTGCATAATTATATAGGGCATTACAACAACATTTCAGATGGATTTGGCCATTTATCAAGCAATGATGGAGAGCCAAGTCCAACACAAAATGTTGCAGTAATGCCCTATATAATTATGCAATAAAGTCAGTATATCTGTGCTGCAAAATATGTTGGCACTATATAAATACATGTTAATAATAATAATAATTTGTTTTATGACTGTTCATTTTGTTCACATAGCTGGCACATGTCCCGCATTCCATAATGGCTATTCTAGAGGCTGAATCAAGAACAGACGCTGGAGCAGAAGAGGCTGCACAAGTTGAAGAGGTGAGATATTTTGTGTTCCTACTATTACTTTTGCCTCTTCTTTTTGTGGGTTCTGTTTAATCAGCTCTTTTTCCCTCAGGAGCAAGAAACCCCAGCCCAGGATATCATTGCTCGAAGGTTGGCTCAAGAAAAATCCTTAAAAAAACAAATAGAAGAACAGAAGGGGCGAAACAATCAAGAGATGGAGGAGGTAGCAGAGGTAGACCCACCTGCCATCTTTATAGCTGAGGAAGAAGAGGAGGAGTCATTGGTCAGTTTATATTTTTGTTCTGTCAGTGAATAAATCTGCACAGAATGTTTGTGCATGTCATTCCCCTGATACATACTGTATATTTCCCGACCTCAATATATTTTTGACTTCATATTTTTTGCCTTTGTTGTTCTTATACACATTTTTCTTGTCTGCAGAAGTCTCAAGGGAAAGAGGAACCCCAAGAGGACAGTAGTAGTAACGCTACCACTGCAGAAAAATCTCCAGTAGCTGATGAACCTATGGAAGAGGAACCAGTTGAGAAGAAAGACTGAAACTGCATTTTCCTCATACATTTCTAGAAGCAAGAAATCTCTCCTCTCTCTCAGACCAAATAAAAAAAAAAAAAAAGAAAAACTAAAATGATCCAGTGTCTTCAGTAAAGTGTCCTAAATGGTGCATGATAACTGCTATACATTGGTATAAACATTTGCATACTATACTGTGTATATGATTTCATTAGGAAATAACACCAAATAGAATCCAGCCTTTATCCCCTGCCCAAGTTACCCACAAAGTAACAACAATTACTAAATGAATGACAATGTGCAACAAGATTCAAGGAAATATGAGCACTTTGCAACATGGAAGTATCCAGGCTTATGTAGTCATCACTAGACACATTATGATATTCCCTCCCACAAATAGTCATCTTATTGTAGTCATTTTCAGAAATGTGGGTCTCAAAGATGGAGATTGTTTCACTGTACAGTAATTCAGCCATGCTTGTACTGTTGTCTGGTTGTACCTTTACTGCTGTCCAGTGCCAAGGTGATGATGTTTGGTTTGGAAAGAAAATAGATCTATGCACAGATATATTCGAATGACCAAGAAAGGGATCTGACTTTGTCAGTACGTATAAAGTTAAAGAGAGGAGAGAAAGATATCCCTTCTTGGTCACCTAAACAATAAGGACAAAGGATAGGTCCCAAGAAACCCAAAATTTGTATTAGAAAAATTGTGCTGTTTCAAAGTAGGGGGTAATAGTTATTCAGTATTGTGTTAAACCAATTCGCTCCTATAGCATTCCTTACTCCCTCCAAATAAATAATTAAATACAAATATAAAGTGCTAGTGCTTAAAGGGATACTGTCATGGGAAAAACAAAATTTTTTCAAAATGAATCAGTTAATAGTGCTGCTCCAGCAGAATTCTGCACTGAAATCCATTTCTCAAAAGAGCAAACAGATTTTTTTATATTCAGTTTTGAAATCTGACATGGGGCTAGACATATTGTCAATTTCCCAGCTGCCCCAAGTCATGTGACTTGTGCTCTGATAAATTTCAATCACTCTTTACTGCTGTACTGCAAGTTGGAGTGATATCACCCCCTCCCTCCCCCCCCACCCAGCAGCCAAACAAAAGAACAATGGGAAGGTAACCAGATAACAGCTCCCTAATACAAGATAACAGCTGCCTGGTAGATCTAAGAACAACACTAAATAGTAAAAACCCATGTCTCACTGAGACACATTCAGTTACATTGAGAAGGAAAAACAGCAGCCTGCCAGAAAGCATTTCTCTCCTAAAGTGCAGGCACAAGTCACATGACTGGGGGCAGCTGGGAAATTGACAAAATGTCTAGCCCCATGTCAGTTTTCAAAATTGAATATAAAAAAATAAGTTTGCTCTTTTGAGAAATGGATTTCAGTGCAGAATTCTGCTGGAGTAGCACTATTAACTGATGTCTGAAAAAAACATGTTTTCCGATGACCTTTAACTTTAATTAAATGCTATGATTAACCTCTGTTGAGGCTTCAATTAATTAAGTAGGCCAAAATTTACTAAAGTGAATCAGTGCTAGATTGATGCTCAATTCATGAAAGAATTTAGAATTAATTATATATAGTTCATTAAAACTTCATAACCAATGTTTGATGCAGTTTAGAGATAGAGTAGTTATTACTTAGAAAATGAATAAAGTGCTACAGTGCCAAAAATTGGATTATCAATTTCATCCAATTAAAAAATGATCCAAAGTCTCAAATGTCCTGAGAGAAGTAGGAAAAGGAAAGAGGTTGGTGAGAAGTCCCATGTAATCGAACTTGTCATTTGGATAACTACAGGGCCCCACAAAGTGGGAGAAGTCAGCGCTACTGGGACTGGGGTCTCAAATTTACCTTATCTAGCTTGTCTTAAAGGAAAACTATACCCCCAAAATGAACACTTAAGCAACAGATAGTTTATATCATATTAAGTGACATATTAAAGAATCTTATAAAACTGGAATATATATTTAAGTAAATATTGCCCTTTTACATCTCTTGCCTTGAGCCACCATTTCGTGACTCTATCTGTGCTGCCTCAGAGATCACCTGACCAGAAATACTACACCACTAACTGTAACAGGAAGAAGCGAGGAAGCAAAAGGCAGAACTCTGTCTGTTAATTGGCTCATGTGACCTTACATGTGGTTTGTTTGTGTGCACAGTGAATCTTACGATCTCAGGGGGCGGCCCTTATTTTTTAAAATGGCAATTTTCTATTTATGATTACCCAATGGCACATACTACTAGAAAAGTATATTATTATGAAAATGGTTCATTTACATGAAGCAGGGTTTTACATATGAGCTGTTTTATGCAATATCTTTTTATAGAGACCTACATTGTTTGGGGGGTATAGTTTTCCTTTAAGAGCTAACTTCCTATAAAACCACAAATCCCCGAGCATTTATAGTGAAAGCAGATTAGGAGATTAAAGAAGAGGTCTCAAGAGTCAGGTTAAACAAGAAGCACCACATTTGCTTTCCAGGAAAAAATAGTTAAAAAAAACCCTAAGGTATTATTACCGTTTGTTTAGAATATAGAAGCCGACGCACGTTTGGCCTATAGCTTTTTCATAGGCAGTGTGTGCTGTCACGGACGCCAAGTATTTATAATCTTTGTGCAATTGTGCGCATGTTTAATAACATCATTACGCAAAGCTCCTTTGGCCAAGCTGTTAATTGGTTCCTGTCCTACAGTTTCGTGCGGAGTACAACATCAACTAGAAAAGATGGGAAGGACTAGTAGGGTTTTGTACAAATTTGCAATAAATCAACCCGAAATACTATACTTTAAAGCACATCCCATCTATATTTAAAAGAGTATAATTAACGGACACATTCAGGAATAACTCAACCTGCACCTGATGTTCCATTATGCGAGTCACAAAATGCCATAACACAAAGTAAGACACTGCAATGAATTAAATAACAAGGTATTGTCGTACCCCAGTGTGTCCTGCCCCCACCATGGATGCCTGGAATTCAGCCTGAACCTGCAGGTATAGGGTTAACCTGCACATCACTACTAACTGCAACCACTCAGCAGGTAGTTGAGTCCTGTATTGGGTTGAGTATCCATGAAATACCCACTGCTCTGGACAGGGGCGTAACTATAGAGGAAGCAGACCCTGCGACTGCAGGGGGCCCAGGAGGTATAGGGACCCCATGAGGCCCTAAATCATATACAATTTCAATAAATATTGGTAAAACAAGAACCTCGACATTTTGGGGGCCTGAAAAATCTAGTTACGCCACTGGCGCTGGACACCTGAATAGGGCAATTTATTTTACACATAACACCATTTTGTAGCTCAAATTTGAATCTGTAAGGGCTCTTACTCTGTACTCACACAGGCGCGTGTAGGCACCGAACGCAGGAAAAATGCAGCATGTTGCGTCTCAACCTACATGCGCCTGTGTGAGTACAGCCCCATTTGAAATAATGAAATGCGTCTATTCCTGCGCTCCCCTGCGGCTGAACGCTGAAAAACGGAACGCAGGGGAGCGCAGGTAAAAACGCTCGTCTGTAAGAGCCCTTAATCAGGGTTCATATTTTCTACTTTGGAATTGGACGAATCTTTTGTGGAGGAACTGGAATTTGAGCAAAAACAAAAATGATGGTTTTGGTGAATCCCTAATCACTGTATAGTGATCATCTAGGAAACAGGCCACGCCCAGTTTGTCTCACTCCCCTCCTATATAGTTGTGAAACTCACCTGCCCCAGGGTTTGCTAGGTTGGCGGTTTTCCAGTCAAATTGGGCTACTAATTTGAAGCCCAGGTGGGTTTTTAAAGCCAAGGTACAGATTTGGGCTACTTTACTTATTGGGCCTTTGGCTGGTTTGTACTTTGGAAACCATCCAAAGTTTTTTCTTGCCCTAATGTGCCAAGCCTGTGTCTCCCAATGCATTTTGGGTAATGTAGTTTTTGTTTATCAATTTGTTTACTGTAAGACTACAATACCCATTATGCAATAGGACTGACTAATGTAGAAGCCAGGAGTTACCAGATTTTGGGCTCTGTACCCCTGTCTCCCATCCCTCTTAATCATTCTCACATTTTCCACTGACTTTCCTCAATTTCAGACAATTGTGGGGCAAAAATGTGCTGGCTAGTGGCTACCAACATATAAGCTGTTTTATCAATATTTATAGAAACAGTATATGTATTAGGGCCTTATGGGGTCCCTATATCTCCTGGGCCCCCTCTCTTTAGTTACGCCCCTGATGACGGGCAAATCTGTCCCATTTTGCTTCACGGAAAAATTTGTGAAACAGCTTAAATTTAAAAAAAGTCTTATTTCACATATATTCTTTTATTTATGTGCCTGAATTTATCACTTTCGGCACCTTCAGCGCCTTATTTAAGGTACATGATACAAATCCAATTTTTGGCTCCCGTCACTCTTAAGCATTCTCGCATTTTCCGGTGACTTTCCTCAATTTCAGACATTTTTGTAGCAAAAATCTGTTGGCCCCCAAAATGTCTAGAGCAGGGGTGCCCAAACTTTTTGCAATGAGGGCCAGATTTGAAAAAGGCGTATTATCACAAATATTTATTTAATTTTAGACTTTTTTTTCACTGCACATATTGTGCTATTTTTGGGCTACTTTTGAAGTGCCTCTTGGTTAGTTTGGGCTGGTTTTGTAGCTGACTTTGGCTGGTTTTGATTAGACCTGGTAACCCTAGACCAGAAATACTACAGCTTTAACTGTAACAGGAAGAAGTGTGGAAGCAAAAGACACAACTCTGTCTGTTAATTGGCTCATGTGACCTAACATGTATGGTTTGTTTGTGTGCACCGTGAATCCTAGGATCCCAGGGGGCGGCCCTTAGTTCTTGAAATGGCAATTTTCTATTTATGATTACCCAATGGCACATACTACTTAAAAAAAGTATATTATTATGAAAATGGTTTATTTACATGAAGCAGGGTTTTACATATGAGCTGTTTTATTCAATATATTTTTATAGAGACCTACATTGTTGGGGGGGTATAGTTTTCCTTTAAAGGGGATGTAAAGTCAAAAAAATAAAATCCCATTTTTACTTTCTTTAATGAAAAAGAAATCTTTCTCCAATATACTTTAATTAAAAAATATGTACCGATTTTTATAATAAACCTGACTGTATGCAGTGAAATTCCCCCCTTTATTTACTTGCTCTGACTGCTGCAGATAGGAAACTGTTCCTAACTGCTCTCCCCCCCCACCTTACTTCCCAGACCCACCTTACTTCCCAGAACTCAAGCAGCTTTGTTTGTTTTCCTGTAGAGCAGCCGGCGACTGTGTAGAGATTTGTATCCGCAGCCCCAGTGCAGTCTGTATATTCTGATTATTAATCAGTCAGCTTCTGGCAGATATTATTTGGCTTGTGCTATTCTGATAATTTATGACGATCCCTAAGCTCAGGGGTCCCCAACCTTTTTTACTCGTGAGCCACATTCAAATGTAAAAAAAGAGTTGGGGAGCAACACAAGCATTAAAAAGTCAATGGGGATGTCAAATAAGAGCTGTTATTGGATGTTTGGTAGCCCCTATATGGACTGGTAGCCTACAGGAGGCTCTTTTTGGCAGTAAACCTGGTTTAAACCTGGAATTCAGAAACAAGCAGCTGCTTTGAGGCCACTGGGAGCAACATCCAAGGGGTTGGTGAGCAACATGTTGCTCACGAGCTACTGGTTGGGGACCACTGCCTAAGCTTAACCTCCCAACTGAAGCCCAGACCACACTGAGCATATGCATAGTCTTGGTCTTGCAAAGATGTTTAACAAAGTTACAAGATGATGACTCCCTGCGGCCAACTTTGAAAACAAAAATCATTTCTGGTGCAGTAAGTTCATCTTTATGTTTCGTATACAAAATACAGCATTTCTAGCATTATACTATTTTAGACTTTAGTTCCCCTTTAATGTTCTTGTCTCTGGTGTTTCAGATATTCAGATATCTGTATTGGCTGGGGTTTAAAATACATTCCTGAAGGCTACAGCCCGCCTGCACCATCTCCATCACAAGCAGAGTATCCCAGTGGACCAGAGATCAGTGAAAGTACTGACCCCACAGTTGAAGAAGAACAGGCTCTAAGAGCCGCAAAGGAGGAAGCAGAAGCAGCTGCTGAGGAGATGGAAGAGGATGATGAAGAAGAAGAGGATGATTAAGATAATGCTTCATGCTCTGTGCATTCATCTTCAATAAATTGCCATTTTTTCTGTAGCTGTTTTATAAGAAAATATTTGGTCACCATTTACAGAATTTTAAGGGGATGTATACAACCTTATTAAATATAAGTACAATGAATATGGCTTGTACTGAACATACATCTCTTTTTAGGAGAGGGTGAGCAGGGACCTCGACCTCTGGGATGGCAGTGGATGGGATTTATTTAGACTTTGCTAAAGCATTAAATTAAGGAATGTTGGCCTGGAACATAGTATTTGTACCTGGACAGAGAACTGGCTGAAAGATTACAAATAGTGATGGGCAAATTGAACTTGTTTTGCCGAAAAATCGCTACATGGTGAAAAATTCTCCAAATGCATTAAAGTTTATGTGCAACAAATTCTTTTTGATGCACCTTTTTTTTTTTGCTGAGTAATTTAACTAAATTGGGAAAACTAAGCAGCAAACTGGAAAATGAGGTTCAATGTTGATAAATGCAGGTTATGCACTTTGGCAAAAATAATATAAATGCAAGTTATACACTAAATGGCAATGTGTTGGGAGTTTCCTTAAATGAGAAGGATCTAGGGGTTTTTGTAGATAACAAGTTGTCTAATTCTGGGCAGTATCATTCTGTGGCTACTAAAGCAAATAAAGTTCTGTCTGCATAAAAAGGGCATTAACTCAAGGGATGAAAACATAATTATGGCTCTTTATAGGTCCCTGGTGAGGCCTTATCTGGAGTATGCAGTGCAGTTTTGGACTCCAGTTAAAGGAACAGTTCAGTGTATAAATAAAAACTGGGTAAATAGATAGGCTATACAAAATAAAAAATGTTTCTAATATAGTTAGCCAAAAATGTTATGTATAAAGGCTGGAGTGTCTGAATGTCTGACATAAAAGATAAAATCCAATTTCCTCCTTTCAGCTCTCAGTTAGTCTGTGGCTTGAAGGGGGGCCACGTGGGACATAACTGTTCAGTGAGTTTGCAATTGATCCTCAGCATTCAGCTCAGATTCAAAAGCAACAGTTCTGACCCATGTGCCCCCCCCTCAAGTCTCTGATTGGTCACTGCCTGGTAACCAATCAGTGGAAACCAAGTAGTGTTCTGGCTATTATGTTAGACATCCAGTCACTCCAGCCTTTATATATTAAATCTTTGGCTCACTAACTATATTAGAAACATTTTTTATTTTGCACAGCCTATCTATTTACCCAGTTTTTATTTGTATACTGAACAATTCCTTTAAGAGGGATAGGAATGAGCTGGAGAGAATGAAGAAATGTGCAACTAAACTGGTTAGAGGGATGAAAGTATGAGGGTAGACTGTCAAGGTTGGGGTTGTTTTCCCTGGAAAAAAGGCACGTGTGAGGGGACATGATTACACTATACAAGTACATTAGAGGACATCATAGACAAATGGCAGGGGACCTTTTTACCCATAAAGAGGATCACCGTACCAGAGGCCACCCCTTTAGACTAGAAGAAAAGAACTTTCATTTGAAGCAACGTAGGGGATTCTTCACAGTCAGGACAGTGAGGTTGTGGAATGCACTGCCGGGTGATGTTGTGATGCTGATTCAGTTAATGCCTTTAAGAATGGCTTGGATGATTTTTTGGACAGACATAATATCAAAGGCTATTGTGATACTAAACTCTATAGTTAGTATAGATATGAGTATATATAATTTATGTGAGGGTATGGAGGGGTGTGCGTATTGATGCTGGGTTTTTATTTGGAGGGGTTGAACTTGATGGATTTTGGTCTTTTTTTCAACCCAACTTAACTATGTAACAATAAAACTAGCACTCATCTCAAACGACATCTTTTCAGACATTATATAGGCATCATGTAATAAAAAGTGTAATGTTTGCAACAGTTCCAATCACCTATAGCAACCAATCAGCAAGTAGTATTTACTGGAGGTTTGAAAAATAACTTACCCAACTCCCCAACACAACCTTGGTCCAGAAAAAAGTTGAAGAAATCTGGTTATTTCCTCCAAAAAGACATTTCAAAATGTATGCAAATGAATTGTAAAACACGCAATAAAGCACACAACTCTTTATTAAAAAATATGTACATTCATATATACAAAATGCATAAAATATATACAAACTGTTTCAACAGTAATGAAACAAAAATATCTGACAATATATTATATCTTCCTAAATAAAGGTACATCTATATTGCAACTATCAGTATAGATGAATATTTAACAATATATTATATATCTCCCTAAATATACATACACATCCCTACTTATTTTTGGAAAAGCCAATGTTTTACTTTATGTGTATATAATATTTATACTCTGCATATAAATTAGTGACTGTACAGATGCTTATTTATACACACACACACACATGCATTACATGGCGCTACACAAAAGTGATTCTGGTGGATAAAATGTAATGTGATGGAAATGGAAAGTGGCCTTTGATAGAAGGACTGAGAGAAGCTGGGGTGCTTGGTTCTCAGTGTAAGGCTGCCATATTCCACAATACTGATTTATTTAGCAAGATCTCCACTCAACCTATTGGCACTGCAATGGTGCAAGTGTAGTGACTTGTGCAAAGTCTACATCATATCATCTGGATCATGCACACACTGAGATTCATAAATGTTAATTGAATAGACTCAAATGTGTTTGTGCTGCATTCATTCACACAGTGTTGTCAAAAATTTTGTGTGTTATTAAAAAGGTCCATTCAGAGAAAACACAATTTTCACACACAGGACACATCATTATGTCTGAACAAAACAAACCACCCTTTGTCCAGCATCATAAAGCGTCCACACTGGACTTTGGGTTGCCACCTGGCCGGTGTTTTAACGGCCTGGCCGGTAAAAATGATGGTTGATCCCAATGTTATTAATAGGGAAAAAAGATAAATATATAGGAAGGCCGGTATTTTTTTCCAATAAACGTGGCGACCCTAAGTGGACTAGGACTCTGGACGGAAACATGTTAAAAGGGATTCTGTCATGATTTTTATGATGTTGTTTTTATTTCTAAATTTCTCTGTTTAAACTGCAAATAATTCACTCTACCATATAACATTTAACTCCTGAACCAGAAAGTGTATTTTATTTCATTTGTAATATTGGTGTGTAGGTGCATCTCAGGTCATTTTGCCTGGTCATGTGCTTTCAGAAAGAGCCAGCACTTTAGGATGAAACTGCTTTCCGGCAGGCTGTTGTTTCTCCTACTCAATGTAACTGAATGTGTCGCAGTGGGACCTGGATTTTACTATTGAGTGCTTTTCTTATATCAGGCAGCTGTTATCTGGTTACCTTCCCATTGTTCTGTTGTTAGGATGCTGGGGGGGGGAAAGGGATGGGGTGATATCACTCCAACTTGCAGTACAGCAGTAAAGAGTGACTGAAGTTTATCAGAGCACAAGTCACATGACTGGGGGCAGCTGGGAAATTGACAATATGTCTAGCCCCATGTCCGATTTCAAAATGAAATATAAAAAAACTGTTTGCTCTTTTGAGAAACGGATTTCAGCGCAGAAGTCTGCTGGAGCAGCATTATTAACTGATGTGTTTTGAAGAAAATTTTTTTTTTCCCATGACAGTATCCCTTTAGGGTAAGGGCACATGGGCAGATTCAGGGAGATCTCCCCGAACTGCCTTCCCCTACCTTCCCACTGGCTATAAAGTTGAGGAAACTTGGGGCGACTTTGGAAAACAAAGCGACGCGAATCACATGCGCTGAAAGCAAAGGTCTACTTCCAAAGTTTAACAAAGAAAAGAATATGGCTGCCATGAACTGCGAGGGACAGAATCTACAATGAAAGGTAAGTAAAAAGTGAGGGGGCATTAGCCCCGGGCACCACCTAGGCTGGGGGGAGGAGGGTCAACAAAGGGTAGGGTTTTTTATGTTACGGGTTTGTTTCTCCTTTAAAGCTCAGAATACTGTATGTTATTTACTTCTTTCCACTTTAAAGCTACTGTCTGACAGGTGACTTTCTCATGTTGTTTTAAGAGCATATAGAGCCCAAAATTTTGTATTAGAGCCCAAAGCTGCTGCAACTCTTCCCATTGCCGCCAGCTCAAGGCACCCCAGCTGAAAATGAATGCACCACTTGGGTTCTGTATATACAGTAGTACAGTGTCTCTGGATGCATCATACTTTATGTACTCGGAACATGCTCTGAAATAATGCTCCCTGACAACCCAGATAATGACTCTAGGCTGCTAAATGTGGGAAGGAGCACGCTAATACCACGTAAAAAAAATATATTTAATTGGCACTTTAGCGGCTAATCCCTTAAACATACATTATACACAGGGCAAGGAAAGTAAGTTCTCTACAAAGGCCCGGGGTTTACAAGTATATTTAATGAATAGGGCTTGTGCTGTAAATACTATTTGTATATTATTTTAATTAGGCAGTATATATGTTTTATGTTATTTCTTGCACTAAACAGAGCACAATCTGAAAACTTGCTACTTCCTGCTCATCACATGTCAAACAACATGCATATCCCCATATTGGTAAACATACTTGTCTCCTGCCAACAAACATACTTTGTTTCCTGAGATACGGCGTTATAGAGAGAACCGTTTTTTTTCATCATAACACTTTAGTGATATACAGTATAGTGCAAATGAAAGGAACACTCTGATACATACAGTATGTGCCAGTAAAGCCCTACATCAATCAAGAAAAACTTGGGCTTAAAGCAAAACATAATTATATAGACTGTAAACATTAACAAAAAGTGCAGAATTTCCCTTAGTGTTTCAGGAGAATAGGGGGTTATTAGTTTATTAAAGGGGACCCGTCACCCAAAAAAAATATTCAAAATCCTATTTTATCACATTAGTCAACCAAAATGAACATAAATTACACTATATAAATTATTTGAATCTTGTTTCCTTCAGTCTGGGAATTCATAATTATAACAAGCAGGCAGGAGCCATTTTGTGGACACTGTTATTAAGGCAAGCCTTGCATCATCTCAGAATCTTGTTTGTGCACCAGAATGGGGGACCCAATGTCCATCCCCATGCCCTGGTTACACAATTAAATGGTAAAGAGAACGGGGGAATATGTGGAGAGCAGTGACATCTAGGAAGTGCTGAATGGAAAGTGAAAGTAATTGTCTGGCCCGCCTCTATGCCTAAGGCATAGAGGAGCGGCAGACAATATTTGATTGACAGCTGAGATTTTTAAATGAGTTTACAACGGCTATGAATGCTTTAATAAAAAATAGAAATTGGATTTCATGTTTGAATTGAAAAGGATTTTTATTATACAGATTTTTGTGTCTGGGTGACAGGTCCACTTTAAGAGGCAAAGCACTTTTGGGATAACACCATTGGTGCATTTTATATTGACATCAGGGGAGGTGGGAACAGGTATTTCTGAGTTGGCTGAAATATACCCCCTAAAAGTGACATTGGCCTAAGGCAATCACTGGATCCTGTGTACAAATACTGCACTTTGCACAAAGTACTATAAAAGTACAATACTGGATAACAACATGCTGTGACAAAAGTTACATATTAGACTTTTTTTTAGAACAATTAATAATAGTTTTGCTTTAGGCTAATGCCTCATAGGGCTGAAACTTGACCAGCTGAAAATCGCAGGCCATGGATCAGCCCCTACGCTAGCATCAGCCTTCCTTGCTTGCACCTGGAACCTTTAAGTCGGACTGGGTGCAGGCACCCGCAGTGGATTTTGGCACCGCAACACTAGAGTTTGCATTTCAGAGCCAGCTTTGCACTCGAGTTGATGTAATTGTTGCGGATGCAGGCAAGAAAAAAGGCAGAGATTAGCCTTTTGTGGCATCAGTCTTAGAATCACCAATTTCAATATAAACAATCCTCTGGCTTCTATCTAGTGTACCTAGAACTAACTGCATACTGTTAAAGCAATAGATTGCATCTATCAAGTAGGGCTGTCACATCACCCCTTTAATACCAGCTGCATATTGAATCCGCATGCTGCATGGCTAGTTAGCAATTAATTTGTGCAGCCATGCAGCATGTATCTAAATGAATTGCTAACTAGCCATGTTGGATGTGGATTCAATAGGTAGCTGACCTATAAGTCAGATGTAGTTGCACAGGTCAAAATATAATCAGTGGCGTAACTACCGGGGGAGCAGAGGGTGCAACTGGACCAGGGCCCGCACCCCCGCAGGGCCCCCCCGGCAGATCGCACCAGGGCGCATCAGTTCCGTTACTGAATATAATTATACTGAAATAAAAATCGAATGCGTAAACTACATAAAAATATTTGCTATTTGACACGACAGGCTTGTTGGAAAGAAATGCTGCATGCTGTGTTTGGATCAGACAAGATAAAAACACTATCCAGCTCTGCGCCAGTTTTAAAAACTTTGGTTTTAGCATGTGAAAACTCCACTGAAGTTTATGCAAATATATAGAATTGAACTAGGAGAAAAGACCGTACAGAATAGAAGAACATCACTTTACGCAGACTTTTGTTTCCTTTCTCAGTGTGACATGCTTCAGGAACTGACGCTCATCTAGATCAAAGCTGACCTCTACGTGGGATGTGTCTGACACAGGAGATAGGATGGCCAAGAAGTGTCACTGGAACACAACAGGACATAACCCACCCAGGTGGCAAGAGGTTTAGGTATCTGTGGGAAATAAAGCAAAACGGTAATGCAGGCAAAGAGTAATCATTCACTTCAATAAAAATAATGTGTCAGTGACAGCAAATATTGTGTGACACATTAACACACAGAGTGAGTAAAGACAGAAAAGGATGAGTAACAAGGTACTAGAACTTATGGTTAATGAACTTAATGAAGTTGCCATTCCAAGATGAGATGAAACAAAGATTCAGTGATATGACAATACAGATAAAGGTTTGAAATAAACATAACTACACAATATTCTGTCCTTCAAAGGGCACACTGTATACTCCCTAATAATGCTTAGCATTATTTAATGCAGTAATAAATAGAGTTCCAAATAAAACCACTCTTCTCTGAAATAATTACGGTACACCTGGTGCTGTGGAGTAAAGCATGATGGCACCCACACAGGGCCATTCCTGCAAAGAGGCATGGTGAGAACCATGCAAAAAGCTGGCCTTGTAACTTTAAAGGGATACTGTCATGGGAAAACATGTTTTTTTCAAAACACATCAGTTTCAGACTTCTGCACTGAAATCGAATTCTCAAAAGAGCAAACAGATTTTTTAAAATTCAATTTTAAAATCTGACATAGGGCTAGACATATTGTCAGTTTCCCAGCTGCCCCAGTCACGTGACTTGTGCCTGCACTTTAGGATGGAACTACTTTCTGGCAGGCTGTTATTTCTCCTACTTAATGTAACTGAATCAGTCTCAGTGGGATTTTTACTATTGAGTGTTGCTCTTTTGAAAAATGGATTTCAGTGCAGAATTTGTGAACTGGTACGTTTTGAAAAAAACATGTTTTCCCATGACAGTATCCTTTTAAGAGCCAAATTTCTAGGTTTTAAGCCTAAAATCTGGCTCCGCTAGTGCATAGAGCTTTATTGAGCTCATTGCACTAGTGATGCAGCCTCCCTTTGACCCGCTCCGACGCTGGTGTTTTAAGCACAGAGCAGGAGAGGGGGGCTGCAGCTCCGTGGATGGCTCTGTGGTGCTCACTGGTATAAACCCAGGCCGATGCAGTTTTCTGCTGATAGGAGCACCAGCACGGGGTAACCTTTGGCACCCCCAAGTGATGCCTTTCCTTCTCCTTTAAATAGAATAGCTCATTTTAAGCAACTTTTCTATTGGCATTCATTTTTATAGTTTTTGAATTATTTGCCTTTCCTTCTCCTTTAACGTAAAGGTGAACCATCCCATTATTGCAAATAGACCTGCTTTGGCCAAACTGCCAATAAATGGTCAACACTTGAGATGGGTGTGGACCTGCATTTCAAATTGGACACTGCTTACTTTGCTTCTGTTGATGGTCGCCGCAGTCCTCTCCATTCATTTTTATGGCATTTTTAAAAGAGTATTTATCAATGGGTGAAAGTGAAAGTTCATCCTTTGATAAATACACTTTCAAAAACCCATAGAAATGAATGGAGAGTAGCGGAATTTCACTCTAGAAGACTGTGGCGATCTCTAACTTCACTCTTTGATAAATATACTAGTGATGTGCGGGTTGGTTCTTCCCGAACCTGCACCTGCCCGATTTCCGCCCTCCAACCACCCGCTCCCACCTGAGCCCGACTTCCGGGTTCCTTTTATAGGCCCGCGCCGACCCGCCAATGATGTCACAAAAGGGGCGAGCAGGCACGCAGCTACAAAACCGGAAGTTGGAAGCCGGCAGTGTAAGGTGCTGAGTGGGGAGAGCAGGAAGAGAAGAGCTTGACCCGGACCTGCCCGCAACCCGCAAATGGGGGTGCGAGGTTGTCCCAAACCTGATCGACCTGCAGGTAAACCCGCGGGTATCGTGCCGGCCTGCACATCACTAAAATATACCCAGTAGGAGTCCTGCTGTTCACTCTCTCGTATCTGTTATATGGGTGACATTCAATCCTGCCTTGTTTGGCATGTTACTGAAGTTAGAATCCTGCACAGAACCAATTTAAGATCCGAACCCGCATATTTACCCACTTTGATACGCTACCCGACCCACAAATGCCTTATCCCCAACCCACCGAATACCATTAAACAGGAAGTGATGTTGCTGCAAACAGGAAGTGACGTCATCAGAAAAACAGAAAAACGTTTTGTAATATTTTAAAAGTAGTAAAATATAGACAATATAACATAAGATAAGAAATTTAGATGAGACCCGCAACCTGACCTTCAGATCCCCATCTATACCTGCACCAGAAAACCCTACCCTCATCCCACAGGGACCTCTGCAGGACTCTAACTGAAGTAGCGCTGACACTGGGAACTGACACTGACTGACTACCTCTTGAAAAGTTAGTGGAATTGCATACAGAAGGGATCTAGGAACTTGAACAGACCAGGCCCTACCACAAAAAAATCTTCACATTTAGAGCAACTGGATACAAGTGTTTCCTTTCAACAATGATGAGACACAGACATAAGTGAACATATCCCCAATTAGGTAGGGATACACTGCAACACAAAGAAAAACTTGGCATGCAAATATGTCCTTCAGTTAGAAAATTCAAGATGAAAGGAGATTAGGTGTTTTTATACCCAAACTAGTGGCATGCAGATAAACAAGACAAATATTAACTGACCCCTCATGGTTACACAGCAAGTGACATGCAGGTGACATACCCGTGAGAAGAGCAGCATGTGGCGGTGAACTGGTGTCACTAAAGGGTGACAATAGGAAGGTATACAGCTATCTAGCTGAGGAAGAGAAAGGTTCACAGTCAGCTGTAGAGATGTCAGTCTATGTGTCCCTCCCACAGCCCTATGGGTGCTTAATTGCTGAGTTTCTTCCCCTTCCAACACCATTAAATCTACATTGTTAGAGAAAATAACAATGGGTTCTTGTAAATAAGCACTAATAAATATGCATTTCTAGTAAATCTTTTTATTGGATTTTTGTACCAACCAAGAAAAATGAATTCTAGTTCTGAGTAATAGACAATAACCACCTGCCACAGGTTTCTGCTCTGTCAAGTAGCTTCGATTTTGCCACATTGCTGAACCATGTAAATCTTGGCTTGTTAGTCGGTTTTATCTTCTACTGTCACTTTCTTATCCCCACCATCATCTTTTAACTCCCTCAAAGCACTGGTCCTACTCTGAAATTAGGTTTTTGCATGCCTTCCCCAACAACTCTAGAAATGTCTCACTTGTCTATTCCTAGAGGTAGTTTCAAATTTCTGATTGCAGATTTCCCATCTCCGGGGGAGAAACACTTCTTCTGAAAGAGGATGTGGTGGAAGACATGAGAAAATAATAATACTGAACACTGAAAGGGTTAAAATGCTAGAGAATAGATGAAGAACTGTTAAAATGAACAATAATGGGTATACAGGAAATTAATGATGGCAGAGAGGTCAAGACTGACTTCACTGAGTGTGTGCCCCAGGTCTAGGGGGCAGACCACCAGTTGGAAACTACTTGGCTTAGAATTTTGGAAAGAGAGAAGCCATAGTAAGAACAGGGTGAAGAAGAGAGACAGCCAAAATAAGGGATAAAAGAGCTGACAACAATGCAGAGGAACAGCTCAGTGATTGACAGACAGACCTCACACTGAGGAGTAAAAGGACAGTTCAGAGTAGGGATGCACCAAATCCATTTTTTTGGATTCGGCCAAACCCCCGAATCCTTCACGAAAGATTTGGCCGAATACCGAACCGAATCTGGGTTGGAAGAGGAAAACATTTTTTACTTCCTTGTTTTCTGACAAAAATTCATGCAATTTCCCACCCACCCCTAATTTGCATATGCAAATTAGGATTCAGATTCGGTTCGGCCGGACAGAAGGATTCGCCTGAATCCGAATCCTGCTGAAATAGGCCGAATCCTGGCCGAATCCCGAACCGAATCCTGGATTCGGTGCATCCCTAGTTCAGAGTGATTGAGAGGGGTAACTCAGAATTAGGTGAAGGAAACAGAGTGAGAAGGAGAGACAGCCCAGAGTTAGGGAGTAAAAGTACAGAGGATGTGGGAGACAGACTGTTCAAATTAAAGATGAGAGAGACAGAGAGTTGTTGAGAGGGACAACTCAGAGGTGGTAGAAAGAGAAATCTTCTCAGAATGATAGAGAGGGACAGCTCCAATTGAGAGAAAGAGTATTGGCAGCTCAGGGTGAAAGAGAGGGACTGCTTTGAATTAGGGGTAAGACAGCTCAGAGTGAGTGCAAGAGACAGGTGAGAGTGAGTGAGAAGAACAGTTTAGAAAAAGCCAACTCAACGAAGAAGAGGTACCGCTCAGTGTAAGGATGAGTACAGATTAGTGTATAGGGAAATGAGAGCTCTGACTGAACGTATGAGAAAGCTCACTGTCAGGAAAAACTCAAGTGATGGAGAGGGACAACCAAGAGTGTGGAAAATAGGCTGTTCAGGGTGAGGGAAAGGAACAGTTGAGAGTGAGGGTAGGAAAGTTCAATGTGAGGAATGAAGGAATAGAGTTAGAAAATAAAATAAGAGAAAAAAGAAAGGCATATAGTGTAGGAATAGTAAAGATTGTTGGAGGAAAGTTAGTACATGAGAAAAAAGGAGAAACATAGATAATACAAGAGTCTCACTGAACATAAAAGCTTAAAAGAATATAACAAAGAGGGTGAAGAAAATAGAGAGAAGTAATAAAGGTGGGGGAATGTGCACATAAAAATGTCAATTCCTAGCAAATGTAGCAATATTGCAAAGAAAGCATAACAGCACTGGGGGCTCACCTCTACTTTGTTCCTCCCCTTTCTCCTTCTCTTTCAGTTTCTCCTCCAGTGTTCGGATCTTGCTCTGTAGCTCAGAGTTTAACAGATCAGCTTCATTTAATTGACTGGTAAACACAAGCACTAAATTAAATTTAAGACACACACACAGAGGAATATTCATCAAACAGAGCTCTCTATTCACTTGCTTAGGATTTGTAGGGGCATAATCCTCTGATTTCATCCTTCGATAAATATGCTCCTAAACATTTTATACAATAGATAGCTGGGGTGTTCTCTTCTAGTGATATCCGGTAAGCTTTGAGTCCCAATGTTTAAAATGTAATGCTTAGAAATGTAAAGACTAACTGATGATACAGCTGGACTGATAAACACCCACAGTTTAGGTGTTCAGCTCAATGCCTACACTCAATGCCAATATATACAATTAGGTCCATAAAAATTTGAGCAGAGACAGCTTTTTTCTAATTTTGGTTCTGTACATTACCACAATGAATTTTAAAAAATACTACTCTGATGCAGTTGAACTGCAGACTTTCAGCTTTAACTCAGTGGGTTGAAAAAGATTGCATAAAAATGTGAGGAACTAAAGCCTTTTTTTAACAAGCCACTCATTGTGGTAATGTACAGAACCAAAAAAAAAAAAAGTTGTCTCTGTCCAAATATTTATGGACCTAACTGTAGATATTTGGGAGATACATTGAGATAAACATACAGACACTAACATATTGTAGTCAAACTCAATAACAACACAGTACTATTATTCACACAATAAAGCTTATATACATATATTGATCAAGTCATACTGTGCTAGTACTGGGAATAAATTTGAGAACAAATGCAGTTGACTTTCTTTTTATATTTTTACAAATAGTTCATTTTGAACACATTTCGCCGACAGTGGTGTAGAGTAAAAAAACCTATACGGTAAGTTATGCAGGGACTCACCTAGCTAGGCGCTGATTGGTTGATTTCAAGAGGCTGATTTCTGTACTTAAGGATTCTTGAGTTTGTAGCTCACTCTCTAGATCATTTTGTTGATCTGGCGGCAACAAGGATTCAAAATGTGGAACCTAAATACAGGGAAACAGACGGAATGAACTGTTCCATATGCACATATAAGCATGCTGTTCAAGGAAAATCTCAAGGAAAAAAGAACACATGCGATAAAGTTAACCCAATTCCACAGTTTAACTATGAATTCAAAGACTTTAAATAAATACATACTGAAAAAAGTCATATGGTATAATCAGATTTAAAAGGCAAACTCTATTTCATGTAATAACCAAGAAAATGCTCTTTGTTATTGAAGCTGGTCCCACAAACCTTTTTCGTTTTAATTAAAAAACATTACAGATAAATGTTAACAAAACCCCAATATATCATAAAAATGAGCGATATGAGGAAGCCTTTACTGAACTGTAAGTTCAAAAGGAACATATGCCAAAAGGGGAGGCATATGTTCCCTTTAATTTCAGATACAAAACAAATCATCAATTCTAGTGCTACCTCATTGTTACCTAATAGAAATTAAGGATATTACTGTGTACTTTAAAATGGCAAATGCAAAGCTGTTTAGACTTCAGCGCTAGAACAAAATAGTTTGATTCTTGGATGATGACTGCAAGAGGCCAAGAACAGATATAAATAAATATAAATAGAGCAGGCAGGATTCTTGGTACTAACTGTACATCCAGCAACATTTGGGTGGATCAACATTGCTATGGAAGGTATAAATTTCCATTTAAATCATTAAATATATCATCAGAAGTCCTCTATCTTCTTATGCTGAACCACTTCCTTCCACTCCAACATCACAGTGACAGACATAGCATGGGCTTGTCAGATCTTGGAGTGGAAAGATGAAAGCATTTAGTTTCATGCAGAAATGTGCCCCAACATCACAGCACACAGACGGGCAGATTTTGGGGCAAGAGAGAATCCCTCATGTAACATCATCCTTAGGGGCAAATTCACTAACCGTCGAAAATTCGCCAGTGCTGGCTTGGCACACATCCCAATACTTTGCCAGGCGAAAATTCGCCTGGACAACGCTAATTCACGAAGATCAGAAGTTGCGCACAGGGTACCGAACACTGGCGAAATTACATCAGCGAAATTACGCTCAGCAGTTCGAAGTTACGCTAGCGTTGGCTAATCAGCATACAGCGTGCAGTTAAAGTACAATGGCCGTATATGCTGCAGCAAATACATTACACTACACAAGGCCAGGGAACCTTAATTAAATTATATAAAGTTGTTAAAATGCCCTACACATGTGCCCACAGTATAGTTTAGGTGCCATATGTTAGCAAATGTAGGGGGGAAGGAGGATACCCCAAAAAAAATGTACAATCTTTTTCAGTCTATCACCCTTTAAATAGGAAAAAATGCCAGCGTTTTTTGGGACTTAGAAAAATTTTCAACTTTTTTTTGAGGAACTCTTATCTACTCTATTGCACTTCGCCTGGTCTGAGGTGGCGAGGGGAATTCTGGCGATAGAGGTAACGGTCAGTAAAATCAAAAACGTAGTGAATTTGCGTAATAATAACGCTCTTTCGCCAGACCGAAAATTCGCCTGGCGTTAGAGTGCGAAATTGCACCAGAGTCTATCTCCTTGGCGAAGTTACCCAGCAACCGTTAGTAAATTGGCGAAGTGCCGAAATGGCGTCACACTGCGTTAGTCACTTCGCGCTTTAGTGAATTTGCCCCTTAGTCTTTCCCAGACTATAGGACAAAAAGGTAGTTTAACCAAACTGAACAGGTATTGTTTAACGGTACAAACATGTAAATTATTGAGTAATGTAATAAAAGCACTAGGCTTCTCCTTGGGGTACAACATTTATTATGGACATAAATCTTACAATAGGACACAGGAGGACTCAGAAACTACAACATTCTCTGTTTAATGAGGGCAGGGTGCAAAGTGCAAAAAACACTTTTGCACTTTTTGTCAGATTCAATTAGGGATACACCGAATCCAGGATTCAGTTTGGAATTGGGCCAGGGTTCGGTCTTTTTCAGCAGGATTTGGCCAATCCAAGTGCCGAGGGCCGAAAATATGCCGAACCTGCATATGTGGTTCTCTTTACCCCTTCCTTACCCTAATTTGCATGTGTAAATTAAAAAGTGGATTTGCTACATCCATAGATTCAATTTTATAAGGAAAACGTCTCTTGTGGTTTATGTCATGAAAATTCAGTGGTTGTCTATGGGAAAAGTTGGATGTAATTTAGGAGAGAATTTTTCCTCATCAAATTAAAACTGGTCAATGTAAACTGCCCTTTGTTCGCATAACATACTTAACTTTATGACCATCACTCCTGAAATGACATGCTCTGTTGCTCTACCAGATTGGAGGAGAACATTAAAGTGTAATTAACTATCATCCCTTTCTGCTTTTTTAAACCTTTTTGTGCACACTTTTTGTTGCTCTGCACAAAAAGATAAAATTTAGTTTAAGGAAAACAATGTTTGGAATAAATACTTTACCAATAAACAATTGGTATCATAATAAGTGACCTATTAAAACATATTGTCAAATGAACACATAGATCTCTGCTCCTTAAAAAGTTTTACAATGCAAAACTAAATACTGCATATACTGTATATATAAATGATATCAGAGTAAATTGAGTGCTCTGTATTTGCCTGCTATGCCCTCTCAAATATTATAAGACTAATGCTGTACCACCCTAAATTTCAGGCACTAGATCAAGCATAGAAGCTAGAAAATAATTTCTTACCAAGGTGTCTCCATTTGTTTTATTTTCGGGGCTGGGTATTAATGCCCTTTTGCAATCACACTCATTCTTCAAGTTTCCCCAAACATGTTCCCTGTCATCCTCTCTGACAAAAACAAAAAGTATCTTTATGAGTGTTGGAAGCCACCATTTATAATCACATACATTTGGTTAGAGGTTACAGGTAAGTCAAAATGCATGCTTTAATAATATTACCCCCACATTAGCCATATTTTAATTGATGTCTGCTTCATTTAGACTGTCATTTGACTAGACAATTAGATAAACAAGTGATTATTATAACGCATTACTACTTCCTGGATGAGCAATCCTTAATGACATCTTGGTTCAGATTTAGCCTAGGTTGAAGCAACCCCTGATGCTCCCAGTTCTTGTTTGTATGTACAGATTCAGACTTGCATGTAATATCATCAATGGGCAGTAGAGTGCAGTGGGAGAAAGGGGGCACTGTAATCTATAAAGTGAACAAACTAATGGTAAAAGACTGAACAATTAAATCCCCTTACTAAAGTTTTCCCTGAAGATAGACTCCTATAACTGCACAGATTAAAGCCTTGCCGATTTGCCCATACTATTTCAATAAGGATTAGAACTATATAAGCTTTACTGTCTAATACATAGTATCGGTCTTGCATGGGTTTCTTTCTGATTAGTGCTTCTGTTGCAATTTAGGGTCAGGCTCTTTATATCATTAAGCTAAAAAAATTCTATATAACACATGCAGTATTTATCTTTTGGGTACTGATTACTTTGTGCAAATAATAGCAACAGTTTTATCAAGTACAATTAGCTTTCAACTGGTTTGCCACTGAGTTTTCATGTGATTAATATTAAGATAAGGTTTTTCTTTATTAAAGTGAATTTTTCTATAGTTGTCTGCATTACAATATGTGTTTCAACCACAAAAGGTGGTCTTCATCAGGGAAAAATGTAGAAAAAGTGAATGTTCACGTTTCCTCCCCTGGCGTAGATAAAGGTGCAGATAAATCACCTCTTGTGGCCCTTAGCGTACTACTGCATGCATCTGGAGCATTGTTTAAAGGAGAAGGAAAGGTTAAAACTAAGTAAGCCTTATCAGAAAGGTCCATCTAAATATACCAGTAAACCCCCAAAGTAGTGCTGCTCTGAGTCCCCTGTCAAAAGAAACACTGCATTTCTTTCCTTCTATTGTGTACACATGGGCTTCTGTATCAGACTTCCTGCCTTCAGCTTAAACCTCCTTGCCCTGGGCAAGAGCATGCTCAGTTTGCTCCTCTTCCCCTCCCTTCTCTACTGTAATCTGAGCCCAGAGCAGGGAGAAACTCATGCAGGAAGTGATGTCACACCATTTTAATACTGCAGCTCCTATTCTAAACAAACAGAGTTTCTAGAGCTTTTTACTCAGGTATGGTAAAACATTCTACAGAATAAATATAGCATTCTAGCTTGCACTATTGCAGCTAATCTATTGGCAATAAAATGCCTCCGTAGCTTTCCTTCTCCTTTAATGACCTATAGATGTTTGAATTTCATATATCTATGAATTAAACATTTGATGCATTTGTTTGCTCTGTCTCAGCTAAGTTACAATTGTTTAACAAATATGGTAACTTGTTTTCAAGCATCAGTAAGATACTGGACAGTATTCTTTAATAGACTAATACAGTATTTTTTTCCAGACAAAAAAATAAATATGTCAGAGTGTCATTAATTATCCAGCAAACAAAGTTTGTCTGACTGGTTTCTGTATTAGGTTTCCTCAAGAGGACAGTGAGTAACTAATTTTGTAACTCAGTCAGTGTTAATGGACATGTGTTCAGGTCATAATGTGGACTGTTGCTTTCAAAAAATTCGTTCAATCACCTTCACCTGTGTATCGTGCTCACTCTCCAGTCAGGCCACACCAGAAGACCCACAGACAATTTCAGCAAACATAGGTATGGATGGAGCACATAAGACGCAGTCTCTGCCGCAAATAATTATTTATTGAATCACAACATGTTTCGGATCACATGATAAAGGAACCTTGTGATCCGAAACATGTTGTGATTCAATAAATAATTATTTGCAGAAGAGACTGCATCTTATGTGCTCCATCCATACCTATGTTTGCTGATAATGTGTACTGTTGGGCATTCTTGTGCCTTTGGATGATAGGTGTGTCATAGCATGATCTAAAAAGTAATGCAACAAACCTTTCTCAGTAAGCAGTGTATAAATGATATGTAAAATAAAATGATCTGTCTCCATTTAAATTTTGCAGCATTTTAAAACACATGGAAAACAAAAAGGAGTCACAATCAAATGTTGTTGTTGCTAAATGTTCTCCATTTTAACTACTCCCTCCCCGACTAGATTCCAACAGCAGCCAACAATTTTCTACATCCCCTATATAAAAACAATTCAAATAAAATATAAAGCTGATCAGCTGGAATCCCTGTTGACTATATTTATTTACCTCACTGTATAGGAATAGCCAACAAAAGGCAGATTAACTCCAAGAGGAGAGCTGTCTCCAACATCAGATATTGTCTCCTAGGAATAAAAGATAAAACTTATTTTTAAAAATGGAAAAATCAATGAGAAAATGGCATACATGCTACAAAATTATATGGAAGCTTATGATAGAATTTGGTTACCTTGGTTAGCATATGAGAATGACCCTCTGCTTTTTTCAGCATTACGCGTATGAGCAGATAACTAAAGTAAATGTTCTTGATATAAGATCCCAGTTACATAGTTAAATTGGTTGAAAAAAGACAAAGTCCATCAAGTTCAACCCCTCCAAATGAAAACCCAGCATCCATACACACACCCCTCCCTACTTTTAATTAAAATTCTATATACCCATACCTATACTAACTATAGAGTTTAGTATCACAATAGCCTTTGATATTATGTCTGTCCAAAAAATCATCCAAGCCATTCTTAAAGGCATTAACTGAATCAGCATCACAACATCACCCTGCAGTGCATTCCACAACCTCACTGTCCTGACTGTGAAGAACCCTCTACGTTGCTTCAAATGAAAGTTCTTTTCTTCTAGTCTGAAGGGGTGGCCTCTGGTACGGTGATCCTCTTTATGGGTAAAAAGGTCCCCTGCCATTTGTCTATAATGTCCTCTAATGTACTTGTAAAGTGTAATCATGTCCCCTCGCAAGCGCCTTTTTTCCAGAGAAAACAACCCCAACCTTGACAGTCTACCCTCATAATTTAAGTCTTCCGTCCCTCTAACCAATTTAGTTGCACTTAGTCTCTGCACTCTCTCCAGCTCATTTATATCCCTCTTAAGGACTGGAGTCCAAAACTGAACTGCATACTCCAGATGAGGCCTCACCAGGGACCTATAAATAGGCATAATTATGTTTTCATCCCTTGAGTTAATGCCCTTTTTTATGCAAGACAGAACTTTATTTGCTTTAGTAGCCACAGAATGACACTGTCCAGAATTAGACAACGTGTTATCTACAAAGACCCCTAGATCCTTTTCATTTAAGGAAACTCCCAACACATTGCCATTTAGTGTATAACTTGCATTTATATTATTTTTGCCAAAGTGCATAACCTTGCATTTATCAACATTGAACCTCATTTTCCAGTTTGCTGCCCAGTTTTCCAGTTTAGACAAATCACTTTGCAAAGTGGCAGCATCCTGCATGGAACCTATAGTTCTGCACAATTTAGTATCATCTGCAAAAATAGAAACAGTACTTTCAATGCCCACCTCCAGGTCATTAATAAACAAGTTGAAAAGCAAGGGACCTAGTACAGAGCCCTGCGGTACTCCACTAACAACACTGGTCCAATTAGAAAATGTTCCATTTACCACACTCTTTGTAGTCTATCTTTTAGCCAGTTCTCTATCCAGGTACAAATACTATGTTCCAGGCCAACATTCCTTAATTTAACCAGTAACCTTTTGTGTGGCACCGTATCAAATGCTTTAGCAAAGTCTAAGTAAATCACATCCACTGCCATCCCAGAATCGAGGTCTCTACTTACATTCTCATAAAAAGAAATTAAGTTAGTCTGGCAAGATCTATTACGCATAAAACCATGCTGGCACAAACTCATAGTATTATGATTTGCTATGAAGTCCAGTATCTTATCCTTTATTAAACCTTCGAAAAGCTTTCCTACCACTGACGTCAGACTAACTGGCCTATAGTTTTGAGGCTGAGAACGGGATCCTTTTTTGAATAGAGGCACCACATTAGCAATTCGCCAGTCTCTCGGGACTATGCCAGATCTCAATGAATCCTGAAAAATTAAGTAAAGAGGTTTGGCAATCACAGAGCTAAGCTCGCTAATTACCCTGGGATGAATACCATCTGGCCCTGGACCTTTGTTAATCTTAACATGTTCAAGTCTCTTTTGAATTTCTTCATGTGTGAACCATGCATCATTAGTTGTATTACTAGAATTGGGACTGTTAAGAAGGAAACCTTCACTTATTGGTTCCTCATTTGTGTAGACAGATGAAAAATGTGAGTTCAGAATCTGCGCTTTTATTTTGTTTTCATCAACCAGCTGACCCCCCTCTGATAGTAAGGGTCCCACCCCTTCCTGCTTAATTTTTTTACTATTAACATATTTAAAAAATTATTTTGGATTCTTTTTACTGCTTGCTGCAATATCCTTTTCTATAGCAATTTTAGCTTGCCTTATAGCTTCTTTGCATGATTTATTGGCCTCCTTGTACCTTATAAATGTTTCGGCTGTACCAGCAAACTTGAAAGCCTTAAAAGCACGTCTTTTCTTACCCACCTCAACACCAACGCTTCTATTGAACCAAAAAGGTTTTGCTTTGCAACGACGTTCCTTGCTTACAAGTGGAATATACTGACAAGTATATTTATTAAGCAGCATTTTAAAGACTTCCCATTTTTGTTCTGTGTTTAACCCTGTGAAAAGCATTTCCCACTTAATATGTTGCAGAGATGCCCTTATACTGTCAAAGTTTGCACGTCTGAAATTTAGTGTTTTAGTTACTCCCTTATAGAATTGCTTCTGCAACAGAATCTCAAAGGAGACCATGTTATGATCACTATTCCCTAAATGCTCACCCACACAAATGTTAGAGATGAGTTCAGTATTGTTAGTTATTACAAGGTCCAAAAGAGAGTTATTCCTAGTAGGTTCTTGAACGAGCTGGAATAAAAAGTTGTCATTCAGCATATTTACAAACCTACTAGCTTTTTCTGTCTTAGCAACCCCATTACCCCAGTCAATGTCTGGATAATTGAAGTCACCCATAGCAACAACTTGACCCAGCTGTGAAGCCGCTTGTATCTGCAAGAGTAGCTGGGCTTCATACTCGACACTTATACGAGGTGGTTTATAGCATACACCAATGATAATTCTTTTTGTTACCTTTTGCCCAGTCAAAATCTCTACCCAGAGTGATTCTACACCCTCACCAGTGCCAGCTATTGTTATTTCTTTAGCGCATGGCTTTAATTCAGGCTTTACATACAAACACACTCCTCCACCCTTTTTAATCCCTCTGTCCCTCCTAAAAAGGGTGTAACCATTTAAATTCACAATCCAGTCACATGTTTCATCCCACCAGGTCTCAGTGATACCAATTATATCATAATTTTTAGAGCATGCAATTAATTCTAGGTCTCCCATTTTACCTGACAAACTCCGTGCATTTGCCAGCATACAGCGTAGGTTACTACTTTTACTTTTGAAATGTGCATTACTTAGTGAATAATTATACGTTAAGTTAGTATTATTCTGTTTTCCTTGTAACAGAGGGACCTCCTTAGCTGGTAAACTGTATGCCCCCTCACTCCTCCCCCAAGACCCCTTACTAACCCCACTGCCCCGTCTACACTAGCTTCCCCATAATCCTTTATCTCACCCCCCCCTTGCCTAGTTTAAACACTCCTCCAACCTCTTAGCCATTCTTTCCCTCATAGCCATTCAGTTCTCCTAAATATATCTACCTATTATTATGTGTAACCCAGCCGCCCTACTTTACTTTACTCTACTTTATCTTATTTTAATTATTTCATTTTATTTATATTACTTTATTGTATTCTGTTACATTTTAACACATGACATTTTATGACATTTTATGTTTTATATGCTTGAAAAACTCAAGCAACGTTACTTGAAAACTTTTTGGAAAACCAATAAAACATTTCAGTGTAAAAATGGAAAAATAAATTGAGTTTTTTCCACATGCAGCTGCCATGTCCCTCAACCTTTACCAGATAATCTGAGCCATGTTCAAAGAGATTAAATAAGTAAAATATTATTCTTTAAAAGCAGATGCACTTTTCCTTTTAAAATAGCATAGCATAGTGAAGAATATGCCAGCACAATACAATGGTACCATAATTTATCAATAAATGTTTTAAAAACAACAGGCAAACAGATACTCACACCTCCGCCACTGACCATCTCTGAAAGCTGATCTTCAACCACATCAAAATTTGAGGTATCTGTGGCTCCCTCTGACTCAGGTACATATGGGGGGATATTGTCTCGCAATCTCTCCCATTCAATGTCAGCAAATAGTGGGTGTATCTGGAAATCCTGAAGCCCACCTTTTCCCAAGCGGGTTTCTCGCTCACAGATGAGAGATGAGATAAAGCTTAATGCCTCAGAGGGAACCTCGCTGGATGAGGGGGGGAATCTAAAGTGCTCCTAGTGCGTATAGAAAAACATGTCATGTAAACTTGTTAGGTATGCTAGGTACTTGTATGTATTTCTTCTGTGGTACTGAAACACATCCAAAAATCACAGAGTTCCTAAACATAAAAGAACTACACAGAACACATTTTGTAAGACATTCAGAGTTAATGTTAACAGAATAAAACAAGAAGGCAGTTCAACAGCAAAGGGAAACAATTTACTTTTCTTTGCAATAACAGTGAAGATGTGAAAACTATTTTATAGAAGGGAACTGTGGCAGGAACACAAATTTAGAAAGATTATAGCTATTTCAACAACACTGCTAGGGAGGTTAAGTATTTTTCTGTTTATTCACCACATTTATCTTGTGCCTTTGACTTTAGAAAGATCAATGGTTATATAAAAATTTGTTATCACTGTACCGGACTGCAAGTAGAGGAACACTTATTAGTTATCCCCAGTAAGTAGGTCTTACTGTGCCATCTTCCCGTAGTTTCAAGCAGGAGCCAAAATCTCCAAGACGTATGTGACCAGCACGATTTAGTAGCATATTGTCTGGCTTAATGTCACACTCCACAGGGGTTGGTCAGTCACATGTCCCTCAGTGCTCGTCACTAAGGGTCAGGGCACACAGGCAGATTCGAGGAGGATTCGCCCAGCGACTAACCTTCCCGAACTGCCTCCTCTGCCTTCCCGCCGACTAAAATGTAAATCGCCGGTGGGATGGCACTCGGATCGATTCATTTTCCGAAGACGCCCCATGTTTCCTCATGAGGCAGCTTCGGAAAACTAATCACTCCGAGTGCCATCCCTGTAAAATCGCTGGCGGAAAAGCAGGAGAGGCAGTTCGGGGAGATTAGTCGCCCCAAAGAAGAGGAGATTTGTTGCCAGGCCCTGACCCTAAAGGTTATTTTTAGTATCTGTGTCCTTACACTTACTTTAAAGTGAATTATTTTTCCAAAAGTTTCTACTACTGAATCAGCATAGAAGGGAGTATAACCAAAATACATCTCGTAAGCACAGACTCCAAGGGACCACCAGTCACATTCAACTCCATAACACAAGGTTGGGTCTTCGACAGCAAGAAGTATTTCAGGAGAAAGATAATCAGGAGTCCCCACTGCAGTGGAGGAGGAGACCTGTGGCAGCAAGAGAGAATATAAAATATAGAACATAAAAATGTAAACAAAATGAGGATAGAAAAGTAGGTCTTACTGTGCCATCTTCCCGTAGTTTCAAGCAGGAGCCAAAATCTCCAAGACGTATGTGACCAGCACGATTTAGCAGCATATTGTCTGGCTTAATGTCCCTAGATGCAGCAGTGCAAGAGGAAGTATGAAAGATGAAATGAGAGAAGATATGAGAAACCAAAGAGTTAAACATTATGAATTCAATAAACAATACAAATTATTAAATAAATATACTCAGGTATAGTGCAGAAGGCAAGGTGAGCGACTAACCTGTGCACAAAGCCTAGAGCGTGAACTGAACTGATAGCCATAACCATTTCTGCCAGGTAGAATACTGCCATATGAGTGGGAAATCCATCGGAGAATTTACTTAGAAGGGAGAGTAGGTCACCACCCACATAATAATCCATTATAAGGTACTGAGGTGAGAGAAAGTGTGTTACTGACATTCCACAGAAAAAAAGGTATATATTATTTATAGACCCTGTGTTTTTGTCATAATATTAGTATTGCAAAAGACTTACTAGATAATTGTCATCCTGAAATGCAAAGTGTAACCGAGTTATCCATCTCTTGTCCCCATTTACTAAAACGTCTCTCTCCTGCCTGTAACAGGCCACCTATATACTCAGGAAAAAAAATAATCTATAAGATGCACATTTTACTCATATAACTTTCATTTTTTTTCTCTTTCTCTCTGTACCAAAGTTATTTTCTGTTTGCCCCAAACCTGTAGCTCCTTTACACAACCCTTCCGCTTTTTTGTAAACTACAACAAGCTCTTACATCTGATCTCTTCAGAAGGTCCCACTTATTCATTATCTTCATGGCATAAACGTGGGAATTGCTTTTCTTTCTCACAACTGCAACCTACAAAATAATACAGAAATCACAGTTGGTGACTGAGCATTATTCCTCACTAGCCCCTCCTCACAAGATACTTTATGAGGAATTGAAATGACTATAGAACGTATCAACAAGCAGTAGTTCACCAACAGAATATGTTGTGCATCAGAAAGAAAGGTTGTTAGAGGTAAGTTGCTGAAGCATACCAGATGGGAATATCAGCAAGGCAGGCTGCCAGTCTGTAGACAAAAAGGCTTCTGGCGAGTTGCAGAGCTTACTCTCTTATTATGGGATATAAGGCACAGGAAAATGAAATGGCTTGCTCAAGGCTACAAGCTAAATAAGGAACCACAGGAATCCAGCCTTTTTATTATGAATAAAGCAGGTAAATTAATGGAAGATGTTGCCAGCAACAGTAGGCTAATATAAACCAGGTAAGAAGGACATTTCTGATGAACCCCAAAGATTGTACTAAACATACTTTTGCCTATTGTTTTAATCATGAAAATTCTATGTTTTTTGCTATTTCTTGAGCTACATTGGGTAAACAGGATAACTGGAGCTAATCCATGTCTGGTTTTCGAGAGGTAGATAATTGGATTACTAATCCACAGATAATTACCCTGCATAATGGACTCCTGCTGACAAAACAGTAACAACAAAGGGTGAAGGGGGTGGTGGTAAACTGGTAATCCAATTTCCAACCTTGCAAGGACCAAACATGGAGAAGCTTCAACTTCCCTGCCTATCACAACCTGCACAAGAAACAACAAAAACCTTAGATTTTTCATGATTAAAACAATAGGCAAAACGTATATTCAGTACAAGCCCTATTCATTGCACTAATGTTAAACCAGGGGAATATCGCCCCTTTAACTAAGTGCACCATCCAGCCAAATGTGCTGCGTTTTTCTTCCTACATCAAGGTTTGCAGTCATGAAAAATGGAGATGTATGTCATGAAAAGTGGAGTTATGACTGAACAACTGAAATCAACAATTGTTTGAGATTGAGATGATTCTTTAGTGGAGCATATGCAAAAATGATGGTGTCAGTGCTTCCATAAAGAACAGTTTATTTTAATCAGAGATGGATACATGTATGCTTGGATAATTTTTAAGTTTACATTTTCTTCCAAAATACCCACCTCACTGAATGCTCCTCTTCCAATCACTTTAAGGATGTCAAAGTCACTTCTTTTCATTCTCTGCTCTCGTATATACTGGGCCACAGGGTCAGCTGTTAACAGGGAAATATACACGGTACTTTCTATCAGCAAGCCAACACATTTGGGAACAGGCAGGCTAGATATGCCAGGATGTTCTTATTTGTCAACATTTTCTGTGTTTAAAAAAGGATGATTATATTATATAAGAAGATATTCCTGTGAGAATGAAGGAATGAGGCAACATATGTTGCTTTTAGAACAAATGTTTTATTGACATTTCTCAGTGGCCATGGCTATATAACTGATGAAGATTTCAGAAGTGACGGCTCCAAATAGGGACAGATTTAATATTATACATAATTGTTCCTGTTACACCATTCACCTGAACTTGTTTTCTCCAAGGCTTCTTCATCCTTTTTTGATTACAGTGTAATACCAGGAAGTCAACATTTGCACAAGTATCTCTTATATAACACCAAGATGTCTGAGACTGTGTTGATAAACAGGATTTACATTTGTGGATATTCTTGCATCTGTAATTTAGAGAAGCCTCCTCCTTTAGAAAAGTAGGGGAAAAGTAGGGTCAGTTTCACCTTTAACCGGTAATGTACTGCCTAAGCAGCTGCATGTGCTACACTATGCCCAGCCATATGGTAGTGGCAAAACAGTATATATTGCAGTATATATTGATGAAGGATGATTCATATTTTGCAGGGGCAGGCATGTGGACTATAGAGAAGGAGCCAGGGACATCATAGAGTTGTCACATACAGGATCTGGAGTGGGTTGTGTAATGTATTATAGGAAAGTTATAGGCAGTTTGTAACAGAACAAGGACCTATGAAATATACTGCTTTGGTATATGGTGGTAGAGAAACAATAATAGTCCTTGGTTAGAGTTAAAAACAATGTTTTGTTTCTCAAAAGAGCAAACAGATTTTTTATATATTTAATATGAAATCTGACATGGGGCTAGACATATTGTCAGTTTCCCAGCTGCCCCCCAGGCATGTGACTTGTGCTCTGGTAGATCTAACATACCTCCCAACATTTTGGAAGTAAAAAGAGGGTCAAAAATGTTTTTCCGCACATAGCACAGCAATTTTTTTGACCACACCCCTTTATGTGGCCACACCCCCTAATTACCATGTTTGTTTTACAAAATTTGGCAGGTTATGAATGTTTGAAAATATGTCTCCTTATCTAAACTGTGTTTTTGTGTCTCAAAATTGTTACAAAGTATCTTATTTGCACCTGTTAGGTGTTCTGGGCTCTTTGCTAAAAGCCAATTAAGTGAGAAACTTTGTTTCTTTTTCTGGCTGTTCAGTGCAGAGAAAAGAGAGGGACTTTCCAGTACAAATGAGGGACTGCGGGTTGAGCTGTCAAAAGAGGGACTGTCCCTCCGAAAAAGGGACAGTTGGGAGGTATGGATCTAAGAACAGCACTCAATAGTAAAATCCAGGTCCCACTGTGACACATTCAGTTACATTGAGTAGGTAAAACAACAGCCTGCCAGAAAGCAGTTCCATCCTAAAGTGCTGGCTCTTTCTGAAAGCACATAACCAGTCAAAATGACCTGAGATGGCTGCCTACACACCAATATTACAACAACAAAATACACTTGTTGGTTCAAGAATGACATTTTATATGGGAGTGTAAACAGTGTAATTTAGAAATAAAAACTACATGATAAAAATAATGACAGAATCCCTTCAATATTCTGCTTAATACAGGACTGAAGCTACCAAGGCAGCAGAGATCACAAGCAGTAAGATCTATAAGATAGGTGTGGCAGAAGCACACAGGCCTGTATTCTACACTGGAGCCTAAAAGAAAAGAACCTCGTTCCCTACATTATTTCTGGCTGCTTGCATTTTAATACAACCTTTCCATTAACCTCACACTCTAGCTTTTCTACCACCTACACTGAGTTATGTCTCTATATTTCACTCACCAATTTCACTTTTAAATTGGTCCACTCCAGCTTATATCAACATATATATCCGTGCAACAACACACTGCTCTGTACCTACCAATGTTGTTTCAGCTGCAATGTATAGAACAGCATGTCACACATACTGCACATGTGTTTACACACACACATAAAAAGCGCTTGGGTAAAGAGCCAGACATTATGAATACAAAGGGTGCAATGAAATAATGCTGTTTTAATGAGAAAGAAGGGAAAGAATAGACTAGCATTATAAGAAATTACAGACGTAAAAAGAGGGGTGACAAGAATTGATGGATTTATTAAACATCATGAACTAGCGGAATGTTTAGAGACAACATGGTTTTGGAATAAATAATGGGAGGCACAATTTGGGAAGTATTGTATTTATGTGAAATAGTATTAGAGAAAAGAGTGTGAGGGGAGAAGAACAAGAACGCTGGGTGTGAGGGGAGCAGAGTAAGACCGCTGCCTTATATGGGCTCTGTCAGTCCACACTCCTACAGACTCCACATATGGTTAATGTAAGAGCATTACCTCCGTGTCTGGAGAAATAACCCCTTTGCTGCCAGCAACGCATTGCAATATAAAAACCACTGACCTTAAATTGGTTAAGAAGTGACAAATAAACAGTTCAGTCCTACCAGAACAGAAAGACTCTCAGAACAGGCCACAAGGTTAAAGATTTCTAGGAGGCTCCACTGTTTCACTGAAGGATGGACCAGTAGCTTGCAGAAGCCATATATACATATATACACAAAATAAGGGGGTCCCAAGTGACCCATGTTTATGTCAAAGTGCCATTTCTGTCACTCATGCACCATATTGTGCTGAACAAGAGTTGATTAGCGCACAGGAAGAAAAGGACACAATCCAGAGGTAAGAGACAGTGTTTGGGGTGCTATCTTTATCATCCTTATGGTAAAATATAAATACATTTCCATAAGTAATCCAGTTAAACCCCTTTATTCCATATATAGATATATATATATTACTCTATAATGAAGAGTAAAAAAGAAGGGAAGATCACAGCGCAAAGTGGATGGACATACTGTATCCCTTATTATTACAGGGCGTTAAGATGCACAGACACTCCCTGCATTATAAACTAACCCATCCAGTCAGACCAGTATAGGTGAATGTATGGATATATGTATAGCTAGCTAGACACATCTATGTGCAGAACATACACTATCACTGTCCAGAGCTCAGAAGTCCATCAGAACTACAACTCCCAGAATCCTAATAACAGCACCAGTTAAAACCTTTGACTAGGCCTATCAAAAACAATTAGAAAAGCAAGTCTATTCACTATTCACCTAGATTCGCTTGCTCATTCATGCTATTTGGCAAGTTAAAAAGTAGACTATTAAAGCCCACTATGTAGTAACTAAAGGCATGTGCTTCAGTATTTCAACATACTATGTGAAGCCTGCATGACAATGCCTTTACTATCTGGCACTATATCTAAAAAAAGCAAAAGAAGGCAAGGCAGATTTATTAAAATTGTTTGCAAAAATCAAAATAGCCAGAACTAGGGGTAGGCAGAGGAGGCATGTGTCAAAGTTTGGGGGGTGCCAGGCAAGTAACTTCCCTGTCGCCTACCCCTAATCTGGCAAGTGTCCCCTCTCAGAAAAATCCTGAGCGTGTTCCATTTACCAAAATTAAAGCGAGTGGATGCGCACCTGTTCACACATGCACCCACTCGGTTTTGTGCAGACATGGGGGGAACAATGCGGCCGTTGAGTTTCCTGGGGTAGCCGGACGGCCTGGCCTACTACAGGGTTTAAAGGGCCCCTGTTGGCTTAAAAATATCCCCAACCAAAAGTAGGGGCTAATAGAGCCTGCACTCCAGTTGGGGGTAGCAGTAGCAGCCAGCGCTAGGACACTCGCTCCTGGTCCCAACCAGAGTGCTGGCTCTATTAGCTCTATTAGCCCATACCTTTGGTTGGGGATAATATTTTTGCCCAACAGGTGCCATTTAAGCTGTTTTAGCAACTCCCTGCAACTCCCTGAAATGCTGAGTTCAGCATCAGCTAGCGATTGTTACGTATATTTATCTATGGTTATCTTTTTCATAAACACTTTTGTTTCTAGACTGGATAGGCCTGGGCTGGAAAGTTTAAGCACAGCTGTGACGCTAGCCTGATCGCCTGTGACAGACTTTGTCATCAGACACAATAGGGCCGATGCTTACTGACTGCAAGTGACATTAGCATAGGCACAAAGCATGACATAGTCTCATAAACACCAGTGATTCTAAACGGCTAAAGCAACTGCAGTATCTAAAAGGCAAATGGCCAGTCCCTGTCACACCAGATGACAGCAAGTTCCTCATAGCTGCCAACTTCTGAACTGGCACTCTGCTCTTAGCTTTGGGTGCCAACAGACATTTGTTCTTTAATCTGGCACAAGGCAAACGACTTGTTATACACAATTTACCCAGGATAGCAGCGATTGCTGTTTATGGTATAATGCTGCCTGTAAACCTACTCTTATTCTCTATAGCTTACACATGAAAACAGTCACTCATAATTACATTCTGGCTTCTTGGAAAACTTCCCCTGGCAACTATGGCACCAGGGCATGTCCCAATGAAAATATGTATTTACAGCAGGGTTATTCAGACTACAGCTTTGATTGAACTTTAGCTGTGGATGCTGGGGGATTTGAGGGGGAAATGTAAAGCCAATGCTTATTATACAGCCAATGCCACAGGTGCTGCCAGGGTTGCCAGGTTGGTGGTTTTCCGGCCAAATTGGGCTACTAATTTAAAGCCCAGGCGGGTTTTGAAAGTACAAACTAGCCAAGGTACAGATTTGGGCTACTTTTTGGCCCTTTGGCTGGTTTGTACTTTGGAAACCAGCCAAAGTTATATCTTGCCCTAATGTGCCAAGCTGGTGTCTCCCAATGCATGTTGGGTAATGTCGTTCTTGTTTAACAATTTGCCAACTGCTAAGTTTAATGTAAGACTCGGGGGCGCCCCGCCAATGAGGCGAGTTGAGGCACTCGCCTCAGATGGCATTGCCCACCTGGTTGCCAGGGGCGGCAAAAATGCCGCTACTGGTAACTAAGAGACGAATTTCCGGTTTTAAACCCAGAAATTCAGCTCTTCTAGTGCAGAGAGCGCAATTGCGTTCTCTGCCCTAGCGACATGGATCCCCCGTCTGATGCTGAAGGTGAGTGCTGTGGGGAGGCGGGGGGTGGCAAAAACGAAGGACGCCTCGGGCAGCAAATTGGGTAGGATTGCCCCTGGTAAGACTACAATACCCAGCAAGCATTGGTACTGACTTATGTAGAAGTCAGTAGTTACCAGATTTTGGGATCTGTACCCCAGTCTCCTGTCACTCTTAAGCATTTTCGTCCCTATACCTCCTGGGCAGGCCTGGACTGGCAATCTGAGGGTTCTGGCAAATGCTGCTGTAAGGAGCTATAGAAAGTCACTATTTAGTGGGCTATTGGGGGGCTGATTGGGCTTCTGTGTGGGCTGATTGGGCCTCTGTTTACCTGAAATGCCAGGGTCTATTTTAATTCTCAGTCCAGACCTGCTCCTGGGCCCTGTTCTGTAGTTACGCCCCTGGTGACGGGCGACTCTGTCCCATTTTGCTTTGTGGAAAAATATGCGAAACAGTGAAAAATTTTAAAAAGGCTTATTTTCACATATAGTCGTTTATTTGTAGACTTTTTTTTTCACTGCGCACATGGTGCTATTTTTGGGCTACTTCTGAAGTGCCTCTTGGCTAGTTTTGGGCTGGTTTTGTAGCTGACATTGGCTGGTTTTGAATATTATTAGACCTTCCAGCCCAGTGAGCTGCCCTTTCCCATGGGAGATAAACGTATAAGTTGCAGTGGGAATTCTTCACTGGTAGATACTGTATGTGGCTGGAACTACACGCAATGAATGTTTATAGAAATGAGAGCGATGTGTAAGAGGCAATTAGCGGCATGGGAATAATCCCGGGCACAGCCACACTCACCCCAGCTGAGGAAGTCGGCGATGTTGGTCTCGTGGGCGAGCGGGGAAGAGGCGAGCTCGTTGGACACGCACAGCATCAGGTCCAGCAGGGAGTCCAGAGTCAGGGGCACCGGGGGCAGTTGCGTCCCCTCCATCCTGTCACTCAGCAGCAGCAGCAACAATCAGTTCCTCCTCCTCCTCACACTGACACGCTTAAGGGGACACATGCTCCGGCTCTCACTTCCTGCTTCTAAAGTTCTCTAAGGATAGAAAAGTCTTCTTAGAGCCGCTCCTGTCCATGGGACGATACTTGCTACTCCTGTTAGTGTTCACTGGCCGCACGGTTGTTGCACTGGCATCAGGCGCTCATGCCCATCGCTTTGCCCACTCCCCACAGCATCAACACTTCTGACTGAGTCACAGGAATGCACAGGAGTGGCTCTTCCACAAACTTTCTCCCTTCTCTGCTCCCGGCTCCCCGGACTTCTCTCCCCGTCTGTCCCTTCTCTGTGCTGCACCCGCCTTTCCCCCACCTCCTCCATTTAACCCCTTAAAACCCGAGTCACCCGTGCTTTTCTCTTTGTGAGGCCACGCCCCCGCTGTCGCCAACTTTTTCCAGTCATACATTTTTCTGGCCAGTCCCGAATATCATTTTGCTCCCCAGAAAAGTAAGGCCGGTATTTGATTGGAAGCAAACCAGTAATAATGCACGGCAGCTGGACTTTGTTTTGGGAAACATGAGCCAAGCACATTTTTTTTTATTAATTATTTCATACAGAAGTGGGAGGCCAAATGATGTGCTTGGTTGTCCATTCTGTAGTTGTATTAGATATACACAGGTCTGCACTGGGAGTCAAACCCTGGCATTCCAAGTACACAGAGGCCCAAATAGTCCTCCCCCAGGCCACTAAAAACTGACTGTTTATGGAACCTTACAGCAGCCCCTCTGGCATTTGCCAGAACCCACAGATTGCCAGTCCAGCCTGGATAGCCCTCAGCTGTCAATGGGTTTTAATGTTGACGACCCTGATACAAATCTGTGGGTGGCACAATGCATGGAGCATATTTGTTTTGCCTTTGAACTGAGCTGCTGCCATGTGGGTACCCAGAAGACTGGTCTCACTTTTTTGCCTCTGCACCCCACCCCCCAAAAAAAATAACAACAGCAGCATTCATGTTCCAAAATGTTTTTGTCAAGTTGTCTTCCTCTAGCACAGGGATCCCCAACCTTTTTTTTACCTGTGAGCCACATTCAAATGTAGAAAGAGTTGGGGAGCAACACCAGCATGAAAAAGTTCCTTGGGGTGCCAAATAAGGGCTGTGATTGGCTATTCGTTAGCCCCTATGTGGACTCTCAGCCTACAAGAGGCTCTACTTGGCACTATACTTTCAAGCCAGGAATTTAAAAATAAGCACCTGCTTTGAGGACCTTGAGAGCAACATCCAAGGGGTTGGAGAGCAACATGTTTACAAGCTACTGGTTGGGATCACTGCACTAGCTTTTTGGACACTATAATTGTATTTTTCCTGCCTTACAGCTGTTGAACTGCAACGGTGGTACCAGAGATGGTGGGAGTTGTAGTTTATATAATACCCAAGCTGGACGTCACTAATAAAAAAACACAGTTACAATAAAAAAGACTTGCACAACAGAGGCTCCCTGTGGCCCTTTAGTGGTTTTTCAGCTAAATTCCTTAAAATCCGGTGTCTTTAATTTCCATAACTTTGGGATGATTCAAGAACAGCTGAGGAGCCAGCGGCTGGCAATCCGCCCTCTATAAAAATACTCCAGTGCCCATGTTTCATAACGTCTTTTCACATTCACATCATTGTATAACTTATTTGCCAGCTGGCACAGGAATGGGTTAGATAGGTTTTATATATTGAGTGCCCGCATAGAGAGCGTAATAACAAATAATGGATAGGTGATCTATAGATAGACAGATAAATAGATACCACTGCCAGATAAACATAGAAATTTCTATCCAATTCTTTCCATGTCTTGCTCACTATTCATAAGTTCCACAAGTGCTAAATATAAACATCCGAAAACTCTCCGCAATGGAATGTAACCAAACATAGTGCAGATCAGAGCACACCATTTAACTTCTCTCATTCCCCAGAGACATCTGCAGAGTAGCTTCCCTCTTCATTACAGTTCTTACTTCTTCCCAAAGAGACTTTCAACAAGCTACCTTACCATCTCATGTTCTTTTATTGAAATTACTGCTGTGCACACCTCGTCCTACTAGAGAGAAGTTGATTATACAAGGATAACGCCTTTGCTCTCACTGAGTTGAACATTTACCACCACCATCAATCAGCCCTTAGAGAATCTGCTATTAGAAGACAGAATAGTTTTAACTGTTCAACTACCAGAAAGATCTACAGAATATACCAGCTTGCTCCTTTTTACCTGTACTAGAGAGTTCTTTCCATACCTGCAGTTTGCATATAGTAGTGACTGTGCTGTTACATTAGACCTGTAATAGACATGTATGTCATATAATCAGTGTGGACTGGGGGGTTCTTCAGCCCCACCCCATTGTGTTTCTTCCCCAGTGGATCAGGTATGGTGGGGCCCACAAAGGCCAAGGCCCACCAGGATTTTTCATTGGGTTCCAGCAGCCTAGTTCAACCCTGCCTATAATAGTTATGGTTAGTTTTGGTAATAGTAAAGGTTGCCATGGAAAAAGCCAGCCCTGGTATGTATCCAATCAATCAGATGGATACCACGAGGGGTCGTACACTGCACACCCATCTTTCAGTTGTTCCCAATCATTTAGGGCTTTTACACACAAGCGTTTTTTGCTGCGCTCCCCTGCGTTCAGCTTTCTTCCATTCAGCCGTAGAGGAGTGCAGGAGTAAACACACAATTATTGTGAAGGGGGCTGTACTCACACAGACGCAAGTAAGTGCCAAACGCAGGTGGGATGCAGCATGTTGCCTGTGTTCGGTGCATACATGCGTCTGTATGAGTACAGGCCCATTCACAATAATTGAGTGCGTCTACTCCTGCGCTCCCCTGTGCGTACTCCTGCGCTCGCCCATGTGTAAGAGCCCTTAGGCAGACAAACAAAACAATTATAACAGGAGGAAACCTAATGAAGATATGCTGGAGTCCTTTGCCCTAAAATGGAGTCTATGGGACATGGCCTTTCCGTAATTTGGAGCTTTCTAGATAACGGACCCCACACATGTACTTGCTTTTCTATGAAGCCATCTTAGCTGCTGTGATATTATGTCACTCTGCTTTTTATTATGTCACTATGGCAATCTGCTAAACCAGTACAGGTATGGGATCCATTATACGCAAAACCATTATCAATCTCAAGCTCTGAATTACCGGAAAGGCAATCTTCCAAATAGACTCCATTATAAGAAAAGAATTCTAATTTTTAAAAATGGACTTCCATTTCATCAGTTATAATAAAACAGTACCTTGTATGTGATGATAACCAAGATAGAAGTAATCCTTATTGGAGACAAAACATTCCTATTTGGTTTATTTAAAGGGGACCCGTCACCTGAAAAAGTTATTCTGAATCCTATTTAATCACGTCAATCAAGCAAAATAAACTTTAATTACACTATATAAATTATTTGAATCTTGTTTCCTTCGGTCTGGGAATTCATAATTACAGAAAGCAGGCAGGAGCCATTTTGTGGACACTGTTATTAAGGCAAGCTTTGCATCATCTCAGAATCTTGTTTGTGCACCAAAATGGGGGACCTGATGTCCATCCCCATGCATGGGTTACACAGTTAAATGGTAAAGATAGTGGGGGAATGTGGGGAGTGCAATGCCATCTAGGAAGTGCTGAATGGAAAGTGAAAGTAATTGCCTGCCCCGCCTCTATGCCTAAGGCGTAGAGGAGGGGCAGGCAATATTTGATTGACAGCTGAGATTTTTAAATGAGTTTACAATAGCTATGAATGCTTTAAAAAATGGATTTCATGTTTAATTTGAAAATGACTTATTATACAGCTTTTTATGTCTGGGTGACAGGTCCACTTTAATGTTTAAATGATTTTTAGTAGACTTAAGATAGGTATATTTCAGGTGCTGTACATACTTTCTTACCAGTCATTTTTAACTGTTCTGATACGGTCAGTGAACTATACGCCTCTGCAAATTTGTGAATCGCTTAAAGCAAAGATCTATTCTGAACTGCTGTAAATATACTGACATCTGAACAATGGATATGTGAGTGTAACCCAGAAAACTTTTGTAGCTCAACAAGCATCAACATAGCTGCAAACTAATACCAGGATTAACATTTTGCACATGCAAAACAACATTGATTGACATGGTTTAATTTTCCCGATTATATGCTTTGTCCTTATGAACAGCATGAAAGTCAAATATTTTGCTTATTCGCTTACTCCTTTACCCTGATTTGGCACTCTTGGGTTTATAGTGTGGTTCTTCTTTAGTTGCTTTTAAGTAATATCTATCTATTTCTATCTATCTATCTCTCTCTCTCTCTCTCTCTCTCTCTCTCTCTCTCTCTCTCTCTCTCACTCTCTATCTCTCTATCTATCTATCTATCTATCTCTATCTCTCTATCTATCTATCTATCTATCTATCTATATCTATATCTATCTTTCTATCTATATCTATATTTATCTATCTATCTATCTCTATCTATCTCTCTGTCTATCTATCTCTCTATCTATATTCTATCTATCTATCTATCTATCTATCTATCTATCTATCTATCTATCTATCTCTCTCTATCTATCTATCTATCTCTCTATCTCTCTATATCTATCTATCTATATCTATCTATCTATCTATCTATCTATCTATCTATCTATCTATCTATCTATCTTTCTATCTATCTATATCTATATCTATCTTTCTATCTATATCTATATCTATATCTATCTATCTATCTATCTATCTATCTATCTATCTATCTATCTATCTATCTATCTCTATCTATCTATCTATCTATCTCTCTATCTATCTCTCTATCTCTCTGTCTATCTCTCTATCTATATCTATCTATCTATATCTATATCTATCTATCTATCTATCTATCTCTATCTATCTATCTATCTATCTATCTATCTATCTATCTATCTATCTTTATCTATCTTTCTATCTATCTCTCTATATCTATCTATCTATCTATCTATCTATCTATCTCTCTCTCTCTCTCTCTTCTCTCTCTCTCTCTCTCTCTCTTCTATCTATCTATCTATCTATATCTATATCTATCTTCTCTATCTATTCTATATCTTATTATTATCTATCTATCTATCTATCTATCTATCTATCTCTGTATCTATCTATCTATCTATCTATCTATCTATCTACCTACCTACCTACTTCTTATCTATCTATCTATCTATCTATCTATCTTATCTCTATCTCTCTATCTATCTATCTCTCTATCTATCTATCTATCTCTCTATCTATCTCTCTATCTATATCTATCTATCTATCTATCTATCTATCTATCTATCCATCTATATCTATATTTCTATCTATATTTATCTATCTATCTATCTATCTATCTATCTATCTCTCTCTCTCTCTTCCTCCTCTCTCCTCTCTCTCTCTCTCTCTCTCTCTCTCTCTCTCTCTCTCTCTCTCTCTCTCTCTCTATCTATCTATATTCTCTCTCTCTCTCTCTCTCTCCCTCTCTCTATCTATCTATATATATCTTCTATCTATATCTATCTATATCTATCTTTCTATCTATATCTATATCTATCTTTCTCTATCTATCTATCTATCTATCTATCTATCTATCATTACGTGTATTAGTGCATTAGGTAAGCTATACAGTGTGTAACTAATATTTGGGGGGGGATACAATTTGACTGAAAGTGGAATAGTGCACCCTCTGTTGGTTATATGAAAGAATCACAGTGACTGCAATATCACACAGCGCCATCTGTTGGTTATATGAAAGAATAACAGTGACTGCAATATCACACAGCACACTCTGTTGGTTATATGAAAGAATAACAGTGCGCCCTATGTTAGTTATATGAAAGATTAACAGTGACTGCAATATCACACAGCACCCTCTGTTGGTTATATGAAAGAATAACAGTGCACCCTCTGTTGGTTATATGAAAGAATAACAGTGACAGCAATATCACACAGCGCCCTCTGTTGGTTATATGAAGGATTAACAGTGATGGCAATATTACACAGCGCCCTCTGTTGGTTATACGAAAGATTAACAGTGATGGCAATATCACACAGCACCCTCTGCACATGGTAGTGGGACAGTGGGACAATGCACACAGTAATCCGTTTGGCAATTCTCTGTAACCATCAACTTTGCAAAGAAGTCTGGTTGATCGCTGGGGGGGTCGCTTTGGCGGAATGTGCGCTGCTGGAAGACAGGGCTGTAGTTGTGTCTAGGCTTATACTAGAGTCAATACGTTTTCCCAGTTTTCGTAGGTAAAATTAGGTACCTCGGCTTATACTCGGTCGGCTTATACTCGAGTACATACGGGTACCTCTTAAATATGGTGAGTAGGTATTCTTTCCAGGGAGGTTTTTATTAATGGTGGTACCATACTGACGCACGGTGGATGTGTTTCTGCACTTTTTATTGAGCACTTCACATATTTTCAAGCCTATGTTAGTGTGTTAGTCCTGCTAGGTGGACAATTTTGGTGGGAGTTACAATCAAATATTTATACCACAAATACAGTGCCAATTGGACTTTTCTGCTTCTATAATATATACAACACCTGGGGGAAAATGTCCTTGTCTTTTATATTCTCAGATACTTTCAGCACTGCTAAACAATTAGATTTCTCTTTTTACTAAACCTGCCATGCACTGAACATTGTCCTGGTAACATTGTGGTCTTTCCCCCATCAGAAAAAGAAAAATATATAGGGGTTGGTCTATCATGCTGTGTAAAAAGTGGAGTGAAGCGTGAAGTTATCTAGAGCAACCAATCAGCAATTAGATTTCAACAGTTGTAAATCAAAAGCAAAGATCAAAGATGTTGAGCTATGCGCAACATCAATGGTAATGCTTCAATCCACTTTTTACACAGCATGATATCCCTACATGTTCTAAACAGGGGCGATCCTGGCCCCTCCGCCGCCTGAGGCAGAAGCAGTTGCTGCTGCCCCCCCTCCCCCGGAAATTCGCTCTTAAAGTACCAGGAGCAGAATTTTTGCTGCCCCTGGTACCTAGTGGAGCACTGCCGCCTGAGGCGACAGCCTCGACCTGCCTCATTGACGAAGCACCCCTGGTTCTAAAACATAAGTATATATCATTGATCATCAGTTAAAATCCTTACTGTGAGTGCAAATACACTGCTTATCTCTATAAAACACTATATACACTACAGAATCATAGAGCTTGTCCCAGGGATATGTCAGGGATAATTTGCTCGCATGTTACGATAGAGTTTGGATACTCTGTTTTAGGCAGTGCGTTTTTTACGAAAATGAATGGAAAACAGCTACAAGCAGTTCATGCAAGGCCAGATTTGAGGAAGCGGCGCCCAGAGGCACTTTTTAAATTAAAGGCACTTTTTAATTAAATTTCAGGCTGCAGAGGCAGCAGAAAATGTGCCCAGTGTGCTACTGGCCTAAACGGGTAATACAGGCCCAGATTTGGTTGAGCTATAGATTACATAGGTAGGAAAGGAGGTTCATAGCAGAATTATGTAGGATGATATGCGTTATTTAAAAAATATTGTAACATAAAGTAAATCTAACCCCCTGCTTACAACGAGAGCAAATGATTTAAGCGATTGACAAACTGTATGCACAGCTTTGCTCATGTAACAAAAGAAAATATCCAATTACAGTTTGCGTCCAATGCCCTTAACAAATATGGCGTTTCCCACTATGGGCAAAGGAAGCGCCCATAAGAGATTTTGATTGCCTTTCTGTTTCTGCTTTAGACGTAACAAATGCCTATTGGCTAAGAGTGGGGCAGGAAACCAAAGACGGACGTCTGTATAGTTTCTCGCGATATTGTGCGCGCACAGTGACAGAGCATAGAATAAGATGGAGGTGCCGGGGGCAGAGACTCAGGTGAGTGAAATTGGTGAGATCGTGTTTGAACTGCGGTACTGCGTATTACCGAAAGCTGCTGTAAAATAAGAGTCTGTAGCGTCTGTATTTAGACAGGGGAGTCGACGTGTTGCGTGCACACACTGTACTGTACGGAGACACATTGGTTAGAGGGGACTTTGTGCAGCAAGTTGATATACAAGAGGTTGTGTGAGGGGTGTTTGTACGGCGGTCATGACTGGGTTCTGGACTGGGCTGCCTTTGCGTCATCACGTTTTATCCGTCGCCGTTTTTCATTGCGCCTGCGAGGTTCTAGAACTCCCAGAGTGGCTTTTGTGTGGGTCCCGTGGTCCATTTTGCCGGGTGGGGGAGGGGATAGGATGGGAGTATGTGATCTTTTATTTTTTGTGAAGCAGCTTTTTTCCTCGGTTAATATAGTTCGGGTGGCGTGCGTAGTAATTTGTTAGGCTACAGGAAGGGCATCTGTGCAGTTTGTGACTCTGTAAGAACGACACAATAAAGCTGCTGTCTGGATATGCTTGCCTGTTAGTGTGTACATGTTACACAGCTGCCGGCTACTAACTGTCACCTGTACAACCACTAATGTTTACTGGAGAAACATATCACTTCCATGATGGGGGAGATTGGGAGAAGGATTCCCCATAATCCTTTGCTAATCCACTAAACACTTCTCTTGCTACTTTATTATGATGTTATCTGATTCACAGACCCTAGGGGTTAAGGGCACACCTGGAGATTTGGGGAGACTAACCGCCTCTTCTTTTGGGCGACTAATCTCCCCGAACTGCTTCCCCATGTCTTCCGTCTGCTTCAATGAAAAAAACGCCTGCCCCAATGCACTCGCGGCAATTCGATTTCCGAACTCGCCCGAAGTCTCCTCACAAGAAAACTTCTGAAATCAAAGAGCCGCTAGTGCATTGGCGCATGCATTTTTTTTTCATCGAAGCAGACGGAAGACACGGGGAAGCAGTTCAGGGCGATAAGTCGTCCCAAATTCGAGGCGATTAGTCGTCCCAAATTCGAGGCGATTAGTCGTCCCAAATTCGAGGCGATTAGTCGTCCCAATTAGAGGCGATTAGTCGTCCCAAATTCGAGGCGATTAGTCGTCCCAAATTCGAGGCGATTAGTCGTCCCAAATTCGAGGCGATTAGTCGCCCCAAATTCGAGGCGATTAGTCGCCCCAAATTCGAGGCGATTAGTCGCCCCAAATTCGAGGCGATTAGTCGCCCCAAAGAAGAGGCGATTAGTCGCCCCAAAGAAGAGGCGATTAGTCGCCCCAAAGAAGAGGCGATTAGTCGCCCCAAAGAAGAGGCGATTAGTCGCCCCAAAGAAGAGGCGATTAGTCGCCCCAAAGAAGAGGCGATTAGTCGCCCCAAAGAAGAGGCGATTAGTCGCCCCAAAGAAGAGGCGATTAGTCGCCCCAAAGAAGAGGCGATTAGTCGCCCCAAAGAAGAGGCGATTAGTCGCCCCAAAGAAGAGGCGATTAGTCGCCCCAAAGAAGAGGCGATTAGTCGCCAGGTGACTAAATCTCCCCGAATCTCTAGGTGTGCCCTTACCCTAGGGTCACAAGTGTTTTTCCTGGTGATCAATGTAACACTTTTTATAAGAAATTTAAAGAAAAATATCCAGTTCTTCTGTTGCGCAACTATCATGGCAGGGGTACAGAGCTGTGCACAAAAGGGTCACTAGAGGTGTCATTAAAAGAACCCAAGTTATAACAAAAAGTATAACAACAAGAGGAGAACTAAAGCAATCTTGTAAGCAAAGCCACCATGTCTGTTATGTCCCGTTCCAGGGGCTATAGCTGGGCATGGATGTTATGAGCCAGGAACAGATCAACTTCCAGTGCAAATGCTCCTGTTTGGCAATCAGTGTCTGTCACAGCAAGTAATGTGGCAAATAAAAGCTAGTTAATTATGGGGTAGTTGGGCTATTCTGGAGAGAGTTTGAGTTGTGAGGGTTATTTGTGCAAGAAGCTTACAGGGAGCTCCACACAAACATAACAAGCTGAAAAGTTAACATAATTTCAAGCAACTTTGCAATATATATCAATTTAAAAATATGCAGACTTTACACGCTTTTTATGATTTGTAACAGTTCCCTAAAGCTGGCCATAGATGCAAAGATCCGATCATACGAATCATCGTACGATCGGACTTTCCCATCTCCCGACCCGCCACTACCCATTCAGATCAAAGTCTTACCAGTCAGATTAGTTAAAGAACAGATCAGCAATGTTCTGCCCCTGACAGCAATCGTACGATATCTATGTCCAACCAAAGCTAGTGACAGTCTCCCACTGAAAATCGTACGATCGGCAATACACGCAGAGATATTATCGGCAGCCGACAGAAATTTTCTAACCTGTCCGATCGCCCAAACGACCGATCTCCGCCGGACGAAAAATGTCGGGACTCTCCACACACGTTCCGAAAATCGTACGAATCCTCGATTCGTACGATCAGATCTTTGCGTCTATGGCCAGCTTAAGCCTAGCCCCCTGCTCTCCTGCTGATCTGTCTGACTACTTTGCTGACTACCGTTACTTTGTATCAACAGCCAGCTATCCTGAGCCTGCATCCTCCAAACCCCACAATTCCCTGCACATGTGATTGCAATAAGGAACAGAACATCACGGTGCAATGCATTGTGGGTTATGTAGTTCCTGCATGCTGTCTGTAAGCTGTGGAGAAGTTGTTACAATTTGTAACATCAGTGTTTAGTCCCTTCTTCCCTGCCAGGATTTCAAATGTTGCAGAAAGAGAAGAACTGTTAAACAGCTGAATTGCAGCATAGAAAATGGCATTTATTTATACCTTTTGAAGAAACAACTGTGATGGGTATATTAGGGGTTTCTGTGTTATGTGGACCTCTTTATCAAATTTTGGTTTGAAAGCCGGCATTTCCCTTTAAGACAATCTGTCGAGGGGCCAATCTTGGGCGATGCCGGACTGGACAGTGATAACGGATGCCAACCTACAAGGTTGGGGAGCGACCTGGAACAACCTGTCCGTACAGGGTCTATGGTCTCCCAGCGAGTCCAAGTTGCCGATAAACATTCTGGAACTTCGGGCTGTCAGATTGGCCCTAGACCGCTGGTCGCACCTGCTCCAAGCCAAGTCAGTGCAAGTACAAAGTGACAACTCCACCACTGTAGCCTACATCAACAGACAGGCAGCAAAGCAGATCTGGGAACTGCATCTGGAGGTGTTTGCGGAACTTGAGACATTGGGGGAGTCCCCACATCGACTTGATGGTGTCCAGAGCCAATCACAAGGTGACAAGTTTCTTTGCCCAGTCACGGGATCCAATGGCAGTGGGCGTGGATGCCATGACACAGAGCTGGTGCTTCGACCTCTCCTACAATTTTTTCTTCCCCTTCCCATGTTACCCCAGGTACTGAAGAAGATCAGACACTCGCACACAACAGTAATTGTGGTAGCTCCCTACTGGCCCAGGAGAACGTGGTTCTCGGATCTTCAGGAGATGTCCATAGCTCAACCAGTGCGGCTAATGGCCAGAGACAACCTTCTGATCCAGGGTCCAATAGCCCATCACAATCCGGGCCTATTCGCTTTGACTGGGTGGTTGTTGAAGCAGCCATCTGAAAAAGACAGGGCATAGCCGAAGTCATTGCCACGATGCTAAAGTCGCGCAAACCCACGTCATTCGAAGCTTATCACAGAGTATTGCGCAGCTATTGGAACTGGTGAGAAGAAGCACAGTTGCCCTTCCTCGAGTGCAACATCCCAAGAATACAATCTTTCCTATAAAGAGGTCTCCAACTGGGCCTCAAGTTGAGTTTGTTGAAGGTGCAGGTATCGGCGATATCCTCTCTCTTCCAGTCACGTCTAGCCCTGGATGCTTCTGTTCGTACCTTTCTGCAAGGAGTAGCTCATGTCGTACCCCCATTTCGACCTCCTATTCCAGGATGGAACCTCAATTTAGTTTTGGAGGCTCTACTGGATTCTCCTTTTGAGCCTCTAGCATCCATTTCTGACAAATGGTTAACCTGGAAGTTGGTATTTCAGAAGAGTTTCAGAGCTCAGTGCTCTATTCTGTGATCCAGCATTTCTGGTATTTCATAAGGACAAGGCGGTACTATGTTCAGTTCCTTCCTTTCTATCGAAGGTGGTGTCTTCATTTCACATGAATCAGGAAATCGTGGACCCATCCTTGTGTCCGGAACCCAAGAACTCTAAAGGAAAAACTACTTCATCTCGATGTGGTCAGAGCTCTTCGTTGGAATTTGGAAAGATCGAAGTCCTTTAGGCGTTCCAAGATGCTATTTGTAGTGCCAACTGGACCTCGATGAGGCATGCCAGCATCCAAAACGACTATTGCACGATGGCTCAAGGAAACTATCCGTCATGCATATGTTTCTAAAGGAAAATCGACACCCGAAGGTGTACAAGCCCATTTCACAAGGTCAATGGGAGCTTCCTGGGCATGGCGCAACTCCGCTTCCTTGGAACAGATCTGCAGAGCGGCTACCTGGTCATCTGTTCATACATTCACCAAATTCTACAGATTACACGTTTTCCTCAGCAGAGACATCCTTTGGCCAGAAGGTGTTGCACTCCGTGGTGCAATAACATGTCGCTTCTTTCTCGCTCCCACCCGTCTGTTTTCGGGGCTGCTTTGTTAAAGCTCCACATAGACGCGATGATTCTTCTTGCCGAACGACCGATTTTAGGGAAGCCCGACCAATCCTTCGAAATTATCGTGCGGTTAGTGGTATTTGAACGATCGTACATCTTACGATTTTTGGCCAACATTTGTCGGGAAATTAATCAGCCAGGTCAAAAAATCTTTTTTGATCCCAGTGCATTCTATCTATGTTTGCAGGGCCAAGCAGGCAGCTCCCCTTTGTTTTCCTGGCAAATTGGTCTTTTTAGTTGATGGTCAATTCGTACGATCGTTCTGAGAAGATCGTGGTCTCACGATCAGGATCTGATCTTTAAAAATCTCAACGTCTATGGCCAACTTAAGTCCCCATCTGTGCCCTGTGTTCCCCTAAGACGACAGAGAAAACTGGATTTTTGATACTCACCTTTAAATCTGTTTCTCTGTAGTCGACAGGGGGACGCAGGGCACAGATGGGGTTAGCTCCACTCTCCAGGAGGCAGGACACTTGTATTAATTAAAATAAGGGGCGTGCCAGAGGGTCTGGCTTAATCCCTCCTGTACTGACCTATTCAGTTTGTACCAAGGAGACTGTTGAACAATATGTATATAATCAACCTGTAAAACTTTTAACTTGCAGAACTGCAGCGATTAGGAATATGGAGCACACAGGTGGTTTGGAAAAATCACGCCTTCTTTATTGAAAAAGTAATGGTAAAATCATCCCTGCAGTACATATGTGGACATGACCTCCCCCACACTTTACGCGTTTCGTGGCATCTCGCCACTTCCTCAGAAGCTTGCAGAACTGGTAATTCAGGGAAATATTCCCTCATGGACCAACGTGGTCAATATCTCGCGTAAGGGCGGGAAGCCCCGTGTCCCCCTGTCGACTACAGAGAAACAGATTTAATGGTGAATATCAAAAATCCTGTTTTCATCATCACATAGACACTTATTTTGATACCAAAATATTGCTTTCCAGTTATTCAGGTTCTGCCTTTCTCTGTTTCTGTAGAGGCAATCTAAAAACCAATATCAATAATAAATATCAATATATAGGGCTGACTTGACCGCTTTCCAACTGCAGCTGTGTTTGTGTAGAATCTTATGCATAAAGTGCCCTGGGGAAAACTCACAAAATTGGATCTTGCATAAAACTGTAGTAAAAAGATTTTCAGGTGTATACTAACATTTTACTTAGCTTTAACATCAAATTCACAGACTTGAGTTTATTTTTTCTATTACTGATTTTGGCATTATTAACTGAAGACCGCTTACTTGCTCTGAAAAATAGCTGGATTCACAAAATGGAGCAATTTAAATAAGTAATCCATTTTTATTGAATTTCACCTTTGTGGATGGTGTCATCTCCCACTTTCTACTCAAAGGAAAAGAAAAAGGTTAAATCACTGAGGGGTGACAAATGTCACTTACCTGATACCCCGAGCGGGTGCTCCTGTTAGCAGAAACTTCACCAGCCTGTGGCATCTTTCCTTCTCCTTTAAAGGGGTTGTTCAGCTTCCAAACACTTTTTTCAGTTCATTTGTTTTCAGATCTGCAATCTGTTTCATTATCGTATCCAACGGGTGGTCATGTTTTTTACACATTGACTGGAAACTCCCATTTTTCTTTAACGTATCAATTTTTTAATTTTTTTGTGCTGTCTGTATTCAGTTTTCAGAAGGTTTGTCTCTGTATTTTCTTATTTGCATATTTGTAAGGGCTTGTGGCTTTTTCTTTTTCTTCAGACCAGTGTTAATGGCACAGTTGGAAGTGAAGCAGCTGTTCCCCCTGAGCAACCAAATCAACAACAGCAGCAACCACCTCCTCCAAATGCATGGCAAGTTATTAAAGGAGTCCTATTTAGGTGAGCGTCATTTTCTACCAATTTAAATATCGGGGTTCCTGTCTTTACCCCTTAAAGGAACAGTAACATCAACAAATGAGAGCGTTTGAAAGTAATAAAAATATAATGCAGTTATGCCTTGCACTAGTTAAACGTTTGTGTTTGCTTCAGAAACACTACTATTGTATATCTAAATAAGCTGCTGTGTAGCAGTGGGGGCAGCCATTCAAAGAAAAGGCACTGGTTACACAGCAGATAAGCTCTGTAGAACATAATGGTGTTATCTGTTATCCACTATTTATCCTGTGCCATATAGCCTTTTTTCAATTTCCACCATGGCTACTCAGCAGCTTGTTTATATGAACTATAGTAGTGTTTCTGAAGCAAACAGATCAGTTTTACCAGTGCAGCTCAACATTACATGATATTTTCATTACTTTAAAGCACTTTCTCTTTTTTTTTTTTTTTTTACTGTTCCTTTAAAACTGCTGCTCTCTTGTGCAGCCATTTGGTGAACTTGTTACCATATTAAGCAGTTTTTAGGTGCCATTCAGTCAGTATCTTGGGTCAGCCAGGGAATTTTCCCTACTGACAGGTAGTAGGCAGTAGTTAAATACTAATTATATAAATCAGGATGTCTGTGCAGCATGACCTAGCAATAAGCAAGGTGTGGTCTGACAGTATTTGAAGCATGTAAAGTAACTAATGAAAAAAAATCTTAAATATGGAAATATGTAGGCATGACATTAGAAGTAACACATCCTAAGTTTGCTTATAGGCTGTACAGTGAGAAACCACAAAACTTCTAGTAGAAAATGTCATCTGTTCTGAGCTCAGTGTGGCAGGGAACTTTTAGTGGGTAGTGGCCCTTTAATTGCTAGCCATTGTGAGGGAAGCCAGCACCAAGCATTGCTAGATAACACATGTTTTGTGAGATTGCTGTATAACCCAGAAACATTGAATCTCTATCTCCCTTGTACTTTTGTCTAATTTACATAGATTCTATTATTTTCTTGTATTTTAATCACATAATACTTGCTCACAAACGGTTACTTTCTTTATTTATGTTTGTCACCATGCTTATGTGACTCTTTCAGGATTTTTGTTATATGGGCCATCAGCAGTTGGTTTCGCAGAGGCTCAGCACCACAGGACCAAGCAACACCCACTGGAGCACCCCGGCCACCCAGCCGGAATCTTTTTTCCAAAGACACCTTAATGGTATGATATAGTTTGTTTAGTGTTTAGAACAGTACACCTCTTTTTTTTCAAGCTGTAGAATTCTCTTCGATATTTCTAGTTTCCTTGGGAAGATAAGTGACAAGTTGTTAACTGTGATGCTTTTTATTTCTCCTGCAGGATCTTCATGTTTATCTCTCTGAGAAAGAATCCTTCACCGAGTTTAACGTAACTAGTGCTGTTTTCTGGGAACAGCGAGACCTGGTTTATGGGGACTGGAGCAGTGGGGCTAATGGGGATGGTTGCTATGAACAATACTCTGAGATTCAAGTACCAGAGGTAAGCACAGACAGAGCAAACTACGGATGTTTTATCATTTTTTTTTTATATTGGTGTGTTTTCATTTTTTGTGATTATTTTGCTCCAAATCAGGAGTTTTATGTACCTTTTAAGGTTCCCTCTCCCTGGTTTGGTGAGCGTTGGATTAGTGGGTTTTTTTTTCTTTATCAATCTATAAGAGCATAGTTGTAACAGTCAGTTACAGAAATACCTAAAAGGGGGGCTAATCAGAACTGCAATAAAACCATTTATTTGACTTTGTTATTATGGATGAATTCATATATTACATTGGTAGTAACACTGAAACACTTAATTTATTTAAATAAAAGCTTATATTTAAACAAAAACTTTAAAGGGGTCCTGTCACCCAGAAAAATTATTCAAAATCCTATTTTATCACATTAGTCAAGCAAAATGAACATTAATTACACTATATAAATTATTTGAATCCTGTCTCCTTCAGCCTGGGAATTCATAGTTATAGCAAGCAGGCAGGAGCCATTTTGTGGACACTGTTATTAAGGCAAGCCTTGTATCATCTCTTGTTTGTGCACCAGAATGGGGTACCCGATGTCCATTTCCATGCCCTTGCTACACAATTAAACAGTAAAGACAACGGGGGAATGTGTGGAGAGTTGTGACCTCTAGGAAGTGCTGAATGGAAAGTCCCCGCCTCTATGCCATTGACATAAAGGAGGGGCAGACAATATTTGATTGACAGCTGAGATTTTTATGGTTTAATAAAAATAGAAATTGGATTTCATGTTTAATTTGAAAAGGACTTTTATTATACAGATTTTTGTGTCTGGGTGACGGGTCCACTTTAAATTTAAAAATTATCACCAGGTATTTATATAGCGCTAACATATTCCACAGTTCTCTACTTAATTGTGTACAACATTTTTCACCATGCTATAAAAAACTAGTAAAACACTTTTTGGCTAATGCCAATACTGCTTTAATTTTTGAATTTAGGAGAGCCACTGATATAGCAGTGCTCAGAAAGTGTAATGAAGGAAATTATGGCTTAATTACTTTGACTCTTATTTATCAAACCTGTTCTATGCTTTTGCTCCCATATGTTTAATGTCTGGGTTTTTTGGACACGCTTTTTGTTGAATTGAACTATGTTGGGAAGGGTGTATATCCTCTTGACCATTTGCCCAGTATTGGTATTCAGTGCTCATGGTAAAATCTGATTTTCCTCTTGCAGGGTGTCCAGAATAATGGAACCTTCTATATTCATGTTTATCTCACCAAGAGTGGCTTCCATCCAGATCCAAGTCAGAAAGCACTATACAGGAGGCTGGCTACTCTGCACACATCTCGCAGTAAGGAGGTGGTTTCTATCTATCTCTCATCTTTTGTTGTTTCCCTAGCTTGGCTTTTGGTTCTTTTCTTTTGCACTTTCTCCATTTCTCACTGGCTCATTTGCTTTTGCTATCTTTGTTTTCAGTGCTTAATAAATACAAACGGCGACGATTTCTGAAGACCAAAAATCTTTTGACTGGGGAGACAGAGGCTGATCCAGAGATGATCAAGGTAGGAATTTCAGAGAGAGGCTTTCTTTCTTGTTGGTGGTTAGTATACTCTGTTGGCAGATGCAGCAACAGGCTCTAATAGTGGACTTCTTTTCTATTTTAGAGAGCTGAGGACTTTGGTCCTGTTGAAATTATTTCTCATTGGCATCCAAATCTAACAATAAACATAGTTGATGACCACACTCCTTGGGTGCAAGGCAGTGTTCCACCACCTCTGGACCAATGTAAGTTATATTATAAGATGATATAATGCCCTGATCTCTTCAAATTTGATATCTGCTTTTTTTTTGTCCTTATTTTTATTAAAGGGAAACTTATTGCGAAAATGAAAGTTTAATATAAGCTTCAGCATAGTGAAATAAGAAACTTTATAAATACAATCAATTAAATATTCTTTACAGTTTATGTCCAGTATACCTCTCTCAGCCTGTCTTCATTCAGGAGTTGGGTGTCAGATAATAATTTTCAATTAGATCCAATATATCTTATAGGGGGCTCCTTTTGCCTAGAAGATATATTAGAGCTCACTCTATTAAAATCACCAGACATCATGTCTCTCTACATGCAGGATTAGTGCAAAGGCAGTTATTTTGTTAGACTTTGTTTTTTACTGGAATCAGTTATTTGAGTGAGCTCTAATTCATCTGCTAGGAAAGGAAGCCCCCCCCTATAAGATATATTGGATCGAACTGTCAATGACTGTCTGACACCCAACTGCTGAATGAAGACAGAATGAAGAGAAACCGATGCTGTGAGAGGGATATTAAAGATAAACTTGATTATCTCAGAAACAATGCAGAATATTTAATTGATTGTATTTACAAAGTTTCAGTATGCTGAAGCTTATATTTCATTTTTGTGATAGTTTCCCAGATTTACAGGAAAGCAGCTTGGTTAATATATGTCATGTCCATTTTTTTACTTGGAAAGAAATCCGATATTTTAATGACTTTCATTTCAGTATGAATGTTTGGTTCCCTGGATAGCTGCAAAAGACATTCTGTATATTAATAACAAGTACTTCCACCAAAGTAGGTGCTGAACTGCACAAGGGCAGTTGTCATTAGCAGCCATTGAGCATTTTAGTTTTTCTCTGCTTTATTGTCCATCTTATAGTTGACATATTTGTAAATCTATGCTCCAGTGTATTTTTTGAGAATTTTGTATGAATTTTTTCTCCTTTTTGCAAATATTTTCCCAGATGTGAAATTTGATGCAGTCAGTGGTGATTACTACCCCATCCTATATTTTAATGACTACTGGAACCTGCAGAAAGATTACATTCCAATTAACACAAGTGTGTCTGCATTGCCTCTGCGGATAACTTTCTGTCCCCTGTCCTTGTGGCGGTGGCAGCTGTATGCAGCACAGAGCTCCCGTAGCCCCTGGAATTTTCTAGGAGAAGAGCTGTATGAACAATCTGATGAGGAGCAGGACTCTGTTAAGGTGAGCTTGGAATATTTAGTGAATATCAGGGATACAAAGCCTTGGCTATACTGGAAAATATGCATGGAATGAAAAAGTTTCTTCAATGTTTGTTTTTTTTTTTTTTTCCCCTTAACTCTCTGTGGGATTTCTATATTACATCTCCGTTGAATTTCAGAGTAGAACCCGGTCTGTCGTAGACAGGTGGTTGATTCTAAATCAGCCATAATTTTGCAATGTTCTTTCATCTTTCTCTCAGGTAGCGCTTCTGGAAACCAATCCATATCTCCTGGCTTTAACCATCACAGTGTCCATCGTACACAGTGTCTTTGAGTTTCTCGCCTTCAAGAATGGTACCCTTTTTCTATTACTTCACAAGCTATGATGTATTGGAGTGAGGGAATTAATACAAAGGGTGCCAACTGATGTAAAACTCTGAGATGCTCCAACTATCTTCTGTCATTGTGCTTGTTTCTAGACATTCAGTTTTGGAATAGTCGTCAGTCTTTGGAAGGTCTCTCCGTGCGCTCCGTTATTTTTGGGGTGTTCCAGTCTTTGGTTGTCCTACTCTATATTTTGGACAATGAAACAAACTTTGTGGTGCAGGTCAGCGTTGGTATTGGTCTGCTCATCGATTTTTGGAAGATCACAAAAGTTATGGATGTCAAGGTGAGAAGCCACTACTAAGGCACCATTTATTCTGTTTCACTTGTCCTTTTTGCTTTTATATTAACCACATTCAAGTCAAATGTGTATTAGTGGTATTTACTGCATTACTATGTTGTTGGCCTGGTGTATGATATAACGTTCCAAAATATAGATTTACCTATTCTTGGTTAATAGCAGCTTCAGTTACTTGTTGGCCCTGTTTAGATCCTACATAATCATAGATGAATCTTCATTTTGAACAAGGGAGGTATAAGGCCCTTCAATATTTATTTTTAAATATAACTTCTTCTGTCCCCTTCTTTTTTTACATTGCTGGTTTCAATTTGAGTCTTGTCTGAAAGAGAGAGAGCTGTTTTTTTTAATAAAGAAAATCTATCAATTGCTTAAATAAATGCATGCATTTTAAATTATTTGTAAGGTTGACAACAAGCTTTACAGAGTAGTATAAAAGGAAACAAAATAAAAATTCATTTTTTAAATTCAAATTTAAAATAAGTCATCACTGCTGGTCTACTGTTTAATGCTTATTGGAAAGCTTAGCATTTGTTTATATCCCATTTACCACTTCATTGATTACTTTAAATAATGTTGCTTGCATTACCATGTACATTATTTACTAGAAAAGCTTTAAAACCAATGTTTTTCTTGATCTTTATATTTATAGTTGGACAGACAGAACAAAGTGGCTGGCATCTTCCCTAGGCTGACGGTGAAAGACAAATCCACTTATGTTGAGTCATCTACAAAGGTCTATGATGGTGTAAGTAACAAATACTTCAGTGTATTTTTCCCACATACCAGTGCTAGTGAATCAACAGGCAATTTAAACTGATTGATGTTTTTACAGAGCTTAGGTTGTTTTGTAATAATGACATTGATTCAGTGCTTAAAGGAAAACTATACCCCTAAAATGAATACTTAAAAGAGATACTGACACTAAAGAAGTAGGGTAGAAATGTTGTACATTATGTTTTGGGCTTCTGCACCAGCCCAAGGCAACCATTCAGCAGGGAAGATCTGTGTCTCCAAAGATGCCCCAGTAGCTCCCCATCTTCTTTTCTGCTGATTCACTGCACATGCTCTGTGCTGCTGTCACTTATTGAGCTTAGGGACCCACTCACAATATACAGTACACATAAAATATAAATGTCACAATATAAGACATACCGGTAATAAATTAGATAAAATAATAAATACAGATAATTACTACAGTACAGAAACCAGTGCAATTAGCATCAGATTTTAATAATCCGCCTAGCATCAGTTGATATTAGAGGCCAACCTCATTTTCTGCTTAATACTTTGCGATGACCCCTAAGCTTAGCTTCTCAACAGCTGCTCAGAGACCACTAAGAATGTGAGTGTCACAGACACTTTCCAAGATGGTGACCCCTTGTGACAAGTTTGAAGTCCTGGATCATTGCTGCTATTGACAAGCTGAAACTTTAGGCTGGTGCAATAAGTTCTGTATATAAAATATGGCATTTTTAGCCCTATTCATTTGTAGGGTTTAGTTCTCCTTCAAGTTTTGTTACATACCCATTATTTGCATAAAGTCGTTTACAGTATTGTTTGATAAAAAACTTTATTTTTCTCTAAATGTGGGGTGTGGTTTATGTAGGACAGCTGCCAAATGGAATCTTAAACTATAATTTATTCATTAACCATTTCTTTAGTGGCACATCAGAAAAAAACATCAGTCCAGGATGCTGGTTCTGGTGGCCCCACGTGAGCTGCTGACAGTATATACTACATATATTGCAGGACACTGCAATAACAGGAACAAATGCAGAAACTCTAACTCCCCTTCGGGCTCTTCTATTACGTATGACCTTGGATAAGTTTCAGGTGTTGTACCTGCCTGATTTCACCTGTACTGCCCAACTGAATGTCTGTATATGGATTTGAAGTAACTTCAGCAGGTCTTCCTGCTATTCTGCTAAATAGCAGTCAGTCCATCAAAAATTTAATTAATGATGTCCTTTCTCTGGATGGGCACAGGTGAACATGGAAGTGAGTAGAGTTGCAGGCAATCTTTAGAGTGTTTTTCATTGCTTTTATTAGAAATAAAACACACGCACACACGCGACTTTTGAGAGCTGGGGGACCCCGGGCCAAGTACAGAGAACTTTCAAAGCCAGATCAATCGGGCAAGGTTCTACACAACACGTCTGCTTGTAGATGAAGTCCCGAAGCCCCTTCCGCTGAGTTCTTTTTTTTGTTATATTGATATTACAAAGTAATAGATCATTACAGGTTTTGACTTTAATTCTGCACGTAGACATATTGTATAATAATGGCTACATGCCCAGAACTGTGACCATGAGTATGACCATGAAAATAATTGCTGTATGCCTAAAATTATAACCATGTGAATGAGATACGAGCTTCCTTCTTGATAAACATGTTTGAGTTAATTACCTCAACTCCTGCTGTTCCCTGGTCTCCAGCTAATGTTAATATATCTATTAATTATCTCAACTCCGGTTGTTGTGCACTCCATCCAATGTCAATACATCCATAATGTAACCAAGGAGCCATATTGGATACACTTGATCACACTCCCATTCATACATGGTCTGCCATGTCACATTTGTATCACACATAGTAATGTGCAAATATTTGTATCTGTGTTGCTTTTATGTGAAAGTTGATGAAATGGTTATCCTTCTCTTTTGTAGTTGGCTTTTAGGTACCTGTCATGGATCCTGTTCCCATTACTGGGGTGCTATGCTGTGTACAGCCTATTGTATGTGGAACACAAGGGCTGGTATTCCTGGGTACTCGGTATGTTGTATGGATTTCTCCTCACATTTGGTAAGTTTGAAAACTATTTGCTGGACTTATTGCTACATGTTTGAAATATACATCGGCCTTTATGAACTATGACAGGGAGAGCATTGTTCTACCATGTAAGGTTGCTGGAGAACATCTGTTGTGGCACTTCCAATAAACTCACAATTTTAAAAAAAACTGTTAATTAATGGAAAAAATTCAAATGTGAAAAAAAAAACGCAATTTTTTTGCATTTATAGGCTTAAAAAACTTTAATTTGTGAGTTTACAAACTTGAATTAAAACTCAAAAATTAACCATCAAAGGCAATTGTTTCTGTGGAGCTGGGCCCAGTTAAAACAAAATTATATTGCTCATAACCCCAATTTAACACCTGCGGCGCTCCTGAAGATGAGTTTAATAGGGATCACTGTTTGTTTCAAGAATATTCACTTCCCCGCTCTGCAGCTTTTGGAGTACTCCCGCTCCAAATGTATAGAAATCTGTAGTTAAAAATTAAAGGGCAAAGAGACAAGGGATCTTTTCCAAGTGCAGTATTTAGTTATAGTTCAACATATCCCCGCATACAAAGTTACACTCACATGATAAAAAAAATAGTAATCGCATATAAGTTTCTTATCTGTCCGTATGTCTCGCTCTCTGTCCCACTCTGTGTGTGTGTTTGGCGCTTACAACCAGTCCCTCTGGTCTGGATTTGGAGCTCTCTCAATTCACACTCGTTCTTGGAGTAGTTTCAGATATACGGACTCCTCACTCTTTGTCCAACACGTTTTGCGAATTCCGATCCGCTTTCTCAAGGAAGAAGTTCTTAAAGGGATCCTGTCATCGGAAAACATGTTTTTTTCAAAATGAATCTGTTAAAAGTGCTGTTCCAGCAGAATTCTGCACTGAAATCCATTTCTCAAAAGAGCAAACAGATTTTTCTATATTCAATTTTGAAATCTGACATGGGGCTAGACATTTTGTAAATTTCCCAGGTGCCCCTGGTCATGTGACTTGTGCCTGCACTTTAGGAGAGAAATGCTTTCTGGCAGGCTGCTGTTTTTCCTTCTCAATGTAACTGAATGTGTCTCAGTGAGACATGGGTTTTTACAATTGAGTGTTGTTCTTAGATCTACCAGGCAGCTGTTATCTTGTGTTAGGGAGCTGCTATCTGGTTACCTTCCCATTGTTCTTTTGTTTGGCTGCTGGGGGGGAAAAGGGAGGGGGTGATATCGCTCCAACTTGCAGTACAGCAGTAAAGAGTGATTGAAGTTTATCATAGCACAAGTCACATGACTGGGGGCAGCTGGGAAATTGACAATATGTCTAGCCCCATGTCAGATTTCAAAATTGAATATAAAAAAATCTGTTTGCTCTTTTGAGAAATGGATTTCAGTGCAGAATTCCGCTGGAGCAGCACTATGAACTGATTCATTTTGTAAAAAAATTTTTTTCCCATGATCGTATCCCTTTAAGGAAGTGGATCAGAATCCGCGAAACGTGTTGGATAAAGAGTGAGGCGTCAGAATGCATTCTAATTTAAAACGTTCTTCGTGCTAATCTTGAGCAAGTGCATAAGCAGTCACCTGTCTGCAGTGCCAAGTGTGTGAGTGCACTTGATTGAAAGGGAGCCAGCCATCTAAACATAATCTGACTTGGGTGGGAAAGTAAAGTTTAGGAACATGGCTTCAACACTCACATTTTATAGCATTCAAGACAAAGCATTTCTTTGTCTATGAGAAACGCCAAAATGTTCACTGGTGTGTTGTTTATATGCGTGGGATCAGTACAATATGAGGACATTGTTCAGTTGCCTTTTGAAACAGTACAGGGAGCTCTAGCTGGGGTAATTTTAGAACACCAAAAAATTAAAAATGTTTTACTGGAATGGCAATATAGTGTACTTGTGTCCTGCCCTGGTAAAACTGGTATGTTCACTTCAGAAACTCAGCTATAGTTTATATAAACAAGCTGCTGTGTAGCCATGGGGGCAGCCATTCAAGCACAGGATACACAGTAGATAACAGATAAATACTACTATAGTTGCTGCTGTGTAGCCATGGGGGCAGCCATTCAAGCACAGGATACACAGTAGATAACAGATAAGTACTACTATAGTTTACATAAACAAGCTGCTGTGTAGCCATGGGGGCAGCCATTCAAGCACAGGATACACAGTAGATAACGAATAAGTTCTGAAGAATCCCATTGTATATTACAGAGCTGTGTATCCTGTGTCTTTTATTCTTTTTCAACTTTGAATGGATGCCCCCATGGCTACACAACAACTTTTGTATATATAAACTATTGTAGAACTTCTGAAGCAAACACTCCAGTTTCACCAGTGCAGCTCAGCAGGATATTATTTTTCCATTATTTTAAAACATTTTCAGTTTTTGGTGTAACTGGTCCTTAATAGCCTGAACAAAATGTTCTCCTTTGCAGCTCTCTAACCTATTACCAGCCAGTAACCAATCAGTGAATTGGGGCATATGAGACATAACTGTTCAGTTTGCTTTTGAGCCTTAGCACGCAGGCAAACTATACCAGTAATTTATGTTGGTGATATTTAAAGCTTCAGTGACTTATATTAGAAATCCTTATTTTGTGTATTTACTTGTGTAACTGCTCTAATGACTTTTTTCCTTTTGTAGGGTTTATCACTATGACCCCCCAGCTGTTTATTAACTACAAGCTGAAGTCTGTGGCCCACCTCCCATGGAGGATGTTGACATACAAAGCCCTGAATACCTTCATTGATGACCTGTTTGCTTTTGTCATCAAAATGCCCATGATGTACAGGATTGGCTGCCTGCGAGATGGTAAGACTATGCTCATGTAGTGAGATTTGTAAGGAAGAAATATTGCAAAGTGAGCAAAAATGGACAAGAAAATGTGGGGTTATTGTTTTCAGAGCATGTGCTAGAGTGATGTGCAATCCATTACAGGTATGTTAGGGAACGAGGTTAAAGGATAAGCAGAGGTATTTCATTTCATTGACATTTGTTTTGTTTTCCAATCAGTATAGTGTAAGTTATGTAGTGAATTTAGGGATTTTTTTAAGCATATCCCTAAAATAGAGGTGATCTACAAGTGTATTTTAGAGATATGTATAGAATTATTTTGTACCCTGAATTTAAAGTGGCTGAATTATTTTTTTAAAGGGGAAGTTTGCATTAAACTTTTAGTATGGTGTGTGTGTGTATCTATCTATCTATCTATATATATATATATATATATATATATATATATAGATAGATAGATAGATAGATAGATAGATAGATAGATAGATAGATAGATAGATAGATAGATAGATAGATAGATAGATAGATAGATAGATAGATAGATAGATAGATAGATAGATAGATAGATAGATAGAGAGATATATAGATATATAGATATATAGATATATAGATAGAGAGATATATAGATATATAGATAGAGAGATATATAGATATTAGGCGTGGTAAGGATCGCACTCACAGGTCTTAATCTCGATAAAGTAAATTTATTCTGGACAAGAGCACTTGTCCAGAATAAATTTACTTTATCGAGATTAAGACCTGTGAGTGCGATCCTTACCACGCCTAATTGATGTTACTGTACTTGGACTGCACCCAGGCACGCTTGACTTCCATTTCGTGAGTGCCGGTCTTTTTTGCTTTAGATATATAGATATATAGATATCTATATATATATATATCTATATATATATATATATATATCTATATATATCTATATATATCTATATATATCTATATATATCTATATATATATATATATATATATATATATATATATATATATATATATATATATATATATATATATATATATATATATATATATATATATATATATATATATATATATATATATATCCTTGTTCAGCTCTGTTTTTCATAGCTTTCTTTCAGGCCCTCTGCTATTTTTCCATTTTGGTTTTTATACTGCCCCTTGGTTGCTCTGACCAGATAACCTTTAAATCCCAAACTTGAGAGTTACAGAATGAAAAATTAAAATAAGAAAAAAAAATATAAAATGTACACCAATTGCAAACTGTTTTAGAATTCAGCTGTCTACACCATTCTGCATGTTTCCCTAAAGGGGGAGTGCAAAACAGTAAGTATAAGATAATAACTGGATTCTCTATATCTCACTCGTTAAAGAGGAGCAACAGTCCAGAGGACACCCATCAAAGAACCAACCAATAGAATAATGAAGCATCTGGTCTGCTCCATTTGAAAGAGGTTGCGGCTGCAATCTTTGTTCCCACCACCATTGTTTCACTCTGGGCTAGGTCCAGTGCCTAAGTTTTTTAACAGCAGTGATTTGGAAAAAATTCCTGAGATTGCATGTGTTAAGGTGGCCATACACGGAGAGATCCGCTCGTTTGGCGATGTCGACAAACGAGCGGATCTCTCCCCAATATCGGGCTGATCCGATCGTGGGCCCTAAGGCCCAATGATCGGATCCTACGGTGGCTTTATGGGCGGTCGGATCGTGGGACCGCATTGGGGAAGCCCCTCGGGGGGGGCCCATACACAGGCCAATATGCTGCTGACTCGGTCTGTTGGCAGCTTTTATTGGCCCGTGTATGGTCACCTTTAGAAATTTATGTTAGAGGTAAATAGAAAATATTGACTGTTTAATAATTGTGTCTCTGATTGCTTCTGTCACATTCATTTTTGTTTGTATTTGTTTATGCTTGTTTGGTTTGTTTATGGGACACTTTTTTTTTCTGTTACAGATGTGGTGTTCTTTATATATTTGTACCAGCGTTGGATTTATAGGGTGGATCCCACACGGGTAAATGAGTTTGGAACCAGCGGAGAAGCACCAACTCCTCTTCCTGCCCAGGATGGACCTGCATCTCTTACACATGGCCAAGAAGTCAGTGCCCCACTCAAACCAGAGGAAGATAAAAAGAAGGACTGATTTGCTTCCTGGTTTCCCAAATACCCATTTGAACTGTTCTGCCCCCTTTTGGGGGGTATATTGGCTGCTGTTTTATATATAAAACCCCTCCTTACCCTACTCCTTTGTTGAGATGGCGTATCCCTTTTTACGTTAATGTGTATATGGAACTGGTAAGGTTTTGTCTTTTCTCTGCCCCCTCTTTCCGTTTGCCTCTCTGTCAACTCTGTTTCTATGTCCTCTTATCTTTCTCCTTTCTGTCCTTTCTGTCTAGCTCTCTTCTTTTCCACTTCTCTCCATGATTCAGCTGTGCCGTATCTCCATGCTCTCTTTTTTTTTTTCCCCCTCCTTTCTACACTGCTCTAGTGCAGGATCAAAATGTGCTATTCAGGTTTAATAAATATGGCCTCTCTTTAATGATCGGCTGCTGTTTGTGCAGCAGTCTTGATCTTCAGATTTCAAACTTACTGAACAAATGCCCTAGGTGCTGTCTCACCACCTCCCACTTGATCAGTGTGCCTGGTTGTGCTTCTAGCCCTCATAGGGTTTTACTTCAAATTTTGTTAACGTCGAAAGTGGGCTGTGTCCTCTGTATTGGCAGTTCCATCTCTGTAAACAGCACTGCCGTCTGTGTGTGTCATGTGTCTCAGGTTTTTCTCATCTGTGTACAATAATTTATAATGTAACTGATAGAATATGTGTTATAAAACATTTTCTAGAAGCCAGAGATAATTCAAGGGGGATCTGTTTCAGTTTGTTTGGATATTATGGGTAGGGGGCCACTGACGTGCCACTTAACCATGCCAAAGTCTAATTTAAATTACCAGCCATAATTTCTTTTTTTTTTTTTTTTTTAACGGAAAGGGAAGAAATATAGGCATTGCTGGATCCCTTCTGGCACCATATTTGACCCCCTGCTTTGGCAATTTGCTTTCTTTGGTACAAAGGAATCTGGGAATAAGAAATTGCAAATAAAGCTGTTTCTTTCCCTTTAAAGTTCTCTGTGTTTATGAAGGGCTACACAGGTAACTTTAAACATGTTGGTTCATGAAGTCTTTCTGATTTTTTTTTTTTTAACCTACTTCACTTTATTTCCCTACCTCCTATTAATTAAGTTTGAGCTATCCTAAAATAATTTGACTTTTGATATGTATATTCATTCTAGCGTTAGTGATTCACACATTCTCGCACTGCTTGCAGTAAATGGCAGCTGATTCTGGCCCTGCTCTTTCAATTTGGAAACCCCCCCACCCCTCTTGAGGACAACTCATGCTTTCTATATGTGCTTTACTTTTTGTGTAATTACACTTCTGCAACAAAATGTAGGGCTTTACTAAAGAATGAAGGGTAAATAAAAATCCAGCAATCTGTTTTATTATACAAGCCAAATACATCTGAGAAAAGCCTCGTGTCTCCTGCATGCACCAATATCAAACATATAGTTATACAGATAACAATGTTGAATCTTCAAACCTTCACGAGAAAAAAATCCTAACCGTACATTGACCCCAGAAAACCATTGATCTTATGGAATTAACAGTTTATCACGGCAAAAACAAATAAGACTAATTTAAATAATTTAAAAAAAACTAATTTGAAACAAATTAAAAAAAAAAGACACAATGAGATTTATCTATTTATATTAAAAATAATTTATAAAAAAAATTCAATGTGGAAGTGAAAATGCGATAAAATACCATAAAGTCAGTTTATGAAATTACTGAAATAAATGGACCATGTGATTAGTGGTAATGTTAGTAACAACTGGTAATATGGCGTTTTGTAGAGCAAAAAAAAAACTAACAATACAGTAAAAGAATAAAGTTGTATGTGTCTGCACAGTTGTCAAATTGTATAGTGTGAGTCTGCAAAAATCCCAAACCCTCAAAGTGTCTGTTAATGTAAAATGTATGTGCACTGCCATATAGAAAAATGCAGGAAGAGTAGGAGTGCCACCATGGGGCTTCGAATGGAAGAGATCAGTAATGAAGGACTTTAGGAAGCAAGGACTAAACAGATGCACTTTCTTCTTGTCTGCTGTTGCCCTTGACCCTTAGGGTCAGGCCACACGAGCAGATTCGGAGAGATTAGTAGCCCCAGCGACAAATCTTCGAGGCGACAATCTCCCCGAATTGCCTTTCCCCTGCCCTCCACTGGCTAAAATTTAAAATCGCCTGGATCGACTGGCGATTTTCGACTGGATGTCACTACTCTCCCTAACATTCCCCCTTACCTCCTTACACTCTATAATTGTGTAAAGCAGTGATCCCCAACCAGTAGCTCATGAGTAACATTTTGTTCTCCAACCCCTTGGCTGTTGCTCCCAGTGGCCTCAAAGCAGATGCTTATTTTTGAATTCTTGGCTTAGAGGCAAGTTTTAGTTGCATTAAAAACCAAATGTACTGCCAAACACAGCCTCCTGTAGGCTACCATTCTATATAGGGGCTACCAAACAGCCAATCACAGCCATTAGTTGACAGCCCCATGGACTTTTCATGCTTGTGTTGCTCTCCAACTCTTTTTTTTTTTTACATTTAAATGTGGCTCACGAGTAAAAAAGGTTGGGGACCCCTGGTGTAAGGCATGGACATTAGGTCCCCCATTCTGGTGTATACACAATTTCTCTTAATAACTGTTCACAAAATGGCACCCGCCTGCTTGGTGTGTTTGTGTAGCTCCAAGACTGAAGGAAACAACATTTAAGCAATTAATATAGTGTAAGTAAAGCTTATTTTCTCAGCTAACTTGATAAAAAAGAATTTGGAGTTTTTTCTTAGAGTGACCAGTCCCCTTTAATGTCTGGGGATTGGGCTGGCCACTCCATAACGTCAATCTTGTTGGTCTGGAACCAAGATGTCGCTTATTTGCTGGTCTGTTGAGTCGTTGTAACACCCATTTCAAGGGCATCTCTTCAGCATAAGGCAACATCATTTACCTCAAATGGGATGGGGACAATTGTTGAATAAGCACTTCTGTGTAACTTATAACTCACTTTTTTGTGATGCCTTTTACTAGAATACAGAACTCAAGGCATATTTATATATTCATAGATTTTTTAAAATGGACAGGCACTGTGCAATTATCATTTCGTTTGGAGAAAGTTTGGCTACATCGCTTCCATTAGTTAGAGTTTAATTGGTGTTGGAGCACTCCCACATCCTCATTCCTGTTTTGTCATTTTAATACCCAAGTTAGGGTAGGATTACATGGACGTTTCTGGCGCGATCCAACGCGCTGCGACAAAACACCGGCATCAAATCGCATGCGACGTTAAGGTAAGTGAAAGCATTGTCGGATGAAGTCGCAGCGTTGATCCGACGCGACACAACTGGCAGATGCTGCATGCTGTCGTGACTTCCTCCATCATTTCTATCCCTTACCTTATTTCCGTCGGATCACGCCGAAAACGTCCGTGTAATCCTAACCTTGAAAAAAAATTGGAAAGGAAGCCCAGCCATTATTAATCTTCTTAGGTGACCAAAAAATGGCATACAGAAAGTCTTAGGCCTTCATACTTTATAAGCATAACGTTATAAAAATAAGCATCTCTTCCTAGTCGTGTCTGATACTGAGAACAAGCTTCAGGGCCTTGACACATGGGGTGCATCATTCATGGCAGAAAATCTCCTCTCCTGGCAGTGAAGCTCCCAACAATGCCCGTCCCTTCGCTTTCATTGGAATCACTGCATGTAATGTGTTTGACATGTGACCCCTATGTATACACCTTCACTGGCTCCCAGTCTCCTCTTGAATCAAACTAAAATTACACTCACATTCAAGGCCCTTAAATGGCTTGTTCACCTTTAAACACCTAGGGGCACGTTTACTTAGGGTCGAATATCGAGGGTTAATTAACCCTCGATATTCGACTGTTGAAGTTAAATCCTTCGACTTCGAATATCGAAGTCGAAGGATTTAACACTATTCGTTTGATCGAACGATAGAAGGAATAATCATTCGATCGAATGATTAAATCCTTCGACTCGAAGGATTTTCCTTCGATCAGAAATTTGTTAGAAAGCTAACATTGATGCTCGGTAGGTTTTAGGTGGCGAAGTAGGTGGTCGAAATTGTTTTTAAAAGAGACAGTACTTCGACTATCGAATAGTCGAATGATTTTTAGTTTGAATCGTTGGATTCGAAGTAGCCAAAAAAAACCATTTGAAATTCAAAGTATTTTTTATTCTATTCCTTCACTGGAGCTAAGTAAATTTGCTCCTTAGTTGTTTTCAGACAGTTCACCAGAAATAATTACTTTTTCCAATTACTTTCTATTTTTTATGTGAGACCTTTTCTAATAAGTGTGTGTGTGTGTGTGTGTAAATTTACATTTTTCACCTTCTAAAGCGGCACTGGGAAGGGGAGTCGCTGACCCTGTAAACTGTTCTAAATTGATACATTTAGTTGATACATTTGTTATCTTTGTCCCTGCTGAGCAGAATCTCTGGGTTTCATTAAAGCCAACTGTTAGAATTGATAGAATAGTTGCTAATTTTCCAAAAATGTATCAACTAAATGTTGCAAAATAGTAACAGTTTAGAGTCTGTGCCTAAATTACTGAGCTGCCAGACAAACACCAGTGACACAAACATTCAACTTTAAACTTAGATTTTAAAAAATAAATAATGGAAAGTAATTGAAAAAAGTCTTTATTTCGGGGGAACAATCTGAATGCAATTGAACTGAAAAAAGTGTTTGGAAGGTGAACAGCCCCTTTGACAAAGAAGCCCTCCATATATTTCAGTTCTGGTCTTAAATACACACCTTCATGCAACCTACACTATGCTTCTGACCTCTCTTCTCCACTTTCCACTTATCACTCCAGCCCATTCCCATCTACAAGACTTCTCCAGCCTCTGCTTTTCTCTGGAATCCTCTGCCTAGAGCCGTTACACTGTCTCCTTCCTTCCAAACGCTCCCTAAAGACCCACCTGTTTGGGGAAGCTTATTCAGTGTACCTTAATTAATCAGACATAAATGTATCATAAATCACAAATTTGTTTCAATAATCCTTGTCTCAATTCCTAACCCTTTCGTTTGTAGAGTAGGGAACTCTAAACCTATTGTACTCTGTAAACCCTTCTTTGTGATATTTTTGCAAGATTAGTGTTCATTATAAAAAAAACAAAGCGCTGCGGAATTTGTTGGCACTATATAAATAAATGATCATGACCATTCCAACTAAAGTGATGGAGCGGAAATGTATAAAACACATTACATGTATCCTGGGTAATTGCACAAATTTTCAGTTGATTACAAGGGATATATGTCTGTGGGAGATCTGATACAGTAAGAGCACAGGTCAGGAATAGTAAAAAGTAACTTTTAGTATACTGTAGACAGTGATGTTTTAGAAATGTTTCCAATTATCTTATTTATTTATTTTTGTCAGCCGGTCTCCAGTTTTGAATTGCAGCAGTTATCCATTTTGTCACTAGGGCTCCATTTACCTAGTAACCAAGCGGATGCATGAACGACAGACTGGAAAATTAACAGAACAGATTATAAAGATTTGTAATATAAAGGGAAAATAAAAATATTCTCCCAAACTTATATTAATAGCTGGGGTCTGTGAAAGATGCAGAGATATAAGCTCAACGATTTTAGAAACTATAAGAGCAGCTACAAATGTGCAGAGACTAGGGAATTTATAACATACTAAAAGTTAAAGTTTATGTTTAATAGATCACTTTTAAAGGCAATTCCATTTTGCACAACCCAAGCAGCATATGTAGCCAATTTAATATGCCGACAGCAAGGTTATAGTGAATAAGTGATACTGGAAAATCCTATGGTATCAAATTAAAGGGGTTGTTCACCTATAAAGGAATTGTTCACCTTTGAAATAACGTTTAGTATGATGTAGAGAGTAAGGATGCACCAAATCCACTACCTGAAACTCAAGCAGAGCAAACTAAATTAAGAAGTAACCAAGAGCTGGAGTGGCTGGGGTATCCTCAAACAATTAATGAAATGTCAATAAGCCAAAATTGGGACTTAACCCCCAAAGACTCCTGCTGCTGGGTAATGCAATATGACAAAAGATATATCAATATAGTATTAAAAGGCAATATTTATTCACAACCATGCCATGAAAATATATATAAAATCATGTTAAAAACAAGCAGTACTGCATATGAAAGGAGGGATCCTCCCCCCCTTTTTTTTTTTTTTGAGGTTCCTAGACTACACCAGCTAATAAATGAAACCAGGTGTAAGAAAAAGTGAATGGTGTGGACTTGAACTTAACGCTGTGTTGGTAGCTCCATAAAGTTCATGCTACAGTGTGTTAGTGAGCATAATAGCCACTTTTTTAATGAGCATAACAAAGTTAGTAAACCAACGTGAATCCAGTTAGTCCGATGTTACTGTGCAGGGGTTAATTCCCAAGTTGTAAATTCCTTGTGGTGCCCTGCACTAGTAAAACTGATGTGTTTGCTTCAGAAACATTACTATTGTTTATATAAATAAGCTGCTGTGTAGCAATGGGGCAGCCATTCACAGGAGTAAAGGCTCAAGTTACACGGCAGATAAACTCTGTAGAACATAATGGTGTTATCTGTTATCCATTATTAAGAAATGTGGTTCTGTATGTGGTGTTGCGTTTGGTAGTTAAGCAGAGTGAGGGTAGGCTTCTCGAAAGAAGTGCGATTTTCAGAGATTTCTTGAAAGCAGAAAGGTTGGGAGAAAGTCGGACAGATCGTGGGAGAGAGTTCCAGAGGAGGGGTGCAGCCCTTCAAAGTCTTGAATGCAAGCATGTGAGGAGGTAATGAGAGAAGAGTTGAGTAGCAGGTCAGTAGAGGAGCGTAGTAAGCGATTGGGTGAGTATATAGAGATGAGTTCAGAGATGTAGGGTGGGGCAGAGTTATGAAGTGCTTTGAAAATGAGTGTCATTAATTTGGATTTGATTCTGAAAGGTAACGGAAGCCAGTGCAGGGATTGACAGAATGGCGAGGCAGAGCAGGAGCGGTTGCTGAGGTGTATGAGCCTCGCAGCAGTGTTCATTATGGACTGGAGAGGTGACAGTCTCTGGAGGGGGAGGCCAATTAAAAGAGAGTTACAGTAGTCTAGACGCGATATGATGAGAGAGTGAATAAGAATTTTGGCAGCGTCTTGGGTGATAAATGATCGTATTTTGGATATGTTCCTTAGGTGGAAGTGACATGATTTAATAAGTGACTGGATATGAGGAGTGAATGACAGGGCAGAATCTAGGAACCTCAAAAAAAGGGGAGGATCCCCTCCTTTCAGATGCAGTACTGCTGGTTTTTAACATGATTTTATATATATTTTCATGGCATGGTTGTGAATAAGTATTGCCTTTTAATACTATATTGATATATCTTTTGTCATATTACATTACCCAGCAGCAGGAGTCTTTGGGGGTTAAGTCCCAATTTTGGCTTATTTACATTAGAAGGGAGTCAGCGACACCCATTTGAAAGCTGCAAAGTCAGAAGTAAAAGGCAAATAACTATAAAACTATAAATAATGAAGAGCAATTGAATAGTTGCTTAGAATTGGCCGTTCCATAACATAATAAAAGTTACCTTAAAGGTGAACCACCCCTTTCAATGAACATTAAGTATGATGTCGAGAGTGATATTCTGAGACCATCGGTTTTCATTTTGTATTGTTTGTGGTTTTTGAGTTTTTTTCCAGTTGGCAATTTCAGCCATCTTGTTGCTAAGGTCCATATTCCCCTAGCAACCATGCATTGATGTGGACCAGAGACTGGAATACGAATAGGAGAGGCCTGCATAGTAAAATGAGTAATTAAAAGAGTCGCATTAACAATACACCTGTAGCCTTACGGAGCCTTTGGTTTTTAGAAGGGGTCAGTGACCCCCATTTGAAAAGAGTCAGAAGAAGAAGGCATACAGTTTAAAAACAATAAAAAAATGATTAGAATTAGCCATTCTGTAACATACTAAAAGTTATCTTAAAGGTGAACTAGCCCTTTAAGAGCAGCGCCTCACACCGAGTCACACTTTGTAACAATAAAAGCGACCAGGCGCCGTTTCCCCTTAGTTGGTTTAGTCCCCCTCCTTGACGCTACTAACATAGAAGTTCTCAAGAAAAGCTTCGTGGCTCCGCCCTCCAACATCCAGGAAACAGCTATGAAACACTGAACTTCAACTCCATAACAACCAGCCTGCTGGCCGTGTCGTCACTGTAAAGGGAAGTCACGTGTCATTACAGGCAGCGACAAGGGGATTTCCTTAGGCCCAGTCGACGTGACGCGGTGGGAGACTTCCAACCAATGGGAAGAGCGAAGAGGGGGAATTCCAGAGTGAAAAGTGAGCTCCGGGATAAGTGGCTGGCTGGGCAGTTGGGGTTCGTCCGTGGTTAGGGGGGTGTGTATAAGCGCTGCCAAGCCACTCGCATGATAAGGGTTCACTTACAAATGTAATATTTCTCAGCTTTTAATTACGCCTTTGGATAAAAGAAACACAATGAGAGAACAGGGGAGGGAAGGTAAGTGCGCGATTGTGTTTATAAACTTCCACATGTTCCCCCCTGGGAATTCAATAGATTCCTCCACATGATGCACAAGTACAGCTAGCAGCTTTTCAATTTGCCTTACCCTGATACCTAGGAGTCTCCTGTCTGTGCTCTGCCTTGTGCCCGGCACAGTTACACAAGTCTGTGCTTTATAGAAGTAATTGTCATTCATGTGCCTGCCTGTTGGGTTGCTTTCATGTAAATTACAGCAGGTTCATTTCAGCTGGTCTGGAATGCTGGGATTTGTAGTTCAGCACCACCATGATGCCCTTAAAATGTAAACTCCAGTTCTCAACACATAATAAACAACAGCTTCCTCCTTAGCGCAGGCAGCTTCTGTAAAATGCTGGTGTCGACTCCAGGGCACCCCTGAAATGTCTAATTAATTAGGGATGCACCAAATACACTATTTTGGATTCGGCCGAATTCTTCACGAAAGATTCGGCCGAATACCGAATCCGAATCGTGGGAAGCAGAAAACTTTTTTTACTTCCTTGTTTTGTAACAAAAAGTCATGCAATTTCCCTCCCCACCCCTAATTTGCATATGCAAATTAGGATTCGGTTCAGCTGGGCAGAAGGATTCGGCCGAATCCGAAAACTGCTGAAAAAAGCCAAATCCTGGCCGAATCCCACAAGCGAATCCTGGATTCGGTGCATCCCTATAATTAATGTTCTGCTCATAGCTGTAGGGTAGAACTACAGGGGCGTTTTGAAATCTTATACCTTCCGTTGTGACGTGAGGAAGCGCAGGCGTCACATTGGATGCGCAGAATCGATGGTAACTAATAGGAATGTCGGACGTTGTCGCAGCGTGCATGCGACATGACACGACTGTTTGATGCGAACGTTGCATGTTGCGTCTTCATCCGACAGTTGTGTCATATGCAAGTGACAATGTTCGACATTCCTATTACTTACGTTGTGACGCCTGCGCTTCCTTGCGTCGGAACTAAAGGTATCGGATGTCAAAACGCCCATGTAGTTCTACCCTTAAAGGGGACCCGTCACCCAAAAAAATTATTTCAAATCCTATTTTATCATGTTAGTTAAGCAAAATAAACTTTATTTACACCGTAAAAGTTATTTAAATCTTGTTTCCATCAGTCAGGGAATTCATAATTATAGCAAGCAGGCAGTAGCCATTTTTTGGACACTGTTATTAAGGCAAGCCTTGTATCATCTCAGAATCTTGTTGACCCAAAATCTTGCGTACCAGAACAGGGGACCCGATGTCCATCCCCATGCCCTGGCTACACAATTAAATGGTGAAGAGAACAGGGGAATGTGGGGAGAGCAGTGACTGAATGGAAAGTGAAAGTGATTGGATCATAACGAAGGGGGTCAGATCGTGGGACCGCATCAACAAACAGATGCGGCCGCGATCAGACAAAATTTTTAGTCCTCGGTCTGTCGGCAGCTTTTATCAGCCCGTGTATGGCCACCTTTAAAGGGATACTGTCATGGGGAAAAAAAATTTTTTCAAAATGAATCAGTCAATAGTGCTGCTCCAGCAGAATTCTGCACTGAATCCATTTCTCAAAAGAGCAAACAGATTTTTTTATATTCAATTTTGAAATCTGACATGGGGCTAGACATATTGTCAATTTCCCAGCTGCCCCCAGTCATGTGACTTGTGCTCTGATAAACTTCGATCACTCTTTACTGCTGTACTGCAAGTTGGAGTGATATCACCCCCCTCCCTTTCCCCCCCCCCCAGCAGCCTAACAACAGAACAATGGGAAGGTAACCAGATAACAGCTCCCTAATACAAGATAACAGCTGCCTGGTAGATCTAAGAACAACACTCAATAGTAAAAACCCATGTCTCACTGAGACACATTCAGTTACATTGAGAAGGAAAAACAGCAGCCTGCCAGAAAACATTTCTCTCCTAAAGTGCAGGCACAAGTCACATGACCAGGGGCACCTGGGAAATTGACAAAATGTCTAGCCCCATGTCAGATTTCAAAATTGAATATAAAAAAATCTGTTTGCTCTTTTGAGAAGTGGATTTCAGTGCAGAATTCTGCCGGAGCAGCACTATTAACTGATGTGTTTTGGAAAAAATTTTTTTCCCATGACAGTATCCCTAATCTCTTGTTTCCATTTCTCCCTCCATGGTGCAATCACCCAAACAGCAGGCTTTCTATGTTTTAATTAGGTCAGTATGTAAAAAGTGATTAACTCTTGTAGCAGTATAGCAGGTTCTATATGTGGAAAAAATAATATATTGATATAAATAGACTTGCCAGGGTAGTCCATAAGCACTTTGAGTCCCCCAGCAGGGCTATATTTAGGGCCCAGTTATACAGAAACATTTAGCAAAATCAAAAAGCCTATATTTGTTCTGATCCTAAAAGCCTCCAGACGACCCGCTGCACCCCTGCTACAGTATGTCTGCCCCTGGTTACAGAATCTTCACTGATGCACAATAACAACAACACTTTTTTTTTTTTTTTTTAAAAAAAAGCAAAACATTTTTGTTAGAATTTTCACTCAGGCCCTGTGATTTATAGCTATCCCACTTTTTCCGTTTCTGTTCTGATGTCACATTCACTGGATTTTTATTTCTGTATAAGCACATGAAAACACACAGAGAAATGCATTTTAGCAACACTGTTACTGTTTGGGGGCACGGACGTCTTCAACTGAAGCTGTACACCCATAGCAGGGAGATAGGATTGCTAGTGAGGAGAGAACAGTATCATAAACAAAATTCATTTAACATTTTAAATTAAAAAACAGCTTTTTGGTAAAGGTTTATGCAGAGTTGTGGAGTCGGAAGAAATTTTGGGAAATTTTGGGTATCTGGTGTCGGAGTCACCAAATGTACCAGCTCGGACTCCTAATAACTTTAACATGCACTGTTAAAACTGACATGTTTGCTTCAGAAACACTACTATAGTTTATATAAATAAGCTGCTGTGTAGCCATGGGGGCAGCCATTCAAGCACAGGATACACAGTAGATAACAGATAAGTACTGCTATAGTTTATATAAATAAGCTGCTGTGTAGCCATGGGGGCAGCCATTCAAGCACAGGATACACAGTAGATAACAGATAAGTGCTACTATAGTTTATATAAATAAGCTGCTGTGTAGCCATGGGGGCAGCCATTCAAGCTGGAAAAAAAAGAAGAGGCACAGGTTACATAGCACATAAGAAATAAGCCTTGTCCAATACAATGGTGTTTTATCTGTTACATGCTGTGTATCCTGTGCCTTTTCTCCTCTTTTCAACTTAAATGGCTGCCCCCATGGCTACACAGCAGCTTGTATATATAAACTATAGTAGTACTTATCTGTTATCTACTGTGTATCATGTGCTTGTATGGCTGCCTCCATGGCTACACAGCAGCTTGTTTATATAAACTATAGTAGTCTTTCTGAAGCAAACATGCCAGTTTTACCAGTACAGTACAACAGTACATTATATAGTAAATAATGTACCCCTACTGTAAAATATAAGGATTATAAAAAATAAATCATATACACGTTTTTAGTTACAAGTGTCTTTTAATTTTAGGGTCTTCTTTTTTGTCTCAGCAACTTGGACCAACAATTGGTGAGTGACTAGTGTTTCTTTATATGTGGTAGTAATTGTGTGTACCAGTTATTATGCAACTCTTTGTGGTTACTTTGAAAGTCTTTGTTAATGGGTTTCAGTACTGGTCTGCGTGCTTCTAATAAAGTGCCATTATAGTGAACACTTTTGCACATTAAAACCAATAAATGCTGGTAATTATTTTTTTTAGAAAACAAGTATTTTGGGGGGGGGGACCAATAATAATGAGGGTTTCACTGCAGGTAAAGTACTAAAGAGACTCTGACATATGCTGCTGCAGCCAGCGTTGAATGGAGTAGCAGTATGGAGCAGTATCATAGCACTATGCTTTATGGCTTGTCTAGCTTGTTTATATAGAAGCTTTTTTCATTGAGAATCTGGCCCTTTCCTTAAAACAACTTTACACATATGTGTATGAAAACATTTTTCTATCAATCATCCTACAAAACAGGTTAATCAAGGAAAAAATTAAAACTGTCGTATTCAAAAGTTTATATATCCTTTGTGCATTGCCCCTTTAAGCATGACAGCTTTCGGTCTTTTGTGATCGTTGTGAATACGCCAGTTTATTTAGTCGTGCAGTAAAACCTCCCATTCTCTTTGGCAAAAAGCCCCCAGTTCCTGTAAATTCTTTGACAGTCTAATATGAGCTGCATGTCTGAGATCTTCTCAAATTAGCTTAATAATGTTTAGGTCAGAAGACTCGAGAACCTTGATTTTTTTACTGCTGCAGCTGAAGGGTTGTCTTGGCCTAATATTTTGGATTATTTTCATGTTGGATAGCCCAAGTGTGCCCCCCATGCACAGCTTCTGGGCTGATGAATGCAAATTGTCCTGCCAATATTTTCTGATCATATTCTGCTTTCATCTTTCCATCAGTTGTTTGCACCCCAACAATTTCCTTCCAGTTGTGTCTGAAGACTTTCTTGGTCTACCAGACAGAAGCCCTACTTGTCTAATTCTTGAATTAGAAAATCCAAAAGCTGATTTTTTTTAGCAGTACTGATTGGCATTTTCAAATCTTTTTTATATCTGTTTCCTGGTGTATAAAAATTAAACTATTTTGCTCACATATTTTTGACATTCATTTGTTTTTTTTGCTTTCCCCACAGAGCAAAGTCAGTGCAGCCTGACAACCACATAGCATTTTCTGTTGCTAACTGGATATAGGAAGAAAAGGAATGCTAATAAGTAAAAAAAATTACAAAATAAATAAAGAAAACCAGTTGAAAAACTGATTAGATTAGGTCCATGTATAACCCTACTAAAATTAAAGTTAATATTAAGTTACCCTAGTCCTTTAAGTGTAATTAGGGTGAGGAAGGGGGTGAAAATCCTTAGATAGATAGATAGATAGATAGATAGATACTGTAGATAGATAGATAGATAGATAGATAGATAGATTAGAAATATATATATATATATATATTAATGAGGCTGTGACCACCCAATACATATAGACAAATATATATTTAAGCTGGCCAACTACGTCAAAGTCATCCCATATCTGGCCATGGGATGACCTTGACGTAGTTAGCCATCTTAAATATATTGCAATATATGGACAAACAATCCCTGTTTTGTTTAAAGGGTAAGGCATTTTTCAGTAGCACAAAATGTCTCTGTCTTAAATATATTGATAATGGGTTGAGTGCAGAGTTTTGTATTTGTCTATATATATATACACACTTAATTACAGTACAAAAAAATGTCAGCCTGTTGGTGTGATTTATGTTTTGCTGAACAATGCCACAGTGTTTTAGATGATACAAAAGTACCTTGTGGGTATTACAGAAAGAGGTTCACTAATATTAAAAAGTTATATTCCTCACCAGCATTGTTTCTTTCTAACCTATTGTACCCTTTTTTAATTAGAAGATGTCATGGATCTTATTAATTCTGACCGGGATGTAATTTCTTCGCCTTCCGTGTTTGTTTGCGAGGACGCCCCTTCTAGTATCCTCAGTACTGTAACTGTCGCACATTATGTGCCCCATGAGCAATGCCCATCCACATCCTGGGCTCCTCAGCGAGAAGGTCCAAATCCAGAATTAAACATCACTGAGCAACCAAAACAGAGAGGGATGCGCTTCCGTTACCAGTGTGAGGGGAGATCAGCTGGAAGTATACTTGGGGAGAAAAGCACAGAGCATAATAAGACCCTTCCAGAGATTGAGGTGAGGATATATTACATACTTGCCACACAGTTGGTTAAAGGAGAAGGAAAGCTACGGAGGCATTTTATTGGCAATAGATTAGAACTTAAAAGTAGCATTATTTGCCAGACTGATTAGTAGCACAGACAGATATCTGTGAATGTAACAATGGGGCCAATTCACAAAAGGTCGAAAAAGTTAGTGTTATTTATAGCATGCCTTAAAAATGGCATCACTTATATCTTTAGAATTCACAATTGATTCACTAAAAGTTTGCTTGTCCTTATGGAGGAAGATGTATATAGTTATTGTGTTAGATAATATAGTAATTGTGTTCTCAGGGCCATATTTATGATATAGTCACATGGGGGTGGTCCTCGGGTGCCTATATGGTAAATATAAAACTGTGTGCAAAAATAAAATCTTCCCTACTAGCCCTAGATACTTGCAGCTTAATCTTAGGGTTGGGGTGGTATCCAGATAGGGCCATGTGCAGTTCAGCAGGACCATCCAGGCAAGTTGTGGGCAGGTTCAGATCTGGTTCATAAGGCAGCACCGGACCTAAATAAAGCCCTGCCTGTCTTTAAAATTATCTGTTCTATATATCAAAATTGGGAATCCACCTCTGATTTACATTTGGTGAAGCCTTAGGTACTCGCCCCAGTTCACAGGCGACACATATATCAAAATTCCTTGTATCCAAAAGATAGCTGTCCCAAAGGCTTGCTTTTCCGTAAAAAATTCCTTTATTTAAATTATCATTAAAAATATTTGGTTACATTCAGTCCCCCCAGGCCCACCTTACGCGTTTCGCACCTTCCGGCGCTTAGTCATAGGTGTATCTGTAGACCACACAACCTCTGCGGGATTTATACCCTATCAGTCCCTCCCACTTTGTTTAAAACCAATCAAAATCTTTGAGGGATTAACCCTATTGTGTTAATTACTCTTCAACCATGCCTATATGGGGTTTAATTTCTTAATATTTTTCTTGCGTGAATATTTATAAATCCAATTACTAAGTATATATAATAGTCACTATTTATAAATTCAATCCTTAGGTATGTATAATAGTGTATCTCACAAAATTAGTATAATAACCAAACATCAGTACCACTCACTTCGCGTGCTCAGATGGAATATCCAGAATCCAGAATCTTGGAGAGGAGAGAAGTATTCTGGATATTCCATCTGAGCACGCGTTTGCCCTTAGGACTTAATCATGAATTTGATGTTAGTTGCTATACGTGAAAAGGTTAATACTGCTATCTAGATTAAAAAGGGAGCAATTGACGGTCTAGGAACAACAAATGCAAAGGAAGTGAGTGGTACTGATGTTTGGTTATTATACTAATTTTGTGAGATACACTATTATACATAACTAAGGATTGAATTTATAAATAGTGACTATTATATATACTTAGTAATTGGATTTATAAATATTCACGCAAGAAAAATATTAAGAAATTAAACCCCATATAGGCATGGTTGAAGAGTAATTAACACAATAGGGTTAATCCCTCAAAGATTTTGATTGGTTTTAAACAAAGTGGGAGGGACTGATAGGGTATAAATCCCGCAGAGGTTGTGTGGTCTACAGATACACCTATGACTAAGCGCCGGAAGGTGCGAAACGCGTAAGGTGGGCCTGGGGGGACTGAATGTAACCAAATATTTTTAATGATAATTTAAATAAAGGAATTTTTTACGGAAAAGCAAGCCTTTGGGACAGCTATCTTTTGGATACAAGGAATTTTGATTTAAAATTATCTGAACTGATTTGATGCAGGTTTATCAGACTGTTTAACATGACAATGTTTGTAATTGTTTGTGGATCACAGATGTTTGGGGGAATGACTTTGCTCCTTTTGTTAATCCTACATAAAAAAAACTGCTAGTATCATACATAATCAACGGACTGGTTAATGCTACACATATAGACAGAGGTTCTGAGGCTTGGGAGGCAGCATTTCTGTTACAAAACTACCTTAAAGGGATCCTGTCATCGGAAAACATGTTTTTTTCAAAACACATCAGTTAATAGTGCTACTCCAGCAGAATTCTACACTAAAATCCATTTCTCAAAAGAGCAAACAGATTGTTTTATATTCAATTTTGAAATCTGACATGGGGCTAGACATTTTGTCAATTTCCCAGCTGCCCCAAGTCATGTGACTTGTGCCTGCACTTTAGGAGAGAAATGCTTTCTGGCAGGTTGCTGTTTTTCCTTCTCAATGTAACTGAATGTGTCGCAGTGGGACATGGGATTTTACTATTGAGTGTTGTTCTTAGATCTACCAGGCAGCTGTTATCTTGTGTTAGGGAGCTGTTATCTGGTTGCCTTCCCATTGTTCTTTTGTTTGGCTGCTGGGAAGGAAAAGGGAGGGGGTGATATCACTCCAACTTGCAGTAAAGAGTGATTGAAGTTTATCAGAGCACAAGTCACATGACTTGGGGCAGCTGGGAAATTGACAATATGTCTAGCCCCATGTCAGATTTCAAAATTGAATATAAAAAAATCTGTTTACTCTTTTGAGAAATGTATTTCAGTGCAAAATTTTGCTGGAACAGCACTATTAACCGATTCATTTTGAAAAAAATGTTTTTTCCCATGACAGTATCCCTTTAAACAAAAAAAATTCAGTATGATAGCGTGCTGATTGCAAATGTAGTCAGGTAATAAAAAAATGGTCTTGTGACATTATAATATCACCAACTCAGTAAGTAAACTGTGCTTTTTCTTATGGGTGTTGTTATCCTGTATCTATAGATTTTTAACTCCCATGGGGTAAAACCCCTTTGGAAAGTACCAGATATTCCCAGGCCCCACACCCTCCTATTACCTGTAAACAAGCAATCCTTCTCAGTGTTTTGCCTTGTGCTATTTTTGTTTGTTGGTTAGATCATCAACTGTGATGGGCTTGAAGAAATTCATGTCATTGTGTGTCTCGTCTGGAGAGATCCTCCCCATCGCGTGCACCCCCATGGCCTTGTAGGTAAAGACTGCCATAATGGCATCTGTGAGGTCACCCTGAATCCTCAGAATGGAGTAGCAAAGCACAGGTATTTTGTAGATTTATGATATATAAGACTGCACAATAGTACAGCCAAACAGTGTACAAGACAATCTTTGTAAATTAAATGACAACCCAAATTCATTCATTATAAAGTGTTACTGTTGCTGTGTTCACAAGCGTCTGGTATTAGGAGGCACATACTGTAGGTATACACTTTCCTGTCCCCTAAATTGCTCCTCATTGAGAAGTGTAAGTTAGGGAGCACCAGCAGGGCAGACTGCAATATCTACCTACTCTATATAAGAAATCAAAAAGGGGATTAACAACTATTGCATTCAATTACACTTCCAAATAACATTAACAAATGTCAGTCACTTTAATTCAGGGGTCCCCAACCATTTTTATCTGTGAGTAACATTCAGATGTAAAAGCATTGAGGAGGAGTGCATGCAGGAAAATGTTCCTGGGTGGTGCAAAATAAGGGCCGCAATTGGCCATTTGGTAGCCCCATGTAGGCTATCAGCAGTAGGTTTTGTTTGGCACGACACCCGGTTTTTATACAAACAAAACTTGTCTCCAAAAAATAAGGAATTCAAAAATAAGCACTTGCTTTGAGTCCACTGGGAGCCACATCCAAGGAGTTAGTGGGCAACATGTTACTTACGTCACAAGCCACAGGTTGGGAATAACTGCTTTAAATCATAATTTACTACTAGTAGGCTCAAGCCATGAAAATACATTTTATTTATTATAAGACAAATTGTAACTGGTTTAATAGCTCTCTAATTTGACATTTCAACAACAATGTGGTTGCAAGAGTCTAATTTACTTTAGCAGCCAGGCAGTGGTTTGAATGACAGGCTGGAAGATAAATAGCAGAGTGCCTAAATAGAAAGATAAGTAATACAGAGTAACAATATCAACAGAAATACCTATTTGGCTGCCAGGTTGAGTGACCCCCCCAACAATCATACAGCATTTTACATTTTAAGTCAAAAAGTAATCCAAAAACTTTAAAAATGAAAAGTTCTAAGATATATATTTTAACATACTAAGGGGCAGATTTATCAAGGGTTAAATTGAAATTTCAAAGTTGAATTTTCAAGTTTTTATATAGCTAAAACTGTCAAATTCGACAAGGGAATTGTTAAAATTCGATTCGAGTTTTTTTTTAAAAAAAAAAATTCTAATTCGATTTTCGAGATTTATCATACTCTGGACCTTTAAGAACTCTAATTAGACTATTCACCACCTAAAACCTGCCAAATTGCTGTTTTAGTCAATTGGAGACACCCTGGGATCCATTTGGAGTTCTTTGCAGCATTCCTGACATTCGTCAGAAAGCAGCTGAATCGAGTTTTTAAATCGATTAAATTCATCGATTAATACGTTTTCAGGTCGAGTTTTTAAATCGATTAAATTCATCGATTAATACGTTTTCAGGTCGATTAAATTCACCTGAGTTTAAAAAATTTGATTTTTGTTTTTTTAATAGATTTTCGAATTTCGAGTTCATGGGAGTTTATGGGAGTTATTAAGAACTCACATGAATTCGAAATTCGACCTTTGATAAATGAGCCTCCCAATATTAGTGGTAATGTTTATGCCATTTACTGTAAATGTTATTTGTAAATATAATTGTTGTTGAAAGCACTGGTTGTTTATCCCTGTCTTGATAGTCCAAAGTATGAGAGAAAAAAAGAGGAGAAGAGAACGAAGTAAATTGGCCATAAAGTATACTGTATATTTATTGACCGTTTTATTACTTCTTTCTCTTTTGCGTTTTTATTTTAGTGGAATACTCTACAACAGGGAAGCCCCAACCTTTAGAACCCATGAGCAACATTCAGAAGTAAAATGAGTTGAGGAGCAACACTAGCATTAAAAATGTTCTTGGAGGTACCAAATAAGTGCTGTGATTGGCCATTTAGTAGCCCTTATGTGGATTGTCAACCTACATTGAGGCTCTGTTTGGCAGTACAACTGGTTTTTATGAAACCAAAACTTGCCTCCTATACTGGAATTCAAAATAAGGCCCTGCTTTGAGGCCACTGGGAGCAACATCCAAGGAGTTAGTGAGCAACATGTTGCTCACGAGCTACTGGTTGGGGATCACTGCTCTATACTGATCCAGGGCCACTATCCGTAATCCTTGGCCGTTTCCAATTTATTTGTCTGGGACCCCCGCAAGAGTACAAACACATAGTACCAATTTTTTGGCTATGCCCCTTACACAGGGTCGGACTGGCGCAGTCGGGGCCCACCGGGTTGTGAACCTCGGGGGGCCCCGTGTGCATGCGCAAAAACTTGTGCGCATGCGCGAACTTCAGGCCCACTGCGCACATGCGCAAACGTCAGGCCCACCGCGTGCATGCGCCAATGGCGATTTAACAGCGCCGCACATCTTTCATTTTCGTTCAGGGGGGCCAATCTAGGACCGGGACTGGGCCAGCGGGGGCCCAAGAGGGCCGGGGCCCACCGGGTTTTTTCCCGGTTTCCCACCGGCCCAGTCCGACACTGCCCTTATACTACAGAAAAACTTCACTAGCTGGGACAAAAGGTTGTAGTTGATGCATTTGTGCTGTTTTTTCCCAACCACAGCTATTATGACACAAACAAATAATTTTACAGAAAAGCAGGGGCAAACCTATAACTTCAGCTGTGGCGAGCCCAGTGGGACTGTTAAGAAGCTTCAATATATGTCTATGGAAAGTGTCTTGTTCTCCGAGTTTAGGGGCCCAATAACTAGTCATTTACCTTCTGAATAGCTTGTGTAGAAAATGCTCATATAATTCAGTAAATAGCTCCCAATATAAACAGTTGCTGTTACTCTATAATACTGTAAGTAGTTTGTATAAACATTTTAATCATTTTCAATTGTTCTTTTAATTCACTGTGGGTCAGTGGAGTTTGTTCTAAGTTACAACCCTACACACCTGCCTGCTCCTGTTACACTGCTCTGCCTTGTCATTGATTGATAGACATTTATTTTTGTGCAAGTTGTGTGTGTCTACAAAAGCTCCTTTTTAAGTTTCTCATGTTACTCGTCACTCATGAGATTTTTTTTTGCCTAAATTATATAAGTTTACATGTATGTTAAGTTTTTGGCAGGGTACCCGTTGAAGAGACGCCACTGGGAATAAATATTCACACATTTAATTTGGAAATCACTTTGGTGAAACGTAGATGAACGGGGATATGTTTGTAAAGAACTATATTTTGATATTTTTTTTTAATTAGTTTCAGTAATCTTGGCATTCAGTGTGTGCGGAAAAGGGAAATCGACTCGGCGGTAAATGAACGGCTGAAATTAAATATCGATCCTTATAAAGGTGAGCACTTTTAGATCTGCACAAAGCAAACGGCGATGTTGTTATAGTTTGGAAGCTTTAGGGAAACAATATGCTGATCATGAGGAATCTGTTCAGTGTCGGACTGGGACACCAGGGGCCCACCCAAAAACCTTTGACCAGGGGCCCACCAATTTATCTTAGACCAGGGGCCCACTCTTAGTATTATTTTTCTTCCTCTCCTCACTCGGCTATTCTCCTAGTGTCTTTTCTCTACATACTATACTCTATTTTCCATCTATTTAGCCTGTTTGTCCTCATAGAAATAGGGAATGGCCATGAAATAGGCCAAATGTTTAGCAGTAGGAGGGCCCACTGACACCTGGGCCCACCGGGAATTTTCCTGGTATCCTGGTGGGTCAGTCCGACACTGAATCTGTTTTACAAAGCTTAATATCATCTCTAAAGTGAGAAAGATGGGAGTTGTAGTTCAGCAAAGTTCCAAAGCTGGTTTTATTTGATAGGCAACATGTGGCTCAGGGAAACTAAACCGCTCCCTAGGCTCATTGCATGTGTGTTATTTAATTGCTGTAGCTTTTTTTGTTTATTAACAAACCATGATAAATTATTACCTGGGCCAAAACCTTACACTGTTCATAAACTGAGTTTTGTAATCAGTTAGTTCTGCCTCCTTCAGCCAAATAACGTGGCCTTTACTAATATTATTGGAATGACCAAGGGCAGTTTTTAACAGACTGTCATGTGGTTGGTTACCATCAGTTCCTGTGCAAGAAGTAATGGGTCCCTCCTCTCCTGTTTCCTGGCTAATGTCATCACCCTGCTATTGATCTATTAGTGAAATATGTCATTAAATTAAATGCAAGTAAATTTTTCAGCTCATGGGGTAAGTAATCAGATCCTGTAGATATTGGCCTGTCTGTAGCCAACTTTCCCATGGAATTATCAACAATATTTCCAGATTCCATCTTCTCGTTTTTCCCGCTGGCTCAGGCTGAGTTTTATGAAAGCTATGTAAAGGCTATGTAGGCAACAACAAAGCTTGCAACTGAACACTTCCAAAGCTTACGCAGAAAATAAGGTTTAAGTTTACCAGTAACATAGTCAAGAGTAATTCTCATGATCAGCCTTTGTTTACAAATATCGCAACTAACTATTCTCAGGACACGTCGCGTGTTTCCGTGTAACACGTGAATATGTACAGAGATGGCTGAAGTCGTGCAGCCAATTGCCCAATAAAGTGTATTTTAAAAGCTAAAAATAACTGTTTTGCCATTGTTGCTTTTTCATTCAGAACTTTATTGTTGAGACTCTTTAACACCTTCTCCATCATTAACAGCTGGGAAATGGCGTCTCCATGAAGAAGTAGATTTGAACGTGGTCAGACTCTGCTTCCAGGCCTCCTGTACTGGGCCGGGGTTTAAATATGACATTCCCCCTGTGCTTTCTGACCCGATCTATGACAAGAGTATGTATAGATTCTGCTTTTATTCTCTCTTGCTGGGACAATGATTCATTGTGACTCCTTTCTCAACACTAAGCAATTTTGCACCTAAGCAGTTATCCATTCTAACCTGATATTTGTTTTACTTTCTAAAATGCCTCTACAAATCTAAGAGAGGATGATATGGGTTACTGCACTGCTGCAAATTAACCAGTGTATAACTGAGCCTTCCTGCGTTCCCCAACAGGCTGAATGCATTACGTTTCTCATTCATATTTCTTCATAGAGCGCTGCATTCACTATATCATCCAATCCTTAATGGTTTATTCCATAAAGCACTGTACTTTTTAATGTATATTCTCAACACATTTTGCGTCCTGGTCTACATTCCTTTGATTTTCAGTACTTCCTACATGACATTTTGCAGTACTGCCAATGTCCCATGCAGTTTATTTTAAGTGCATTCCAGCCTTTTCTATTAATTCATTACACGCCACATTTACTATACTCTGATTATGCATAACAGCCAGTCACAAGCAGCAGCTCCGCTAATGGTACCTGCTGGTTGGTTGCTATGGTTCACTAAAACAGGATGAAATATGTGCCTATTATTATACTGGCCCCACAGTTAATCCCGTGTTGCCTTTTACTTTCTGACAGCTCTCAAAACAGCAATGTTGCTATTCCTTGCCGCAGCTACAATTATACTGCATTTATAGTTATTCTATAATGCAGAACCTCTCCCTTCATCCTCCCTATATTTCCATTTCTAAATCCCAGTACACTGTTTTGTTTATATCCTACATTGACCTTCCATTTCTCGGCCAACCGTTTGCCATGCACTTTGCCATGCTCTGTAGCTTTTCCTTCAGCTCGTTGTTATTGTCATTTGTTTTATGTTATTTCCTAGAATCTACAAATACATCAGAACTGAAGATTTCTCGCATGAACAAAGAATATGGACGATGTGAAGGGGGCGAGGAGGTCTATATCCTCTGTGATAAGGTTCAGAAAGGTAACAACCCAGTTACTGAGTGTACTGTTCAGCATAAGGATCAGGATTGCAGAATAGCAAGACTAGGAGTTAGTTATGGGTAATAAGGATAGGACATTTTCAGACAAAAGGAGGGATAGGATCAAATTTTCTCATGAGACAGCTTAAATAATACTTGCTTATTAGATGCTCTTTATAAATATCTGCAGATTATTTTGGTACTGATTATATGCAGAACAGTGACACTCAAGATCTTTTTTCTGTTGTCAATGGTAGTATTAAAACAAAATTTGCCAGAAACACGCGCTGCAGGCTACCTAGTTTGTTGGCACAATAAACCACTTTCACAGGATTCAGTGCTACAGCGTGTGTTTCTTGGAGTTATAAATGGGTCCCTGGCAGGGGTACCAGCAACTTGCACCCGACGCTACAACAAGTGGTGATTTATAATTGAGCATTGCCCGCATTTGATTGTAAAACAAGATTTCCCTTTCCTTAAAATACTGCTAGATATTTTACATAATGTACCCACTTATAATATTAGCCATGCCACTAAGGTTTTTGTCTGTGTTTATTCTGGATCACACCTACAGTATGGGGCCGATTCACCAAGGGTCGAATATCAAGGGTTAATTAACCCTCGATATTCGACTGGGAATTAAAATCCTTCGAATATCGAAGTCGAAGGATTTTAGCGCAAATAGTGCGATCGAACGATCAAAGGATTATTCCTTCGATCGAACGATAAAATCCTTTGAATCAAACGATTCGAAGGATTTTAATCCAACGATCGAAGGAATATCCTTCGATCAAAAAAACTTAGGAAAGCCTATGGGGACCTTCCCCATAGGCTAACATTGAGTTCGGTAGGTTTTAGATGGCGAACTAGGGGGTCGAAGTTTTTCTTAAAGAGACAGTACTTCGACTATTGAATGGTCGAATAGTTGAACTATTTTTAGTTCGAATAGTTCGATTCAAAGTCGTAGTTGTAGTCGAAGGTCAAAGTAGCCCATTCGATGGTCGAAGTAGCCCAAAAAACACTTCGAAATTCAACGTTTTTTTACTTTGAATCCTTCACTCGAAGTTAGTGAATCGGCCCCTATGTGTTATAGCCAAACCGAATGGCATAACTTTTTAAACCTCTCACTTGACCCACATTTCACATGTATTTCCTAGAGGATATCCTGGTAATATTTGGAGAAGATAAGTGGGAGGCTCGTGCTGATTTCTCACAGGCAGATGTGCACAGACAGATAGCGATTGTGCTAAAGACACCACCATATCATGATCTGCATATCACAGAACCAGCTTGTGTGCGTGTGTTTCTGCAGAGGATTACAGATGGCATACGCAGTGAAGGGATGCCATTTGTCTACATGCCACGAGTTAAAGGTGAGTAGGAAATTATTGGGCAATGATGTATGTTGATTGTTGAGTTCAGTCAGGTTTGCTTTCTTGTTTAGCATTCATTTGTTATTAAAGGAGAAGGAAAGGCTAAAATTAAGTAAGCTTTATCAGAAAGGTCTCTATAAATACACCAGTTAACCCTCAAAGTAATGCTGCTCTGTCCTCTGTCAAAAGAAACACAGCATTTCTTTCCTTCTATTGTGTACACATGGGCTTCTGTATCAGACTTCCCTGTTTCAGCTTAAACCTCCAGGGCAGGGCTTGAACATGCTCAGTTTACTCCTCTCCCTCTCCCTCCTCCCATCCCTGCTGTGATCTGCTCTCAGAGCTGTAAGTGAGCAGGGAGAGACTCAGGCAGGAAGTGATGTCACACCAAGCTTATATGGCAGCTTGTATCCTAAACAAACAGAGACAGGGTGTCTAGAGCTGTTTACTCAGGTATGGTAAAGCATTCTGCAGAATAAATAAATATATATAAATATAGCTGTCTAGCTTGCACTGTTGTGGCTAATCTGTTGCCAATAAACTGTCTTGGAGCTTTCCTTCTCCTTTAAGTGATATAAGGCTGAAAGCACATGGACTGTTGACTCTGCTGCTCTCAGCCTGTGTTTTGTGGAGAGAAGTGGATCTGTTCAGCTCCATTGATCTAAAGTTTCCTGTTGTGCCCAGTCAACGGAGTGGAGGTCGGCCTGAAAATGCCTACTTTCATGTTTTCGGATTGACCTCTGCTCCAACAACGGAGCCGGGGAAGGGAGCAGATACCCTTCTCTCAGAGAGAGCAGCGGAGCCAACACTCCATGTGCCCTGGTCCTAATTCTCCTTCATTCCAGATGGCTATATTGGGGAAATTATATTTCCCATACAGATTATATTTTGGCCATTCTCCCTACTTGGACATCAGAGCTACGTTTGTGGGTCTTGGAGTAGTGCTTAGGAAGTACTACTCCACTTTTTGTTTTCCCCATATACTATGTAAAATGATACAGTTTTGCAGATTCCCATCTAGTCCTTAACAGTAAGGATGACATTATTTGCAAATGAATGCTTAGGTGGTCCACATGCTGGCCTTCATATCACTACAGTGATATCAAAGAAGTGTTCCTGACTGATATAAGCCTTGAGACACTGGGGCTGGTACACCAGACAAGCAGGAGACCACAAAGATGGCAGTGTAACATAATCTGATAGGATTTGGCAATGAATCTCTTCCATGCTTTTACCCTCTTTCAGCAAGTCTGTGGGCAAGGGGACAGTTGATGTTGGTGTTCAAACGTATGTCTTGCTTTATCTCAATTTTAGATTGCAAGCTCTTTAAAACATTTGTAACAATGTGCATATTGTCTGGTTAACCATTTTATGGTGGAAAAACTCTGTCTGTTTGTATCCCCTTACTCTGTAAGTTGGTGCAGGCACTGGCTGTATCTTTATCTCTCAACTTCAAATTTGTGTTGGGAATTCTTGCCTCCTCTCTTCTGTGTGTTGCTGAATGCAGGCCATCCATATTACCTTATGCTTCATTGGCATGGGGTACCTTGGGAATTTAGAGAAAATCTATCATCTAAAAGTATAGCTTTCTTTTTACCTTTCAGATCCCAATGGTGTGCACTCTAAGAGGAAACATCGGGACTGTTCACAACTCGGTGATATAGGAGATCCTGGTGAGAATTATGCAGTATATTTTAATTTGCAGTAAACCACAATGAAAGAAGAATGGAAGTTGAAGGGGTAGGGAAGAGACATCTGTACAACTGGTTGATTAAAATAGATGGAGTGAAGAAAGGTTGTTACTTGGGGTTCTCACTTTAGCATTTGAGTTAGTGTTTATCACTCAGGTCCACATTGTAATCATTGATTCATGTGATAATTTACCCTCAGATCCACATGGGATTGAAATGAAGAGAAGAAAAGTAAGACCTAGTTATGCAGATCATTTAATCCCTCCTTACCCAGGTGAGCGTTGTTTATTATCATAAATATGTTTTCACTCTCTCTCTATCTTATTCCAGACACAAATTCTAAAATGTACTGGGGAAAAAATAGTGGCACCTTTTAGAAGTTGTGTAATATGTAAGTTGACAGCCCTGTGATGGGTTTCAGGTGGCTGCAGTGTAAGAAGCACACAATCAAGCTGAAATAAGTGGGGGTTTTTTTTCATTATGTTGCATGTACCTGCGTGCACCAGTCTGAGCACAGAGATAATAAAGAAAGCAGAGTATTGTTTGAGAAGGTGAGCCAGAAAATTTTACAAATACATCTCCAGACAATTTATTGTTCCGGTGTCCACCATAATAATATCATAACTACAGATGAAGCAGACCCCCCTCGAGGCAATGGATATCTGCAGGCCACCGCAATAAACCTGCCTTCCTCTTTGGTTTTGTGGATATCCTTCATTAAGCCATGCTGATTGCTGCTCATAATACTATTCTCCATTTGTCCGTATGATTTTATTTCAGATTGGAAAGATTATGTTAAATACTGCATGAAATCACAGAAGCATGTGCTCTATAATTGTGAAACACGAAATTGTGGATACTTGGCTCTTGTCAGCTTCCCTCTTAATTTGTAGCACATCATTTTATTTAGAGTAAATTGCTATTTAAATAAAAGTACAAGGTGGAAATATTGTTGGCCATAAGTAAGATAATAGGACACAAGGTTATTGTAAGTGGAACATAGAGAGTGGCGGCCTTCACTTGTTATCCGGCAACACAATGAATATTGTAACATAATAACATAGTAAATTAGCTTGAAAAAAAACACACATCCATTAAGTTCAACTTTTTAAAACTGTATATAACCTGCCTAACTGCTAGTTGATCCAGAGGAAGGCAAAAACCCTGTTTGAAACCTCTCCAACTTGCCTCAGAGGGGAAAAAAATCCTTCCTGACTCCAAGATGGCAATGGGACCAGTCCCTGGATCAACTTGTACTATGAGCTATCTTCCATAACCCTGTATTCCCTCACTTGCTAAACACCACACAACCCCTTCTTAAAGCTATCTAATGTATCAGCCTGTACCACTGATTCAGGGAGAGAATTCCAGATCTTCACAGCTTCACTGTAAAAAAACCCCTTCCGAATATTTAGGTGGAACCTCTTTTCTTCTAATTGGACTGGGTGTCTGTGTGTCAGCTGGAAAGACCTACTGGTAAATAAATCATTAGAGAGAATATTATATGATCCCCTTATATATTTATACATAGTTATCATATCTCCCCTTAAGCGCCTCTTCTCCAGCGTGAACATCCCCAATGTGGCCAGACTTTCCTCATAGCTAAGATTTTTCATACCTTTTACCAGCTTAGTTGCCCTTCTCTGTACCCTCTCTAATTCGGTAATATCCCGTCTGAGTGCTGCAGACCAAAACTGTACGGCATATTCCAGATGGGGCCTTAGGCTAAGGCCACACTAGGCGATAGCGCCGCGATTTGACTCGCGGCGACTTTTCGCCGCGACTTTTAAGCCGCAATCGCTGGGGAAACTTTTGCGCTGGCGTCTATGGGGAATCGCGAAAAATCGCCAGCGTAAAAACACACGCGGCGATCTTTTCTCTACTGTCGCTCGAAATTGCCTCGCTAGGCGATTTCCCAGCGATTGCGGCTTAAAAGTCGCGGCGAAAAGTCGCCGCGAGTCAAATCGCGGCGCTATCGCCTAGTGTGGCCTTAGCCTTACCAGTGCTCTATACAGTGGAAGAACTTGCCCTTGATGCTGCTGACTGGCATTGCTTGCTACAGCCAAGTTTATCATCTACAAGGACTCCAAGGTCCTTTTCTATTATGGATTTGCCTAGTGCAGTCCCATTAAGGGTATAAGTGGATATTTTTACATCCCAGGTGCATGACTTTACATTTATCAACATTGAATCTCATTTGCCACTTAGCTGCCCAGATTGCCAGTTTGTCAAGATCCTGTTGCAAGGATGCCTCACCCTGGATGGAATCAATTGGACTGGATAGTTTTGTGTCATCTGCAAATACTGAAAATACCCTCCCCTAAGTCATTAATAAACAATATCTATTCTCTTTGAGCTATTTGAATGATGGCATGGCGAATATATTTTAGAACATAAGGATACAAGCATCAGCATTTGGTTGCACGCTGAAAGTTGTAGTGGCAATAGCGACGTCTTTACTATACCCGAAATGAATGAAAATACACAACATAAAAATATCTATTAAGTCAAAGTAATGTATTCTAATTATAACCTTTTTGTTGTAACTTTTCTCAGATATAAATTTACCCCTCATGGATTCCTTCAACCATAATGAAGGTTACCACGACCTTCCTCTGATGAACCCTGATGAAGATGCATTTCACTTTCTCACTGAGGACCCACATTTTTCAGATCTCCTGACACACGACCCTTACTTTCTGGATGGTTATTCGAATCAATTTCTGCCAGACCAGGTGAATGGAGTCACAGCTCATCTTGTGGGTTCCAGCCTTGCTTTAACCGACGAAGAACAACCTTTACCAGACTGTGCTTTTAATGACAGTGGTTGCCGGAGATAACCGTATATTCAGAGATTCCAATATTTGACTCTGTTTTCAGCACTTGAACTACAAAGCCCACTTCAGTTACAGTTTGTATATACATAGATACATGTATATATATGTGTAAGAGAGCTTATAGTTCTGGGAAATATAAGGAATTTCTGTTGTTAGAGGGAGGATAAAACACAGTGATCTAAAGATTTCTACCATGAAGTCTTAATATTCCATAGCTGACAAAATGGTCCCTACTAAAGAGGTCCATGCCTCCGCAATATGGAATAAAGTTCACAAACAGAAAGACACTGAAGAAACCACTATATATTTCTAATTCTAAAAAATAGATACCACTTTTTGTATGAACTTGTAAGCTCAATAATGGACCAACATTTATTCTAGGCTGTAGAAAAGAATAAAGAGGACCTTTTAATGGGGAGAGGAATTTAGGAAGCAGTACCATTGGCTTGTCAGTAACTAGGATCACAATTGCATCCTCCAGTAAAGACAGAACTCTGGACTTCAGTGGCACTTGCTCTGTATGTACAGAGATATGTATTTAATAAAGGTAGTTTGGTCTGTTTATGTGAAAATATGGTATAGGACAGAGGGGACATCGTTTTTGCACTAGTATATGATGACAGAATAGAAGATTGGTGGTTAAAAGGATTTATTACTTAATATACATTTGAAACACTTATTTTAGCTTTATACTGTTATAACTATTGTATTACCTAAGAAGGTAGGTAAAAACAAAACTCTTCAGTTGATGCTTGCTGGCAATAGCTGATAGCACTGAGCAATACTTCTTGCAGTATTGGGAATCTGATCAAGGGCAGGAGTTTGTTGGCACCAGAACCTTTGCTTTCAACACCTGAGAATCACAGCAGAGGTGTTGGGTGCAGAAGAGACCACAAGCTAATTTGCAAGGGCCAGGTGCCCCGAACTCAGGTTGCACTGTAATCAAGCTTATCACATAATGCTTAAATATTAATTGGGCCTGTTCCAGGAAGACTTGGTATGCTTCTGACCCTGAGCAGTGAATGTGCAGTGAAGCAACTCCATGCCCTGGGGATAGGGCCCATATATGAAGATCATGGTGACCTTCAGGGCTGCAAAGTTTGTCAAGTCCACATAGATCAGAGCAAGGTGGCACAGCCTGAAGTAAAATGCATTCATTCTCCACCATGCTGGAGTTTACGGAAGTAACAAGAATAGCAACAGAAATCAAGCAAAGAGCAGGGTCCATGTATTGCAGAACGGGGCTGTCTGCCATGTTTTGTTTTTAACCAGTCTCTGTGTGAAGGTATAGAGCAATATGTATAGCATTTGTACAGGTTAATGACATATAAAGTTTGCATGCTTATACATAGTGACCATGCTCATTTCTCCATTCCTGAATATATTTGAAATGAGTATAATTAAGAAATTGAATACTCAAAGCCATTTCTCACAATGGTCTTCATTGCTGGTAGAGTAAGGGGGAAATGTAAAAAAATTTGCAAAGAGCAAAACTGTGCGAATGAAAATTCGCCCGGCGAAATGTAATGTTCTTCATTAGGCTTTTATTGCAATGCAAACCTTAATTGCGCATTGCGAACCTTTACCACCTGCTCTGGAGTTTCGTTAAATATTTTGTCGCAAACAATGGTTTGCGATTGCGAAATTTTAATTGCAAATGTTCGCAAAAGCAACTTGGTTGCAAACTTTGAGAGGCAGTCGTTCAGGTCTTTAATCAGTCAAAAATGGAGCAAACGAGGTCGCTAATGAAATATATTACATTCCCCCATATGAGTTTAAAGATAAAGAATATTATAGATGAGATAGTTTGCCTTGTATTGTTTAAATTAACCATGTTAATCGATGGAAAACATTAAACCCCTTTGTATAGGTTCACTATGAGCTGTAAAGATGACTAGCCATGATAATTGATTTATGTGTAAATTTGCACAATGACTGCATTCATCATTTTATGTACATACAGTATATAAAAAACAGGTGGAATGGTGTGATTGTTTCCTTACCCAAAAGTTAGTTATGGATTCTCAGGCTTGGAATCTGTTATATGGAATTAAAAGTGGAATAGTATTGTAGAATGAACATAGACATAAGGCAGCGTTTGTAGGGCAGGCACTTAATGAGCAATCCTTCAGGCAGAAGTAGTAAAAAACAGGTCTTTATTAAAGTACAAGTGTGTATAACAGCCTTACGCATTTCATATCCACCAATCACATTTGTACTATAATTAACCAATCAGTGGGTATTATCAAAAATCTACCGGAGTGGTTCTTGGGTTAAAATAGGATTGGTAGATTTCTGATATACCTACTGATTGGTTAATTATAGTACAAATGTGATTGGTGGATATGAGTTTAAATACTTTGCATGTGCAACGCCTATGTGTTGTGAGAACATGAAACGTGTAAGTCTTCAATAAAAACCTGTTTTTTACTACTTCTGCCTGAAGGATTGCTCATTAAAGGGATACTGTCATGGGAAAAAAAATTTTTTTTCAAAATGAATCAGTTAATAGTGCTGCTCCAGCAGAATTCTGCACTGAAATCCATTTCTCAAAAGAGCAAACAGATTTTTTTATATTCAATTTTGAAATCTGACATGGGGCTAGACATATTGTCAATTTCCCAGCTGCCCCAAGTCATGTGACTTTTGAAAAAAACATGTTTTCTGATGACAGGATCCCTTTAAGTGCCTACCCTACAAACAACACAGTGATGTCCGAAATCCGCTTTGTCTATCTGCATCTGAGCAGAGGAGCAGATTCTCGTCCTGTGTTTCCTTGAAGTTGTTTCACCAGTCCAGAATTGAGAAAGCCAGTTGGATGACTGGTGAAACGTCTTCAGGGAAAAAAGTCAGAGATGATTTGACTTATTTCTACAGATATACCATGACCTGGCTGAATGAGAATCTTCACAGACATATTCCTAGTATGTTTTTATGACAAGACTGTTAGTAGCACTTTCTAGATCAGGGATGTCCAACATGAGACCCACCATCTGCCATTACATCAGACATCGTCCTATTCCCCTCATCATTTATTAAGAGCAGTTAAAGGAACACTTTACCATGTTTATGTCCATGACCCATGTTATCCATAATAAATCGAAAAATAATCAAAGCGTACTAAAAATCATTTTACATGTAATGTTTTTAGTGGCGAATAGGAACCAAATCAATTAATTTCTACCCAAAATTAAGAAATTGTTTATTATTTGAAGAAATCAATCAAGTTAGTTTCCAGTTCAGCAGTAACATAATAACTGACGTTGGAGCAAGATACATGAACATCAGGTTCAACCCTTCTGTCGAAAACCTATATAGTTTCTAGTGGATCCAAAGAAAGGCAAAAGCATATAAAGCTGTACATTTTAGAATGATGAAAATGCCCCATTAAAGAGAGAAATCAGTAGAGGACCAAAGAGAGAGTGGAAATTATAGAAACTGTATTAGAGAGTCATCTTATGAGTTGGAGAGAATATCAAAGAAATCGCTCACAGTAAATATAAACCAATTTGACTGGATAAAGAGAAAAAAAAGTAGCTGGAGGTTGTATGGCCACTTGGGAGTGTATAGGTGATATCTTACCTTGCAGTGCCCCAGTGGCTGCTAGAAAGGCAGCATTGAAGCCCAGTCCCAGCACCCCTGCTGCAAAGAGGAGAACTGGCTGATGTGGGTGATGCGGATGGACAATGTGTCCCAGGGATCCTAAGACAAGTGAGAAACTAAGGGGAGAGTAGGGAGGCGAAGGTGGGCATAGGGGGAAAGGCGGTGGGAATGAGAGATAATGAAGGGGGGACAGAGGACATGTAAGAGAGAGAAGGTATGGGCACTATCAGACAGACTGAGCAGGGAATCAGAGAAATGACTTAGAATGAGCTGGGCAAGGAGGACAGAGAGGCAATGTTGCAGAAAGCAGGCTGAGGAGTAATGAAAGAAAGTTGTTTGGTAGAGGAGAAAGGGAAGAAGGTGTAGATAATAAGTTACGGTGAATATACTGAATGTTGATTTTAATCTATAGCAACTGAGCCTGGCCTGTAGCCCCCAACTGTTGTTGCACAATTATACCCATAGTAACTGGAGTTAATAGCTTGAAGGCTCCAGGGTGAGCATTGCTGGTCTGCACACACAGCTTATCATTCCCCTCTCTTTCCCATTGTATTTCTCTTTACATTGATTTCCAAGCTCACCTTTGCCCTTCCCTTTTCTGCTGAGCTTTCATCTTCCCTTCTGCCAGTTTTTTGCCTTCTCTCCTTAGCATTTCTCTGAACTGCTCTGCTCGCTCCCCTCCATCATGTGCAAGTCACACACTCCCCCCTTCATCTTAAGTCCCAGGGTCAGTGGCAGCTATTCACCCTCCTCATTATTTAACTGCCATGTTTCGTCCTCCTCCTACCTCTATTTCACATTTCTCTCTGCCTTTTTCTGTGTTTTTCAACTGCCTCTTATTATCTTTGCCCTGGAACTTTTACTTCAGCTGAGTGAAGAACAATAAAGTCCCATTTTTAATGGGTTAACCCCTTGCAAGAGGAGGCTGATGATGCATTTCAGTGTTGGCAAAAATAAGAACCCAAGTTTTTAACCTCTGCACTACATCCTATACAGCACTGTGCTCTTAGCCATATACTGTACATTGGTTACCATTTCCATATCAGAGGGGTGATAGATTTAATCTTTTTTTTTTCCAAAAAAATCAAGTTATTTATATTTGAAAGTAACACACCTTTATTTATATTTTAGAGTATTCCCTACTACTACACCTCCTAAGATCCGCCTGACAGTCACAGTGAGAATGTGGGCGGCATATAGAAGTGACCCACCATAACTTTTAGAAAAAGCAACTATATTTCCCTTATTTACCCATAGATATACATAAATGTATGAGAATATTGCTTATGTAGAAATACCATTCTTTATTGCATATTTGTAGTTCTTTTCATTCCATGGCAAATACATTTATTCTAATTGCATCTCAACCTAAGGCATGTCCTGCAGGTACCCTCAAGTTATATATATATATACTTGTTCAACATAGGGTCCCAGTATATCAGCGAGTGGTGCTGCAGGTAGTCATGTCCAAGAGATGGGCCGTTGTCCTGTATTCCCCAACACGCATGGTTTGTGTGCATTACCCATAGATAGACCAGCAAAGTAGTGAACGGTCAACTTATTGTTGTAGACTGAGGGATGATATAGTATGATGCAAGAAAACCATAAAACAGACTAGCAATAAAGAGCATAATAATAATAACTTTGTTTATCTTCTAGATTATCAATGTGTTTAGACTATGGGGGTCTCACGTTTCCCCTGTGGGTTTGCTGTTGTCATTTTAATGGGAATTTCAAATGGTGTAGTGATTAGAGGATCTATTATTCAGAATACAGTCATCCAGAAAGCTCAGAAATATGTCTCAGGCTCTATACCCTATACATAGTATAATTATACACTGATTAGACAATTTGCTAATATTGGTATACAATGGCTTACCTTTTATTTGGACCAGGCCCCCAAGCAATGGAAAGAATGCTAAACCCTCTTAAACCCTTGTGTCACGGGTCACACTGACCGCCTCTACAATTCCACAACTCCTAGCGCAGTTACCCATAGCACTCTTTCCTTTCATTTTCTAACTTCCAAATAGACGGTCCATAAATAAATGCTTGCTGGTGCATTTTGGCCCCTGTTTATGTCTGTGGGATCTCACGCTACTGCTGTGTGTTCAGAGTAGAGCCGACACAATACAACATGAAACAAGACAACAGCAACATCTAGTGGCAGGGACATCCAAACACAATGAATGTACTAGAATCAGTGTGTGACTAGGGTGCTACAGGCTCACCGGAAAACCGTAGACCCACTATGAAGACCATATTTACTTCACTCACCTTATTTGTCCTCCTTGTCTCTTCTCTTTACATATTATGATCAAGATTTTGCTCAGTTTCTTCTCTTTTTTTCTCACATAGAATTGGGACAGCCATACAAGGCTTCCTTTCCTAGCAGATGTATTAAAGCTCACTCATATAACTTATTGCAGTACAAACAAATTCTGCATGTAGAGAGACATGATGTTTGTGTAAGCAGGAGGGTATCCTGATGGGCCAGTCCAGTGTTGACCATTACTGTTCTTGTATGTATGTATGTATGTATGTATGTATGTATGTATGTGTGTGTGTATGTATGTATGTATGTATGTATGTGTGTGTGTATGTATGTATGTATGTATGTATGTATGTATGTATGTATGTGTGTGTGTATGTATGTATGTATGTATGTGTGTGTGTATGTATGTATGTATGTATGTATGTATGTATGTATGTATGTATGTGTGTATGTATGTATGTATGTATGTATGTGTGTGTGTATGTATGTATGTATGAATGTATGAATAAAAGTGGATGGGGTTCTTCTAGGTACAGCTTTCCCCATATTGTTAGCATTATTAACATTATTGTTATTATTAACAAGCATCTGTCAGTGCTAACAACATAATCCAGCACAGACATCCCAGAGTAATGACTCGGAGTGAGCACTGCTGAGTCAGATCCTGTATCAGTGTAATGGCAGCTTTATGCGCATGGAGTCAGGAGTCCATGCTGTTGCTGCTGCTTAGCCCAGGGCTGTTCTGGAAGCCACCTACTTTTACATTCACAAAGCCAGATGTGCAGTATTCCATTTTCTGTTCTACGGCTGTACCTAGTTGCCCTCTGAATTGACTTAAAGTACTATCGCAAGAATGAAAATTTTATTTAACATTTTATAAATATAATCAATTAAAAATTATGTTCTATAGAATTAACAGATTGCTTCTAATATAGCAATAAATATAGTGTGTTTAACCACTTACCATAAAAAAAAAAAAAAAAAATTATGTTCTGTTTCTGAAATAATCAAGTTGATCTTCACTATCCCTCTCTCAGCATCTGTTTCTCTTCATTCTGTCTTCATGCAGGAGTTGGGTGTCAGATTGACAGATCCAATTGCCTCCTATTGCCTAGAAGATGTATTAGAGCTCACTCTATTAAAATCACCAGACATCATGTCTCTCTACATGCAGAATTTGTGCAAAAGACAGTTATTTTTTTAGATTCTGTTTGTACTGGAATCAGTTATTTGAGTGAGCTCTAATTCATGTGCTAGGAAAGGAAGCCCCTATAAGATATATTGGATGTAACTGTCAATGTATATCTGACACCCAACAGCTGCATGAAGAGAGAATGAAGAGAAACAGATGTTGAGAGAGGGATAGTGAAGATAAACTTGATTATTTCAGAAAAGGTACAGAATATTTAAAGGGGAACTATCGCAAAAATGAAAATTAAATATAAGCTTCAGCATACTGAAATAAGAAGTTTTCTAAATACAATCACTTAAATATTCTGTACTGTTAATGAAATAATCAAGTTGACATTCACTATCCCTCTCTCAGCATCTGTTTCTCTTCATTTTCTCATCATGCAGCAGTTGGGTGTCAGGTATAAATTGACAGTTAGATCCAACATTTCTTATGGGGGGGGGAGACTCTTTTTGCCTAGAAGATGTATTAGAGCTCACTCTATTAAAATCACCAGACATCATGTCTCTCTACATGCAGAATTTGTGCAAAAGGCAGTTATTGTGTCAGATTCTGTTTGTACTGCAATAAGTTCTATGAGTGAGCTTTAATTCATCTGCTAGGAAAGGAAGCTCCCCTATAAGATATATTGGATCCAACTGTCAATGAATATCTGACACCCAACTCCTGCATGAAGACAGAATGAGGAGAAACAGATCCTGAGAGAGGGATAGTACAGATAAACTTAATTATTTCAGAATATTTAATTGTATTTAGAACGTTTCTTATTTCAGTATGATGAAGCTTATATTACATTTTCATGATAATTCCCCTTTAAAGTACAACTTAATTACTTGGATCCACTACTCCTGTACTCAGGATTTTCATGTAAAAAGACTTTTTAGACACAGTGCCAACACAAGCCAAACCCTACACTCACATAGGTTAATGGTTACCTTGCCTCTGAATTTAGCCTAGAAGAGAGCAGTTCCCCTTTAAACTCATCAGACAGATTGCAATCTGTAAAAATCAGTTTTGGATTAACTGTGAGGTTAAAGTCCATACTATATTGTTCTAATGAAATGGTTATAAATCCAGGTTGTTTACAGCAGTTCCAGTCCCTAATAATGTATCATGACCGAGGCTTGGCTCAGCCCTATCTGCTAGCAATGTAGGTCCTAGCAAGGGCAGAAATAGTCATATATATGGATTGTAAATATGTTATAAACACTCATTTCACTCAAAACTTATCACAGAGTGCAAACTGCAAACAGGACCACAATTTGCCATTTATTTACAGTTTAGGAAGATCTCTGTGCATCATTTAGGATCATTTTGGCACCGATATGGATTCGTGCAGCTTAGTTACCGTCAAGTAAAACTTCTGTTTTATTATTAAAGTGCAATCATTAGATTTGCTTACAATGCACTCAGAGATACTGTAAATAAACATATAAAGAAGAGCAGAAATGATAGGCTGCTCAGCTAAAATGATCTCAAATGCTTTAAAATCACAACCAGAACCTGAGACGGAAAACGACTATTAGAATGGATAGAAGAATAGCCAAAATGGCAACGACTCAGCCAGAGATCAGCTCCAGGAAGATCAAAGAAGGTGTAAAGTTACGTGTGATACTGTTACAATTAGAAGACGACTATGTGAAGTCAAGCTATCGGAAAGAAGCCCCAGCAAAGTCCCATTGTTGAAAAAAAAGACATGCCGAAGAGCTTACAATTTGGCTAAGAACACAAGGTCTGGCCTAAAGAGAAATGGTCAGACGACCCCCAAACACTGAATTCAAACCACAGTAGAGTGAGAAGACAGTGAAATGGGAATGTTTCTCATACTCTGGTGTTGGGCCTATTTATCACATACCAGGGATCATGGATCAGTTTCAATACATCAAAATACTTGAAGAGTTCATGTTGCCTTATGCCGAAGAGGAAATGCCCTTGAAACTGATGTTTTCAACAAGACAACGACCCCAAACACACCAGTAAACATCTTGGTTCCAGACCAACAAGATTGACATTATGGAGTAGCCAGCCGAATCCCCGGACCTTCATCCAATAGAAAACTTCAAAAAACAAATGGTGCTGTTACCTCAAACAAACTGCGAAAAACTTTTAAGTCGAAAACCTTGTGATGCACCTCCGCTGTGTGTGCTGCTGAATAGGTCCACAAATATAAAGTTCGCAAGGATCGATCAAGACTGCAGGTTAACTGCTCAAGCTTAGTGTTTATTGTTTAACACAACGTTTCGAGTCTCGTGGGACTCTTCGTCAAGTGTGGACCAATAGAAAACTTGTGGGGTGACATCAAAATGCTGTTTCTGAGGCAAAACCAAGAAATGCAGAAGAATTGTGGAATGTAACAGGTGCCAGAAGTTGGTCGACTCCATGTAACACAGATGTGCAGCAGTTCTCAGAAACACTGATTATACAACTAAATATTAGTTCAGTGATCGAAAGGAAAGCAAAATCTTGTAACATTATTCAGTTTATACAGTGAATGAGTTTGTAAAGAAGAATGCAGACACTGCTATTTTTTGGAACAGCCTAATATTACTTTTTTTTTTTTTTTTTTGCAGTGTTCCCTATGCATTTGTGTGTATGGAAATAAAAGCGATTATGGGGATTTTTAGCTTTATTCACTTTTTTTAAACACACTGCTATTATTCTGAAGACGTGTGTGTGTGTGTGTGTGTAAATAAAAACACAGGTAAGGCACACTCACTTGATCAGAAAACGTGTATTAAATATAAAACTTCAGGCTACGTTTCGGGCATGCATCGTGCCCTTTATCAAGCCAAAGGTTACACATGGTTTAGAGGTGTGCAAGGTCACTGAAAGGCACAGGACACAGTTGTGAGTTTCATAGAGAAGCAGCTGACGGTGCAACATGATTATCCCAAGGCTGCACATTCTTTTATCAAACGGCAGCAAATCCTATTTAATATTCTCCTGCAAGGACACGGATTATACACTAGAAGATGGAATATTTTCTTCGTTGCTTGCCATAAAACACTGATTGATCTTGACTGATGATGAAATCCAACTCTACATGTACTCTAGATAAGAATGTCGGACAAAGGTGTCTAAAATGCCACAAGAATATGTTTTTGGGAAATATTTGCCGCTTGTTTTGACATGTAATTGCTGTTCAACTCCGTCCTTGGTTAATCTGACCAAGAACCTGTAGCATTTATCCCACGTACGTTACTTTCTTTCTTCCCACTGGCCTCAACTTTAGCTTTCTGGCAATGTGGGATTCTGGTAGAATATACCATATTTTAGAAATACAAGACGTCGGTGCTTTTCCCTTGTACCTCCCCTCCCCCAGGTGTTATTTGGTTTATTCTGTATAATTACATCTAAACATGTTCATTGCAAGTCAGGATTGAGCATTGTATTGCTCAAAAGATGGAAGAACAATGAATTTCAGGTTTATTTAAACACTCTCACTTTCTACTGGCTAAATTCACAAGCTAATAAACTGCCAATGAAGAGACAGTGGGGCTCATTTATCAACACTGGGCAAATTTGCCCACGGACAGTTACCCCTAGCAACCAATCAGTGATTAGCTTTTTAAAGCCAGCTGCAAGTAGAACAAAGAATGCAACAATCTGATTGGTTACTGCCCATGGGCAAATTTGCCCAGTGTTGATAAATGACTCCTAATATCCGCTGGCAGGGACATGCACAACACAGGCTGATCTTGTCCTTGTCTTCTACATGTGATTCTGTCACTGCCACGGATACAGGAACTGGATGTGATGCAGCCTGAGATAGCAACTGCCAACCCCCTAATCACAAGGGGGCCCAGATACTTTCAGTGGCAGGCCCCGATTGGTTAAAAACAGAGGGAAGTGATTTACTTCGCTTTAGGGGGAAAACACGCAGAGCTACTAGTGGCACTTACTTTTTGTGGCTACAAAAAAAACTCTGCCATAGACAATACTGAGACATGTAGGGGCAGATTTATCAAGGGTTGAATTTCAAATTCATGGAAGTTTTTGTTTTTTTTTAAACTCCCATAAACTCGAAAATCGACTTAAATGTATTAAAAATAGAATTTTATAAACTCGGGTGAATAGGATTGACTCAAAAACTCGAATTCGATTTGAGTTTTAAAAATTCGCATGTCCAGAAGGCTGTAAACAACTCCAAATTGATCCCAGGACGTCTCCCATTGACTTAAACAGCAATTCTGCAGGTTTTAGGTGGCGAATAGTCAAATTTGAGTTCTTAAAGGGCTAGAGTAAGATAAATCTAAAAAATCGAATCTGAATTTTTAAAAAAAACCTCTAATTGAATTTGATTCGAGTTATTTCTCTGAAAAACTCGAATGTCAGGAAGGCTGCAAACAACTCCAAATTGATCCCAGGATGTCTCTCATTGACTAAAACAGCAATTCGGCAGGTTTTAGGTGGCGAATAGTCGAATTTGAGTTCTTAAAGGGCCAGAATATGATAAATCTTAAACAACTGAATTCGAATTTTTTTTTTTTTTTTTTTAAAAACGAATCGAATTTTTACAATTCACTAGTCAAATAAAAAAACTCGAAAATTCTAATTATTTAGATCGTAAGTTACATAGTAAGTTAGGTTGAAAAAAGACACACGTTCATCAAGTTCAAGCTTTTTACTTTTTTAACCTGCCTAACTGCCAATTAGAAATTCAAATTTTCAATTTGACCCTTGATAAATCTGCCCAGACGTGTCTTAGTAAAGCCAGTTGCCACTATTGTGTCTACTTTGTAGCCATGACAAGTAGCTGCTACTACTAGCTCTGTGTGTCTTCATCCTTAAGGCCATTATAAACCGTACTAAAAATACTATTCATCTGGTCCTGATACACTTGCGACTAATGGAGATTTGCAAATCACTTTATAGCTGCACATATAATAAAAGATATTTCTCTATGCAATGAAAAATAGCCCAAAATTCCCCAAAATTTTAGTTTTAGGAACTGAGATCACTATATCTTTCTGCAGAAAAAAAATGGAATTGTTCACAAATGCTGTATACAGTTGTATCTCTAAACAGTATTACTTTGACCATTATGTAAAACACATGTAAATAAGCATATTGTGTGTTAGTGTATAGAGAATCTGTGTAGAAAGAAAGAGGCACAATTCAAAGCATATAGGAAATCATTTTATTTGCTAATAGGAAGAAAACCCTTTTAAAACACAGCACAGTTTGAAGGTTGTATATAGTGGGTGACCCTACATGTGGAGGGTGGCGTGTAGTGTGTCGTATATATATAGGGATTCTATTGCACATAGGGAAGCTTGCATTTCCCATTTAACACCTTCAGAATTGCATTTAGGATTAAAAAGTTCTGTTTTGTCAGGTGGCCACAATTAAATCCCAACGGGGGGGGGGGGGGCAGGTAAAATATTTCAGGAAACCTGTAAGGTTTATTAGTGTATAATATTGAGTGGAATGTATATGCACACATGGTATGTACATACACACACGCACACGCCTTTTTTTTTATTTCTTTTTTTATAAATATTGGCTAGAACAATAAATTACATATAAAATGATCTACACACATTCACGCAGGCGATTTCCATGTGCAGCAAATTGATCAACTCGTCATTCTGCAAGAAGGAAAAATACATAAAGCAGCCGACTGTTTCTTTCCAGGTGAAATAAGGAGCAAGAATGATAGTACACATAAATCATTTACATTCAACAATCCGAGATTACGCATGAGATCAACCATTTTTAGCCCTGAAGCAGCAGACTCTTGATACCACCTTCGCCCAAATAAAATTTAAAAAAAGTGCCTGTTTTAGCCTAAAACCGAGTCATGTGATCAACGGACTCCCATAGCTTCTCTGAACATAATAAGCAGGTACAACCTGTGGCTCTTTTTAGCCAAAACGAGGAGCTAACCAGCTGCAAGTGACATTTACACAACTTTGTTCCCACTGCAATTCCGTTAAATGTCTCCCAAACGGATACAAAATAGGTGTTCTCATGGGGTAAAGAAAAAAAACCTAACGATCACATATGATTTATTTTAAGAAATACTGGGAAACATGCTCTTCCTGGGCAGTGTATTAACAAGTATTCGTACTGGCAAAAAAGGAAAAAATATGGCCAGCGATACAAGTGTATGGAACTATACATTATGTTGCAGACATGACATGGGAAAGATGATTCAAATCATATGTAGCCTCTACAGAATTAGAGATTATGCCACATTAATGGCTGATTCTTGGCCATAGGAGAGAATCAACTCCTACACCGACATCAGCATGTTGCTTAATGCACCTTTAAAGGAGAACTAAACCCCTTCAGCGCTAAAATCAAATTTCTTTTTTCAGAAACTTTCGGCGCATGTACAGTAGAGCTGAACCGGCAAATGCTACTACTGCGCCTGTGCCGCCAAATGCCGGGCTATCCAGAAAGAAGACCGCACGGGAGAAGGTGGCGCCTGTGACCTCGGTGGACAGGACCTGCGCAGAGGGGTAAGTAGCAACATAGGGGCATTTGCCCGGGGGGAGGGATTTTAGTGCCGAAGGGGTTGACGTCTCCTTTAATCAAATGCCCCTAGAACAAGCTGCTTCCAGTAATCTCCTTTAATGTTGCAACCATCTCCACCCACTTTCAGGTTTTGGAGTGCTACAAAGTGGTCCCACTTAAAGGAGAAGGGAACTTTTAAAAAATGAATAGGACTAAAAATGCCATGTTTTATATAGTGAACTTATTGCACCAGCCTAAAGTTTCAGCTTGTCAATAGCAGCAATGATCCAGGACTTCAAACTTGTCACAGGGGGTCACCATCTTGGAAAGTGTCTGTGACACTCACATGCTCAGTGGGCTCTGAGCAGCTGTTGGGAAGCTAAGCTTAGGGGTCGTCACTAATTATCAAGCAGAAAATAAGGTTGGTCTGTAATATAAGCTGATGCTACAGGGCTGATTATTAAATTCTGATGCTAATTGCACTGGTTTCTGTGCTGCCATGTAGTAATTATCCATATTAATTACTAATCAGCCTTATACTGTGACATTTCTATTCTATGTGTACTGTGACAGCAGCACAGAGCATGTGCAGTGAATCAGCAGAAAAGAAGATGGGGAGCTACTGGGGCATCTTTGGAGACACAGATCTTTACTGCTAAAGGACTGTAGTTGCCTTGGGTTGGTACAGAAGCACAAAACATAATGTACAACATTCCTAGTTACTTTAGTTTAACTTTCCTTGTCCTTTAAAACAACTGATAAGCTATAGGTGAAGGGATGTTGGAAACAGGTAGAGAATGTGTTAAACTGCTCTTCCTATGGCAGGAATATGCTGTCAGCTCATCTTTGGCCTTTTCCCACTTTAGCGTGGGGTTTTAAAATCATTTTGTTATCGGGCTTGACTGTGTTTGCCAGTCTAGGACAATGTAGTGATGTTTGGGACAGACAAAACATTTTTCCCAGGAACGGGATACTAATGGTTTGCAAGTGCAGTGTGCGCAGTGAAATCTACAGTCTAAAACTACCGTTCTCTGGCATAGACAGGATGCTTGACCTACAAGTGGTATTTCTATCAAGGATCCCCCAATTTCCAGAAACCCCTTACCTCTTTACTGCCAACAATGCGACTTTCAATAGACCACAAGGAAGCATCATGAACGGTAATTGAGCTTCAGGTTATGGTTTGAAATAACTGAACCCACAGAGAAATTCTACAGCAAGTAACAGTCCAAATAACATGGGCAGCTACATGGATTCTTCCTCTTGCATCTAGTCGGGTCTCGTCTTTGCCCTGAAAATCTCGTTTTGTGGAACCTCGTAGGAGTTTTTTTCCACTTTGAGAATCCCATACCCAGTACAAGCTTCAGCGTGCCCTTATTGCCATTTTATAAGGAAGTGGAAACCGGATGAACTCAAAGTTTTCATAGGGAAACCTGGGTGCGCTGGACCCTACAGGCCCCCATTCCTTAAGGCGAGAGAAATGGGATTGTTAAAGGATTTGCGGAGGTGAAAAAAGAAGGTACACCATTCTGCCCAAACAGCTCATCCTAAAAGATAAAGAAAAATACAAAATGAACATAAATTTGATGATCTAATGTCAGACAAGTTAAGGATTAGCAGTTAAAGGAACAGTTCAGAGTAAAAATAAAATCTGGCTAAATACATAGGCTGTGCAAAAAAAAAAACAAAAACGTTTCTTATATAGTTAGATAGCCAAAAATGTAATGTATAAAGGCTGGAGTGACTGGATGTGTTACATAATAGCGAGAACACTACTTCCTGCTTTTCAGCTCTCTAAATCCGAGTTAGTCAGCGACTTAATAGGGATACTGTCATGGGAAAACCTGTCAGTTAATAGTGCTGCCCCAGCAGAATTCTGCACTGAAATCTGTTTCTCAAAAGAGCAAACAGATTTTTTTATATTCAATTTTGAAATCTGACATGGGGCTAGACATATTGTCAGTTTCCCAGCTGCCCCAGTCATGTGACTTGTGCCTGCACTTTAGGATGGAACTACTTTCTGGCAGGCTGTTATTTCTCCTACTCAATGTAACAATCAGTTTCAGTGGGACTTGGCTTTTAATATGGAGTGTTGTTCTAAGATCTACCAGGCAGCTATTATCTTGTGTTAGGGAGCTGCTACCTGGTTACCTTCCCATTGTTCTGTTGTTAGGTTTCAGGTGGGGGGGGGGGAGGGGGTGATATCACTCCAACTTGCAGTACCGCAGTAAAAAGTGACTGAAGTTTATCAGAGCACAAGTCACATGACTGGGGGAAGCTGGGAAACTGACAATATGTCTCGCCCCATGTCAGATTGCAAAACTGAATAAAAAAAATCTGTTTGCTCTTTTGAAAAATGGATTGTAGTGCAGAATTCTGCAGCAGCAGCAGTATTAACTGATGTGTTTTGAAAAAAAACATGATTTCCCATGACAGTATCCCTTTAAGGGGGGCCTCCATGTTCAGTGAGTTTACAATTGATCCTTAGCATGCAGCTCAGATTCAAAAGCAACAGTTATTACCCATGTGCCCCCCTCAAGTCACTGATTGGTTACTGCCTGGTAACCAATCAGTTTAAACCAAGAGAGCTGAAAACCAGGAAGTAGTGGTCTGGCTATTATGTTAGACATCCAGTCACTCCAGCCTTTATACATTACATTTTTGGCCAACTAACTATATTAGAAATATTTTTTTTTATTTTGCACAGCCTATTTACCCAGTTTTTTTAGTTACACTAAACAATTCCTTTAAGAGGAAAAATATCAAAATGTACTTACTCATAAAGGAAAAATAATTACTGTATGGAACATATTTGAACACCTCAATCTATTATCAGTCAAACTCTATGATCCTTGTGCTGGGTTCACCTCTCCAGCAATTCTCATCAGCAAAAACACAAAACAGGCCTGGCCAGAAACCCAACTGGGAGGATGGCACCAGCTAACACTGTCATGCACAAGATCTGTACTATAGTGTAGCTTTGTATATTATTTTCTGTATCTCAACTAATCATAGTATCATTATTTAGGCACAAAGGTTTCTTGCCCTACAGGAATGGAGTTGGCCTGTGTAAAGACACATATCTGATTTCAGAAAACACCTACTCACATGTTTCTGTGCCAACGCAGTGCCTGATAAAGTCCACACAGGAGTGGGCTGAGCTGAGTGGATTGGAGGTTTCTCGGCCCGTGTTCATACGAAGGTCGAGAAACAGCTCCATGGGACCGACCATAGCCTTACAGAAAAGTGATTTGCTCACATTTTGACATAATAGTTTTCTTTAGAACAGAATTACAAGCAAAGGGATCTGAGAATCTGAAATTCAGTGTTTACCTTACTGTAGGAAATTGAGCCCTTCTCAGAATTAATTAGAAGATATAACTTATAAAGAATAAAGTAAACAACTTCATGACAGAAAAAAAAAGTGTTACGTTTCGAAAAATGCCCAGCAACAATTACAAGGCTATGGAATATGGAGTCACAGTACTAAAAAAAGGAAACAGAGAAGGATAGTACTCCATTCATTCTCCCCAAATATGAGGCGTGACGAGAATTGTGACTTAACATCTCTTGTATTAATGACATACCTTATAGTGTTATGACGTTCAGTGCAGGGTCTGGCTCTGTAGAAGCATCGCGTAACAAATCCTCCAGCTCACTATCACTATAAACCCCAAGAGAATCTGCGCAAAAAATGTGTATGGATATTTAAAATTGGATCACAGGACAGGAAAATGTATATAATTTGCTACACCCTTGACTCTAATAAATGAAATAATTAAATGGTTACACTTAAAGCACTGCAGGGGTAATCTCCTAATGCCCCAGATATATGTGCAATTGTACTACAAGGAGCAAAATTGTACCACTCTATGCTAATTCACCAAGCACTGGGTAGAGTACCCAAAGAACACCCGCAAAGTGGTTGGGTTTTGGGAAAAATGTCGATTCCTTGGCCGCGCGGGCAGTCGGGCAGTCGGCAGATAACCGGCTGGATACCCAACAAAAGTGCAGGCTTGATCCCTCCCTCCCACACTTGTGGTTCTTCCAGTTTTTAAAAATTTTTGGGAAGATTCTGCACCAGAATGACGTCACTTACGGTTTTGAGTGTCTCCCGGGTCAGGTTAGTTGGCCTATTACAGGTCAAGTAGCGGGAACATGCGGGTCAAATTTCAGGTTGCGGATTCGGGTTCTTCCAGTTTTTACAATTTTTTGGGAAGATTCTTCACCAGAATGACGTCACTTACAGGCAAATGTGACGTCACTTACAGTTTCGAGTGTCTACCGGGTCAGTTTAGTTGGCCTATTACGGGTCAAGTAGCGGGAACATGCGGGTCAAATTTCAGGTTGCGGATTCGGGTTCTTCCAGTTTTTACAATTTTTTCAGAAGATTCAGCAGCAAAATGACATCACTTACAGGCAAATGTGACATCACTTACGGTTTCGCGTGTCTCCCGGGTAAGAAGGTTAGTTGGCCTATTATGGGTTGGGTAGAGGGAACATGCGGGTCAAATTTCAGGTTGCAGATTCGGGTTCTTCCAGTTTTTACAATTTTTTGGGAAGACTCAGCACCGGAATGACGTCACTTACAGGCAAATGTGACGTCACTTACGGTTTATAAGTGTCTCCTGTGTCCGAAGGTTAGTTGGCCTATTATGGGTTGGGTAGAGGAAACATACGGGTCAAATTTCGGGTTGCGGGTAAGGATCGGGTTTGAAAAAAATGGACCCTTGCAGGACTCTACCACTGGGCACAAATCAGCACTGTAAGGTAAGGACTTGTCCCATTGTACCTGCCATCTGCTGCCATTCCCCAACTTGCAAGGGTAGCACTGTATTCACCTGTAAACAACAGGACATTGTGCTCCAGGCTGGAGTGTGCTCACAAACGCTCAAACCACACAAAGGTACAAAAATGGCAGCTGGCACTTTTTTTTTGCACTTTGCAACCTTCCCCATCATTGGTAGAAAATGTAAAAACATAGCATACATTTATCAAAAATACTAATGCTAGATCTGGTAACTTACTCATGCAGTGCGTTAACTTGCTATTACTTGCGCCTCTGTTACCATTTTATTCAAATACACATTTCAAATGTGAAATATATAAATAAAATGCATCCAATTGCAAAGTTCAATATTCTACAATTTTATATGCGAAGAACAGGATTTATGGAGAGTAGAGACGTGTGACACAAACACCTACGATTAAGTACCGGGCGGCACGAAACACGTAAGGTGGGTCATATGGGGTCAGTATGTATTAATTTTAACATGCTATGATGTTAAATTGAATAACTCTTTGTATTTTGACGAATTGTGGGCTATGGGACATATCTTTTGTTCAATTATTGAGTAGTGATGTGTGGTCTGGCTTTTCACCGACCCACACCCAATCCGAATCTAACTGACCTGCTGTGACATCATTATTTCCATACACGAGCCTGACCCAAACATCTCTGACATCACCAGAAAGGGCAGGGCAACCAGGGTGAAAATATAAATAAGCAGCCAGCTGGGCCGTGTTCGGCCCGCACATCATATCAGGGCCAGAACTAAGGACAGTTGCAATTTTGAAATTTGCCTCAGCTTCTCAGGCTGTCGGCCAGAACAAATGAAATAATAGAAAGTTAGACACAACATATACAGTCACTAGTAAGGGATCAGTCCTTTGGCCCATGGGCCAATTAGCCGGATACCAGAGAACAGAACTTACTACACAAAGATCAGTATGCAGGCATTATTATTGTCCTCATTATTATTATTGGCATTATTAAATGTCTATAATGAGAAAAAGTCCTTTCTCCCTTCTTGTAATGGGATTGTAAAATAATACATGCGTAAGTGTGAAGAGATAAATAAACTTGTGGTTTGCCTGCTAAGGTTAAAACTGCAAGCTGGGGCAGCATATACAGTAGTCATTAAATACATACGGCTGCTTGTGGTTTATTTTCCTTCTGTATGCTTTGACTTTAATATATTAGGCCTGGTAAAAGTGATGAACTGATGGGTAAAGAGACATTAATTCCTTGGAACATCAATTATCAATGGATTGTAGCATAGATAGGTCAGGGGGAAAGATATCTATTTACATATTCCCAATTCCTGACCTCCAGCTTCAGATATAAATATCACCCCTACCACACCAAACATGGACTCATGTGATAAAGCACCCATCTTGCAAAGGAGATCTGTTCTACGTATATTTCAAAATATGAGTATGAACATCTGCACCATTACACCCTACATCTTCATTCATCACTGGTGTCTTGATGCCATTTGCCCTATTTATTCCCTCACTCAGACATTGCTCTGTGCCCAAACACGGAACACTTTGCTGAAACTTTCTGAAAATTTCTGCCCAGTCTGAGTACTTTACATTTTGCTTACCTACTCCACCTTGAAACTGTTAAGCCAGCACAGAGCCTTGCCCGGGTGTTGATTTGAAATACTTAACTGTCTTGCCCAGGAGCTCTTTATTAAAGGGCATATAAAGGCAAAAAATTAAAATCCCATTTTTACGTTCTTTAATGAAAAAGAAACTTATCTCCAATATACTTTAATTAAAAAAATGTGTACTTTTTTTTTATAAGAAACCTGACTGTATGCAGTGAAATTCTCCCTTCATTTACTGCTGTGAATAGGAATTGTCAGACGGTCCCTAACTGCTCTGCGGGGAAACAACCATACTTATGAACAGCAGGGGGAACCCCCGCCTTATTTCCCAGTCATGCAGAACTCAAGCAGCTTTGTTTATGACGATCCCTAAGCCGCCCAGACCACACTGAGAATGTGCACAGTCTTAGTCTTGCAAAGATGTTTCACAAAGTTACAAGATGGTGACATCCTGTGGCCAACTTTGAAAGCATAAATTATTTGTTTGATTAGGCTTGTGGCACAGTAAGTTCATGTTTATATTTAGTATACAAAATACAGCATTTCTAGCCTTATTCTATTTTAGACTTTACATGCCCTTTAACTACAAGTATTTTGTGCTATCTTGGACCGTACCAACTCTTGTGCCATCTTTACAGTAAGACAACGTTACGGTCTTTAGCTTGCGCTTGTGTGTTAGCTTGTGTCCTTGTGAAATCTGCAAAGCACTCATCAGGTATGTGCTATAAGAAAGAATGAACCATTTCTAACAATTATGCTGATTTTGTTGCTGCCTTTTAGAAGGGTATTCCGTGTAAAGTTTTCCCTTAGCGGTTTCTTATCAATCAGGGCTCTACAAAGGTTGGTCAAAATGCTGTTGACTTCTGTTTCTTGAGGCTATTACCATAGCTTTCCAGTAAGGGAAATTATCCACCTCAAATATGGTGTGACAGCATTCTTAAAGGAAAACTATACCCCCAAAATTAATACTTAAGGAACATATAGTTTATATCAATTTAAGTGGCATATTAAAGAATCTTACCAAACTGATATATATATGTAAGTAAATATTGCCCTTTTACATCTTACCTTGAACAGTCTATTAATGATGGTCTCTGTGCTGCCTCAGAGATCACCTGACCAAAAATACTACAACTCTAACTGTAACAGGAAGAAGTATGGAAGAAAAATACAGAACTCTGTCTGTTAATTGGCTCATGTGACCTAACATGTATGGTTTGTTTGTGTGCACCGTGAATCCTAGGATCCCCTTTATTTTTTAAAATGGCAATTTTCTAAAAAAAAGTATATTATTACGAAAATGTTTTATTTACATGACAAAGGGTTTTAGCAATATATTTTTATAGAGCCCCACATTGTTTGGGGGTATTGTTTTCCTTTAAATAAGAATAAGATTGTCCTTGCCAAAATACACATATCCATTTGGCTTTATGGTTTCATATCTGACATTTCCTGTATTGTGATTTCTGCATTCTTTTTTACTTTCTAATTAATATTTATGGAGGTGTGTCCATGGTTTATGTTGACAAATAACTTGCTACAGTGTATGAAGTACATCCTATTAAAGGGGACATGTCACCTTAAGAAATAATTCCAAATCCTACTTTATGATGTTGGTCAAGCAAAATAAACTTCACTTACACCATAAACAGCATTTAAATTTGTTTTATTATTCTTGGAATTCATAGCAAGCAGGCAGTAGCCATTTTGTGAGCACTGTTATTAAGGGAAGCTTTGAATCATGCCAAAATCTTGTTTATGTGCCAGAATGGGGGGTATCATAACCTAGTCCATACTCTGGCTAAACAATTAAATGGTGAGAAGGGAGTGGGGATGTGGGGAGTGCAGTGAATTAAAAAAATGGAAAGTGAAAGTTATTTCCAGCCCCACCCTTATGCCTAAGGGCTAGGCCACACAAGGAGATTCGGGGAGATTTTGTCGCCTGGCGACTAATCACCTCGTCTTTTGAGCGACTATCTCCCCGAACTGCCTCAGCGTTTTTCCCCCATAGGCTACAAAGAAAAGTCGCCTGCGCTAATGCACACGCGGCGATGCGTTATCAATAATTGCCCAAAGTCCGATTATATTAAAAAATAAAAATCAAGTATTCGGAGCTTAGTAAATAACCCCCCAAGAGTAACATAAGTCATTTGGGGGGCTAGATAGAGGTATTTTAAAGATTTTATTTTTTAAAAAAAGGTTTAGTTAGAATCTGAACTTCACAATGCATACTATAATAATGTTATTGGTCTCTCTTGTTCTAGCTGTCCCTCTATCTGCCAGTCAGTGAATATTCCCAACTATGGCCTAAATTAAATACTGGGAGACGGCAATCTATTATTTGAGTTAATTATATATATATGTATTGTTGCCAAACTATGGCAGTTCAAGACACATATGAAGGCATCAATTTAAAGAAAAATGGCTGGTGCATAACTGGACACCGAGGGATACAAAATTGTATATATATCTGGGAGCTATACTCACCCTTTTTATCACAACGTGGTGTTATATTGCCTGATTCCTGCTCTAGTCCATTAGCAAGAGCATTGCTTCCTGGGGACACCACCTCTTCATCAAGAGGCTTTGTCAGCTCTGGTAATTTCTTATCCTCCTCTGCACAGTTTGGGTTGTCTACTCTGGTTACCAAAAAAACTTTCTGGCCTCTTCCAGGGCTAGATACAGTCACCTGCCCAGGGTTCTCCTTTGGTTTGGGCTCTACTGCTGCCTCCTTATCTTCTTCCTCTGTGTCAGAGTCAGATTCACCTTCTACCTCCTTTGTAGTAGTGATTTCTCCATCTTCTGAATCCACTGGAGTAGCGTTTGTGTACTGATTGGAGGCCTCACTGGAATCCTCAACAGAGTTATTCGACTCCTCAGGGTCCGTGCTAGAGTCTTCAAGTGCTGGGCTAGCAATTTCTGTCATGGAAGCAGATTGTTGGAGCTGTTCTTCCTTCTCTTTTGCCAAAACGAAGTTTCGCCGACACCCATTCTGAATTTCAGCCAAGAGGGCTCGTTGAGTGTCAATGAAGCTTTTAACCTGGTAACAGTGATTTATTATGAACACATCCAAACAAAACTCATATTACACACATTTTACATACAAAAGAAAAATGACCTGCAAGTAGAGAACATAATATGAATGTCTAAAAAAAAATGTCAGGTGTGAGGCTTGCATATCCAACTTCTGGTCTTCTAACTGCTGAACTATAGCCACCATGTCCTCCAACAGCCAATGCATGTCAGGGTTGTGTCAGCATTTGAGCAACAAAAGAATTGTGCCAGATTGGATATTACTGATGTATGATGGGAATCAGAGAGTAAATAAGGTAATTGGGGCACACTGAACACTGATATTTAACAACTAAGGCTGGATATCTGATGGGAGTGTGCAGCATCTAAGGTTTTGAAATGTTTTCTATGTTGTAGAAAGAGAGTCAGTTAGACTGACAGATTCCAATTGATGGTTTAAATAAATGTCAGAAATTTAGTTCAGTAACAGAATGTTTAGCAGAAATATTATAAAGTCTTACACATGACCAAAAACATGTTACTGGAGTGCCCAGGAATATAGAGGGTCTTGTAAGTGCCTTGACCAACGTGAAAACAAATTGTATTTGTTGTGAAATAAATCAGCTTTCCCAAGATTTGGAGGATGCAGAAAGCATGAAAAAATATTGTTTGGAGCTTACTGTGTAGCTGTTTTACTGGTTAATGCAAGCTATTAAAAAAAAGAGCATATGACTACATCACTAAAGGCTTTGGGCTTATTATAAATTTATTGGACACTATACCCTTTTCAACACTGGTGCAATGTGATGTACATACTTTTGCTTATTCCTTTAATTAGTATTTCTCGCTCTAACAAATCAAAATGAAACCAATGCCACATTCTACTATCTCATCCCAAAGGGCAAAGTCGAACAAACCAGCAGTCCATTGAGTAGCCTCTGTATAAATGAACCCTCCCCTTCTACCAAATACAGCCTCCTATCATTTTAAATAAAACACAACTTTTTATACTGAGGGCTTTTAAGTAGATTGCTGGTTAGTTTGACTTTACTCTTTGGGACCAGGAAGTATAATGCTTTAGGGCATTTTCACATAAAGGGTTAACTCTGCTGTTCTCCCCTTGCAGTTTTTAATCAGGCAGGGAGAAGCAGATTTGCTCTAAACATCAGCTCCCTGTAGCTGCTTTGACAATCACAGCTTCTATCTGTGTGCAGCCCTGTTTAGAGCAAGAAATAAAAAAAAATTCAAAAAGCATTTTTCCTAATTAAAAGAATAGGCAAAAAGTATGATCAGCACAAGCCCTATTTATTAAACAAGTCGAAAAAGAGGATTTACTGTCCGTTTAAGTGATAGGGACACATTTTAAAAATTAATAGGATCCTTATAGCTTCACTAGAAATAAATTACACATTATTTTTCTTTAAATACCCCTCCTAACCTATCTACCAAACAAGCTGGATAACTGTGTACATTTATACACCAGCCTGCAAAAGCATGGTGCTGCCCTTAAGTCACCATTACTGACAAACTGTCTCTGTCCTCACTCTGGGTAGTTAAAAGAACAGTAATACCAAAAAATTAAAGAGTTTTAAAGTAATGAAAATATCATATAATGATGCCCCGCACTGGTAAAACTGGTGTGTTTGCTTCACAAACACTACTATAGTTCATATAAAGAAGCTGCTGTGTAGCAATGGCGGAAATTGAAAAAAGGCTATATGGCACAGGTTAAATAGTGGATAACAGATAACATTATGTTCAACAGAGCTTATCTGCTGTGTAACCTGAGACTTTTCTACTTTGAATGGCTGCCCCCATTGCTACACAGCAGCTTATTTATATAAACAATAGTAGTTTTTCTGAAGCAAACACAACGGTTTTACCAGTGCAGGGCAACACTGCATTATATTTGTATTACTTTAAAACACTTTCATTTTTTGATGTGACTGTTTCTTTAAGCCATGCTGAAGTGTCAGATCTGCAAGCCCTGGGCTGGGGAGACAACAAAAATCCCTGTGAAAAAACAGTGAATAACTAGAACTTCAACTTACGGTCTCTTTTTTTGGCTCTCTGTCAAGGTCCAGCCTCAGCAACGACTGATTAACACGAAGGGCAAGTGACAGTGCCATTAAACCCCCTGTCTTGATTTCATTTTCCCGTAGATCAAGGCGAAGGAGACGGGGAGACTCAGCAACAAACTCTGCAACAGCTACTGCACCTAGGAATTACGTGGAAAAAAGTATACATTTTAGTCAGGTTCCCAGAATATTGAAATGGTGCAAACACCAGGCTTTCATATTGGATATCTGTTAGAACACACTTCTATCACTTAAAGTAACATTGTGTGAATACCTTCACAGGTGAGTTTAGCAGACGCCAAGCCAAGTCGAAGTACGGTGCGATTACCAATCAGACCATTTTTAAGATGCCGGACACCTTCGTTACCAATTGCATTATGGCCCAGGTTTAGTGTTTCTAAAGTCTGAGTATTAGGCTGTGAAAAATAAAATACAATGAAAAGTAAAAGGTCATGTGTAGTGATGCTGAAACAAGAAAAGGAGCACTGTAAGAAATTCTGAACTCAGGGTACTAGTTGTTTCCCCACTGTAACTTTTACAACACAATGGTTTACAGACTTACCAGACACAGACTCATGTAAACCATGCCAGCATGAGTCAACTGATTGTTCCAAAGGACCAGGGTGACCAGTCCCTGTCGCTGTTCCTTTATTCCTTCACAGACGTATGACAGTCCTGGGTAAATAAAACAAGTGGTTGCACATCTCACAATAAATATCAAGTCAACTCCTTACTGTAAAAACTTTTTTTTTTTAAAGGATAGTTTTCCAAATTGTGTGGCTGAACCCAGCTTAAAGGGAGTCTGTCACAATTTCTATGATGTAGTTTTTATTTCTAAATTACACTTACACTGCAAATAATACACTCTATAATATAAAATGTCATTACTGAATCAGCAAGTGTATTTTCTTTAGTTGTAATATTGGTGTGTAGGCAGCCATCTCAGGTCATTTTGCTGTTGTTTCTTCTACTCAATGTAACTGAATGTGTCTCAGTCTCAGTGGGACCTGGATTTTACGATTGAGTGCTGTTCTTAGATCTACCAGGCAGCTGTTATCTTGTGTTAGGGAGCTGTTATCTGGTTACCTTCCTATTGTTCTGTTGTTAGGCTGCTGGGGGGAAAGGGAGGTGGTGGTATCACTCCAACTTGCAGTACAGAAGTCACATGACTGGGGGCAGCTGGGAAACTGACAATATGTCTAGCCCATGTCAGATTTCAAAATTAAATCTAAAACAATCTGTTTGCTCTTTTGAGAAACGGATTTCAGTGCTGAATTCTGCTGGAGCAGCACTATTAACTGATGCATTTTGGGAAAAAAAAACTTTTTCCCATGACAGCATCCCTTGAAAGCATATTTAGCGTGAGATTTAGGACAATGACACATGGGGAGACCCTGGGCAACAAGTCTCCCTGAAAATGCCATTCCCCTGGTAACATTTGAATCACTGCAATTACTTGCTGTGATTTTGATTAATAGTGGGGAACTGCCTTCTTTCCCATTTTCCCACAATTAAGCAAAATCGCTGTGAGTAATGTAATTCTCTCGCGGTGGTTCCAATGTTAAAGGAGGGGAGGTTTGAGGTAAAAATGCTCTGGCACAGGCGACAAATCTCCCCCGTATGTTATTACCCTTATAGGGAAAGCTTAGTGACTGTCAAGGTTTTTATCCTGCAGTCCCATTAATAACATTAGGACAGCCTGACTAAATGTTAAAGGAAAAACAGATCTTTTGCAAAATGCATCAGTTAAAATTATCCATTTTTCAAAATAGCAAACAGATTTTTTTTATATTTAATTTTGAAATTTGACATGTTCTTAATTTTCCAGTTGCCCGCAGCCATGTGACTTGTGCAGTAATAAACTTCAGTCACTCTTTACTGCTGTACTGCAAGTTGGATTGATATTATCCCCTCACCCCCTTTCCCAGCAGCCTATTAGCAGGTAATAACATAGCATCCCACCTCTGCTTAAGGATTCATCTGCCTAAACTGATAGGAACCCCATGTTTCTGCTGACAATGCTTCGCTTCAATAGTACAAAACTGCGTATACTACCTCCTGTTACTTTAAGGTGGCTTCAGGCGTTTCTCTACCAGCTAAAATACACTGTGGAAAAACTGTGCCATGTGCGCTTAGCCTGAATTAGCTTGTACCATAAATGAAATATAGATATATACACTCAGTATATCAGTGATATCAACCCCCCCAGCAGCCAAAGCAAAGAACAATGGGAAGGTAACCAGATAACAGCTCCCTAACACAAGATAACAGCTGCCTGGTAGATCTAAGAACAACACTCAATAGTAAAAAGCCATGTCTCACTGAGACTCCTTCAGTTACATTGAGAAGGAAAAACACCACTCTGCCAGAAAGCATTTCTCTCCTAAAGTGCAGGCAAGAGTCACATGACCAGGAGCAGCTGGGAAATTGACAAAATGTCTAGCCCCGTGTCAAAATTGAATATAAAAAAATCTGTTTGCTCTTTTGAGAAATGGATTTCAGTGCAGAAGTCTGCTGGAGTAGCACTATTAACTGATGTGTTTTGGAAAAAAACATGTTTTCCGATGGCAGTATCCCTTTAAGCAATAAAGGCTACATCATAAATATTATGACAGAATCCCTTTATACAAAAACAAACAAAAATCAGAAATCTACAACCATTAAACAAAAAAGTATAACAAAAAATGACTGGGATGTGTCATAATAGCAAACGTATTACCTGAATCCATAATATGATTGTTTCGCAGGTCCAAAATCTGGATGCAGTTGTTAAATTTTAGTAAATTCCCCAACTGAGCAGAATCTTGTAGGCTGTTGAGACGGTTATCAGCAAGGTATAATTCCCGCAACACTATGTTCATCTTTAGAGCTGTAGCTAAGATGAGGAAATTTTAAAGTCAGGGTGTCAGCTGGTTGATGAAAACAAAATAAAAGTGCAGATTCTGAACTCATATTTTTCATCTGTCTACACAAATGAGGAACCAGTTAATGAAGGATTCCTTCTTAATAGTCCCAATTGCAGTAATACAACTAATGATGCATGGTTCACACATGAGGAAATTCAAAAGAGACTAGAACATGTTAAGATTAACAAAGGTCCGGGGCCAGATGGTATTCATCCCAGGGTACTTAGCAAATTTAGCTCTGTGATTGCCAAACCTCTTTACTTAATTTTTCAGGATTCATTGAGGTCTGGCATAGTGCCGAGAGACTGGTGAATTGTTAATGTGGTGCCCGTTCTCAGCCTCAAAACTATAGGCCAGTTAGTCTGATTGTCCGTGGTAGGAAAGCTTTTCGAACGGTTAATAAACGATAAGATACTGGACTTTATAGCAAATCATAATACTATGAGTGTGTGCCAGCATGGTTTTATGCATAATAGATCTTGCCAGACTAACTTAATTTCTTTTTATGAGAAGGTAAGCAGGGACCTTGATTCTGGGATGGCAGTGGATGTGATTTACTTAGACTTTGGTAAAGCATTTGATACAGTGCCACACAAAAGGTTACTGGTTAAATTAAGGAATGTTGGCCTGGAACATAGTATTTGTAGAGTGGTGGTAAATGGAACATTTTCTTATTGGACCAGTGTTGTTAGTGGAGTACCGCAGGGCTCTGTACTAGGTCCCTTGCTTTTCAACTTGTTTATTAATGACCTGGAGGTGGGCATTGAAAGTACTGTTTCTATTTTTGCAGATGATACTAAATTGTGCAGAACTACAGGTTCCATGCAGGATGCTGCCACTTTGCAGAGTGATTTGTCTAAGTTGGGAAACTGGGCAGCAAACTGGAAAATGAGGTTCAATGTTGATAAATGCAGGTTATGCACTTTGGCAAAAATAATATAAATGCAAGTTATACACTAAATGGCAGTGTGTTGGGAGTTTCCTTAAATGAGAAGGATCTAGGGGTTTTTGTAGATAACATGTTGTCTAATTCTGGGCAGTGTCATTCTGTGGCTACTAGAGCAAATAAAGTTCTGTCTTGCATAAAAAAGGGCATTAACTCAAGGGATTAAAACATAATTATGCCTCTTTATAGGTTCCAGGTGAGGCCTCATCTGGAGTATGCAGTGCAGTTTTGGACTCCAGTCCTTAAGAGGGATATAAATGAGCTGGAGAGAGTGCAGAGACGTGCAACTAAATTGGTTAGAGGGACGGAAGACTTAAATTATGAGGGTTGACTGTCAAGGTTGGGGTTGTTTTCTCTGGAAAAAAGGCGCTTGCGAGGGGACATGATTACACTTTACAAGTTCATTAGAGGACATTATAGACAAATAGCAGGGGACCTTTTTACTCATAAAGTGGATCACCGTACCAGAGGCCACCCCTTTAGACTAGAAGAAAAGAACTTTCATTTGAAGCAACGTAGGGGGTTCTTCACAGTCAGGACAGTGAGGTTGTGGAATGCACTGCCGGGTGATGTTGTGATGGCTGATTCAGTTAATGCCTTTAAGAATGGCTTGGATGACTTTTTGGACAGACATAATATCAAAGGCTATTGTGATACTAAACTCTATAGTTAGTATAGATATGGGTATATAGAATTTATGTGAAATTAGGGATGCTGGGTTTTCATTTGGAGGGGTTGAACTTGATGGACTTTGTCTTTTTTCAACCCCATTTAACTATGTAACTTTGAAAAGTTGATAATTAGTGAAACAGTCCATAAGTGATTAGAGAGAGTGAGAGACCCTTGTGTACATATGGGCTACATGTCTCCAGAAAGTCCAGGTATGGTGAGGTTGGGATTTAATGATAGATGTCTCTTGTAGAGACTCCATTGTAATACAGAATGGATTGCAAATGTTTGCAGTAACAGAATATGGAAATCAGTTTAATAGGAGGGTCTGTCTCACTCACCCAGTAACATTAAGGGTCTCCCAGACAGGCTGGTGTTTTCAAGATGTAGTACCGTTAAGCTGCTGCTAATGCGGAGTGCACGGGCCACAAATGGTGCAGAGTGGTCCAACAATGGTGTATTGCGTGCATCCAGATACTGCAGACAGTTGGTCTGAGGTATGACACAATATTATTGTTATATATGCACAACATAGGGGAAATATCCTGATATAAAGGTACACCCAAACACAAACATGCCATTTGTCAGTAGCGTATTAGAAGTAGATGCCTCATGCTTGAATCAGCCAGTTTTATCAGGTAATATCTGTGACTCACAGCATGATTATTATTATTGCAAAAAGAACAATAAAGTTAGTGTAAAACTGATTGATTAATCGTCCAATGCAGTTCAACAGGGATGGTTCTATTCACATTAACATTCACACCTTAAAGTAGTTAGATTCAAAAAAATGTATTTTACAGATTTTAATAAAGTCATGTTTACCTTACGCATCATATGTGCTGCAGCCTGCCAACCTCTAGTACCAATGTGCTTGTTGAAGGAAATGTTGAGGTGAGTTGCTGACTCATAATACTCAATCATGTCAAACAGAGCAGAAGCACCCTGCAGATACATAAATATAAAAGCATGAATAGTTATTTCCAGAGTTGCTTTTAACCAACATAAATGTCAACATATAGAAAGATCATATGATCAGAAGCAGTTAAATCCTTACATCCTCATCCAAGTTGGTCTGCTCAAGGTCCACCATCTTAAACTGCACTCTTTTAAAAATCTCTTCTAGAGCCTCGCATGCCTTGTGGTCCAGACGCTCTCCTGTGAAAAAATCCTTAGACTAGTACAGTTATGCATAAACAAAATGGATGAACAGTTAATAGAAGCTACAATATGTAACACTTAGAACAGCTTGTAAATTGTTAATAGAAACTATTTCATCACATATGAGCTAAAGGAATGAATAAAAAAACAAGTACATTAAAGGGACAGTTCTCTTTCTTTATTTTCTACTAGCAAGTTAGTAATTTTTCAATTTGTCTTCATTTTTTTATATTTGAATTATAAGCCGTCTGCCTCTTTCCAGCTTTCCCTGTGGGGTTCACTGACCCCACCAGACACAAAACTAATACTCTGTGAGGCTTCCATTTTACTGGTTATTATTTATGATAAATCTCTCTCTATTCAGGGTGGGTCCCAGTTGATATTTGGGAGACTACTGCAGCTTTGTGTTGCAAGAGGGACAGACTGAGGGAAGTACACTCCTCCCCTGCTCCCAAAGATTCCCTGTCATGGAATTAGAGGTGCAAGCAGAAGTAGCTATTTTTGACATTTATTTGCATATATGCTGTTATTCATATGAATGGAAGCATGTAAGACTAGGTTCTTGAAAAAACAATTTAAACAGTAATATCATCCAGCTGTAACAAAACTTATTCAAACAGTCAGTAACCCCTGGTTGTATGAATACTTGGTCAGCTTACCAAGAAATAATCAAAGATTTCTTAGGTGTCTATAACTGTGCATTACACTACAAGAAAACTCACGAAAATCCAAATCTGTATCCTAAACCCTTAAAAACGATATCATAAAAATCATGAAAGAATCCCTTTATTTCTAAATTATACTGTTTACACTGCAAATAATTCACTCTACCATATAAAATGTAATTCCTGAACCAGCAAGTATATTTATTTTATTTGTAATATTGGTGTGAAGGTGCCATCTCAGGTCATTTTGCCTGGTCATGTGCTTTCAGAAAGAGCCAGCACTCTAGGATGGAACTGCTTTCTGGCAGGCTGTTGTTTCACCTACTCAATGTAACTGAATGTGTCACAGTGGGACCTGGGTTTTACTACTGAGTGCTGTTCTTAGATCTACCAGGGAGCTATCTTGTGTTAAGGAGCTGCTATCTGTTTACCTTATTCTATTTTTAGACTGCTGGGTGGGAAAGGGATGGGGCGATATCATTCCAACTTGCTGTACAGCAGTAAAGAGTGACTGAATCAGAGCACAAGTCACATGACTAGGCGCAGCTGGGAAATTGACAATATGTCTAGCATCATGTCAGATTTCAAAATTAAATATAAAAAAATCTGTTTGCTCTTTTGAGAAAAGATTTCAGTGCAGAATTCTGCTTTGAGCAGCATGAATAAATGATGCATTTTGAAAAAAACATGTTTTCCTGTGACAGTATCCCTTTAAGCAATCCTTATGTGACCAGAGTCAGAGTTCTTACCTTTGAGGTCCATTGTTTCAACTCTCCCTGAGAGATCAGTCAAGTCCTGTAAGGACAATTTTATAATAAAATTAATCAAACAGGCCTCACTAATTTGAGACACCACAGTCCATAAAGCTGAAACTCATATGAGTTTTCTCAATACAAATGATGTGTCCTACAAGTGGATATACTCACCATGATCTTATTCGAGCATAGCTCTGTGCCATGTTAGGGGAACAGTCACCCCTCAATCAATACTTATGCAAAGCATAAAACTGGCACAACAGGGTAATTGAATGCAGGGAGTTTTCCCTGTGTTTATTTTGTCATATCATGACACTATAAAAGCAGGGGAAGCTCCCTGCATTTATAGTACAGAATATCTAGAATATATGCTATAAATAAGAACAGATGTTTGTTATTTTCCAGAAAAAAGTATATAGAAATAATAGTTTTTTTGCAAAATGGCTTTACTGCACACAATAATTGTATTCTAATGAAAATAATTTAAAGTATTAATTACAGTATCTAATTTAAAGTATTTTAAGAATTTAAAGTATTTTAAGTATCTAAAGTATTTATTACAGGTATTCTAGCCACATTTTTCCTATTAAGGGAAAGCAGAAATCTTTTCAGAAAAAGGTATGGCAAATGCATACAGGAACAGTAATGTTAATTCCAATGTGATGTTTTAAATCGGGGAAGTGAGGGCGTTGAGGCCAAGGCAAAATAGCTTGACAACAAATAAAGACTGTTTAGCCCTTAAAGTTACGTATCTTCAAAGATCTACAAATAGACTACAATTTTAAAACCAAAAATATGTGCACCATATTTTTGATAAAATGAATGTAAATGTATGGCACTAAACATTTATATTTTGTAGTCTCTACTTGCTACATAGTAGGGTCATCATATGCATGTTAAGTATCATATGATAAATGTTGCTGACATCTATAGAGATAAGAATCTGTACAATTCTAAGTTTTTATTCCATTTTTTAGATTTTATATTTAAAAAACTTAATATATAGTTTTAACGATATTTAGGGATGCACCAAATCCAGGATTCGGTTCCGGATTTGGCGAGGATTCAGTTCGGTATTCAGGCAGGAATCCGAGTCCTAATTTGCATATGCAAATTAGGGGCGTGGAGGGAAATCACTTGACTTTTTGTCACAAAACAAGGAAGTAAATTTTTCCCCCCTAATTTGCATATGCAAATTAGGATAAAGATTCGGTTTGGCCGAATCTTCCGGGAAGGATTCGGCTGAATCTAAAATAGTAGATTTGGTGCATCCCTAACTATATTCCACCAATAGTTCAAAAGTAAAAGAAAAGGAGTAAAAGGAATGTATGAGTTTCTATCACCACATCTACTCGGTAGAACAGAACACTCCAAGTTAATTACACAGCAGAGCCTTTCTTTGATTTGTGCCACTATGAGGCAAAGGGAAAACTCCCCAGCTTTCCCTGTTTGTATTTCTGATGACTTTTAGATCGTTTTCCGAAGTTTCCTAGTGAGGCCACTTTGGACGACTTCGGAAAATGAAGCGCTCCGAGTGCCACCCCGCCGGCAATTTTAATTGTAGCTGGCGGGAAGGCAGGTGAGGCAATTCAGGGAGATTAGTCACCGCAAAGAAGAGGAGATTTGACGCCGGGCGACTAATCTCTCTGAATCTGAGCGTATGTCTCTGCCCTAAAGGGTAACTATCATGAATAATTAAAATGTGCAAATGTGAAACTTTCTAAATATAATCAATTAGAAATTCTGTCCTGTTTCTGAAATAATCAAATTACTTTTCACTCATCCCTTTCATCCAAACAAACTCCAACACTAATCCTGCATGTAGAGAAACAGGATTTCTGTCAGACCTAGTTATTTTAAAAGAGTGAGATCTAATACATCTTCTTGGCAAAGGGTAAAACTCCCCCAAAGGATGTATTAGACCTGCCTGTCAATCAAAGTTTGACTCCACCTCCTGCTTGAAGAGAGAATGAAGAGAAACAGATTGCTAAGAGAGGAATAGAGAAGATTTACAGAAAATATTTTTTCATAAACAGTACAGGACCTTTAATCGTTATTTAGAAAGCTTCTTATTTCAGTGAGATTAAGCTTGTATTACTCGTTAATTGTTGCAATACATCCTCTTTAACAAGGCTAAGAAGTTTTTAGGTAAAACATGCAGACTAACCTGTAGCTGCCGAGTAAGTTTAGGAATTTGCTTGCAGTTGAGCTTCTGGCAGGCCTGGGAATAGGATGTGATCACATCGTCCACTGTAACATTCTGAGCTGGGGTTGGAAAAAGAATTTTAGTTCACTTGTTTTCAGATTGTTCCCGAGAAATAAAGACTTTTTTCAATTACTTTCCATCATTTAATTTTTACTGTTTTTCCAAAATCGAAGTTTAAAGTGGAATGTTCGTGTCTCTGGTGTTTGAGTCTGGCAGCTCAGTAATTCAGGTGCAGATTCTAAACGGTTATAATTTTGCAACATTTAGTTGATCCATTTCTCAGCAGCATCTCTGGAGTATTAGCAATTATTGTATCAATTCTAACAGCTGCCTGTAATGAAACCCAGGGATTCTGCTCAGCAGGGACAAAGATAAGAAATGTAGCAATTAAACGTATCAATTTAGAACAGGTTATAGGGTCAGCGACCCCCCCCCCTCCCAAAGCTGCCTTACACTTTACACTTCAATATTAGAAAAACGATGAAAATATAAAGTAATAGGAAAAAGTCTTTATTTCTGGTGAACGGACGCTGGTGTAAATTCACTAGTGTTACTTCGCACCCTTGCGCCTGGCAAATTTGCGCAACGGACGTAACTACGCAAATTCACTGACGCGCAAATTTTTCTGAACGCTACCTTTTACGCCAGACTTTCTTCGCCACCTCAGACCGGGCGAAGTGCAATAGAGTAGATAGAGATTGCTTCAAATTAACTTTTAAGTCCCAAAAAATGCTGGCGTTTTTTCATTTTTTATGGGTGATAGGCTGAAAAAGATAGAAAAATTTCTTGGGACTACCCTCCTTCCCCCCTACATTTCCTAACTCATGGCACCTTAACTATACAGTGGGCACATGTGTAGGGCAAAATAAAAATTTTATTTGCTGTTTTGAAGGTTTCCCAGGCTTGTGTAGTGATGCTACATATTCCTCCATTGTAACTTGAATTTGGCGCCGTATGCAAATTAACCATAACCATAACTTTGTTTTGCTTGGCGAATTAACGCTAGCGCAACCTTACGCTTCCCCTGAGCGCAACTTCGCATTTTAGTGAATTTGCGTAGCGCTGACAAAAATACGCCTGGCGAAGTGCGGCGAATCGGACGCTGGTGCAACAACGAATCTTAGTGAATGTCCCAATAAGTGTGACAAACACAGTTAACATTTTGAGATGGAAAATTCGTTCTGTCTTTGTCGCACTATTTTATTTTTTCTTTAAAGGAAAACTTTAAAGACATTAACATTGCTCACAGTACTGTTCTAAGCACTTTTGCAATAGAAATTAATTATATATATATATTTTATATATATATATATATATATATATATATATATATATATATATATATATATATATATATATATATATATATATATATATATATATATATATAAGATATTTGCAGAAATATGAACTAATAAAATGAATAGTGTATGAACAGCAGCACCTGCTGGCCAGTTTCCTGACAATGATCTGGAATGTGTCAGAACAAATAACTTTTCTGTTGTCGCAAAAATGGCCGTCGGTACAATGTTCATTATATTGGCACTATATTTTTTTTTTGATACCTTGATATTAAAATAAACATTTCAATTGTTAATTGCAAACATGCTAAGAATACTGCTCTAAAGCTTTTTTTTTTTACATACATTTGATTATAACATTTACAGTTTGTTTACAGTTCTCCAAAGGAAGTAATGGTACATTTTATGTCTTTGCAATAAAAGTCAATGTTTGGCTATAATTAAAAGTAAGGTTACAGGTATACAAAGGAAGTAATGGTACATTTTATGTCTTTGCAATAAAAGTCAATGTTTGCCTATAATTATATTTAAGGTAACAGGTATCCAAAGGAAGTAATGGTACATTTTATGTCTTTGCAATAAAAGTGCAATGTTTGGCTTTAATTTTTTTACAGTGACTATTTATAAATCATATACTAGCAATCTTTATAGATGCGTGCAGCAGACATAAAATTGTTAAGCAGAGGAATTTTATCAGTCACCTTTAATATTTTATCAGAATTAAATTAGTTAATGATCAGTCTGTTGACTTTCACATTACAATGGGAAAAGGCTCTGGTGTTGGAGTAAATATGGGAGTAAATGATTATTCTGGTTTTAGGATTATACTCTTTTTAGAAGACGAATTTACTTAGGATCAGGACACACACACAGGTTAAACCCCGTGTCTTTACCGGAGACAAACTACAGTTACATTTCTACTTCTAATATCCTCATATTTTGCAACAGGGGTACTTTATTTATTATAATACACAGGTTTCAGTGAGTCTTGTGACAAAAAATTACATCACTACTCACGGTTTATAACTGATGACATCAGTACTCACCGTTTATAAGGATATCATTTTCAGGACCTCCTGAAGACGGCTTAAGTTAAGAGCCGAAACGTCGAAAATAAAATAACTTTTGTTTTTTTACACTTTACTAAAGTCCTGGTTGTGCGGTTTATTTGCCAATTTTTGCTATTTATTATTTAACCAGCACCTAGGCATTGACTAACACTTGGGAGTGCTCCAGATCGCGATCTTGTATATGTATATGTATGTATATGTATATATATGTATATATATATATATATATATATATATATATATATATATGTGTATATATATATATATATATATATATATATATATGAAATGGAGCGGCACACAATCTTTGCAAAAAGTATGTATTCAACAAATTAGTACAGCGACGTTTCGGGCAAGCTATATGCCCTTTATCAAGCCATATATAAATATATATAGGGCATATAGCTTGCCCGAAAACGTCGCTGTACTGATGTGTTGAATACACACTTTTTGTAAAGATTGTGTGCCGCTCCTTTTCTTTTTTCTGCATGTTCAGTGGCGACGAGACAGAGTCTCCAATTGGAGTGTGCACCAAGATCCTCGCTTAGTGCGCTGGTAAGCACCAAACTGTAAATATAATCTTAAAAACGATTAATTTTGACATCAGCGTTGTTTATAGGACACCCACACAGTGGTCCTATAGTCTCTGCTCTTGGAGGAAGCCTTACGACGAAAGGAGATAATTTAAATAATTTGACACTTCACACATACTAGTGCTTATCAGTGCTGCTGCTGAAGTTGAGTTTTGCCAATATAATTACAGAAATCTGGGCAACTGTCTCCAAAATGATAAAGCATATTATCTGTATTTAGAAAAATAATTACACATTTCATAACTTTCATACTTTTTCACAATAGTTCTCCTTAAAATAAAGCCTAGTCGAATTGAGGGGGAGAAATGCGGCGAAGGTGGGGGATATAGTCTTAGAAACTGAGAATTATAGTAATGGTACAGAGTGTTTTTCAAGACAGTAAAAGAGCTGGAGGGGAAGCTGGTCAGATGTTGTTTGTCAAGGAAGCTGTAGAACAGGCAGTGAAACTTGCAGAGAAGTAGGAGTGTGATTTTTACTATGCCCTGCTGTGAGTTTCCATACTGTCTCTTGTTGCTAAACACACTCTATTATCCAGTCTATGGAAACTCCTTAAAAGCAAATACCACAATACTAAATGCCCTTTTCCAGCAAACCATCTACCTCAGCTTCCCAGGCATCCTATAATGCAAATCTCTGATCAACTATCTTCAGGGTGCAACATTCCCCACCTAATACTCTACCAATTCACACTTCCTCATCAACACCTGACTACTAAGTTCAGCTTTTTATTTTCTACTGATCCAATAGAATGACAAAACTTTCCCGACTCTCACACAAGCCTCTGCTGTTGATTTGTAGAGAGAGAGAGAGAGGCATAAAAACATTTTCAGCACAGTAGCGATAACACGGTACAGGTATGGGATCCATTATCCGGAAACCCATTATTCAGAATTCTCCAAATTACGGGAAGGCCGTCTCCCATGGACTATCCAAATAATTCAGATTTTTAAAAGTGATTTCATTTTTCTCTGTAATAATAAAGCAGTACATTGTGATTGATAAAACCTGAGATACAAGTAATCCTTATTAAAGGCAAAACAAGCCTATTGAGTTTATTTAGTGGGTTATTTATTAAAGTCCAAATGCCAAATACTCAAAACATTGAAGTTTTTCATTTTTTTTTCTTTAAAATCAGATTTTTTTGTAAAAAAAATAACGAAAATTTTTGGAATTTATTAAGCCCAGAGTTTTGTAAAAGTCAGAATTAAAAAGTACCCCAACTCAGACCTGCCGAGTGCATGTAGAAGTCATTGGGAGAAGTCCCGAAGATATCCTGATCTGCGCTTGGTTTCGGGTAATAATACGAAGATTTTGTGGTTTTCACCAAAAATCTTTGAGTTTTCCGACATCAAATCTGAAAAATTTGTACGATTCAATTTTTTTCATGATTTTATCGAGTTTTTTCCCCGCACAGGAAATTATAGGAAAAATGTATTGATAAATAAGGGGAACAAATCCATGCAGTTTTGGTCTATTTTACTGAAAATGATCCGAAATTTTAGGATTTTGATAAATAATCCCCTATATGTTTAAATGATTTTTAAGTAAACTTAAGCTATGAAAATCCAAATTATGAAAAGATCTGTTATCCGGAAAGCCCCAGGTCCCAAGCATTCTAGATAACAGATCCCATACCTGTACAGTGTCATAACGGATGCCATGCTTTTTTACCCAGAGTATAGCTAGCCAGGTTTCTTAATTAATTAATATTCTGTGCTCAGGTAGCTTTATTTATAATTAATCAACCTAGAAACAGAGAGGATCAACTTTCTGAAAAAGCCATAGTATTAACAGCTAGATTATTTTAAGATATAAAAAGGGGAAAATCATTGTGCATTTTATAAGAAAAAATGGGTAGAATAATTTCTATTCCTTTAGAATATTCCAAGTTTTTTTTTTTTTTTAATAAATAAAAATGTCCACATAAGGCCATTCTTACTATGAGGTGAAACAGGAGCCATATTAATAGAGTGCTAAGGTCAGGGAGACCACACCTGTGGGTAAAAGATAAGTGTATAAGGCAACAGAGAACATACGATAAATAAAGATAAGCTAAAATGAAAACATTAAGTAACATAATCCCATGGTCTAATTCCTAGCCCTATGAAAGCATGTCAGCAATGCGTATATGCAATGTTTTGCCTTTAGTTACCATTATTATAGAAACATGTTTGGAAGTCAGCTCCACAAGAATTAAATTACCGGTTAAGCAAAAACTGAAATATCAGTTCTTGAGTATCTGGTTTTGCTGCTATGAGTAGACTCCTGTAGCCGTGTTTTTTTCTCTTATATGTGCATAGTATGAGCTCAATTAACTTAGTTTGAATTGCAAATAGAGCACAGTTTATGGTTTTGTAATCTTTCAAGCAGAACTAAATAGACCGCAAATGTAAATTTTCTACCCACACGTGGATATACAGTAAAACAAGAACCTTTGTAATTCAGTATCGCTGCACTTTAATAATAAAGGAACGTGACATTTGGTAAACTTCCTTAGAATTCAATAACATTTTAGGTTTAACATTATTATTATCTGGAGCACTTTACAGAGATCTCTTATCATTAACATCTGACCCTGCCCTATTGAGGTTTGAAATCGAAGCTCCCTACATTGGGCAAACACTAATTTGGGTCAGTTACACTGTAAGAGTTGCACGAAACCAACGTTATCAGAATATGAGAAGAACTCTGCAGAGTTTGCTTTGTTAAAAAGGATGTCTACTGAAAGAATAAAAACTATTTTTTCTTTGCATAATGCAAGACCACTGAAACAATGTACAGGTATAGGATCCCTTATCCGGAAACCCGATATCGAGAAAGCTCCGAATTACGGAATTGCTGTCTCCCATAGACTCCATTTTATCCAAATAATCCAGATTTTTAAAAATGATTCTGAAACTAACCAGTGCAATGACACACTACCCAGTAAGAACCATTAAGGGAGAACTAAACACCCCACTGTGATAAGTCCCCACTGGCCCCCCACCCTGCCTCCACAGTGCTAACTGTTACCCCAGAATTGTATCCCTTGTACGATTCTTGACCGCAAATGCAGAGTGAGCGCAGCGGAGTTTACTGCGCTTCTGTAATCTTCGAGTGTTTTCGCAATTTCCATCACTTCTGGCGCATGAGCGGTTGTAACGAACCAGAATACTTTACCAGGATTACCGAAGCACCAAAATAGCGCCCGTGAGCTCCTCTGCGCTCACTCTGCATTTGCGGTCAAGAATCCTACAGGGGACACAATTCTGGGGTAACACTTAGCAGGGGGAGGCAGGGAGGTGGGGAGGGATTTATCACTGTTGGGGGTTTAGTTCTCCTTTAGGGCAGAGACACATGCTCAGATTCGGGGGGAGATTTAGCCGCCCGGCAATAAATCGCCTATTCTTTGGGGCGACTAATCTCCCCGAACTGAATCTAAATCAGCGGCGAATGGCACTCGGAGTGCTTCGTTTTCCAAAGTCGCCTGAAGTTTCGTCGTGAGGCAACTTCGGGAAACGAAGCGCTCTGAGTGCCATCCAGCCGTCGATTTACATTGTAGCCTGTGGGAGGCAGTTCCAGGAGATTAGTGTCCCGAAGAAGAGGAGATTTGTCGCTGGACGGCTAATCTCCCTGAATCTGATCGTGTGTCTCTGCCCTTAAAAAAACCATTTGGGGTCAAACTCATTAAAAACGTTAAAATAACGACTCACCGTGCCTCCATGGGTCTTTGGGTTCAAGGGCACCAGACACTATATCATCATCACAAGGGAATGTTACCCTCTTAGGTCCATGTTTAATCCTCCCATTTTCCTCTTGTGCCACAATTTCCTTATCCTCATTCGTTTTGCTCTGGTCCATTGCCTCTGTTGCTTCTCTGACCTCTACCCCCTCCTCACCGTCCGATTCAGTAGTAGGAGTCCTCAGGGGAAGAGATTTTGGATCTTGGTCACAAGGAGGCAATTCTGGGAAAGTCATATCCCCGGTGTTTTCCCTGTTCTTCATGACAGCAGCTTCAACTTCTACAGGTAAGCCTTCTTTCAGCTCATCTCCCACATTGTTTTGCGGCATTTTCTCCACAGTGTCCTTTTCTTCAAGTGATGGAGGCGCCACAATATTTCCATCCATTTCACCCTCCTGTACTCAGAGCCGCCATAAGTGGGGAGAGGGGGGGACAGTTGTCCCTGTGGGGTTGGTGTTTACGAGGGGAATGTGCTGCACTTACTCGGATTCCCCCCCTACTTTCAGCGAGTTGCAGACTTCGGGAGGGAAGGTAATTACTAAGGTGGCTGCATCTACTTTCCCCTAACAAGCTTCCTGGGCTGCTAGTTTTGTCACAGTTTCCCGTCCCGGTAGAGACGTATTGGATATAGTGAGGGAGAGAGTTAACTTTAACCTCTAATCCAAGTAAATACCCAGCGCCCAAGCGTTCCACTTTTCCTAACAATCCGCAGTCCCCGATCGCTACACACACCTTAACTGCAAGCTTCCTGCTCCTGTCTTGCAGAAAATCCCGACGCCACTAGTCTCATCTCGCGAGACCAGCGTCGCAGCTACACGTAAGCACAGTGACGCACAAAGGCGGCGTAACGCTGCGTTAACCAATTGCTAGCCGCTAGTATGTGGCGCTCTGTCAGTTTACAGTCTGGTTTCTCTTCCTCTCACACGCCTCCTAATTTAGTTATAAAACAACAGAAAAAGAGAAAATACCTTTGTTATAAACTCAGTACCCAATAAGAAGTCATTTATCAGTTCTGCTCAGTGCTCCACTTGTTTCAGACTAACTAGAGACAATTTTGTAAATTTAGGGTTGAAGGGTTGGTTCACCTTTAAGTTTTTAGTATGTTATAGAATGGACAGTTCTAAGCAATGGTTAGTCTTTATTATTTATAGGTTTTTTGTTTCCTTCTCACCAGCTTGGGGGTGTCACTGACTCCATGGCAACCCTAGTGGTGGGGGCGTGAGCAGAATGGGGGGCTGTGACAAAAAGGTGGGGCCATGATGAAAAAGGTGGGTCCGTAAAAGGGGGCAGAGCCACATCGCGGCAATGGTCAGAAGGAGGAGACCAAGGGGACGGGCCAAGGGGTTTTGTTAAGGGCAGAGACACACTGTCGGATTCGGGGAGACTAATCTCCCCGAACTGCCTTTCCGCCGGCTAGAATGTAAATCGCCGATTGGATGGCACTTGGAGCGATCCGTTTTCCGAAGTCGCCAGAAGCTTCCTCGTGAGGCAACTTCAGGCGACTTCGGCAAACTAAGCGCTCCGAGTGCTATCCCGCCTGCAATTTACATTCTAGCCGGCTGGAAGGCAGTTCAGGAAGATTAGTCGCCCAGAAGAAGAGGAGATTTGTCACCGGCCGACACTATTTATATCACACTAAAACATAAAGGAGATTTAAAGTCAAAAAAATAATATTGCAGATGCTTCTCGTAAACCTAAAAAGATGCATATTGGCAATGTACTAAAGTTAGACATTTTGTACAGTTTCTATAAAATAACAGATTCTGTGCAGCTGAATTCACAGTTTGTCTCCTCTCCTTGCTGAAGCTGTGCACAGAACCTTTCCCGGCTGGCCAGAGAGTAGTAAGAAAACGGCTGCACTGCTCAGCTGCAATGCATTCTGAAGGGGAGGGAAGCAGAGCAAGTTTATTTGTTTATTTATCGTTAAAGGGAAACTATGGCTTCCAAACAAAAGTCTGATAAAGAGGCCCACTTAACACAGAAACCCCTAATATATCCATCTCAGTTACCTGTTTCTTCAAAAAGTATGAATAAATGCCATTTTCTATGCTTAAATTCCAGATGTTTAACAGTTCTTTCTGCATCATTTGAAATCCTGGCAAGGGAGGATGGACTAAACACTGTGTTGGTACAAAGTTGGCGTCAATGTTCCCCCTAAGCTGTGGGCTCGTGTGCACACACACATTATGAGATCAGTGCACACAACACGTGTACACAAAGAATTTTGTGTGAAAATACATTTTGTATTTATTCTGACCCAGACACAGTTTTTAAAAATGCATACGCAAGTTTAAAATGTGTGCACAAAATAATTTATTTGCTCACATAGCCGAGAAGGAATTAAAGGTAGCATTGGTAGGCATGGCTAAATATTCACCGACACAATTATTTTCCGCTCAGTCTTTCAAATGATGAAAGGTTTCAGAGGTTAAAGGAACCCATTAGATTTAAGCTCAAGGGCCAATGACATATCTGATATATATATCTGAACATATATCTGTTTCAGCTTCTCAATAGCAGCAATGATAAAGGACTTCAAACTTGTCACAGGGGGTCACCATCTAGGAAATTATCTGTGACACTCACATGCTCAGTGGGCTCTGAGCAGCTGTTGTTATCAAGTAGAATGAGGTTGGTCTGTAATATAAGCTGATGCTATAGGGCTGAAATTATTAAAATAAGATGCTAGTTGCACTGGTTTCTGTGCTGCCATGTAGTTATTATCTGCATTAATTACTAATCAGCCTTATATTGATATGACATCAATCATGTGACATTTCTATTCTATGTGTATTCTATTCTACTGTACAGTATATTATGAGTGGGTCCCAAAGCTCAGTAAGTGACAGCAGCACAGAGCATGTGCAGTGAATCAGCAGAAAAGAAGATGGGGAGCTACTGGGGCATCTTTGAAGACACAGATCTTTACTGCTAAAGGGCTGTGGCTGCCTTGAGCTGGTACACAAGCCCAAACCATAATGTACAACATTTCTAGCTACTTTTTTAGTTACGCTTTAGTTCTCCTTTTATCTGGAGAAATAGTCTTAGAATAGACAGTACAGGTATAGGATCCATTATCTGAAAATCCATTATACAGATAGCTCTGTATTACAGGATGGTTTTCACCCATAGACTCCATTTTAATTAGATAACTCAACATTTTAAAACATATTTCCTTTTTCTCTGTAATAACATAGAAGTACCTTGTACTTGTTCTCATGATCTGTTTAATGGGCACCAGTTCCAGTGGGTTCATCCAGCTACAGGGCCGGACATGCAGGGTGGGGTCAGTCAGGCTTTTTAGAGGCAGGGGGTTGCAGAAGGGAGGCCCTTGACTACGGTCAACAGTTTCTTAAATCAGCCCTGCTTGGTGCATTTCTAATACAGCAACTTAACAAAACTATCTAGCCAGATGGCCTTAGAATTTTGCTTAGCTCTGCCATGTGTGTTTCAGGCATACATTTTGTTTATGCCATGCTTTATCGTACTGTACTGTGAACAACCTAACACTCTGCTATGGCTCTAAGAGTATTCCATTATAACCATATGAAGAGAACAAGAAATGGTGCACCCTCTGAAACATACCAATAAATTTAAAAGGACTTGTATCACCTTGTAAAAATGCAGTAAGGGTCAACTGCAACTTAGAAGGATAAACAGTAGGATCAACATTACAAGTGTCATTCTCAGCTTTTACTTATAAACCTACTTCAAGCTGTGGTTGTGCAGTGGTTCTGCACTATAGGGAATTTAAGATTTTTTTTCTGATACAGATTTAACACCCACAAATATGCCGTAACACTTTACTTGGCTGGCTACAAAAGTATAATCTTCTTACTCATGGCCAAAGATGGAATTCACAAATCTATGCAATACGACCACACAGTATTGTTTGATTTATTCATTCCAGCTAATATCCCTTAGACACAGAAAGAGTATGAAATAATGTCGGGTCCCCGGATAAGTGCTTCCTTTTGCACACCAATCGGAGTCTGTAGGTCAGAGACCTGAAAATTGTGTCCTTCCATGTCACAGGCATTGAAGCGAGTCGCAGTCACAGTTACACGCTGATAAAGTGTGAAGGTGACGGGAAGGCCAGCAGATGCAAGAAGGCTACGGAGAAAGAGCTGGCGAAGAAAAGAGCGACACTTTTGGTGATCTTTGGGTGGGCAGTGAGCAAGTGCTCGGGGTGAAGAAAGGTCAAATCCACGGCCGGATGGTGAAGGGGGACGTGGGAGACGCAGTATGGGTACCTGTGGGAGAAGAGGTGGGTCCTGGATGGGAGAAGAAAGAAAGTGTAAGAGTACAAATATACAGAAAATGGTCTAAACCAATGTTCCTCGGGTTGGGAAAGGGCTGTGTGGACAATACTATAAGTGTTGTTTCATTATATGCAACTTTTAGTCCAGAGAGTACAATGGGCTAGGATAATTATTTTTTACCTGGCCACTGAAACTTTATTGGAGCATGTTGCTTTTATCTCTTAACTGTTATGGACAAAGAAATATTAATTTCTTAGTCTCCCCAATTACCAGTTGATTACTGAGAGAAAGGCAATGAGGCAGTTCTAGCTGCTGCAAAAGTGTTTATTTACACAACATGTTTCAGGCTCTGGGCCTTTAATCAAGTGTATCGCGTAAACAGTGATCCAAATACATTTATACACAATTTCAGGAAGTGATGTAAAGGAGACAACCCACAAAGGGGTGTGTTATATGTCCATCAGTCCATGTATCAAAGTAATTGTATCCATCAGTGAATAAATGAACGTGATGTGCTTAGAGGGATACTGTCAAGGGAAAACATGTTTTTTTCAAAATGCATCATCAGATGCATCAACAGATTTTTTTATATTCAATTTTGAAATCTGACATGGGGCTAGACATATTGTCAGTTTCCCAGCTGTCCCCAGTCATGTGACTTGTGCTCTGATAAACTTCAGTCACTCTTTACTGCTGTACTGCAAGTTGGAGTGATATCACCCCCCCCCCAGAAGCCTAACAAAGGAACAATGGGAAGGTAACCAGATAGCAGCTCCCTAACACAAGATAACAGCTCCCTGGTAGATCTAAGAACAGCACTAAATAGTAAAAGCCAAGTCCCACTGAGACTGATTTAGTTACATTAAGTAGGAGAAATAACAGCCTGCCAGAAAGTAGTTCCATCCTAAAGTGCTGGCACAAGTCACCTAAGTCACAAAAAATAACAGTAGTCCGGTTTCTCCCAGGGCTTCTAATCAGCTTTTGGGTGAAGAACCCAGTCACCCCAATATTGTAGGAAAGCTATAAGGTGTTGGTTGTACAATAAGGGTAAGGGCACACGCTGCTATTTTGGGGTATTAGTCAACAAGCGACAAATCGTTTCTTCTTCTCCCCGAACTGCCTTTTAGCAGCTAGAATGTAAATCGCCAGTGGGATGGCAGTCGGATCGCTTCAGCAATTTACATTAGAGCCGACTGGAAGGCAGTTCGGGGAGATTAGTCGCCCAAAGAAGCAATTTGTCGCTGGGCGACTAATTTCCCAAAATAGCAGCGTGTGCCCAGCAAAAAAAAATAGCTTCTTCTTCTTCAGGCAACTAATCTCCCCTAACTGCCTTCCCAGCGGCTAGAATCTAAATAGTCGGCGGGATGGCACTCGGAGCGCTTCGTTTTCCAAAGTTGCTTCAAAAGGAAAGTTCGGGCGACTTTGCAAAGCCGAAGCAATCCGACTGCCATCCCGCTGGCGATTTACATTCTACCCGGCTGGAAGGCAGTTCTGGCAGATTAGCCGCCCGAAGAAGTCGATTTGTCGCTGGGCGACTAATCTCCTCGAACTGCCTTCCCGCCGGCTAGAATCTAAATTGCCGCAAAATGGGCCTCGGAGCACTTTGTTTTCCGAAGTTGCTTCAGGCAGAAACTTCGGGCAACTTCGGAAAGCCAAAGCGATCCGACTGCCATCCCGCAATTTACATTTTAGCAGGAGAGAACTCAGTCGAGGCAATTAGTCACCCAAAGAAGATGCGATTTGTCACTGGGCGACTAATCTCCCAAAATAGCAGCGTGTGCATTTAATGAAGCATTTAAAAAATGATAAGCCAAATAAAGAAATCATATTGAAACATATTTAGAAAGTGTACTTATAGGGCGTCAGCAGTTCTGGGGTCTGCTTTCTCTACACTTTACAGAACACGAGGGGAAGTAGTTTAGGATGCACTGGAAGGGAAGAAGGAAGGGAAAGAGAAAAAACACAGCAAGTCCAGTTGATCAGACGTATTGGTACAGATATACCAGACTTGGATGACAGAGAATGTACACAAACATAAGAGAGAGTAAGTAAGCCGCCGCAGTAGTGGTGGTGGTGGTGGTGGAAATAGGAGCTCAGCTTACGCTTGTCTCCTTCATGCTGCAACCATCTGGCTCTTCCCTTAAAACAGCCTTCATTCAATCTCTGCAAGGATTTCCCTATAGAGCTTTAGCCGCCCGCGATTCAGCCGAGATTCGGTACATCCGCACTCACTTCCCCCCAGAAAACACAAACTCTGAACTTTTAGTTCCACGCTGGGATATTGTATATCAGCGCCATCTAGCGGGCAACATCATAACAACACAAACAGTGAGAAAGAAGTTATGTTCAAATTCAAAATACAGGTACCTGACCTAATGTGTCATGTTTCTTTCTTTTGTTGTTTTAATTGATTTATTGCATTTGATATAAGTACAATATATAATGAAGAAACAGCCAAACAAAATAAGATTCATATTTAGGCAATATAAGTGAAAATACAGTGGAACAACCTGTTTAGTCCAAGCAGTGTCAGACTGGGATATCAGGGGCCACAATCTCAGTACTATTATTCCTTCTCTCCTCACTCAGCCTCTCCTATTCTCTTTTCTTTACACACTATAATCTATTATTCCATCTATTTAGCCTCTTTGTTCTCATACAAATAGGGAATGGCCATGAAATAGGCCAAATGTTTACCAACAGGAGGACCCATTGACAAAGTTTCTAACTTAATTGACTCTTGGCAGAGAGCACACAATACATACTTAACATACTTTTGTAATGGTTTTTAGATAAGATAAGAACTTACACAAGTGAAAGGGCAATTCACCTTCATTAGCAAAAAAATTTATAACACATAAAAACCACAGAAATATGTTCAAACTTTCATAACCTGACAAATTTAGTAAAATGGACATGGTAATTAGGGGGTGTGGTCACATAAATGGGAGTGGTCAAAAACATTTCCCCACGCTATGCGCACCAAATCTTTTTGTCCCGCTTTCTGTTTCCAAAATGTTAGGAGGTATTTGCCAGTGGGCCAGTCGACACTGAGTCCAAGTGGGGGAGAAATTAAAGGGGAGAAAAGGTGGGACATGTAAGGTTGTCAGGTTCCTTATAAACACAGCCTTCATGTTGTAGGAAAGCATAGAATGGGGAAGTTGTTCGGAACAAGGGTGAATTTAGGAAAATGGCTGCCCAGCTGATTTCAAACCTTGACGGTGTTGTAAAGTGGAGGGCAAAATGCTCTGAATTGACTCCTCTTTCAAAATCGTTACTAATGGCTGGCCCTGTCAAGTGCCACGTGTGTATAAAGGTGGCCATACATGGGCAGATTAAAGCTGCTGATATATGACCAATTCTGCAGTTTATGCCAGTGTATGCAGGCTTCTGATGGGCCTCCCCAATCGATATCTGGCCAAGATGTCGATCGGAGAGGCTTGATTTTAGGGATGTACCGAATCCACTTTTTTGGATTCGGCCGAACCCCCGAATCCTTCACGAAGGATTCGGCCGAATACCAAACCGAATCCGAACCCTAATTTGCATATGCAAATTAGGGGTGGGAAGGGGGAAACATTTTTTACTTCCTTGTTTTCTGACAAAAAGTCACGCAATTTCCCTCCCTGCCCCTAATTTGCATATGCAAATTAGATATATTAGGATTCGGATTCGGTTCGGCCGGGCAGAAGGATTCGGCCGAATCCGAATCCTGCTGAAAAAGGCCGAATCCTGGCCGAATCCCGAACCGAATCCTGGATTCGGTGCATCTCTACTTGATTTTTTTCCTGACATCGAGGACTGCATAGTTGATGTGGTTCTAAGATCTGTCGGCGCCCATTTCCTTTGTTTTAACCGGAGATTAACCCGATATCACCCTGCCGTTGGCCGGCATATGGAAGAAAGATCAGATTATTTGGCAACCTTGTGTATGGCCACCTTTACTCAGTAATGGAGCACAGATCCAAGAATCTGATTCCCACATGTTAATTACAGGACATGCAATTGTAGGCGTTTGGGTTTACCAACCCTTGAAATTATTTCTGGCTGATGGCTTCAAAGATAACCAGATGTCATGTAAAGGGGTGAGTCACCTTTTCATTAAATTTTAGTTTTTAATAGAAAGGCTTATTCCAAGCAACATTTCAATTGGACTTCATTTTTTCCTTTTTTATTGTTTTTGAATTATTTGCCTTCTTTTTTCCAGCTTTCCAATAGGGGTTGATGACCCTATCTAAAAAAAACAAATGCTCTGTAAGGATACAAATGTATTGTTATTGCTAGTTTTATTACTCAACATTCTTTTCCGGCCTCTCCTATTCATATTCCAGTTTCTTATTCAAATCAATGCATGGTTGGTAAGGTAATTTGGACCTTAGCAACTACACTGATAACAATGCAAACTGGAGAGCTTTTAAATTAAAAGCTAACTCGAAAGTCACGAATAAGAACAAAAAAAATGAAAATAAATTGCAAGTTGTCTCAAAATATTACACTCTACATCATACTATAAGTTTATTTAAAGGTGAGCAACCCCTATAACATTTTAGACTGGAATGAGGAAACTGAAAGAAATTTTGAAAAGAAAATGAAAAGGAACACTTTCCATACAGACAGGCTCTGAACAGAAAACACTTTATTCAAATACAAAAACAATTAATTTATATAAAAATATTAACGTCCTTTGCTCCACTTTTAGGTGTGAACGAAGGGCCTCATTTCTTTTAAGCAAGCTGGTGCCCTTTGTTAAACCATCACTGTATGTGACTGGTGCAGTTTATAAGCCAGTATTACACTGATTTAGTAGAGAACATCAAAGATAAGCTCATTCTGTCATCAGTCAGCCAAATGCTAGAGCAGCGGTTCCATTCAAGGGCTCAGATCTTTATCATCATTTTTAACTAGAGCCCATAAACTGAAATGTATCTATAATACCCTGGTTAACGTTCTTCATTAGCCTTATACAAAAGCAAATGCTGCTTCTCAATAGTGGAAGGCTTGTTCTTGCTTTGTGTAAGCTATAGTTCAATGTTCCTTCTTTATTAATGCCACTGATCAATCTCTGCAGCTGACATTTTTTTCAAGCTCCACAAACATTTGGTCAATGTCCTGTTTAGATCATTTTAAGGTTATAAATATAAGAAAACATTGGAGTATCAGGACACTACATACATATTCAGCCCCAAATCTAACCATAACTCACCTTAAAATTAAGCAATAACAGGGTATCTAGGAGAGTAAATAAGCATGCTCCCCAAATCTCATCCTAGCTGTCCCTCGGGCTATGATCAAACGTTCTGGAGCTGTTCAATACTAGATTCAACCCATCTCCTTTGGACCTGCAATGCATAACCAGCTTCCTCCTCTACTATGCAGAAAACGGCATCTCTTGACTGTGTCTCCAATGTAGTTGGAACATCCTCTTTTTTCTCTACTCTCTCAAGTAATGCATCTTCCACATCTACCTGAACTTCTGTTCTACAATGTTCTTGCTCCTCATTAACATCTTTTGTACACTTTATTTTCTTACAGCCTTCCTCCCTATACAATGCAAATTCTTTTGCATTTTTATTCACATCACTGACCTTGTTGATACTTTCACTGCACTCCCTCCTAGCCTGTATTTTGTCCCTATTTCCCTCTTGTACAGCATCAGCCTTTCTGACCTCAGGCTCCTTCCAGTCATTCTGAAGATTGTTTATTCCCCTTAGAAGTCCCATCTTATTCTTTATTGAAAAATCCAGATTAACTGTGAACCTCATTAGTCTTCTGGATTCCTCTGCAGTAAAGGGGAAATCTTGTGACAAGAATTTTTGAAAAACTTCAGGGTCTTCATCCAAGTCTAAGAGGTTATTTAGTCCAGTTTTTAAGGAAAATAGCTCCTTGCTGTTCTCTTTAAAAACATCCCATAATAGGCAGCTGCAGAACGCTTCTTTGGAGCCTCTCTGCTCCTCATCCTCTAAACACTGCAGTATCCAACTCAGGCGGCAGGGCCACTGATTGCAAAGTACAACCCAAGCAGCTAGAGCCTTGGGAGATAGATTGTCCAATGGAATTTCGCATAGCATCATCAAGTTAACCATGACTGGAATAGTGTTAACAATCCTTTTCATTTGGCAAATGCTATCAGGAATATATTCATGCAGAACCTCACTTTCACAGTATAGAGCGTAAAATGTCTCTTGAATGCAGCGAAGTGTTTGAAAGTAATTTGTCTGTACCTCTGGTTCTTCTTCCTCTGCTAGCTCTTCTTTAAGCAGTTTTACTGTTTCAGCAACACCTGTTTTGGTGACTCGAAGGGCATCATTTCTGCAAGGCCAATCTATAAGGTCTTCTGTCCTCTGAACAGCTTTTCTTAGAATCTGAAGTTTAGTCTTTTTGCCCAAAGCTGGCACTGAAAAGGGCAAAGTAACTGTTCGGTTAAGGAACATGTAACCATTATCTGCCATTCCCTTGAGTGAGCTGGCTTTCTCTAGACAAGTAACAATGATGCTAGGATCAACCACTAAGATGGAAATAAATGGTGCTCTTCGGTCAGACAGTAGTGTGTTCATAGCATCAAGTACACCTACAACCTTATCTGGTGCACAGAGCTCCAGACTAGTGATCTGCAGAACAACACGGATTTTTTGTTTCTGGAAGATCTCCATGGTCTGGACCATTTGGGTGATCAACTCAACTTCTTTTTTGACCTCATTCATAAAGCCCATCTGGGAACTAAACTTTTGACTGTTGACTAGACGCTCTATTTTATGCTTCTGACTTATTAGGACACCCTTTATCAACTTATAGAGTGTCATAATAATACCTGAGCCAGATATTAATGTAGCAATACTTCCAAATACAGTGGTGACCTTGTCATCTCCTCCATGGGCTGCTGAATTCACAGGCACAGTAAGAAGGAGTAACCCAATGATGAGCAGGAGTGAAACAATCACAAGCTTAATGCAGAAAGACTTTTTAAACTTCCACTCTGCAATTTCAGGTTCAAGATTCCTTTTTGGAGCAGTGCCCAAGACTTTGAAAACAGTGAGTGGTATTGCACCAAAATGTTTCCGAACACGGTCACAGAGAGTGGTAACCAAGCCAGCCCAAAGCCTGTCACTGCCGGCATACTGCCAAGCGCTGAAGTTGACGAAAATGAATTCAATACTTTTTCGTTCCCACTGGTGTTCTGTAATCACAGGGCAGTAGAAGAGAAGGTGCCAAAGCAAGTGCATAAAGCCCCATCCCACTGGTTTTCTAGGAGTCTGTCCATGCATTGCCTCTTCCCTTTCTGTTACATACGTTGCCACCTCCCTCATGCATTCTGCAAAACAGAGATGAAGATAAATATAACAACAGGATAATGCTAGTATAGATTGGAGAATGTGCATTGTAGTATATATATATTGTTATATTATTCCTTGAATCCTGACTGTATAATTTACACTATTACTGTACTGTATTATTCTTTCAGATCTCAGTTGGAGGACTTAGCCCAGCTGGTTTATCCTTGACTCTTTTCTTGGTGTGAGTGCTTTGTTCACCTTCATGAAAAAATATTCCTTTTATTTTTTAACTATTTTACCATTTACTATTTTACCTTTATATGGGTGCTGTTAAATGGCTAGTCCGCCTTTCAAATAACTTTTAATATGATAAAGTGATATTTTGAGGCAACCTGCATTTTCAATTTTTATTTTTTATGGTTTTTAAAAAAAATAAGCCTTTTGCCCAGTAGCTCCTAGCCTCAAAACAGGCCCTGGCACGCCAAGTAAACATAGGTCCAAACAGCCTCCCATGGAACCATTAAATAGTGACTGTCTATGGCATCTTACAGTAGCCCCTCTGGTATTTGCCAGAATCCACAGACTGTCAGCCTGGGCCTGTTGCTTGCATGTTTTCCCACCTTATTTAAGCAAATTTGTATATGCAAATTAGGGTTACAATTTGGTTTGGAATTTTGCAGATTCCTTCAAGAGTGATATGGGATTCAATTGAGATTCCAAAAAAGTGGATTTAGTGCATCTCTAGTTGAATATTTGGAATTGGCATGAGGTCTTCCAAGGTAACCTAACCACTGCCCTCAGAAAATACCACTAAATTGAAAGAGAGCAAAACATTAAAATATTCCTTGGCCGTTTGTTACTGCATTGTGGAAAATTAGCTGGCAGTGGAAGGTTAAATATTCAATTCATTTATCTTTATATATGTATCTCGATCTTAGAAAGTGGCATCTAGCGGGGGCGTTCGTGAGCAGCCAACCAAGATGGTCGCATATTGATTGAGCTGTGTTCCTCTGCGCTATAATCCCTGCAAAGCACCTCGCTTAGGGACCTTATACTGGGGACCTCATGACTAGAAGGGTCAGTAACCATATTTCTGACACCCATATGGCCCACAGACGCCGGTAAAGAGGAAAAAAGGGCCCAGACACCGAACCACGTGGAGTGTAGCGTCATATCTTACTAGGCCGCAAGCCTCCTCTCCGCCCCTGATGGCGTCACAAGAATTTAGATTCCCAACCCTCCCGCTCTGCCACCCAGGAAAGTACACTGGGAGAAGAACTGGCACTCCGGGAAAAATTCAAAGCAATGCTGCAGTAAGAGCTAGCCGCGGCGGCGGCCGCAATAACAGCCGACACCTCCAAGCAAATACATGAACTCGGTCAGAGGACGGATGTCTTAGAACAGAAGGTTGATGACATAACCACCATTCTAGATGCACATGAGCAGGACATCGCCGAGCTACACAAGCAGTTGCAAAAGGCCATGGACAAAATTGAGGACTCTGATAACCACTCCAGGCGCAATAACCTTCGTATTCGGGGCCTACCAGAAACCATCACCGACATACAGGCCGTGGTCCAAGCTAACTCCTAACTTAGCACCTGAACGCCTGGAATTCGATCGAATACACTGCGCCCTAAGACCACAATGCGAGGGGGATCCCCCGCAGGACATTATCCTGCGATTGCATTACCACCAAAACGCAAGTCGCCATCCTGAAAGCTTTGCGGCAATCTGACAGGCTAGATTACTAAGGGCACAAATTCCAGATTTACACGGACCTGGCTCTGGCAACCCTACAAAAACGCAAGGTATTTGCTCCTATAACTAAAGTGCTTCAAGAATACCGAATCAGATACCGCTGGCTCTTTCCGGTCAAGCATGCATTCTCAGTCAATGACCGCCAACACCACATCCAATCGCCATGGGTGGGCAGAGAGCTCCTTATCCGCCTAGGCCTGATGGAAAAGACAGCTGCCTCACCCCACAAGCCATCCCAAACCTCTCCGCGACACCTAGTTTTGCCTATTTGGAACATGGTCGGGGCCTCTCCTCGGAAAAAATTAAGCCTCCCCAATCAAACCTGATTTTTTAGCAGGTTTGCTAAGCTTTCTCTCAACACAACCACAGTGTTTTGGTTCATTGAAATCCAGACACCCAACTAAGGTAACATGCCTACATTCTCCTTTTTATGAGTGGTTGACCGAGAATATCTGCCCTCCGGAACTAAAAACATATTGTTTTCCCCTTATGGAAGTGCCAAGGGCCACTTTAAGCACATTCCCTGACGAAACCGCTTTCACCCTGACTCAACCCCTTTAGGGGTCGGCGCAGAGGGAGTTATTCGAATGACCCCCACAAGTCAGTCACCTTGACTTCCCCCCAGTATTGGGGAGGGGGCCAAAGACTACTTTGCCAACAATTTGGGTTCAATAACATACCTCCAAGAACAGCTTAAATTATCTAAACAATTAGAGGATTTAACCTCCGCCCAAGCAGCTGATCCACAAACTGACCTCTCCAACCAAATTCATAGAACAAAAACGAAGTTAGACCTGTTGCTAACTTCCAAAGCAGAAGGTGCCTTACAGTGGACCCAACAGCGCTATTATGCTCACTCAAACAAGCCAAGTCACCTATTTTCACGTAAGCTAAAGCACAGACTTGACTATACCCTTATCTCCACTCTCAAGACCTCCTCAGGCCACACATCTAACGCATTCCCTAAAATACTACAAGAATTTCACAAATTCTACAAACAACTTTACGCTTCCTCTTCGTAGGTTCCCCAATCTAGGCTGGCCTAGGTTTTCCAAAATATAAAGCTCACCACGATCCTTGACACCCAAATAGCCTCTATGGAAAAAGATATCACTGAAGAGGAAGTTAAATTAGCAATTCAACATTTTCAACCATCAAAATCCCGCAGCCCACATGGTTTCTCTACTACAAAAAATTTGCACATATCTTAACCCCCCACCTAACTAAAATATTTAACCAACTTTTATCTGAAGACTTTTTCCCCAACAGACTCTTACTGCCAATATCACCCCAATTCCTAAACCAAACTCGGACCTTACAGATTGTAAGAACTACCGCCCCATTTCAATCCTCAACATTGATATTAAAATTTTGGCCAAAGTCCTAGCCGAATGCTTAAATTTGATCCTCCCCTCAGTGATCCACTGGGACCAAGTGGGCTTTGTTAAAGGAAGGCAAGCGTCTGACATAATCCGCAGACTATCCATACTGTCGACCCAAGCCCAGAAATCTAAGCTTCCTTCCATGCTCCCAAAATTGGACATACGCAAAGCCTTCGATTATGTTGAATGGGCCTACCTCTACCATACCATACTTAAATGGGGCTTTGGCCAAAACTTTATTACTTAGATTAGAGACTTATATCATAAACCCATGGCGAGAGTCACTATTGGGACTCACTCATCCACAACCTTTCCCATAGAACGGGGCACGCGCCAAGGTTGCCCCTTATTCCCCTTACTATTTGTTCTGATCCTAGAACCACTAGCCATTGCAATTAGAGGCAACTCTGACATACAGGGTCTAAGAGTTGGGACCCAGGAGCACTGGCTAATCTCACAGACTTAAATTATATCAAAAAGAACTGAAGTTTTCTTTAACAGTTGAAGATTGGGTAAAGGCCTGGGACAACCTAAAACATAGCTCTAAGAATACCATTATCTCTGATGCGGGGTATAAAGTCCTCAGATGGTACCTGACGCCTGTGAGATTGGCTAGGATACATCATACTTCTCTAGATAACTGCTTTCGGCATTGCTGTTCCTCAGGCACCATGACACACATATGGTGGTCTTGCTCAAGAGTGAAAAGATTTTGGACTCGGGTTTACAATATGATTTTCTCTATTCTGCAACTTAACCTAGTAAAGACCCCCATCTGAAGCCCTCTTGGGAGTTCCTCCCATGAGAGTTTCTACTCTGAAGATCAAATTATTGAACCACATTTACCTAGCCGCTAGGCAAACCATTGCTAAATCATGGAAATCTCTTAACATCAATTTTGCAATGTTTAAAAGCAAAATGGACTGGCTCTTCATTAACGAGAGACTCTTTGGCCTAGCCTCTGAAAATCTTCCAAAAGTAATGAAGATTTGGCAGCCTTGGATTTCATATAGGTTTGGCGATTCCATACCTCTTAGTATAACATCATTGTAAAGACTGTTCTATAAAACTGGAAATACTGCATACATAATTTTATAGACACCATTAATGAGACTTAGGATGTAAATTTAATTGCCCCTTTATGTTTCATCCCCCCCCTTTTTCTATAGGATTTTATTTTCTGTGTTTCCAGGATACCTAATGCTAAACTTTAACTGCAATTACGATGTTTAGGCTAAGTTTAAATAGCCAACAAGAATGTACCTAACCACCTTTCTGTTACGATCTGTTTGGATTATACAGGGAACTGTCCCTACAGCTAACAGATAACCATAACCGACTATCCGATATCGTTAACTATCGGTCACTTACATTGGGGCATATTTCTATTGATAATACGGAGTAACCAAATGCAAAACAATTACTCAAGTATGGTTGAACTGTTTACTACTTTTGAAATACTGTATAACTATCACCACTGCAATTCCTTAAAGAATGTCATGTTATGTGAAAGTTTATTTTCTGAAAATTTTCATAAATAAAAACATTTAAAAAAAAAAAGAAAGTGGCATCTAGCTTTTATATAGCAATGGGAAAAAGCTATCATATACATTGTAACCTAAAATATCAAGATTTTTGGAGTCACATTAGAGCTCTATGATATAAAAGCACTTTGCTTCAGGCCTTATTGCTTTGGTCATGGAACCCCTCAGGATTTTTTTCCCCACCCCCTAAAATAAGGGGGGAAAGCCTTTCCCCTTATTTTCCATTATCAGTAAATTGAGTTAGCATACTTACTAGTTATTCGATCCAGAAGCATGTAAACTCGGCTTCCAAATGGGGCATATAAACCAACAGTCACTGGTGTGGAGATTTGGCATAATGACTTGGAGAGACAGGCACAGTAAATATCATCTTCCCCCAGTTTACCTGCTGCAAAGAAAAATAAGGTTACAAAAAGACTACTAATTAACTAACTATGGCTATTCTTTGGGAAATAATGTAATGGCATTGGCAAGCAAGGCACGCCTTAGGTCACCTGTCCTATCATTTTCAAAATTTTCAGAATTTACTAGCTGTACACATGTGATGGCAAAGTAAATAAGATTACATGGCATAGAAGTGATGTTATATAATTACAGAAAAGAGATTGCATAAACTGTATTAATCCTTATAGGCTCCTTGTTCCTCTTTATAACCCACGTATTCTGCCTAAACATCACAAACAGATTCTTCTATATTAGTTTGTGTGTCTATATGAAAAACCTGAAAACAATGTGTACCATTTAGTCAAAATATCTTTAACAAATTAGTTACATTGTTTTTAAAATGCAGCTACTTCTATTTTATCAGGAAATACAGTTTGTTGTCCCTCCTTACAGTGACAATCTAGTTGCTTGTATGGCAGAATTTTTGGCACAGTCACTTACTAATTACTAATGAGCACGCTAAAGCCTGGTATAATAAGCAAATGTAATTGGATTTTGTAATTAGGTTACTATATTTTTTCTTAATCCCCCACATTTTCTTGTTGAAGCAAATCATATAATCCAATTAAATCTGTCAACATGACAATTAAAGGGATAATGGTGTAGTTTTTATTACTAAATTAAAATAGTTTATTCTGGAAATGATTCACTCTACCATATAACATTTTATTCCTGAACCAACAAGTGTATTTTTTTTATTTGTAATATTGGTGTGTGGGCAGTAATTTCAGATCATTTTGCCTGGTCATGTGCTTTCAGCAAGAGCCAGCACTTCTTGATGGAACTGCTTTCTGGCAGGCTATTGTTTCTCCTACTCAATGTAACTGGAGGAGTTGCAGTGGGACTTTGATTTTTACTGTTGAGTGCTATTCTAAAGGTCCCCATACATGAACAGATATAAGCTGCCAACAGATTGTCAGCAGCTTATTGGGCAGTATATAGGGGCCCTCCAACGGGCTTCCCAATCGCTATCTGGCCAGATCTCGATCGTGCAGGTTTAAAAATTCCATTGGATCGAGGACTGCATCAGTTTGTTGATGGGGTCCTTGATCTGATATCAAATTCTGCTTGTGGTGATCCACCAATGGTGGGCGTATCGGGGAGAGATCCGCTCATTTGGTGACCTCGCCAAACAAGCGGATCTCTCTATGTATGACCAGCTTTAGAGCTGTTATCTTGTGTCAGGGAGCTGTTATCTGGTTACCTTGCCATCGTTCAATTGTTAGACTGCTGGGGAGGGAGGGGGTGATATCATTCCAACTTGCAGTTGCAGTAAAGAGTGGCTGACGTTTATCAGAGCAAAAATCACATGACTGAGGTACCTGGGAAACTGACAATATGTCTAGCCCCATGTCAGATTTCAAAATTAAATATAAAACAATTTGTTACTCTTTTTAAAAATGGATTTCAGTGCAGAATTCTGCTGGAACAGCACTATTAACAGATGAGTATAGAGTACCACTTAAGGTGATGTGGTTATACTGGAGAAAAATAAGCTTCACTGTAAGTGAATTTACATCTTATCTTACAAAATATAGCTTCTGGGTCACCTTCCAGCTATGTCTTATTGTTTTGGCTTCTTGCTGGCTGATGCCAATTTCCATTTTGGTTTCCTGTTTTGCACCTCTATTTACCTATGAGAGGCCAATATTCTGGTTGTGGCACACAGACATAACTGCACTATTATATTGCACTATAGGCATACCTCCTGAAATTTTGGAAAGAAAAAGAGGGACAAAAAAGTTGGCGCATGTAGCGCTGCAAATTATTTTGACCAAGCCCATTTTCATGGCCACACCCCCTAATTACCATGTTCATTTTACCAAATTTGGCAGGTTATGAAAGTTTGAACATATTTCTGTGGTTTTTTTTCCAGTTATTACAGTTTTGCTAATGAAGGTGAATTGCTTTTTAAGCTGTGAGTCTAAAGCTCCCCATAGATGCCGAACGAGCGATTTTAGGGAAGTCCGACCAATCCTTCAAAATTATCGTGCGGTTAGTGGGATTCGAACGAATTGATCGGCCAGGTCAAAAAATCTTTGTTGGTCCCAGTGCAATCTATCTATGTTTGCAGGGCCAAGCAGGCAGCTCCCCTTTGTTTTCCTGGCAAATTGGTCTTTTTAGTTGATGGTAAATTCATACGATCGTACAATCGTTCTGAGAAGATCATGGTCTCACGATCAGGATCTGATCTTTTAAAAAATCTCAACATCTATGGCCAGCTTAACTGTTCCCAAGGGACCTGTTATCTTATATTGTTACAATTACTTATTTGCTTATCTAGAAATTGTTACACAAGTATCTTATAGGCAGCTGTGGCTGTTCTGGGCTCTCTGCCAAAAGCCAATTAAGTTAGAAAATTCTTTTTCTGGCTGTTCAGTGCAGAGAAAAACAGGATTTCCTAGTACAAATGAGGGGCTGCATGTTGAGCTGTCAAAAGAGGGACTGTCAATCTGAAAATGGGACAGTTGGGAGGTATGAAATAGACTTTACCAATAAAACTGATATGTGACATAATAAGTAATTAAAATACCTTTTTTATAGTATGTGCCATAGGATAATCCTAAATAAAAACAAGCCATTATTAATACTCACTACAGGAAATGGTATGTGACAATTCCTTGTACTTTTCATCTTTCATTTTCTGGCTAAAAGAACGAATAAGTAATGCAATTACCTTTAAGTGATTCACTAGAAGAGTTGAAAATCCTTTGGCTGACTACCAGGAAAAACTATTTAAGCTTATTAAATAATTGCAAGTTTCTGGGCAGGGAGGTTTCTCCTAGTTTAATTTACTGAAGGTCAAACATAGAGAGGGATTTCAACAAAAGCTTCCTAAATATGAATGTTTACACAGCAGAAATAATTGAGGCTCTGTCCACCCCAATATGGAAGTTACCTCTGCTCTTAAAAGACCTAAACCTTGTAACATGAATTGTGTTCTTAAATGGGTTGTTCATCTTTGAAACACTTTTTTCAGTTGTTTTTCAGATTGTTCAAAATTTTTTATCTTTCAGTGTTTTTCTAAAATGAAAGTTTAATGTTCCTGTCTCTGGTGTTTCAGCCTGTTTAGCAATCCAGCCTATGAACTGTTACAAATTGTTACATTAAGGGGCAGATTTATCAAGGGTTGATGTGAAAATTCAAATTTCAAGCTATTTTTGTGTACTTCGTCTAGGGAATAGTCTAAATTCAATTCGAATTTGGAAAAAAATCGAAAATTCGAATATTGAAATTTATCATGTACTGTCTCTTTAAAAATTCTACTTCGACCATTTGCCATCTAAAACCTGTCGAATTGCTGTTTTAGCCTATGGGGACCTCCTAGAACCTATTTGGAGTAATTTAGTGGACTTTAAACAATTGAAGTTTTTTTTTGTTAAAAAAAACTTTGACTCAAATTTGATCAAATACGATGTTACTTTGATTCGTACGATTTGAATTTGAATGAAAATGGCCTATTCATCTGAAGAAAAAACATTTTTTTTTAATACATTTCGGTTTGTCTTTTTTTATTCAAATTTCAAACACTCTATAAATGGAGGGCGGATGTCGAGTGCAGACAGGTGCAGGTCAAGAGGGTGTGGTTTAGGTCAGGTGCAGCTTGAGTTTTTCTCGACCCGCACATCACTAATATGAAGGTAAAAAAAGCAAACTTAAAGGACAACTAAAGATATAGGCTAGAAATGTTGTACATTATATTTTGGGCTTCTGTACCAGCCCAAGGCAACCACAGTAGGGAAGATCTGTGTCTCCAAAGATGCCCCAGTAGCTCCCTATCTTCTTTTCTGCTGATTCACTGCACATGCTCTGTGCTGCTGTCACTTACTGAGCTTAGGGTCCCACTCACAATATACAGTACACATAGAATGTAAATATCACAATATAAGGCTGATTAGTAATTAATACAGATACTACATGGCAGCACAGAAACCAGTGCAACTAGCATCAGAATTTAATAATCAGCCCTGTAGCATCAGCTTATATTACAGACCGACTGTTGCCAGGGTAACTGGTAGTTTTAGTTGAACAATTTCTATTAATTAAATCATTATTTGTCCTAAAATAAAGCTGTTTTGCTCTTCCCACACCATCACTAAAGACAGCGCTGGAAAGAGGTTTTCTTTTTACTTGTACATTTTAAGGATGAAGAGGTGGAGTTTGATAGGTTGGAGTGTGAGACCCAGACAGGCTGGGTAGCAGAATGATTCCAATGGCCCCTGAATGTTGAATCAGCAGAAAACTTATGTAGAATGAGATTTTAACTATATAACTTGCCGTAAATAAGATAGATAATTAACTGAGATGAGCAATTATATATATAATAAGGTTTTGTAATGTAGTTATTTTTATTGTAACCTGTACATACCTGTCTGATTATATTTTATGATTCTTCACCTAACTACTGTATTTGTGGTTAAATATAATGACTCCCAACCAGTGTGCCTTGTCTTGTATGTCCTCCTTCCTCAGCCTGTGGCCTCAACTAATTTCCAGTAATAACTGTGATCTTCCTGTCTGCTGAATTTATTCCTCCGTACCTTCTCACATCTTAAATATATACTCAGGTGTGTGTTTTTAATATTTCCTGTTACAGGTTTCCTGTGGGAAACCACATGGGATCAATAATAAAAGCACAGATTGCTAACTGAAGAATAAAAGATAACCCGATTGGTATGTATAGGTCACTATAAAATTATCAGATGGCAGCCCAAGTCAGGCTGTGTTACATTCTGCCATTAATCAGTGTTTCATGCTTTTTTTTGGCACATTGCACAACAGAATTCCCTCCCTAGCCTGCAACTCTTAGAACCTGTATAGTGCTAGAAAATATTAGCTGGAGCTGAATCTGGAGTGGTAAGGACAGGCATCCATGTACTTACACCTCTCACATGCTTAGTAATTTACCCGCCACCCCCTAAAGCTTCTCATTGTTAATACCATTGTTCTTATTTTCATCTATCTTATTAAGTTTTGTCTCTCTTTATGCTATTGCACATATTTATAGTAACATGTAATTTGTAATGTAATTGTTATATCAGCAAATTCCAGACAACTGTCATCACATGTCCACACTAATAATTACATCATTCTCTAATGTTTGCATCTTGTCTGACTGGTTGGATAGATTATAATAAAATAGTTATAGATTGCTAAGGATACCCAGACTTTTTTTTAACTCCCCCTCGGGTAATAACTATCCAACCACTGACAGTAGAACCCTTCACATTGTTGTATTAGCTCATGAACACCACAAGATCCAAATTTCAACTCAATTCAACTATCAGGCTATATAGTAGGGATGGTAGAATGGAGGCAGCACACTCCTGGGTATCAGACAATAATCGCTTTTCTCCAGATCAATAAAAAAATATATATTTATTTCAACATAGTATTAATCAAATAAACATAGCATCTGAGGTCTATATATATATATATAGTAGGGATGCACCAAATCCAGGATTTGGTTCGGGATTCAGCCAGGATTCGTCCTTTTTCAGCAGGATTTGGCCGAACCGAATCCGAATCCTAATTTGCATATGCAAATTAGGGGTGGAGAGGGAAATTGCGTAACTTTTTGTCACAAAACAAGTAAGTAAAAAATGTTTCCCCTTCCCACCCTTAATTTGCATATGCAAATTTGGATTTAGATTAAGTTCGGTATTTGTAATCTTTCGCGAAGGATTCAGGGGTTCGGCCGAATCCAAAATAGTGGATTTGGTGCATTCCTACTATATAGACTCAATGCCCATTCCAAAAATTGCCTCTCCTACCCATGTAATTCAATAGACTTTTTGTGCTGAATGCAGTAAGTCAGGCGCTATATCATCCATTCCATCCAAGAAAACACCAGGTCCTGACATTCTCCTGTATGACTGGTATAAGGACTCAAGTGAACATCTCTCTCCCTGACTCCAGAAAACCCTCCAGAGCGCTATTGAGTGCCCCCTTCAATGAATTATCCACTTATAATCATTACCACAGAAGAAGGCAATTTACTACTCATCAATACTGACACCAAGATATTTGCAAAAATCCTGGCCAAATGATTCAAACTATAAATTGAAGAATCAATTAATACTTATCAAGAATTGGCAGTGGCAAATAGATCTACTAACATAAATATCCGCAGGTTGTTTACCAATATACACGGGGACCATACAAACAGAGGCTCTCATATTGTACTCTCCTTAAACATAGCCTTTAAATTTGTTGAATGTCCCTACCTCCCCAGTAGAATAGGGACTCCTGCGCGCTAACTCCCCCGTGCCGCTCTCATGCTTGCTGAGGCTGGAGTACGTCAATTAAAAGGGAAAGAAAGCAGCGGGAGGGGGATTTCAACACTATAAAGGAAACAGACCTGTGGACCAGGTCCCCCATTTGTAGCGACCCTCAAGGGTGTTCATTCTCTTCTCTCCTTTTTACCCTAGCTATACAGTCCCTTGCCATCCAAATATGACACAAGGGCAGTAGGTCTCTCACTGAGGGGTAATATTGAGGAACTCATATCCTTACACACAGGCAATGTCCTTATTTATCTAGATACCCCAGGGGTAGAATGAATTTGCTAAAAATATTTTTACCTAAAATCTTGTATATATTTCATAATTTCCAAGTCCACATAGCACATATCTTCTTTACCACATTACACATGGCACTAACAGTCCTCCTCTGGGCAAACAAACCCTCATGACTCACCAGGGCCAAATTCATGGCACCAGTTACTGAGGGAGGGCCGGGATTGGTATTGCCCAAAGACCAAATTAGACACTCTCAAACTCAAGATGTACTTGCCTGATATACAAATCTTCAACTGCTCATGCTTTTAAGGCACAGTTTCAAGGGTCCACTATACTGTATCTTCTCACCGTACGAGGTACCTCCTCCAAAAAACAGATGGAGCTGACTTGGATGAAGCAACTTATAACGATATTACTGTTTAGTGTCAACTAGCGATAGACTAATACAATTCAAGTTCATACATGGTATACATCTGAATTCCATTCTCTTATTTTGCTTGGTCTGAAGCAAATTAACTCCATCCCATATTGCAATGCCCGGTGATCATTTTGGGCAAAGCTACTAGCATACAAAATATACAGGACAATCCCTGCTTAACGTACTTTATCCAAGGTTTGTCTGCTTGGAATTGTGCATGATCTGATCCCAAAGAATGAAAACAGAATCCTCTGGCACTCTCTTGCTATATGCTAGGAAATGTATTCTGATCCACTGGATGACACAGTTCCCCCAACACTAATTATTAAATACTGTATATACAATATTGATAAACAAAACATAGGCTTACTTTGATTAAAGCTGAAGTACTAGAATAGCCTGACTGAGGCTCCAATATATAGACTGAAAAAAAATCTTCTTATCTGTCAGTATTAATTACATACCCATTGCAACCCTGTTTCTGTCGATAACATTCCATACATTAAATTAAGCAAGTAAAGTGTTATGCAAGGCCCAAGACAGATAAGCTATAAACTGGACTACTTACCAAATAACCTATGTTGAAGATGTTTACTTTCCATGTGGCACTGGAGCTTACTGACTGATGCTGCCAACCTATGTGAAGAGTAGGTGACTGCCAGTCTGCCATCCGTGTTTTAATTTCAGAGTCTTCCTTCCAAATTGTGTCTTACACAAATGACAACGCAAAGCAAAGCCATGCCCATCTTTTAATATCTCTCCACCCTATGACTTTACTAATATCTGGAAGCGGTTAAGCAGGTTTGTCCTGCCCCAACACCCACTGAGTTTGAGGTTTTCTTACGGTTATATTACATTAGTGATATGTTAGTATTTGTAGGACTTCTGACTTTATATAATGTTATATGTCATATTGCCTTATACAGATTAGAACATGATGTCCTCCATTTTTGTCTCACTAAAAAAGAGAAAGGAGATATTACTAGGGGCAATACTGGGTGGCACAAAAATAGGTAACCATTCCCTTGACAGATAACTTTTTCAACTAGCAGACACGCAGGGGCACATTTACTATGGGTCGAATATCAAGGGTTGATTAACCCTCGATATTCGACCATCGAAGTTAAATCCATCGACTTCGAATATCAAAGTCGAAGGATTTACCGCATTTTGTTCGATCAAAGGATCGAAGGAAAAATCGTTCGATCGAACGAACGATTAAATCATTTGAATCGAACGATTCGAAAGATTTTAATCCATCGATCGAACGATTTTCCTTCGATCAAAAAATGCTTCCCCATAGGCTAACATTGGTGCTCGGTAGGTTTTAGGTGGCGAAGTAGGTGGTCGAACTTTTTTTTAAAGAGACAGTACTTCGTATATCGAAGCGCAGCTTGCCGGCTCAGTGAGGACAGAGGGGGGGCCCTCGGACAGCAGCCCCGGGCCCCCCAGTCCCACCCTGGTACTTATTTTTGGCAATCGCATACCTCTGCAAACAAATCCTGTGTAACTGTAAGCAGTCGCCTGAAAATGCTATGGGGGAAATACATTATACATACAAACATCATTCATTGCAGTTTTTATGCAGTTTTTCCTAGAGAGACGTCTGCCGGAACTTGCTTGTCGCTTGAATCTTTTCTATTGACTTTAATGGACTATGCAAGGTTTGAAGAGGCGAATTATAATAGCATCAAATCGGCATTTGGACAGTGTACACATCTTGAAAAAATTTACATTTATTCTATACAGCTTTTTTTTGTTCCAAAAGTCTTCGTTCCCAGGCCCGGATTTGTGGAAAGGCCACCTAGGCCCGGGCCTAGGGCGGCAGGATTTAAGGGGGGCAGCATGCTGCCCAACCACACCCACATTGGTTCAAAAACACTGGGAAAGCGCTGGAGATACAATCATTTTTTTAAATTTCCCTATTGATGATGAAAATTTTCACGAATAAAGGGGAGGGGAGAGGGGCGACGAACGGCAGTGGGCCTAGGGGCGCCCTCTATGTAAATCCGGCCCTGCTCGTTCCCCAGCAAAGACAGATCTGTTAATCAGTGGCTTGTATTACATTGTATCAACAGTCTGAGCTATCAGGGCAGAGAAGAGAAAGAGGATATACAGTATATATATATATATAGATATAGATATATATATAGAGAGAGAGAGAGAGAGAGAGAGAGAGAGAGAGAGAGAGAGAGAGAGAGAGAGAGAGAGAGAAAAATGTTCAGTGTCAATGCAATGAGCAGTAAATTTGGGGTTAACTTACCCAAACATGCAGGGGATCCAGATGCACCTTCAGCTCAGGAAGGCAATATAGCAGATAATAAATAGTGATGGGTTGGCACAAACCGGATCACACTCCAAAAATAGATGTAGTAAAAAAGTATTTTTATTAGAACAAAAACATCACAAAGGCCTTACGCATTTCGTGCCATAGCAGCACTTAGTTATAGGCTCAGCTTATGGTTTTTGTTCTAATAAAAATACTTTTTTTCTACATCTATTTTTGGAGTGTGATCTGGTTTGGGCCAACCCATCACTATTTATTATCAGAGAAGAGAAAGAGACAAATAAACACTGCTTTCAATAGCACTACATATACAAATACAGTAGAACCCCCATTTTACGATTTTCAGGGGACCGCGGAAAAATATGTAAAATCCGGGGAAACTTAAAATCAGGGAAATGTGTTAAAGACCCTTAAAGGAATTGTTCAGTGTAAAGATAAAAACTGGATAAATACATAGGCTGTTCAAAATAAAAAATGTATCTAATATAGTTAGTTAGCCAAGAATGTAATATATAAAGACTGGAGTGACTGGATGTCTAATATAATAGCCAGAATACAACTAGGACCAAGGGTATAACTATGGATGCCCAGGCCTAAAAGGTGATAGGAGTGGTTGTTGGAGTCCCCCACTGCTGAATGTATTTTCTCTGTTGTTATGCCACTGAATAGGACCTTACCAAAATATACTAAGGAATATTTTCCAACATTTTCAGAAAAGGTGGCTACTAAATTCCGCTGTTCCTCACGGAAACCCAGCCAACATAATACTGTATCTGCAACAAGTAGAAGGACAGACTTAACCTCCCATTTACATTGGAGAACTAGGTTCACCTCTGCCTCTAGAGAGTAGAGCTCTGAATTTGAAGCAAACTCTTCGCCTGTCTTAACCCCTTCCTTCCTGTATGTAATTCCTAGCTAAATCTGATTCTAGTTCTGAAACATAATCAGTGTAATCTGGTACCTCATTGCTGCACTTTTCTTTCTTGAATTTAGTTCTATTACAATTTCAGACCCATGTGTCACCACTCCCACCACCCCAAATTATGTGAGAATGCCCTTGAACCTTGCTTTGCTTTACATCTTATCTTTGAATGTAGTTAGAATACTGAGGGATACAAAATCAATTACATATTCTGAAAACAGTAAATATGTTCCTGTTAAAGGGGCAGCACCTCCCCCCTTTTTTTAATAAAAAGGGCTTGTGCTGAACACATTTTGCCCATTGTTTTAATTGCAGAAAATCTATGTTTTTTTTTTTTTTAATAAACAGGGAAATTGAAGCCAAGTTGACCAAGGGAGTATGTTGTTTCTTTAAGTAAAAGAAGAGTATTTTCATTCCCAAGAACGGATGCCTAATAGAAATTAAGGGGATTAAGGTGAAATAAGGTGATTTGTCCAAAATAACTACAGTTAGGTCGATAAATATTTGGACAGCACAACATTTTTTTTAAATTTTGGTTGTGTACATTACCACAATGAATTTTAAATGACACAACTCAGATGCAGTTGAACTGCAGACTTTCAGCTTTAATTCAGTGGGTTGAACAAAAAGATTGCATAAAAATGTGAGGAACTAAAGCCTTTTTTTAACACAATCACTTCATTTCAGGGGATCAAAAGTAATTGACTCACAATTGACAATTGACTCAAAGGCTATTTCATGGGCAGGTGTGGGTAATTCCTTCATTATGTCATTATCAATGAAGCGGATAAAACCCCTGGAGTTGATTTGAGGGGCAGGGGGTTCTTGTATGTGGTCAAAGGAGCTCTCCATGCAGGTGAAACAAGCCATCCCTAAGCTGCAATAACAGAAAAAGTTCATCTGAGAAATTGCTACAATATTAGGAGCGGCAAAATCTACAGTTTGGTACATCCCGAGAAAGAAAGAAATTAAGCACTGTTGAACTCAGCAAAGCAAAAAGACCTGGACGTCCAGGGAAGACAACAGTGGTGGATTATTGCAGAATCATTTCCATGGTGAAGAGAAACCAAATATAAAATTCAAATTTTACGCTCTTTAATGAAAAAGAAACCTATCTCCAATATACTTTAATTAAAAAATGTGTCCTGTTTTTATAAGAAACCTGACTGTATGCAGTGAAATTCTCCCTTCATTTACTGCTGTGGATAGGAATTGTCAGACAGTCCCTAACTGCTGAGCAGGGAAACAATCTTAGGGCCTCTTACAGACGAACGTTTTTACCTGCGCTCCCCTGCGTTGCGTTTTTATGCGTTCAGCCGCAGGGGAGTGCAGGAATAGACGCATTACATTTTTTCCAATGGGGCTGTACGCACACAGGCGCGTGTAGGCGTGTAAAGACTTAGAAAAATGCCCCATAGGCTAACATAGCACTTTGGCAGGTTTAATTTGGTGAAGTATTGAAGTCGAAGTTTTTTTTAAAGAGACAGTACTTTGATTATCGAATGGTCGAATATTCGAACAATTTTACTTTGAATCGAAGTTGAAGTCGTAATAGTAAATCTGCCCCTTAGAGTTGTAGTATTTCTGGTCAGGTGATCTCTGAGGCAGCACACACACCATCACAAAATGGTGGCTCAAGACAAGAGATGTAAAAGGGCAATATTTACTTAAGTATATATACCAGTTTAGTAAGATTCTTTAATATTTCACTTAACATGATGTAAACTATCTGTTGCTTAAGTGTTCATTTTGGGGGTATAGTTTTCCTTTAAGTGGCTCATGTGACCTAACATGTATGGTTTGTTTGGTATGTGTATGTGCACCGTGAATCCTATGATCCCACGGGGTGGCCCTTATTTTTCAAAATGGCAGTTTTCTATAGAAGATTACCCAATGGAACATACTACTAAAAATGTATATTATTATGAAAATAGTTTATTTACATGAGCTGTTTTATGCAATATATTTTTTATAGAGACCTACATTGTTTGAGGGGTATAGTTTTCCTTTAATAACACGGCATTTAAACTGAAAATAGTGGCATGAACAGAAAGATGGTTGTCCGCTCTGCAAATTGCAGGATCAAAAATCTGGATTAAGATGCAGTGCACGGCCTGGTCAGCCACAAGGTCACTTTACAGAGCAACATGGCGTCTTTGTTGGTGCCCAGATTAAGATACTTTTGTGAATACTTGTCAAATGTCAGTAAGAGTTGGTGTTCAGCAGCTGCCACAGGTAGACTATCCCTGATCTTGGTAGAAATACATTTATAGCCACAGGTAATAAAAGAGGAACAGTGTACAGCTATGTTGAGATTTTGTTATGATTTACAAGCATGCTATACCATTGCACAACTCTCTATCAGCACTTAGAATATATATCTCAGAATGCAAATTATACACAACTCATACTTTATATACATTATATTTATTCAGCTCTTCACACAGTGCCTAGAATACAAGGAACATTTAAGAAGAACTGCAATGAGCTTAACATACAAACAAGCTGACCATGCTAATGTATCCAAGCTCAGCTAAGCATCAATGTAGAGCAGCAAACCGCCTGTCCCATTAATTTATGTTTCTAAGAATCGATCCTATATAGATCTAAAAAGAACTGTAGAATTAGTGTGGAACGGTCGGTTAGCCTTTCACGTATTTGTCATATATATGAAACCATCTAAAGCTTATGGCATATGGAGCAGTTTATGTTAACCACTTCTCTCAGATAGATATAAAGGGAAAACTGAGACTTTTTAAGCAATACATCATTTTGGAACTGCTGTATGAATGGCATTTGGGACTGAATGTTAAGACAAATCGCCTGCGTATTGTTTTAGATGATATTGTGCCCTGTTGCATTTTAATGGCACTTTCCATAAAGAATAAAAATTTACACTTTTCTTTTTGGTTGCTGCAACAATTCCAGAGCAAAGCCTTAGTTACAAAAGCAATGGCCAGTATGAGCCCAAGATGTTCGACGGTGAAGTGAACAATTAGTCACAAATAAATTAACACAAAGTTAGGAAACAATCTGTGAAGTATTACATGCATTCATAGAACAAAATCTTACTGCTCATCATACACTGCCCATGGTTCAGTATTTATACACGAAAGTTAGAGCAACGGGTAATTGCGTCTAAATAAACACTTCTATTAGGCTAATGGCTCACGCCTAGTGATGGGCGAATAAATTAGCCATACATGGATTTGCAGCGAATTTTTGCTTTTCGCCGCCCGCAAATGTTTTCGTAAAACTGCGTTGAGAATTCACCCGGTCAAAAAATCCACTGCGACAAAGAAAAATTTTGCGTGTCAAAATTGTTGCTGCTACACCTTATCCATTCAACCCACCAGATTCAGTTGATAAGGAAACACAATGTAAAGGCTTTGGCCGAACTTTTAACCAAATCCAAAATCTAATTGGAATTTTTTTAATGGGATTCTGTCATGGTTTTATGATGGTGTTTTTTTTTTTTTCTAAATCACACTGTTTACATTGAAAATGATTCACTCGACAATATAAAATTTCATTCCTGAACCTGAAAGTGTATTTTTTTTAATTTGTAATATTGGTGTGTAGGCAGCCATCCCAGGTCATTTTGCCTGGTCATGTGCTTTCAGAAAGAGCCAGCACTTTAGGATGGAATTGCTTTCTGGCAGGCTGCTGTTTCTCCTACTCAATGTTACTGAATGTGTCGCAGTGGGACCTGGATTTTACCATTGAATGCTGTTCTTAGATCTACCAGGCAGCTGTTATCTTGTGGTACGGAGCTGTTATCTGGTTACCTTCCCATTGTTCTATTGTTAGGCTTCTGGGGGGAGGGAGGGGGTGATATAACTCCAACTTGCAGTGCAGCAGTAAAAAGTGACTAAAGTTTATCAGAGCACAGATCACATGACTGGGGGCAGCTGGGAAACTGACAATATGTCTAGCCCCATGTCAGATTTCAAAATTAAATTAAAAAAAATTTGGTTTGCGCTTTTGAGAAATGGATTTCAGTGCAGCACTATTAACCGATGCATTTTGAAAAAAAACATTTTTTCCCATGACAGTATCCCTTTAAGGTTTACTTGTCCTTAAAGATGCAATGGCACCCCAGCAATTGGAAGTTGTTTTCACCATGGTGTTTTTCCCAACATACAATGGCATACATAGTGCACCAGACCATTATATTTTCAAACAAGCCTATGGAATTGGCAATGCATGCATCTTCAGTGCAGAATCCATCACACAGAAAAGGATGAGGGAGGAATGACTCTATTAGCTTAGGGGCCTACAAATAAGAGGCAGATCAGCATGGTTTCAAGGAATTGTGTATTTCTGCATGAAAATTTTTTTTATTTTTGTAATTTCAGATATTTGTGTTTATGCGCCTTTTTTATATAAGCCCAACTGAATGAGCTCATGTCAATAAGGGAGGTCGTTGGAGGAAAAATGATCGAAACGGATGAAACTTTCTAGAAACATAATATTCTCACATTTACAGATGCAGAAAAAATTAGCCCTCATCTCAGCAACTTGTATATTATATTACAGTTAGAATGCAGAAAGGAATCCCTAAGATTAGATAAAGGTGCAATTATATCATTTCGGCATTTCAAAACAAAGCCAGCAAAAATGAACAGATTTAAATGAAAAACACAACCACTACCACGACAATGTTAGAATGAATACTCAAGCAGAGACTTTAGAGGGAGTGCTGCTTCAGAAAAGGTCTGGTATCTAACTGGGCTAATCTGAAATACTTTGTCTCTTGCTGTGGAAGCAGCCTACTTGGAACAAAAACTTGGAATTTATGCTGCTCTGTGTTTGCTCTTATATTGGTGAAATAAAACAATAAAATGGATTTGCCTGCACCATTAAGTCTCTTGGAGCCAGTAAATGTTGATTCCAGGTTTTGTTACCCATAATGCAAATTCTAAACACAAACATTCACAGCTTATGCAAAATACTTGCCTTTTTTTTTTTTTTTTTTAGAATTTTCTGAACCAAAAAGGTATTTGTGTTTTGCCTAGCTTGTGAATATATAGAAAACACAAGGTTCCTAAAATGTACTGTATATATACAAAAATCTTTTTTTTTTGCTGATAAAATGAAAAAAAAAAAACAAAACAATTGCACCGTGTCAGCTGTTGAACAAAGAGACATAAGCGTTTCATGAATAGGCAATAAAATTCAAACCATACTCTTATTTTCACAACATCAATACTTTAAGGGGTAAAGCAGGTAAGTGATAGAGAAGAAAAGGACATTTAAGGAGGCACAGTAGAAATGAACTGTTGAAGAAACTGGTTGGCAAGGTCACATCTCATCATCAAGACCATAGTCTTCCTCTGGGTAGTCTCCCACTGCCACATGCTGTGGCTTCACAAATGCACCATACTTCGGCATACACGTGAAGTATTGCTTTCCTTCAACACTAGGAATAGAAGAAAGGGGCAAAGTTACACTTCGACAAAAAGTGCCAAATGCTTCATAAAATATTGCCCCAAATAAAAGTTTGGTGCATAAATTGCTGACCTTAGTCTATCTATATAGTCATATTTGTACCCCTATGGCACAAGCAATGGTTCGTTTTTGCACCCCATGTCAAAAATGTATCCCCTAGAGCAGGGGATGTAATCACATCTTGGATACACAGCGGTTTAAACATGTTTATCCCACAATACGTTTCAAAAACATAGACAGACTGGACTTGTGTTTAGATCTACTACACAAACAGAACAGTGCTTCATCCATTTTTTCTATTTCTTGCAGTTGCAGACATCTATTATCTGACCTGTAACCCAATACTTTCTAACCTTATCTTTAATACTTCCCCTTCTTAGGTCCACAACATGACTTCCGTTTCCTTCTTATTCGAGTGACCACTCACCTGCCATCATTTTTCCCAAGAGGTTCATCATATTTCACTCCAACCCAATATCCAGGTTTAAAGTCTGTTAAACCTAAAATATAAAGTATTGCATACAATTTAATTCATATCTTTACCCTTGATTTTCTATTAAATACAGATTTAGATGGATATAAATATAATGCAGTGTTGCCCTACACTAGTAAAACTGCTGTGGTTGCGTCAGAAACACTACTATAGTTTATATAAATAAGCTGCTGTGTAGCAATGGGGGCAGCCAAACAAAGATACGGAAGATCAGCTCTGCAGAACATAATGGTGTTATCTGTGCCATATAGCCTTTTTTCAATTTCCGCCATTGCTACACAGCAGCTTGTTTATATGAACTATAGTAGTGTTTCTGAAGCCAACACACCAGTTTTATCAGTGTTGAGCAAAAGTTTATGATATTTTTATTACTTTAAAACTTTCATTTTTCGGTGTTACTTTCCCTTTAAATATACACTACTGCTAAAACATAGAGGGGTCAACTTCTTGACAAAAGGTGTGTACCTAAAACATGGAGGTATGTTTAATTAAAGGCTTTTTAAACATATGGGAGTGTGGTCTGCGGGGAAATTGGTACCATGCAAACAGAACGGACCCTCCCACTCCTAGCAGAAAAGGCAATATCTGGTCTCTAATGAGGTCATGGGAGACAAGGCCATTTAGCTGTATCAGGACCCAAGATTTCGGTGGAATGAGCTCAGATAACAGCATCCTCGAGTACTTATGTATACTGCACTCTGAGGTTCTTATATGAAGCTATAAATGATGTAAATAGGTCAGTATGCTCCGAAATTCCTGGAAATCCAGAAAGCAGAACAGCATTGGGCCTGCCTGTGTATGAATGCACTTAAAAAAAAACAACCATGAACTACAATGAAACCGTACAAGCTAAAGTAATGGCTCACACAAAATGTTTTGCCTTTAATGTGCAGCAGGGCATTGGCTTTTGTAACACTTTCATGAAACTTACATTAAAGGGGAAGTAAAGTCTAAAATAGAATAATGCTGTATTTTGTATACTAAACATGAACTTACTGCACCAGAAGCCTAATCAAACAAATGATTTATGCTTTCAAAGTTGGCCATCTTATAACTTTGATAAACATCTTTGCAAGACCAAGACTGTACACATGCTCAGTGTGGTCTGGGCTGCTTAGGGATCGTCATAAATTATCAAAACAGCACAAGTCAAATAATATCTGCCAGAAGCCGATATAGTAAGACTGATTAATAATCAGAATATACAGACTGCACTGGGTCCTGTGTTGTCATGTAATCTAATGTGGATTTTATAGTTTTTGTATTGTTTAATACAAACTTTCTCCAACTCTGCAGAACCAGTGGCTGCAGCAAAATAATCATCAAAATAGAATCCCAGTTTATCTGTTTAAATCTGGCTCCATGATCTTTGTCCCTGCAGCTGGAGTAAAGGGGATGTAATGGCAAAAATAAAATCCAATACAAATCTCTACACGGTCGCCGACTGTTCTACAAGGAAACCAACAAAGCTGTTTGAGTTCTACATGGCTGGGAAGTAAGGTGGGGGCTCCCCCTGCTGTTCATAAGTATGATTGTTTCCCTGCAGAGCAGTTAGGGACCGTCTGACAATTCCTATCCACAGCAGTAAATGAAGGGAGAATTTCACTGCAGGTTTCTTATAAAAACGGTACAGATTTTTTAATTAAAGTATATTGGAGATAGGTTTCTTTTTCATTAAAGAAAGTAAAAATGGGATTTTTTTTTTTTTTTGCCTTTACATGCCCTTTAAGTAAAAATACTTTATAAACATTCATAGATTATATCTGCCTAGCACCTGCAAATATTTTGTATGTAAAGGCAAGGACAACACTTATAGGGGCATATTTAACAATGGAGACAAACATTACTGGTGCTGCTGCCCATAGCAACCAATTAGATATTTACTTTTGTTTTCTGTAGTAGTTGTAGGTGATTGTTCAGATCTAATTTCTGATTGGTTAGTTAGTGTTAATAAATGTGCCATTTAATATCCATTTATCTCCACTTAATCTAATACAACTAGATTTGTCAGCATGTAGTAGAGTGGCTTGTTCAGTTCAACTGAGTGGTCGGGAATTGCCCTGCATTTAAACCTTTAAGAGTAACAAATGAATTAAACACCTTCCTAAATATTTCAATGGAATCATTGCAATGTAGGGAAATTTAAGTTAAGAATTACATGAAATGTTAAATAAATCAACTGGTACTCACCAACATACATGACTGTCCCACGCTTTGTTGGCTGGCCAGCAACTCGAACTTCACATCTTGCTCCATGTGTGATAGATTCTGCGGCTAACCTCTCTTCCTCTAGCTTACCATCCTGTTCTGCTTGCTTTTGTTGTGTCTCTGCCTCATTGAACTTTCCTAATCTGTTCTTTTTCAGAAAGGAGCGTACAGAGTCTGCAAAAGGAAAGAAAGGAAAGAACATTCATACCTTAAATTTGCTAAAAATCATTTATACATTCATTAAACCCAATCTTTTTGCCTCTAATAACAATTCATTATATCAATTGCTTTGAATGTTTTAGTTTTTAATGTTTTCGCAAAACCGAAGTATAAATAGTATTAGCAACTATTGTATCAATTCTAACAACTGCTTTTAATGAAGCTCAGGTATTCTGCTCAGCAGGGACAAACATAAGATATGTATCAATTAAATGTATAAAGTTAGAACAGTTTACAGGGTCGGCGACCCCCCCTCCCAGAGCTGCTTTAGAAGGTGAAAAATGACACTTTACACTTCAATATACAAAGACTGTGACACATAGAAAATAGAAAGTAATTGGAAAAAGTCATTATTTCTGGTGATCTATCAGAAAACAACTAGTTGTTTGAAGGTGAACAACCCCTTTAATGAAACTCATGATGCCGCTAGTAAGTATCTCCCTTTCACAGTTTAGTTAACTGTGGTGGAACTACCGGGGGAGCAGGGGGTGCGAGCGGGCCAGGGCCCGTACCCCCTCATGGCCCTGCGGCAGTCCGCGCCCCGCTGCGCAGCGCACATTACTGGACAGTTTCCGGATGTACGAAGGGGGTGGGGGCCCGGCTGCGCGTTTTCTTCTGTAAATGCAACGGGCACATCCATCCAAGTACCTCCCCATTTTTCTTCACTATTTATTTCTTAATCATCATTGCAAAGTGTATAGAATTTGCCTTCATATATAAAAGGCAGAGAGTTAAAAATTCTATGTTAGCATCTGAGAAAAAAATATTTCATGTGTTTTTTTTATTTAACCATCATGCACAGAAGACATACCAGTCTGTAGAAATCCAACAGTCCCAAATAAACTGAACTGCAGTTTAAGCTTCTATAGCTGATATTATAATGCCCTGTTTTTCAGCTATTAACACTCCCTCAGGATTAGAAAAAAAACTAAGGAGTTGCACCTGTTCTCTTGTCATAATGATCTTCTGAGATTTCAAATTTTTCCACCCTAGAGAGGTCTTCATATTCTCCAATCCTTGCTCCACTCTTATCTATCACCTGCAAACAATTATGCAAAAATAAATCAACTTATTGTTAATATATTTAAACGACATATATGGATACTTAACACCTCAATCAGCCAAGTTCTATATTCAAAATAGTTTAAATAAACTAATTATTGAAAAAATTGTCATCAGTTTTGGTTAACAACCCTTAATGTTCCTGTAGCAGGGAAATAGAAAACAGCTGATTTTCAAACATTATTTTTTAAATTTAAATACATTTTGAACCAAGCATGTCTGAGGTATGGTTGAGCTTTTTGTTTTAAACCTCAACAAACATATTTTCTTCATATAAAAAGGCAATACAAATGTTAAACAAAAATCAATTTGTGAATTAATTTCAGAATCCTAAAAAACACCAGTGATGGAAACAATAGAAAACATAATATAAACAGTCGGCATCTGATATTGTGCTGTACTATAGGGTCAGAATACAAAACTGTTGACAAATGTGTCAAATTCACAGGTCATTAGAGTCTCATTGTATCAAATGCATGCAATAAAAAGGTATAGCAGAATAAAAAGGATCATTAAAGGACCAGTAACAAATTTTTTTTCAAAAAAAATCGTCAGTAGAGAACGAAAAAAAAACACAAAGACAAATTAAACTTTTAAATCGTTAAGTCTTTATTAAGAAATAACTTACCGAAACGCAGCTTGCGCTCCTCTTCAGAAAAGGCGACACAGCGATGATCCATCATGCGGCGCTCGATTTCTCCTCCCTGGCTAACTCCTATAAGGAAGGCAGGGAGGAGAAATCGAGCGCTGCACGATGGATCGCCTTTTCTAAAGAGGAGCGCAAGCAGAGTTTTGGTAAGTTAATAAAGACTCAGCGATTTAAAAGTTTAATTTGTCTTTGTGTTTTTTTTACGTTCTATACGAACAAGTTTTTTTTTTTTTAATTGATGTTACTGGTCCTTTAAAAGGGAATAATGAAAACTGAAGACTTTTCAGAATATAAAGAATAGCCAAAGTTGTGTCTGCAGAATCAGAATTAACAGTGCAGACAAAGGAAGGTTTCGCCATTTAATCTACTTTTAGCATAATGTAGAGAGTGATGTAGAGAGTGATATTCGAAAAAAATTTGCAATTGGTTTTACATTTTTATTATATGCGTTACTTAAACTTTTATTCAGCAGCTCTCCAGTTTAAAACAGCTGTCAGGTTGCTATGGTGCAAATCACCCTAGCAACTAAGTATTCATTTGAATGAGAGACTGGAATATAAAAGGAGATGGCCTGGCAAGAAAGATGAGTAATAAATAGTAGAATTGTAGCCTTGCAGAGTATTAGTTTTTTAGATGTCAGGGTCAGTGACCCCTATTTAAAAGCTGGAAAGAATCAAAAATAGAATGTAAATAATTCAAAAAAGAAAAAACGAAAGCCAATGGAAAGGTGCTTAAAATTTGTCATTTTATAACATATGGTGAGCCACCCCTTTAAAGCGCAAGGTTAGGTGAAATCACTGGGGGAGAGCCAAAAAGTGAGGCTTTGTTCTTTGCATGGGTGAGCATGTGCCGTAGAGTGAAAAGCTAAACGCTAACATAAAACCAAACCTTTCACTTTACTGTGTATGTGTAAGAAAGAAGAAGCAGAAGAATCGGAGGATTACTCCATGCTGCTCGCTGAGTAGAACCCTGGGCCGGGCAGTTTTCTGTGAACAGGAGCACTAGCCCAGGATATCCCCTAGTGATTCCTCCTTTCCTTCCCCTTTAATAGTGATTAAGGGCTCTTACTGCCGAGCGTTTTAACCTGCGCTCCCCTGCGTTCTGTTTTTCTGCGTTCAGCCGCAGGGGAGCGCAGGAATAGATGCATTATATTTTTTCCAATGGGGCTGTACTCACACAGGCGCGTGTAGGCGCCGAACGCAGGTTGAGACGCAACATGCTGTATTTTTCCTGCGTTCGGCACCTACACGCGCCAGGGGAGCGCAGGTAAAAACGCTCCTCAGTAAGAGCCCTAAACAAGTAGGGTCTGAATGGAATTAAAGCATGCAAGACTATAAGAAGACTGTGGTACTGCTTTAACGGTTGGTAGGAAGTTGGATTCTTACATGTATCCTGCAACCATCATCTACTGGATAGGATCCCAAAAGGGCATCATCTTGATCAAGATTCAGAAGGAAGGCATTCTCTGTACTGTAGAGCTGCAAATCCATGCATGATGCTGGGGACCCAACCACTAGCTCCAGCTTACACTAGAAAAATGAGAAAAAAAAAGTTATTTATGCATATGCTGAAATTGCAATCAGATTTTGTATAAAACAACGACTCCTAGCCTACTCCATACACAGTAGGATATAAGAACACAAGCGTTTTGGGCTCCTGAGCCTTTTAGTGTTTTCAATCCAAGTCAATAAGATTTCAGACGTCACAGCTCAGACTAACAAGTGCCTAGATCTAAGTAATCACAGACCAAACAGGCACTTCAAAATGTCATAAAATATAATGTCAAATTCTGTTTGTTTGTCAGTATTTGTCAGCAAATCATTTTTCATGAATTAGGGCCTCACGAGGCCCCTATATCACCTGCCCCCCCCTGCAGCCACAGGGTCTGCTTCCTCTGTAGTTACGCCCCTGACAGGACTTGTTGTGTCTAATAAACTGGAGCGCGATACAGTTTATGCAGATAAACTGAGAAGCAGACTTAATTCACAGTCACAGTTATTCACCAGCCCTTCATAATATAATATAAGCATAATATATAGCTATTCAATAAAACACCACCAGAGTAGCTAACAATCACTTTCCTACCTCCTAAACACTAATACAGGTCCGAACTGAGAATTAAAATAGGCCCTGGCATTTCAGGTACACAGAGGCCCAATCAGCCGCCATAGAAGCCCAAACACTCCCCACCAGTCCACTAAATACTGACTTTCTATGGGACTTTATAGCAGCCCCTCTGGCATTTGCCAGAACCCACAGATTGCCAGTCCGGGCCTGCACTAATGCCACACATGGGGGTTATATGCTATTTTAATTCCCCATGCAGTGTTTTTCTGCCTTGTCTTTTAAAATTCCCAAAATCTGTTTTAGACATACAAGAGTTAAGTGCTGTACCTATTGCCCATTTAAAGGAAAATTAAACTAAAGAAGTAGCTAGAAATGTTGTATTTTGGGCTTGTGTACCAGCTCAAGGCAACCAAAGCCCTATCAGTAAAGATCTGTGTCTCTAAAGATGCCCCAGTAGCTCCTCATCTTCATTTCTGCTGATTCACTGCACATGCTCTGTGCTGCTGTCACTTAATGAGCTTAGGGACTGACACAATAAACGGAACACATAGAATATAAATGTCACAATATAAGGCTGATTATTAATTAATACATGGCAGCACAGAAACCAGTACAACTTGCATCAGAAATTAATAATCAGCTTATATGATGTTTTAACATCAGTGCCCACAACCTCCATTTTATTTGTTGCGAACCTTAAGCTCTGCCAAGGTGAAGGCCCGATCCAGTCTCTTCTCCGCAGTAAATGAGTTAAGGCTGCTACTAATGCGCACAGTCACAATCGGACATGAGCTTAACGTAACGGAGCTCATGATGGAAGCGGCAGCGGATCCAAAACCCCGGTGTAAAGCAGAAGAACGCGATAACCAATTAAAAAGAGGGCGGGAGCCGCCAGCAAATGAAAGCGTCGTCTTCAGAATCAAACAGCCAGTAACAAACGGGTGCAAAATGGATGCCAATCGCAGATGACGTCTTGAAGCGAAGCGACCAATTATAAGACGAGACTAGGTTAAAGCGCAAGAACCCGCCTGCCAGAATACAGCCAATAACAACCGGCGACTGGAACACAACTGAGCTGCGCAGTGGCTCACGTGTGACTGCATACAGCCAATTGTATCAGGGGGCGGATTCTCAGACTTTGTAAGCCAATTGTATCTTTTCTCGTCAACAAGGGCAGCGTTCTGCGCAGCCGCCGATATGGAAAGCGACGTTATGAGAGGCTTGACGCTTACATGTTGTTGTTCGCGTTAGATCCACTTTAAGGGTTATCCCACAATGAGAGTCGGATTGGGGAAAACCGTGGTGTCGCGAGTTATGCGCAATTCTCTGTCTGACGTCACATGCGCAGCTAAAAGAAAACGTTGCCTGTAAATATAAATTGATCTGGATTGTTGACACATGACAGCATTGTGCAAGTGACGCGAGATTGATGCCTGTATGCAAGAACACAATCATTGCAACAACAGATACACACGCATATGTAGGCGTTTCTAGCTATATATCTTCAAAACCAACATTCTGGAAATAAAAAGAGGGGCAACATTTTTGACCACGCCCATTTCTGAGGCCACACCCCCTAATTACCATGTTCATTTTACAGATTTTGGCAATTTTGAACATATTTCTGTAGTCTTTTTCAGTTATTACGGTTTTGCTTCGTTTTCTGAAGTTGCCCGAAGTTTCCTCGTGAGGCAAATCCGCATACCTCCGAACATTTTGGAAGTAAAAAGAGGGACAACAAATTTTTAAGCACGTAGAACAGCAAATGTTTTTGACCACGCCCTTTCTGTGACCACACCCCCTAATTACCATGTTCATTTTACAAAATTTGGCAGGTTATGAATGTTTGAAAATATTTCTCCTTATCTAAACTGTTTTTTTTTGTATCTCAAAATTGTTACAAAGTATCTTATTTGCAGCTGTTAGCTGATCTGTGCTCTCTGCTAAAAGCCAATTAAGTGAGAAACTTTGTTTCTTTTTCTGGCTGTACGGTGCAGAGAAAATAGTACAAATGAGGGACTGCAGGTTGAGCTGTCAAAAGAGGGACTGTCCCTCCGAAAAAGGGACAGTTGGGAGGTATGAAATTCGGGCGACTTAAGAAAACGAAGCACTCAAGAGTGCCATCCCGCAGGTGATTTTGCCCTTTTAGGGCAGAGACACACAGGAAGATAAGTCACCCGGCGACAAATCTCCTCTTCTTTGGGGCGACTAATCTCCCCGAACTGCCTTCCCGCCGGCTAGAACTTCAGCGACTGAAAAACGAAGTGATCCGAGTGCCATCGGGGAGATAAGTCACCCTGAAGAAGAGAAGATTTGTCAGCGGGCAACTAATCTCTCAAATCTGCCCGTGTGTCTCTGCCCTTAAACTGTGAGTCTAAAGCTGGCCATAGACGCAAAGATCCAATCGTACGAATCAACTTTCCCATCTCCCGACCCACCACTAACCATTCAGATCAAGTCTTACCATTCTGATCAAATAAGTAGTTAAAGAACAGATCAGCCGATGTTCTGCCCCTGACAGCAATCGTACGATAGTTATGTCCGAAAAAACCTAGTGACAGTCTCCCACTCAAAATCGTACTATCGGCAATACACGCAAAGATATTATCGGCAGCCGACAGAAATTTTCTAACCTGTCCGATCGACCAAACGACCGATCTCCGCCGGACGAAAAATGTCGGGACTCTCCACACAAACGGTCCGAAAATCGCACAAATCCACGATTCGTACGATCGGATCGTTGCGTCTATGGCCAGCTTAACTTTTCCCAAGGGACCTTCTTATCTAAATTGACTTATTTGCTTATCTCAAGTTACAAAGTATCTTATTTTCAACCTGGTGGCTGTTCTGGACTGCCAAAAGCCAATTAAGCTAGAAACTTTGTTTCTTTTTCTGGCTGTTCAGTGCAGAGAAAGTTAGGACTTTCCAGCGCGGGTCCATTTTTTGGGACCCGTACACGACCCGCAATCCTGAACTTAGACCCGCATTCTTACCAGATTGGAACCGCTACCTGACCCTACCCGCAAGTACCTTATCTGCAACCCGGACCCGCGACCTGCTGACCATCAAGAATCAGGAAGTGCTGTCATTGTAAACCGGAAGTGTCATCATCGGAAGTAGACATAATCAGAAAAAAAGGAGTAAAACAGGAAGTGCTGCCATTGTAAACCGGAAGTGACGTCATTGGAAGTACCCGTGACCAGAAAAAAGGAGTAAATATCGGTATTGAGAAGACTCGCGGCCCAACCCGCAGAACCGCCGATCCGCGTCTTTACCCGCACCCAGAACTTCTCCCCTCAACCCGCAAAGTACCGCAGGTTTTTGCGGGATACCCGACCCGCTGCAGGACTCTACTTTCCAGTACAAATGCAGGACTGTGGTTTGAGCTGTCAAAAGTGGGACTGTCCCACTGAAAATGGGACAGTTGGGAGGTATGATATATTAGTGACAGTTTGGCTAACAATATTGTCAGTGCATAACACTCACAGAACATTTTGAACAATTGTACAATACCTATTGCTCATGCAATCTACTTAACTTTAATATGGACAGTTACCAGTAAGAACCCAATCAGCATTTGCTTTTGAGCAGACTACTAGGCTACAAGCTAAGAAATGAAAGTAAAGCTGTGCTTAGTTATTATTCATATAGTAAAGCTGGCCATAGATGTAAAGATTTTTAAAAGATCCGATCGTCATCGTGAGACCACGATTATCTCGAAACGATCATACGATCGTACGAATTGTCCATCAACTAAAAAGACCATTTCAGATGATATTGCCAGGAAAACAAAGGGTAGCTGCCTGCTTGTCCCTGCAAACATAGATAGATTGCACTTGAACCGATAAAGATTTTTTAACCTGGCCGATCAATTTTCTGACAGATGTCGGCCGAAAAATCTGAAAAGAATCAAAAAATTCACAGCGGCTGATGCTCTCACCAAGGAGAATGAAGACCACACGCTGAACTTTAAAGTTCCCTTTATTCAGAAAAGCCCAGGTCTCAAACATTCAAGATATTAAGTTGTGTACCTGTACACAGGGCTGTATTTAGGTCCGCTGTTGACCTAGACACCGGACCTAAACATGCCCCTAAATTGTGTGATCTGACGTCACATGCTGGCACACTGATGTCACACATTGTGAGCTTTGACGTCATTTGACATATTCAGTGGAAGTGACGTCAATGCGCCGTGAGCATTGATGTCATGTCCACATTCTTCCACAGCCCCCCCACCCATCTATATGGGTTTAAAAAAAACTGAAAAAATAGGCACCCCGAGGGCCGCCCTAGGCACAGGCCCTCGAGGGCCTATATATAAATACGGCCCTGTTCTTGTAGAAATCATAAGCTTTGCCTATATTCTCCACAAGATGGTGCCACGATATTGCATCAGTCGATTATTGCATACCCACTAGGTTCTAAATGTGTTAATTGCAGATTAGTGCGCCTGTCAGTGGGAATGCTCACAATATCCTTCCTTAAACATTGTATTTGACTTCTCAATCAGGCCCGGATTTGTGGCAACGCCACATAGGCCCGGGCCTAGGGCGGCAAAAAATAGGGGCGGCATGCCGCCCAGCCGCATTATGGGGACGTGTGCGTCCCCATTCAATTACACCAGCTGCGCTGGCGTTTTTTCGCCGGCGCGTTGGGAAGGGAAAGTGTAGGCGGACGCTAGGACCGCGCGGCCGCCTGGTCGGACCGTGCGGCCTAGGGGCGGCCGGCAAAGAAATCCGGCGCTGTTTTCAATGCAATTATTATGTATTTATAATGAAAAGGCTTTCCTCACTTTGGGTGTAGTATAAACAAAGCTTGACATTTGAGGACATCCTGGTTCACAAAGTATTCAATTAAAAGGAAATACATCAATAAATAAATGCAATATATCAGTGGGTGTTTGGAAGTTATGATGTGGATCTCTGACAATATCTCTGACCTGTAATATCACAGCTAGTATAGAAGATGCCTGTTGGAGGGTCTGGAGGAAAAACACAACGCAATGAAGCAGGTACACCTCCCTTGTTTTTATTTAGACATATTTCATCCCTGTCCATCCACATTTAAATATAAAGAACTGCAAACATTGCTATAGAAAACAAACAATGAAAGGCATTCATCAACTAGTTACATAATTCACTTTAATATCATACTAGGTTTTAATTTCTTGAGGGGTAGGGGAGTTGTTACAGTTGCAATCTTGAAAAAAATCGTATTTAACTGCCAGTTGTCCTACCTGCTGTGACTTGTCATTCACAACCGGTAACCAGGTGACAATACACTAAGCTTTGTAAAACAAGGTATTCAGGCAGTGGAAAGCATAACAGAGGAGTGGTAAAGATCAATAAATCACACTGAGGTTTAATTTACACTTGGCCAGTTACTATTGGCATGTAGTCACTGAGGGTTGCTATGGATTACTGCCAGTAGCAAAACTGCCCAGTTTTTGTAACTGAGCCCCACTGTGTTTTTAATCCAGCCATTACAAATTTTGCCAGCCTGGGGCAGAGCCCCACTAACTTTGTTGAATATACAGGGGGTCATCAGATAGCCCTGAATTTACCCTTTTTTTATTTCTCTTTAACTGATTTCACATAAAGATACAATGAACCATGTTACTATCAACATGTATTTCAATTTAAAAAAAAAATGGGAGAGGGGGAACAGAAAAAAAAAAATTACCATCACTTTTTCACTGGATTTACATGTTAAAAGCACTTAATGCTATTGTATAAATGGTAGATCAAATGATCGCTCTTAATTCCGGGGCTACACGTGTACTAAGCATGGATTAGTTAGGTCAGGAATATGCTAGTGCAATTTGAATAATAGAGCACACATTACCTTGGAACTGTATCAGAGTTGGAGTTGGGTAGCACTATTTGTGGCGTTGATAGTTTGTCAGCCTGTACTCCTTTTTTTGTAGTTTTCCCAGGGATCCCATATTTGTTTATGGGACTCCGATGAGTAGGACAATGATTGTATGTGGTCCATTCTGGATTTCATTTGCTCTAATGACAAAGTTGGTGATAGCCAGTCTAATGCGATTGTCCATCTAGCTGCTGTAAGGATTTGGGAAAATAGTTTATTCTGTTGTTTAGTAAGTTTCCTAGTTGGAAGACATAGAAGAGCATTTCTTTGGATCCGGAACAAGCTGCATATCAAAGACCTGAGAGGCTATTTGAAATGTTTCCCTCCAGATATTAGACACAATTTGGCAAGTCCACCATGTATGAAAGTATGTCCCACTCACCGAACAATTTCTAAAACACATATCTGGGCAGTTCGGTAGGTATTTTTGTTTTTGTAGTGGAGTAGTATACCATCTCATGACTACCTTATATGCTGTTTCCTTTATACTAATATTTGGACAAAGGTGTCTAAGTGAGTCCCAAATTTTGGCCCATTTTGCATGAGATATGTGGCAGGAAAGGTCTTTTTCCCATGATTGTGTATAAGACGGTGTGACATCGGAAGGGGAATCCATTAGCAAAGAGTAAACCTGGGAAATTGCTCTAGATGTACAGTATATTCTGGGTTCTTACATCGAATTTCAAATAACTGAATTGACCTTTAGCCTGAAATGTGCATTTTTGCAGATAATTGTCAAAAATGGAATCTGTGCCAGCAAATTTGGGTGATATGAAATGATGGATAGATGTGTGCTCACCCTTGTTTGTTTGGTCATTTTGGCCAATACTTTCACAGAAATGAATATTTGCTGAATTAATAGAAGACTCATTTCATTTTGTAACTGTCGCTGTATATCTAATCCAAAAAAGCTGAGCACATGTTCAAAGGCAGGTGCTTTCATCCCACTGCCAGACACAATTTATCTGCACACAGGTTGTGGCCGAACAGGTTCAGCAGGTGACAGGTTTTAGCTTGTGACGTTCTCTAGGGAGTATCCGCTAAGTCAGAAGATATACAGGTTCTACCTGTAGTCACATACTTATCTTATCTGTCATAGGTTTTTCTGTGGGCACAAAGGGCGGATCCTATCATAGTACATGGAACAAGGTGAGAGAGGTCTTCCCCTCCTTCTTGACACAACCACAAAACTTTCCAGTTTCTTCTTCTCTCATTCTAAGCAGAGTGACTGGCCCAGCAGCAGGTTACAGGTAATGTACTTAGAATAGAAACTGCATTTCCAATCCAGTGTTTTGTATTCTATATAGAAAAATTTTGTTATGTAAGTAAAAAAAAAACTGTTCCATTCCTTCATAATAATGCTAATATTGATCAATCTGCTTTCTGCATTATAGTTGTGAATGTGTATTTAATGGTGTACACTATAAGCTACTGGATATAATACTACTGTTTCTACTTACCCTAGCAATTGGAAAAAAAAAATGTAAACTCATTTTCTGGGACTAGTAGCAGATATTCTGGTTAGGGATGCACCGAATCCAGGATTCAGTCAGGTTTCGGCCTTTTTCAGCAGGATTCTGATTCGGCCGATCCTTCTTCCCGACTGATCCGAATACTAAATTGCATATGCAAATTAGGGGCGGGGAGGGAAATCCCGTGACTTTTTGTCACAAAACAAGGAAGTAAAAAATATTTCCCCCTTTCAACCCCTAATTTGCATATGCAAATTAGGGTCCGGATTTGGTTCGGTATTCGGCCGACTCTTTCACAAAGGATTCGGGGGTTCGGCCGAATCCAAAATAGTGGATTCGATGCATCCCTAATTCTGGTCCCTTGAAAAATGTAAAATAGGTGTCCTATTGCATATGAAGTATGAATGTAAAAGTGATAAAAGTGAACACTGTACATACGTTATATAAATCTTAAGTAGGAGAAAGTTTTTCCTGATTACATCTAATTTCAGCAAGTAAAATCTTGACTTCTCCCTAATTAAATATGGAATGGCTGGTTACATCAAATTAAGTAATTATGTATCTGAGAGGCTGGGGCCCAGATGAATCCATCTGCTGACATTTTAGAATCATTGAATTTGTAAACCTAGACTCTACAAATATATTTCTCTATATCTGAAATTTGTTCCTTTCAGTTTTCATGTACAGAACAAAAAAATGGCGGATTTCCCACCAAATTCACAAACCTCTATCTCCACTTTTATGAATTTGTCTTTTCAAGAGACAGTTTTCAGATTTTGTTTTTTTCGCAACATTTTAACAACATTTTTTTCCTGAATTTGTCTTTAGCTCTTACTAAACCTGTCAGTCAGACATCAAATTGAAATTCCAGGGGAAGGGGTTATTTTACCTACGATAATTCCACTTCTGTAACAAGATATAAGGGTCTTAATACAAAAAAATGCTATTTTGCATAATATTGGGATTTGTATCAAAAATAATTTTATTATTTTAGGTCAAGTGTCTGCTAAAACAAGAATATCGGCTGGGAAGCTTTACTTTTCCTTTAGATTTATATAATATATTCACTTAAGTTGCTAATATTGCCTCATTGATTAAGCTAACACTAGTAAAATAACGCAAGTGTGAGTTACAATTGTATAAAATACACTTTTTTCATGTAATGAGTGTTCTACTTGTTTTGTTAATGAGGCTTTTATACCTATAGGGTAAGACAACAACTTTTGCCCTGACTATAAAATGCTCATCCCTATTAATATGATAATAATTCCCCAATTGGACACCTACCAGAGGTGTGAAATGAAGATTGGATGAACCAAAGCAGAGCAGATAATTTTAGAGTTGATCTGACACACGAGGAAGAGTTATACCGAGCTTTATTCCCGACTCCAATGTTGGGAGAAAATGTTGTTCAAAATGCCGTTTTTGCACCATTTTATGTCGTTTGAAAGACAAATTCATAAAATTATCTGTAAACTGTCTTTCTTTCACTAAAAAATGAAAAGTGCCAGTTTTATGAATATGGCGAAAGTATTTTACACTAGTTTACCACCACATTTACTCCAAAAATGGGATAATTCCCCCTCCTAAAGATTTTTGAGGTCCGTAACTGAAATCATGGGGGACTGAGAATATAATTTTACTATGCAATCTAATACATTGTACAGCGCTGCGAAATATGCTGGCGCTATATAAATAAATGTTAATAATCAATCATTTTAACCTGTACTATTATTCGCCAGTATTTCATATGAAAACATTAATAAAAGTAACAGAAGCAGAATATTCTGTAAATTAATTTTTCTATCTCCGCTTTTATTTTGTCTCAATATCAACACTTTTGTGAATTCCCCCCTAGGTGTTGAGTCTTAGTAGTTAGACTTATTGTGTTACTTTGCATTATGATTTGGATATTTCAGGAATGCATTATCGTACTGAAGACTTCATTCATGTTTCATTAGTTTTTTCCCTGATAGGTAGTAAAGTATAAATTTGAGGGGGAGCATGCCTTGCAGGAAGCTAATCTAGGAATCCTAAAAAGTTATACAGTCTATAAAATAATGAATGCAATCACTATTGTCTATAGATAATTTTCTAGGTTGCTACTACAGATCTATCTAGTATGGCAACTCACAGGTATAAATGGAAACACACAGATACTAAATGTTCTGTTTACTAAATAAACTATAACATTCTTCACAAGCTTTGAGTGTGTAGCAGTGCATTGCTAAGCCCGTGGGCGTTGGAACTGTAGTTCTGTTTTTCTCTGCAACTATTTAAAATATAATTGTAAGGTGTAGTGTCTCTGTAACTTTTTTCCTTCAAAAGCATTTTCATTTGACTATTTGGCTATCGATTTTATTATAAGGGAAAAAACAAACAAAATAAAGAAATATTATTTTAAAACATTACTGAATGCAACTAATCTCACACAAGTTTCTATATTTAAAGGAGAACTAAACCCCTTTTTTAATAAAAACCCCTACCCTCCATAGTCCCCCCTTCCTGCTCCCCCTACACAGCCGGTAATTACCCCTTGTTGCAGATTAAGCACAGTGGAACTCAGGGGTGCCATCTTTAGCCAGTTCAGTAATCTCCCTAAGTAAGCTCTGTATCGACCTTTGCGCAGTTGGAGCATTGTCCCAGTTTTCTACAAATGCGCACGCGCTGAAAGTGACGAAAATTAACGAAGTGATGGAAGAAGACCCGAAGATTAAAGAATCGGCTAAAGATGGTCCCCCTGAGCTCTGCTGCGTTGACTCTGCAAAAAGGAGTAATTACCGGCTATGGGGTATTTACTTGTGTTAATTCCTGTGCGTGGAGGGGAGCAGGGAGGGGGTCTATGGAGGGTAGGGGGTGTGGGGTTTTATCAGAAAGGGGGTTTAGTTCTCCTTTAACACCAGAGCCATTCTAAAGCTCTACACTGCTAAAGACTCAACAAGTGAATGAGCAGATAAACTGTGCAGTCACATTACTGGTAGAGACTACTGGCAAAGCATGCTGGGAGTTCAGCAAGACCTAAGGAGTCATGGGTTGATTTCAACTATTTCCCATTTCCCTCAATTACTTTTATAATTGTTACTTTTCAAAGCTATTTTTGATAACATATTTCTATCTTTTTTTAGGTTAAGAGGTTCATTTACTAAAACTTTGTTGGATGATCCTTGTAAACACAATATGGGTAACACGGTTGTAAGGAGTAACTTTGAGTGGGTCTACACAGACCAGCCTCATTCAGATAGGAGGAAAGAAATACTTGGTAAGTATCAATTTTCTGACTTCTAGGTCCCCCAATATGTCAATATGTCATACACAGCAAATCTTTCAACAGTGGCATTTATTCAAGAAATATAAAGTTCATAAGGGGAGAGAATTTGTAACACTACATTTTTTTTGTAATAAAACGTCTTAATATGATTTTCTGTTCGTTTTGGGTTAATTTAGGAATGTAAAATGAACTGCACAAAAACTGAATTATAGTCATAATGTTTTTATGTTTATCCTTATAGCGAAATATCCTCAGATCAAGAACCTAATGGGACCCGACCCACACTTCAAATGGATTGTTTCTTTCATGGTTTTGGTCCAGATACTGTCATGTTTTATCGTCCGTGATCTACCTTGGAAGTGGCTACTTTTCTGGTCTTATGCATTTGGGGGTGTAATAAATCACTCACTTACCCTCGCAATCCATGATATCTCCCACAATGTAGCCTTTGGAAACAAATCAGCACGCTGGAACCGCTTCTTTGGCATGTTTGCTAACCTACCTATTGGTGTGCCCTATTCCACATCTTTTAAAAAGTACCATATTGACCATCACCGTTATTTGGGTGGGGATAGCTTGGATGTGGATATCCCAACAGACTTTGAGGGACGTTTTTTCTGTACCCCCATGCGCAAGGTCCTTTGGATAGTAATACAACCTCTGCTGTATGTCCTGCGTCCACTTTATGTGAACCCCAAACCCATCACTCAGCTAGAGATAATAAATGCTCTGTTTCAGTTTAGCTTTGACCTGATGATATATTACCTATGGGGACTGAAACCTGTGGCGTACTTGATTGCTGGTTCATGCCTCTCCATGGGCTTCCACCCAATATCAGGACATTTTATAGCTGAACACTATATGTTTTTGAAAGGATATGAAACATACTCGTACTATGGACCACTCAATTTGCTGACTTTCAACGTTGGCTACCACATGGAACATCATGACTTTCCAAGCATCCCTGGGAGCAAACTTCCACTGGTAAGAAAACACTGGTATGAATTAGAGCTAACATTGCTTCTTCCAGGCAGGATGATGTAGTGATCTGGGTTAAAATATAACTTTATAGAAATCATAGTTTATAATGACAGAAAAAGAGTAATATACTATCAGACCATAGCAGCTCCTCTAATTACTTTATCTATATCGCAGTAACTAAGGTCTATTTCTCAGCGGGTTTTTCAAGGTTTCCTGGGCTGCAGCAGCTACTTGGTAAATAATTCTGTATGGATAGCATTTTATTAGTCTAACACATCTTTTTAACACTATTCTAGCCTTCATCAACAGCTAGACTTTATACCCACAGCATCATATGGGATTCTTCATAAAAACATGCATTAAACCATAAGCATTTATTAATGTACATGGAAAAATGTTTGACCAGAGTTTGTAAAAAGTTCATCATTTTCTCTAGTTGCCAAATAAATAAGAATAGAAAGCAATAAAACATTTGGGCTAATATAATGAGTATTTAAGCAAGACTTCACCTTTAAACTCACTTTTAGTATGATGCAGAGAGACATATTCAAAGACAATTTGCAATTGGTTTTCTTTTTGTTTTTATTTGTGGTTTTGAGTTATTTATTCAGTTTGCAAGTTCAGCAATCTGGTTGCTAGGGTTCACACTACCCTAGCAACCATGAGCTGACTTGAATAAGAAACTGGAAATTGAATAGGAGAGGGCCTGAATAGAAAGAGGAGTAATAAAAAGTAGCAATAACAATAAATGTGTAGCCTTACAGAGCATTTGTTTATTAGATAGGGTCAATGACCCCCCATTTGAAAGATGGAAAGTCAGAAGAAGATAATAATAATAATATTTAAATAATTAAAAAAAACTTAAAAAAATAAATAACAAAGACCAATTGAAAAGTAGTATAAAATTACCTATGGGGACTGAAACCTGTGGCATACTTGATTGCTGGTTCATGCCTTTCCATGGGCTTCCACCCAATATCAGGACATTTTATAGCTGAACACTATGGGGCCCATTTACTTAGCTCGAGTGAAGGAATAGAATAAAAAAAACTTCGAATTTCGAATGTTTTTTTTTGGCTACTTCGACCATCGAATGGGCTACTTCGACCTTCAAATCGAACGATTCGAACTAAAAATCGTTCCACTATTCGACCATTCGATAGTCGAAGTACTGTCTCTTTAAAAAAAAACTTAGACCCCCCTAGTTCACCACCTAAAACCTACCAAAGTCAATGTTAGCCTATGGGGAAGGTCCCCATAGGCTTTGCAATCTTTTTTTGGTCAAAGAAAAATCGTTCGATCGATGGATTAAAATCCTTAGAATCGAACGATTTTTCGAACGAATTGACGTAAATCCTTCGACTTCGATATTCGAAGTCGAAGGATTTAACTTCGACAGTTGAATATCATTAATTAATTAACCCTCGATATTCGACCATAAGTAAATTTTCCCCTTTATGTTTTTGAAAGGCTATGAAACATACTCGTATTATAAAACATTCTCATAATAAAAAGTAGCAATAACAATACAGTAGCCTTACAGAGCACTTGTTTTTTAGATGGGGTCAATGATCCCCATTTGAAAGCTGGAAAGTCAGATAATAAAGTAGATAATAATAATATTTAAATCATTAAAAAAAACGACAAAAAATAAATAACAAAGACCAATTGGAAAGTAGTATAGAATTGGCATCTAATCTATAATATACTACAAATTTACTTAAAGGGGAACCACACCTTTGCTTATATCTAGTAACCCATAGCGCCCAATCAGAGATTTGTTTTCAAACAGCTGACCACTAAATGCTTTCTGCTGATTGGATTGGTTGCTATGGGTTACATAACAAGTGGCAAAGTTAAACCATTTATTACAATACCATCAACAGCCACCCTTATGTAGCATTCAGCCCACTCTAACAGAGCTTAATTACATATACTATTTTTCTCTTTCAAAAGAAAACACCAGGGGGCGATCCTGCCCAATTTGCTGCCCCAGACGGCCTTAGTTTTTGCTGCCCCCTGCCTCCCCATGGCGCTTACCTTCAGGGGGGTCCACGTCGCAATTGCACTCTCTGCACTAGAAGGCCGAATTTCCGGGTTGAAAAACAGAAATTCGGCTCTTAGTTATCAGGAGCGGCAACCAGGAGGGCCCTGCCACCTGAGGCGAGTGCCTCAACTCGCCTCATTCTCGGAGCGCCCTTGGCAAACACATAACTTTTACCAATGCCGAGTAACAGTTCATTATATTTTCATTCCTTTAAAATGCTTTTATTTTTTGTTGTTACTGTCCATCGCCAGTAAGGCCAAGCAAGCAAACTCCACTAAACTTTGGAAATAGCATTTTTATAAACCTTCTAACGGATGAGTCAGCCTCCCCATCCCAGCAGTCTGTTTCCTCTATAATTACTCCCCTAATCTATAATAAAGCAACAATTTTACACACTTTTAGCAACACTAGCTTGACATTCTACAGAGCCCCTACACAATTGGATAGCATCTTATTAGTCATGACTACTGTCCAAAGATCAGTTTAGTGACATATGAGTCACTAAACAATACGCCATACATTCTATCTCAGGAACTGAAGGGCTGAACATAGGGTTGCCACCTGGCTGGTATTTTACTGACCTGGCTGGTAAAAATGATGGTTGATCCCAATGTTATTAATAAGGAAAAAAGATAAATATATAGGAAGGCAGGTATTTTTTCCAGAAAAGGTGGCAACCCTAGCTGAACATGACAAGTATCTATTTTTTCAACTTGGCCTACACTCTCAGGGGCACATTTACTAAGGGTCGAATATCGAGGGTTAATAAATCCTCGAATTCGACCCTCGAAGTAAAATCCTACGAATTCAAATATCGAATTCGAAGGATTTACTGCAAATCCTACGATCGAACGATCGAAGGAAAAATCATTAGATCAAACAATGAAATCGATCGAACGATCGAAGGATTTTCCTTCGATCAAAAAAACCTTAGAAAAGTGATGGGGAAGGTCCCCATAGGCTAACATTGTACCTCGGTAGGTTTAAACTGCCGAAAGTATGTAGTCGAAGTTTTTTTTAAAGAGACAGTACTTAGACTATCGAATGGTCGAGTAGTCGAACGATTTTTAGTTGAAGTCGTAGTCGAAGGTCGTAGTAGCCTATTCGATGGTCGAAGTACCCAAAAAAATATTTCGAAATTTGAATTTTTTTTACTTCGAATCCTTCACTCAAGCTTAGTAAATGTGCCCCTCAGTGTTACGTTACAATGTACTTATAATACAGCAAGAATGAACTGCTTTTCAATAACAATGCTGGCAAATAAAAATGATTTGTATATCAGTTGATCCACACAGATATATCTTTAAACTGTGTTACACTAACGGCCGGTTGCAGGAAGGATTAATGTGAGTGTTAAGTTATCCTTGCGTAATGAAACAATTGAGTAACACAGCCTTTTTTATTGCAAATGGCTCTCTGCAGGCAATTACTAAAATATTTGATATGTCTTTTAAACAAGCCATTGGTTTTCTGTGTTTTGCATTGTTTATATCAGGTTACTTTTCAATGCTCATTGTCTGATGAATGATACAGTGCGTGTTTTCAATGATATAGTGTTTTGTTGCTCAATTTGCAGAAACACTGTGATGCCTTTTTTCTGTTCATTGTGTTAAACTTGCCAAGTGCTTGCATTCTGCATACAGTAATAAATACACAGCATTTCCCCCAGAATGTAATTATGCCTGCCTAAACCCCCAGAAATGTCAAAAGCAAGATTTTGCACTTAATCAGGCAAATGAGTGTGCAGTAGTAATGTCCAAATAGTCCTACTGCTCTGTAAAAACGCCAAAAACAGACTTCCATCTGTATTGTGTAAGGGTCCAGAAGGGTAGGTGTCTCTTACACTTCTCCATGTTATGCCTGGTGCCTTAGACTGGTTAGCTTTCCAAAGCAGTGGTGTAACTATAGAGGAAGCAGACCCTGCAATCACAGGGGGGCCCGGGGAACAGGAGGGTCCCAGACTGTGGGGTCTGCTTCCTCTATAGCTAATAAGAAAACCCTCTCCTCCCCAGCCTCTCTCTTATCCGCAAGGAAGGGGACGTGGGGCAGAGGCGGGATGAGGGCGGGGCAGGAAGTGGGCGGGAGGGTGGGGATAGGAGTGGCCTCTCTGAAGGTTTTTTTGCAGGGTGGCCTGGCACACTCTAGTTACGGCACTGTTCCAAAATAAATAATTTTGCCATTAAGTGACTTGGTAACTTTAACAGGCAACTTTTGTATTACTTGTGATAATACAAGATAAATGTGAATTTAAACAAAAGATGGTACTTAAAATGAAGACATACCCATGTCATTCTCAGGGACCAGATTTACTGGGGAATGCACCAATTTGTGCTCAAATTACTAACAAGAACAAATCCTTGCAACTAACAGCTGAACTTAACAAGGCGATCGGGATCGATTCGTCGACAGGCAATGATGCACATGTGACGTGTCGGAAATGCAGAATATAATGGGGCTGATCTAGAAATTGTAGGTACAAACTACATGTATCTGACTGTCGGATGAAGAAGCAGGGTGTGGCGTTCACATCCGACAGTTAGATACATGTAGTTTGTACCTGCGATTTCTCGATCAGTCCCATTATATTCTGCACTTCCGACACGTCGTATGCGTGTCATCGCCTGGTGGTGAATCGGTCCTGATCGCCTTGTGTTCAGCCGAAGTATCTGGTGCAAAATGATGCTAGAATTTTGGAAATGTTGCATTGTGTGTATACAACACAGTCATTTGCACTTTTTGTTGCACTTTGCAGAACACTGAGAGAAACCCTATGAAGTAGTTTTAGCTACGGGACATATTTATCAAAGGGTTTATCATTTTGCCAAAAATACTCTTATACCCTATCAACTTATCTAGGCTATGGGAGTACAGTAGAACCCCCATTTTCCGTTTTTCAGGGGACCAGGAAATTATGTAAAATCCGGGAAAATGTAAAATCAGGGAAATGTGTTAAAGTAACTTTTTCTTCAAGTACTGAAAGGATATAAGCACAGGAGTCCTGTTTTACTTTGAGATACAAAGGCACATACACAACCTAAAGCAACAAGTGATTGGTGCAGGACTATATAAGGGGCAGAATAATTGGAATTGGCCATTTACAGGCAGAACTATGGCAAAGTATGCATCTGGTTAGTATTTTAAACCTTTAATTCACTAATAATATTCATAGAGAAAAAAACAGTTTTTGGATACATCAGGAAAAAAATTGCTGTAAAATCCGGGAAAACATTAATTAAAATCATGGAACTGCACCAATTGAAATGCATTATAAACTGGTGGGACCACAAATAAAAAATTTAAAATGTGGGGAAACTTAAAATCAGGGTAGTTAAAATAGGTTTCACTGGGTCCCATTTATAAACACTGGGTCAATTTGCACCTGGGCAGTAACCCATAGCAACCAATCAGTAATTAGCTTCTTTCAGCCATCTGCTGAACACTGAAAGCAAACATCTGATTTGTTGCTGTGGTTACTGCCCAGGTGCAAATTTGCCCAGTGTTTATAAATGACCCCCACTGTATTTAATAGAGAAAGTGACAAATTATAGTTTCTCCCCAATCATGCTTTGATAATATAAAAACACAATTGTCATAATTAAAAATGTATATATCATAGAAACGCTATTGTACAAAGAGAGCACATGAAGTGGTTTTGTTCTAAGATCTATGGCTGGTTGCACATTTGTGGAAGAACAGGTTGTACAACAAATGAAACATGGAACAGAACTGGCTCCTTGTGTTACAGAAGAGAATTGGAATAATGAGGCTAGGGAGAACATGAAATATCAGTATGGTTTTCTGTGTAAGAATACATACATTATCACAACAGTAAAAAGCCATAATGGTTTGTACATTTCAGTTACAAACTTGTAGGGCTGTTTGTTTTGTATAGAACTTCTATGGCCTGTATAAGCTTTTGTCTGATGTCTCCATAGTGTCTTGCTTTGTATATTTCAGTTGGCAACAATATTGATCTGAATGTACTTTAAAGGAAAACTATACCCCCCTACACACAATGCAGGTTTCTATAAAAAGATATTGCCTAAAACAGCTCATATGTAAAACAACCATTTTCATAATAATATATTTTTCTACTAGTATGTGCCATTGAGTAATCATAAATAGAAAATTGCCATTTTAAAAAATAAGGGCCACCCCCTGGGATTGTAAAATTCACGGTGCACACAAACATACCAACAAACCATACTTGTTAGGTCACATGAGCCAATTAACAGACAGAGTTGTGTCTTTTGCTTCCACACTTCTTCCTGTTACAGTTAGAGTTGTAGTATTTCTGGTCAGGTGATCTCTGAGGCAGCACAGATAGGGTCACGAAATGGTGGTTCAAGGCAAGAGATGTAAAAGGGCAAGATTTGCTTAAATATATAGACCAGTTTGGTAAGATTCTTTAATATGCCACTTAATATGATATAAACTGTTGGTTAAGTGTTCATTTTGGGGGTATAGTTTTTCTTTAGGTTCATGACCTCCATGATGCCTTCCTTTCACTTGTTTCCACTCCACCCCCCCCCCATTCAATTTACTTGTTTTAAGTGAATGGGGGGCAGCTTCAGATTAAAGGAGGGCATAAACTATTTTCATGTTTAAATCTGTTTTAAAAATATTTTTTATATTAAAGGAGAAGGAAAAGTTAAAGCAGCCACTTACCAGGGGCAGCAAAAAACGCCTGTGGTAACTTTTTAAACAGAAATTCCGCTATACTAGTTCAGCGAGAGGGGGGGCAGAAGTGATTCTAGAAGCTTACCTACTATAATGGGGTTAGAGTCTTCAACTTTTCGGGGAAAAAAATACTTGCCTACCTAAATTATTATCTTTATTCCTTATTAATAACATTAGCCAGTAACATTTTGGCAAATGTACATGTGCTCCTGTGTGCGCCGTTCATAAAATGCTTTGGTTCATTAGTTTCTGCTTTTCTGTGCAATGGATTTTTTTGTGTACTTCACTGCATAGGTGTGTGGTAACCAGAGCCGCCATCGCAAATCGCGGTAGAACAAAAATTTCTTGGCCCCCCTGGGCCCCACCCATTGCCACAGGACCTGGCCTAGACATCACACAGTAAAAAAGTCACACAATCATAGGTGCTAAAACCCCATCAGTGACCAGGGTCCCCCTCTAGAAAAAAACATCGGTTGACACACAACATATTTTTTCTCCCATTGGAGTCTATGGGCATAATATCCATGGCGAAACTCTGTGAAAAAAATCGCTCATCCCTAGTGGCCTGGGTTCCCCCTACAAGGTAAAAAAAAACATTGGTGGCCAGCTCCCCTTACTGGTAAAAAAAACATTGGTGGTCAGTGGCCCATAGAAAAGAAAAATGGTGGCCAGGCCCCCCCCCATACAAATTAAAAATACAATTGGTGGTCGGGTCTTAGGCACCTTGGGACTTCATCGCTTTGGGTTCAGCTTGCACGCTGTCAAGGGTGGCCCACCTAATTTGGAAAGTGCAGCACAGCTGGGTGCCCTAGGCGCATTTTAGTTTGGTTAGGCAGGGTGACTGAATCACCAATAATCTTTCAGGTCACCGCTTTGCTCCACGAATGGGAGGGAATCTCTGTGGGTGAAGGGGTGGGCAATCTACAGAACTGCTGCCTGGGTAGCTTAAACTCACGCCGACAAAGCACAGCCATAGACTCTGTATCATTAATCAGTGGGTCCATTTTTGATGCCACCTAGACATAGCAATTCCTCGCTAGCAACGGGGGGGGTATGTTTGATGGTGAATAGGTGACGGACCTGTTCAGACTACGAATTATTGGGTGGTGGATGTAACAAGGGGAAAACTGAGAGGTTACTCATATTGTTCACAGCCTGTGAGACCCTTGTTTTGGTTTTGCTTTATGCAAGTATCGTAATTGTGTATTATACCACGCCATTGTAGTTACTCAGTGCAAACTGGAGTGGCTCACTGCAGACTCTATACATTAGCGTTGCATTTGACCCAGGAGTGTTAAATTTTACTTTACCTGATCAGGGTTCATTGTCTCCCTGTGTCTAACTTGGTTTTAAATGCTTCTCTGGACCAATCTTTTTTTAATTAATTAGCAGTAAAAGTTAAGTTTTAACCTTGTTCCGTGGGTGTCAAGGCTCCTGGATGGGGTGGTGCAATCTCAAGGGTTAACTTTTCCTCTTCCTTTTTCTCAATACTCCCTCAAGCTTAAACTGTGTAAACAGCTGCATACTTCCATTTACGAGGAAAAAGCAAAAATTCTAATCAAAGGGGTCGCAGAAAGCAATATACAGAGTGGTAACTCAATGAAAATGACATCTGCATATCAAGATGCTGGCACAGTAATTCTAAGACAGAGCTTCTGAGAAAGCCTCATAATAGTATATATATATATATATATATACATAGTAAGCAAATAATGTCTTTAAACAGCTGAAGTATTTTGTAGTGAGTAGAAGACACACAAAAGGGGTTAATAAATGTTATGGTAATTAAATATTGTAATGTAATTGCTGAGAGTAAAACAAATGGTAATTACCCAGTACACCCTATAACTATGTCTGTTAGTGATTAAGAATAAAACTCTAATATAATCGACATGGCTGTGTGTAACATATCATAGTTACTAAATAACTGGTTTCTAATAGTAACAGATCAAGCTCCAAAGTTCAGTCAAGTCATTGGACAAAGAGGCATTATGGGAACCTTTCTGTCAAACAGTTATCCATCTTGCCTTTCACTTTGCTGATTGCATTTTTATTTTCTCATTATTAACAAATAATCTGTCTGGTTTAGGTATAAAAAATGAATCTACTTCCTCCTGAAATCACTTAAATAGCAGGCTAAAACTGTGTACTGGTCCCCTGCAACAATTGTTCCCAAACCAGAACGGAGGGCTTGGAATAAACACGGGGAATTTCACGAATCAGTAAATGTGAATATGAAAGAACCTCATAGTCATCAAACAAATACATGGAGGCTTATTTATCAACATTCTCATTTTTAGTGGTTTCAGAGGTTTTTGAAACCACAACAAAACTCACATTCTCTAAAACCACAAATGTCAAGGAATTTTTAAAATATCTGACGTGCTGAACGATTCGCTATACAATGCAAATACCTTGAAAGCGTCTAAAAATTTGAGTTTTTTTGGACAATTTTTAGCAAACAAAAATCTGAAATCCTCGTCATGGTTTTTACACTTAAAGGGGTTGTTCGCCTTTCAGTTACCTTTTATTATAATGTAGAGAAAGATATTCTGAGACAATTTATAATTGGTTTTCATTTTTTATTATTTGTGGTTTTTGAGTTATTTAGCTTTTTATTCAGCAGCACTCTAGTTTGCAGTTTCTGCAATCTGGTTGCTAGGATCCAAATTACCCTAGCAACCATGCATTGATTTGAATAAGAGGCTGGCATACGAATAGAAGAGGACCTGAATAGAAAGATGAGTAATAAAAAGTAGCAATATCAATGTAGCTTTAAAGAATATTTGTTTTTAGATGGGGTCAGTGACCCCCTTTTGAAAACTGTAAAGAGTCCGCAGAAAAAGGCAAGTGATTTAAACTACAATAAAACTACAATAAAATAAGAAGACCAATTGAAAAGTTGCTTAGAATTAGCCATTCTATAACATATTAAAAGTGAACCAACCCTTTAATAAATAAGGGCAATTTTAATTGCAATTGCAGTGAAAACTTTTCCAAATTCAATTGCTGTCATTTCTGATTTTCCAAGTGCCCTATTATGTGGGAACCTGGCACTACAGAATGGTTTGGAGCTGCACTGAATTCAATAGGAGTGCAGGTTGACAAGTACCTTAAATGAATGTTTTTTTTCTGCCCAGCTAACTATGGCTAAGTGTAATTGTCCTTGTGGCTGTATATCATATTATAATTTGCAGCAGAGCAGAACATTTGCCCAGGATTTGTTATAGTAGAGATTCGGGGTAAGAAGAACAAAAGCAGATAAGGGGCAGCATAAAAAAGAAAACATGGAGAGCATAAAAGGGTTTCTAAAAGAAGCGTGGAGAAGGAAAAAGTAGAAGAATATACAGTGGATTGGAAGTAGGGATGCACCAAATCCAGGATTCAGTTCAGGATTCGGCCTTTATCAGCAGGATTCGGATTCGGGCGAATCCTTCTGCCCGGCCGAACCGAATCTGAATCCTAATTTACATATACAAATTATGGGCGGGGAGGGATATCGCGTGACTTTTTGTCACAAAACAAGGAAGTTAGAAATGTTTTCCCCTTCCCACCCCTTTGCATATGCAAATTAGGTTCGGGAATTCGGCTGAATCTTTTGCAAAGTATTCAGGGGTTAGGCTGAATCCAAAATAATGGATTCGGTGCATCCCTAATTGTAAGCACTTTTAAGCAGGACCCTCTGATGCAAATTTTATTCTGTATTTATTTATGGGCAAATTTATGAAAGGTCAAAGTGAGTAATTTTTGGGTACTTCGACCATCGAATAGGCCAAATTCGACTTTGATTCAAATTGAAAATACTTCACAAATTCGACCATTTGAAAATCGAAGTACTGTCTCTTTAAAAAACCTCGACACTTCGCCGAATTGCTATGTTAGCCTATGAGGACCTCCTAGAACCTATAGAACCTATAGCCAGTATTTGGCTTCGAGTTTCGAGAAGTCGAAGGATTTGTTTGTAAAATCATACGATCGTACGATTAAATCGTACGATCAGACAATTCGAACTACGATTGTACGATATTAAAAATCCTTCGACTTCGAATGTCGGACTACCCTATTCGATGGTCGAATTTGCAGTTTTTTTCACTTCGAAATTCGACCCTTGATAAATCTGCCCCTTATTGTATATAAATGTAAAGCACTGCATAACTTTCTGGTTGTATATGAGGATGATGATGTATGTAAGGGAGGATTAGAGTGCAAAAGAAAGGAAGGTGAAGAGTCAAGAATATGAAAAATTAAAAAGGTGGGAAGGTTATCAGAAAATGCAGTAAATAATGGGGCAGGACAAATGGATATTGCAGAATAGGAGAGCAGTAGAAAGGGGGAAGGAAAACTGAAGAGCAGAATTAAAAACATATAGTTGAGAGAATAGTATAGGGATGAAAAAAGAAAATAGAAAGGAGCAGAGAAATACGAAAAAAAGGAACAAAAATTAAACTGAAGAAAAAGGATAGGGAAAATAGAGGCTGAGGAGATGAGAGAGAAAAAGCTGTAGAAGGAGTGAGTTTATAAGAAGGGGATAAGAAACAATAGATGAGAAAGGAAAGACAATATAAAAGGAGACATTATAGAAACAAAGAGCTGAATGTCAGGAGAAAGACATCAGAGGGTATAAGTACCCCATTTATGTGATGAATTGTATGTTCAATTTTACCTAAAACTTTTCTTATTTATTCTATTCAGGTCCGTAAAATCGCTCCGGAGTATTACGACACCCTTCCATACCACACATCATGGGGGAGAGTGCTCTGGGATTTTATATTCTGCAAGGAACTGGGACCTTTCTCACGTGTCAAGAGAGAGTGTGAACTAGCAAAGAAGGACTAAAAAAATCTGTGGAAAAAAATATTTATTTTATCTCAATGTGTGTAATTATTACACAATTCTGCAATTTCATGATATTGTGTGATGTGTTTTTTATTCTGAGCTTCCGTTCTTAATTAAGCTGGCAACCAAAAACTTGTCCATGACTTTCTTGTTGCATGGATATTGCGTTTTACTACCTCTTCTGCCAAAAGCATCTTCTCTTGGCTGCTATAATGCGTGGGTCAAAGATTCATTTTCAGCTTGTTGCCCTTTATAAGGAGACCCTAGATTTTCATAAGGTCTATCAGACATAAAGTTGGGATTTGTCAATTTATTTTTTTGGACACAAATAAGCATTAGCAATGAAGTAATTGCACTGAACACATGTAGTGGATTTGTTGTTTGCATATATTCAATACAAGTTTTTCCAATTTTTGATATGATTTTAAGGGGCAGATTTATTAAGGGGCAGATTTATCAAAGGTCAAGGTGAATTTTCGAATGTAAAAAATTCGAATTTCGAGATATTTTTGTGTACTTCGACTGGGGAATAATCCAAATTCGATTCAGATTTGAAAAAAATTCAAAAAAAACTGCCGGGGACCTAGAACCTATTTGGAATCAATTGGTGGACTTTGAAAGATCGAAGTTTTTTTGGGGGAAAAACTTCGAATCGAATTTGATTGAATGCGCTATTCCTTATATTCGTACAATTCGAATTCGGCCGAATTCGGACCTATTCGATCAAAAACGGACCTATTCGAATGAAAAAAACTTTGACTTAATTTCGGTTGATCTTTTTGAATTCAAAACTGTCAAAACTGTCAAATTCGACTAGGGAGTTATCCAAACTTAATTCAAGTTTGTTAAAAAAATTGAGTTCGATTTTTGTGATTTATCATACTCTGGCCCTTTAAGAATTTGAGTATTCGCCACCTAAAACCTGCCGAACTGCTGTTTAAGTCAATGGGAGAGGTCCAGGGATCAATTTGGAAATGTTTGCAGCCTTCCTGACATTCAAGTTTTTTCGGAGAAAAAACTTGAATCGCGTTTGATCTAATTTCGATTTTATAAATAAACTTCAATTGGCAGAATTTCAAATATATGGGAGTTTTAAGAAACTCGAAATTCGACCCTTGATAAATGTGCCTCTAAGGGGCATAATTATCAAGGGTTGAATTTCGAATTGAAAAAACTTCGAAAATTAGAATTCAAAAAGATCAACCTAAATTAAGTCGAAGTTTTTTTTTGGTCTAATAGGTCCGTTTTTGATCAAATAGGTCCGTATTCGGGCGAATTCGAATCATACGAACCAAAGTAATAGCGCATTCGATCGAATTTGATTCTAAGTTTTTCCCAAAAAAAAGTTGATTTCTCATAGTCCACCAATTGACTTCAGATAGGTTCTAGGAGGTCCCCATAGGCTAAAACAGCAATTTGGCAGGTTTTAGATGGCGAATGGTCGAAGTTGAATTTTTAAAGAGACAGTACATGATAAATTTCGATATTCTAATTGTTTTCAGATTCAAATCAAATTTGAACTATTCCCTAGTTGAACTACACAAAAAATAGCTCGAAATTGAATTTTTTTCATTCGAAAATTCACCTCAACCTTTGATAAATCTGGTTCTAAATGTAATAAAACTGAATAATTGTTACCATAATATGGCAACAGAAATGGGCCCTGGTGGCTTTGATGTGAGTTACGTAACTGGGTGACAACTGAGAATCTCAATGTTGATGTGACAGTGATCCAATAGACAAAGTCTTGCACTGAACTCTTCCTTTCATCTAAACATGTGCGTTTGTGTTCATGTCATTTGCAGTCTACTCCATGACAGCAATGTAGATAACACCAGGAGCCTAAATGTATATAAATAAAGTTTTTTTTAATTTAATCAAGCCAGTTAAGTTAATTTTTTGGTAGAAATGTAGCATAAAAACTGTGTTTTGGTTGCAGCTGTAAAATATTTCCAACTTTGAGATCACAACTATGATCTTCCTCAGGAAAATCACTTGGATTATTCCTTGAAATTAAAATATAGACTCATTTTGAAACAGATTATACACAGTACCTGACCTCAGAGCCAGGCCTAGGGGAATCTATGTTATTTAAAGGAACAGTAACACCAACAAATTTAAGTGTGTAACGTAAAAATAAATGAAAATGTAATTTTTTGATGTCACGGTTCCTTTAAACCTCAGACATTTAATATGGTTTGCTTTTTGTTGATGAACTGTGTGGTATCACAATGCTTAGACTGAAAAAAAAAACTTTCTTAGGTATTTAGAATGAAGGTTAGAAATGCCTAAGTTTGTAAAGGGATCACCCAGACCAACACCCAGTATTTCTGTACTACTATTAGCGTTATTCTGCAGGAAAAATGGCCAAACATCCATGTGGTTCTAGCACCCCTAATATGAGTCTCTTTAATGGTGGTCTTATACCTTTAAAATTGGGTGCTGGTCTGGGCAATCTCTCACTTTTCAAAGCCTTAGAATAGGTTTGCCCATCCAGCCCAGCTGGTAAATCACCAGCTTGGATTTATTTGGTGATACCTTTCCCTGAACCACATAAGGATCGGCCCACCCAACCCGAAGGCTGGAATTATTCAACAAAAAAGGTGGCGACCCTACCTGTGAAACCATGAGATTTATGATCTTGGCGATCTCTCTCCAATAAAAGCTAATGGCGGACAGTGTCGGACTGGGCCGGCGGGACACCGGGAAAAAACCCGGTGGGCCCCGGGCTCTTGTGGGCCCCGCCGGCCCAGATCTGCTACTTAGTGGGGCGGCGCGACCCCACTTTGTTCGGGGTCGCGGTAGAATACAATATCTGCGCATGCCCACAAACGGGGCACAGTGCGCATGCGCACTAACCCCCTGCAGCACTCTGGAGCGGCAGCGGCGGCCGGAGGGGGGCCCTGGGGCAGTAGCCCCGGTGGGCCCCAAGCCACCCAGTCCGACCCTGATGGCGGGGGATGATTAAGCCCTGCAAAACCATTGATTTGGTCAGGAAACACTATTCCCATTAGATGCAACCATGCAGGGAAGTTCCGCCTAAAGTAGTATGGTGGCTTGACAATTTTATGATCATAGCTTTTAACTAAAAACCGCTGTTTTTGAAAATATATGCACTTGCACTGATACAAAATTATCATTGAAAAGGAGACAAGGGATGTGCATTAACCCTTTAACCACCAAGCACGTACGGCATACGTGCTGACGGTTTAGGGCTCAGGCTGCCAAGAACGTACATCGTACGTTCTGCTGCAGCCGAGCCCTTCTCTCTGCATCGGCAGCTTTTGCCGCCTTCGCAGATAGTCAGAAGGGATGATAGCCCCCTGGGCAACGAGGCTGGGGGGGGGGGCTGTCGAGCTGGATCTGCGTCACGATTGTTTTTGTTAGGTTGAGTTTAAGGTGGTGCTGGTTCATCCAGTTGGGAGCCTGCTAGGAGACAGTTAGAGATCTGTGCCTCGGCTTCAGCTGTTAATGAAGTGGTGGATAAATATATCCATGTCAGGATCCTTTCCCGATCTGTGAGTGCTTCCAGTGTTCACATTTGTTTTGATTTATTTGAGAAGAACCTGGACTAGCACTAATGAAAACTTGCATAACACTGCATGGCTTTTGCAAGACCATTTTTTCAAAACTGTTATATAGCGCCCTCTAGTGGGAAGAATATAGAATGCCAAGTTTGCAGATCTATTATGATCTTAAAAATTCATCTATCGAAAAAAGTCAAATCAACTGGACTTGCTGTGTTTTTTCTTGAAGACGTTTCACCAGTCATTCAACTGGCTTTCTCAATTCAGAATAACTTGTACATAGGATCTTGCTTCGCTTTATATCCTCTGGAATGTGGCTCCAATCAGCATAATCTGTTTATCATTAAAAATGCAAACTGCCACTTTGTTTATTGGTTGCCAGGTCAGTGACCCTGGCATCTTTATAGTATTTTCAGCTGCACACTGGAAATAGGAAAATACAACTACTAAATATTCTAAAACATACCAAATAAAGAATCAGTTGAAAAGTTGTTCTGTGTAGGAAGGTATTCAAAAATAATCACCTTGCTTTGAGGCCCCTGGGAGCAACATTCCATGGGTTGGTGTGCAACACGTCACTCACGAGCCACTGGTTGGGGATCACTGCTGTAGAGTTTCAATTGACATTTAAAGGTGTTAACTCTTTCTGCAATGGTGATGGCTTTTCCAGCTACCCATAGGTCTGTCATCTGGATGGTAAGAATTATACCAATATTACTAATAGTAATGAAAGACAACAAAGACAGGAAGGCTATTTATTTTTACCAGAAAAGGTGGAAACTCCTGGTACCCAGGTCTTAACTGCATACACAAGTACATTCTTCAGAGATGAGTTGCTCTGCATTTCAACCAACTAATATCCCTCAGATTTTATGTCTCTGTTGACTGCAGTAGATAATCTAGAAGAGGCATCCTCAACCTTTAGAAACTGTGAGCAACATTCAGAATTAAAAGGAGTTGGGGAGCAACACTAGCATAAAAATTGTTCCTGAGGTGCCAAATAAGGGCTGTGATTGACCATTTAGTAGCCCCTATGTGGATTGTAAACCTACATTGAGTCTCTGTTTGGCAGTACACCTGTTTTTATACAACCAAAACTTGCCTCCAAGCCCGGAATTCAAAAATAAGCTCCTGCTTTGAGGCCACTGGGAGCAACATCCAAGGGGTTGGGGAGCAACATGTTACTCACGAGCTACTGGTTGGGGATCACTGATCTAGAATATGAGTAAAAGTAAATAATGCATTCTCTATCACTTACAGCATCCCATACTCTTTGACTGGGTGGTGACAGTGGAAACAGGTTTCCTTCCTTTCACTGTCAGCACCATTATGGTTTATCACCTTGCTGAACCAGTAAAAATGTGGCTTAAAGCCAATGTTATTTATAGGTCAGAAAGGATAGGAAGATCAGGGTTTTTTTCCCCAGCTACAGTTTGCAATCATAAGAACAGGCACAGAGAAGGTCTGTGGCCCATCATGCTTTCAATATAAATAAATGAAATAGGTGGAAAATGCTGAATATGCAGAGCAGTACCATATGGGTCAAAATTAGGGATGCACCGAATCCAGGATTTGGTCTTTTTCAGCAGGATTTGGCCGAGTCCTTCTGCCCGGCCGAACTGAATCCTAATTTGCATATGTAAATTAAGGGCGGGAGGAAAATTGTGTGACTTTTTGCCACAAAACAAGGAAGTAAAAAATGTTTTCCCCTTCCCACCTCTAATTTGCATAAGCAAATTAGGTTTCAAATTTGGTTTGAATCTTTGCGAAGTATTCGAATTTGGCCGAATCTTTGGAAAGTATTCGGGGGTTCGGCCGAATCCAATAGTGGATTTGGTGCATCCCTAGTCAAAATGTACTATCCAGCGGCCTGACGTGCCTGTACAGTAAACTAAGAAGTGTGGGAAAGCGGCGCATCACTACGTTCCAATACGTGTCTATTGCTAACACCTTCAGCAAAATAGCTACGGCTATGCGATTCCTTGTTTAAATGAGTTAAATGATGTTAATGGTTCAAAGAATGTCAGGCCGAATGGTCGGCCCGCAACACATTTTCACCTCACTAAATCTGGCCCTCGTTGCAAAAAGTTTGGGCACCCCTGCCTTAAATATTGATTGATGAGAAAATATATATTGCTATATTAAATAAACAACAATTTCTATACATATCTTAATACAAAGCATGAAATAGACTATCTATACAACTACTAAAAAATATGATAAACTGGATCCTAGTCAATGAGAAACTAACTAGCATCCTAAACGACAATCAAACATGATTTCAAAGGATATGGGACGCATGGGTGCTCTATGCTTCCCTGTCTGGTACAACCTGTGCCCTCTTCTCCAATTAGGTAGGGAAATAACTAGACAAAGAGACAAATAATCACAAGAGAGGAAAGTGGGGACGTTCATTTAGAGAAGCCAGAGGCAAGGAGAGAGTCTCAGGAGGCACCGTATGGTATTGTTCTATATTACATTACACCATTTGTTTACTGCACCCAATATCAATAGGAAATATTAACAATTGTCCTATGGTAAATGCAACATTTATGAAACCTGGATCCACAACAGAGAGAGAGCCAGGAACTTGCCAATGGAAGCAACTTGATATGTCCCCTCCCCCATGTATAACACCATGGACTTTCCCACAAACAAGAGACACAGGACACGTAAATAATTTGAAGCAACTTTATTGTTGTTTTCAACTATTCATGTATAAGACGATACCAAGACAAAGATAATTGTTATACAAATTGTCATCATTTTTAATCAATAAAAAGTTAAAAAAAAAAAGAATGAAACAGGAGGGTGATAAGAGAAGCTGTTTGTTGACAGTGTCTTGAGATTTACTGATCACCAGCTAAAGGTAGATCCTGATCTACTTTCCCCCCCCCCCGATGTAGAGCGATATTCTGAGACAATCTGTAATTTGTTTCTTTTTTAGATTTTTTTTTTATTTGCCTTTTTGTTCAACAGCTCTCCAGTTTTGGATTTCAGCAGCTATCTTGTTGCTAGGGTCCAATTTAACTTAGCAACCAGTGAGAGATTGGAATATAAATAAGAGAGAAACTGGAGTAATAAAACATATCAATAACAACAATAAAAGTATTGTCTCATAGAGAATTTAAAAACAAAAGACCAGTGCAATGTTATCATAATATATTGGTCAGATTATGTAATTTACTGGGGCTCATTTATAAACATTGGGCAAATTTGCAACTGGGCAGTAACCCATGGCAACTAGGGTTGCCACCTTTTAAAAATATCTTCACCGGCAGGTGGAGGGGGCAGGGTTAAAAGGGTGGGTCGTGCCGCTAAAGGGGGTGGGGCCGTGATGCGCTATTGGCTAGGCGGGTTGTGATGTCAAAGGGGGTGGAGCCAAAACACACATTTAGTTTAGTTGTGAGTAGGCTGGGGGCAGGCCACAGGCTTTTTTTAGGTGTATTATAAATTTACGGTAAATTTGTAATACTGGCCGGCCCCAGGCTTGGCTGGTGTTTTACCGGCTAGGCCGGTAAAATACCGAACGGGTGGCAACCGGTCAATAATTAGTTTTTTCAGCCAGCTGCAGGTTGAGCACTGAAAGCAATCATCTGATTGGTTGCTATGGGTTACTGCCCAGGTGCAAATGTGCACAGTGTTTATAAATGAGCCCCACTGAGAGTTAAGACGTGCTACAGCAGAAAGCACAAACCTGCTGACTTTACTTTTAGAAACATTCAGCCTTTCGGACCTATATGTTCGTATTCAACTAGTTGACAATATCGGATAAAAGGAGCTCAGCTGACTAATGTAACAGGGCGGGAGAAAAGGCACGCATCCCACTGACTGCAATACATGCGACGGCGCACAGTTGTGACCTCATCTTCGCGTTCCGTAGAGGCTATTGGCGGTAACAGATCACGTGAACATTTCAGCTTCCGGAGAACAAAGTCATGGAAGGCGATGGTTCGTATGAGCCCGGATTTGTCGGGATTCGATTTTGCCAGGAATGGTGAGTTATATTGTTCTTCGGGAATATATTGTGTATTGCTATTTAGACAAACGATCGTGAACTATATATATATACACCTCCGATTGTAGGAAGGGGCCATGCAGGCAGCACGGGGTTGTGGGAAAGCAAGTAAAGCAAACTCTATTATTCAGTTGTTGTTGAAGCCCCACAACTTAGGACATCCATAGGCTGCTGGGAGTTAATGTAAAAGAAAACGCAAGTCCTACTTTATATTGGCAATAGATGCTGGCAAACTTTTATTTGTCTTAGGCCCCATTACAACTACCAAAACTGAAACGCAGCCAGTGTTCTAAGCAGTGACTTCTATAGCAATATTTTAGCACTCCTCAATTTATATGATACGGCTGCCATCACACTAAGGTAAGTGACTATAATAAGTGACCTGCTTCGCTGAAAGTTCAAAACAACAAGATTGCTTTGAAGTCAATTGGAGGAGAGGCTGCACGCCCTTAAGGGTGAGTCCACACTGGGCGTTTTGGGGAGATTTGGTCACTTGCAACTAATCGCCTTGTTTTTGCGGCGACCAATCTCTCCAAACGCCTTCCCTGAATCTGCGCTGGCTAAAATGAAAAAATGCTGGTGCTTATCACACGCGGTGGTTCGTTTTCCGAAGTTGCCTCATGAGGAAACTTCGGGCGACTTTGGAAAACCAATCGCCGCGTGTGATTTTTTTTCATTTTAGCTGGCGCAGATTCAGGGAAGGCGTTTGGGGAGAATGGTCGCCGCAAAAATGAGGTGATTAGTCGCCAGGCGACCAAATCGTCCCAAAACGCTCTGTGTGGTCTGACCCTAAAAATATATAATGTGAGGTGCTAATCCATAGGGAGATTACCCATGTGGGTCTCCAAATCTCACATATAGAAAATCACAAAAGGATTGCACACTCAATTAAAAGAAATGAAATAATATATTTTATTACATAAGGAAAAAAGAAAATATACAAAAATTACAGAAATAAAAAGTGAGCCCAACGCGTTTCGACCATATTGGTCTTCCTCGGGGCACAAATAAAAAAACAACAAAAAGGAAGAACTGTTATACCTTTTTGTTTTTTTATTTGTGCCCCTGAGGAAGACGAATGTAGTCGAAACCCGTTGGGCTCACTTTTCATTTCTGTAATTTTGCCTTAATTTTTGTACATTTTCTTTTTTCCTTATGTAATAAATATATTATTTCATTTCTTTAAATTGAGTGTGCAATCCTTTCCTGATTTTCTATATGCTTTGAAGTCAATAGATGTTTATTCACACAACATTTTTTAGACTAGAGTCTATGGGCAGGGCTGGATTTTTGGAAAGGCCCGGGCCTAGGGCAACAGAATTTCACGGGTGGCATGCTGCCCAGCTGCATCCAAATACCAGCACTGGAGACTGGCATGCAGGAAATTTGAAAATCTCCCACTTGTCTCCAGTGCCTGACCAGTTCTACTCGTGGGCAGGGCCATATTTATATTAAGGCACCTGAGGGCGTGTGCCTAGGGCGGCAGGTTTTGGTCGGGTGCCTATAAATTAATTTTTTTGAAATAAAAAAACAATCACCAAGAATCTTCCGCGTATTTCAGTGTCTGTGACATCACACGAATGATGTGCTGACGTCACACGCACGACGTGGGGGGGGGGCGTACTTAGGTCTGATGCCTAGGTCAGCATTGGACGTAAATACTGTTCTGCGCGTGGGTATATGTGTGGACACGCATGCACATAAAGGAAGTCGATGGGCAAGGGAGGGGCAGGGGGCAAACCGAGCCGGGCTAGGGGTGCCTGGATAGTAAATCCAGGCCTGTCTGGGCATTTATTCTCATTATTAGTTGCTAAATATTTTGCACTTCCCTAATTATAATCCCTAGGAGATACTTTTGGCATCTCCCCCCCCCCCAGTGATTTCAACGTTCCCTCTCCTTTAAGATATGTTCTTCCCTGAAAGCCATAATAGTGCTCAAAATGAGGTGGTTTCCTAACCCAGGACCAGCAAAATTAAATAGATATTGTTCCTTAAAAGGCACTCTGTAGATATTTCCCAGTTAATTTAATTTTCATAAATTTGAGGTCACCTTGATCAATTTAAAATCCAATGAATTCATAATGCCATATACAATCTATAAATTAATTCACAATGTATCAATTCATTTCATATTCACAATCTAGGTTAGTTTCCACTTCATTAGCCGGTATAAAGTTCATATAGTTATTCCAATTAGAATTCAGTTCATGAATTATATTAATAACTTAATTTGCATATGTTTAGTCCAATAACACTACAATTCTTGAAATGAATAACTTAATTCACTCATTCTTCCCAATTCATCATAGGTGGTCCACCTTATCTAATTAACTGTTAAAAACAATGGAGACTCCGTGTGCGAGTTTATCCTTGGGGATGGGATTAAAAAAATTACATTCTGCTTAGTGAGAACTAAATGGGCAGGTAAAGGATGTATACATTGATTACTTATAAAATGTTTTCACTGCACACTTCTTGGGTCCAAAAAATTGTGATACTTCCCAACAATAATTGTCATTATGTGCAGTCCATATTGACCGTTTTTCTTTTTCTATGTGAGAATAGAGCAGTATGTTGTACAATGTCCATATTCAGTTATAATTAATCCTTATTGGAAGCAAAACCAGCCTTTTAGGTTAATTTAATGTTTACATGTTTTTCTAGTAAACCTATGGTATGGAGATCCAAATTATGGAAAGATCTGTTATCTGGAAAGCCCCAGGTCTGAGCATTCAGGATAACAGGAACCATAACTGTATTAAAGAGTAGAGCTTTGTTTTTTTACCTTCTGAAGCAGCTCTGGGAGAGGGGGTCGTAGACTCTATAACTGTTCTAAATTGATACATTTAGTTGATACATTGCTTCTCTTTGGCCCTGCTGACCAGAATCTCTGAGTTTCATTAAAGGCAGCTGTTATAATTGATACATTTTTCAGCAGTATCTGTGGATTGTTAGCAAATATTGTATCATCTAATTGTTATCAACTCAATGTAGCAAATTGTAACGGTTCAGAATCTGCACCTGGGTTACTGAGTTACCAGACTGAGACACTAGCGACAGGAACATTAAACTTTAATTTTGGGGAAAATGGTAAAAAATAAAAAAAACAGAAAGCAAAGAAAAAAAGTCTATGGTGAACAATCTAAAAACAACTCAACTGAAAAAAGTGTTTGGAAGGTGAACAACTCCTTTTAAATCATCATGGATTACTTAAAGCAATTTGGCTATTAGTGGCCTATATCCTATACCCAAAAATCTCATACCTTTGCCATATTGATCAGTTAAGCATATTTTGGTCTTCATTTTCTCAACAGTCTGTGACTCGGCTCGTCATAATTGGGGCATTTTTTATCTGACCTCTATATAAAAGGAGGGATGCAAGGTTGTCCATAATTCTTTAAATTAACCCCGGGTCCACTAGAATTCTCTTATTAATCTCTATCATTTTTATGGATGAACAAGCTTGATTATTGACCACATTTGCAAACAACCAGCTATTTTTATAAATAACCAGCAGAAATTCCAGCATTTATTCCCTCTGCGACTACAGGACAATTGTGTAAGCTTTATATCAAATTGTGAAGGAACTTAAATTCAATCTTTAACTAGCTCACTTATATTAAGGGCATATTTTGACATACAAATGCATACATTCCACTAACTGGTGAAAGCTTTGTTTCTGCTGTAGGGTATAATGCTAAGCTACAATGAATGCTGGGTCTCCTCAGCTCCCACATCTGTAAAACTTTTAAGATAGAATTAAATTCTTTAGTCTGAATGGACTGATGGGAAGCAGTGATTCACAAATTAAAGGGATACTGTCATCGGAAAACATGTTTTTTTTTTCAAAACGCATCAGTTAATAGTGCTACTCCAGCAGAATTCTGCACTGAAATCCATTTCTCAAAAGAGCAAACAGATTTTTATATATGCAATTTTGAAATCTGACATGGGGCTAGACATTTTGTCAATTTCCCAGCTGCCCCCAGTCATGTGACTTGTGCCTGCACTTTAGGAGAGAAATGCTTTCTGGCAGGCTGCTGTTTTTCCTTCTCAATGTAACTGAATGTGTCTCCGTGGGACATGGATTTTACTATTGAGTAATGTTCTTAGATCTACCAGGCAGCTGTTACCTTTGTTAGGGAGCTGCTATCTGGTTACCTTCCCATTGTTCTTTTGTTTGGCTGCTGGGGGGGAAAAGGGAGGGGGTGATATCACTCCAACTTGCAGTACAGCAGTAAAGAGTGACTGAAGTTTATCTGAGCACAAGTCACATGACTTGGGGCAGCTGGGAAATTGACAATATGTCTAGCCCCATGTCAGATTTCAAAATTGAATATAAAAAAAATCTGTTTGCTCTTTTGAGAAATGGATTTCAGTGCAGAATTCTGCTGGAGCAGCACTATTAACTGAACCATTTTGAAAAAAAATTTTTTTCCCATGACAGTATCCCTGTAAAGTTAAATTATGTAACTGTATACATCATAGTATAAGTAAATGTTACTTTTACTGTTTTAAATGATAAACCAGAAAAATGACTCCATGACAAAATGCCTTGTTATTCATAGAATTCGTTCTTCTTATTGTCTTCTCTTGTAGCAACAACATGTTGTACCCTAAAGAAGATAAAGAAAATAGGATTCTCCTTTATGCGGTAAACTAAACATAAGATGTATTGAAATATAAAAATATCTCTGGGTGATTTACCAACTTTTATGGTGCTAATATGTGTTTGTAAAAATATCACACTGATACTGTTTACCTAGTTTAAACATATATCCCTGCTGTCACTTAAAAAAAAAATTGTTGCCTTTATGGCTGCTTTATGGTAGTAAACACCTAAAAATGTTATTTACCATTTCTTTGAGCACCTATTTAACAACACACCAGCAACTGGAAATATTTGGTTAATTCCTCAGCTCACAGAATCATCTGTTTCTTACAGTGCAGAAATTGTGATTACCAACAGGAGGCCGATAACAGCTGCATATATGTCAATAAGATCACACATGAAATTGAGTAAGTATTGAATGTACATACACAAGGCATATTGTCAGGATGTAAGCCTAGAGAGATAGATATCGAGCAATGTATAGATACCAGTCTGAGTGCATACGAGTTATCGGAAGCCTATACCTGAATTTCTTCATGAAGTATTCTTCGTCCTGATTCGCAAGTTCTGTTATTCCATCCATATTGTTTGTGCTCTCTCTAATATTTCATTTTTTTGAGTTTTTTTTTTTACATTGCATTTACTATTACTTTTATTTGGCAATATTTGTGTCTGTTGTTTTTTCATGTAACTTTCTAGTAGGGATCCACCGAATCCGGGATTTGGCCTTTTTCAGCAGGTTTTGGATTCGGCCGAATCCTTCTCCCCAGCCGAACCGAATCCGCATATGCAAATTAGGGGCGGGGAGGGAAATTGCGTGACTTTTTTGGCCAAATCTTTCGTGAAGGATTCGGGGTTCGGCCGAATCCAAAATAGTGGATTCGGTGCATCCCTACTTTCTAGTATAGCATAATTTTTTTTTTTTTTTCATTTTTCTTTCTTTTCTTTTCAAATTCTCTATTGAAATTAATAATTAATCCTGCAGGCTTTTTTGACAGAAGTTTTAGATCACAAAGTCCACAAAAAGGCTGTTTTATGTTAACAGTAAATATAACAAATAACCTGTTTTGTTAATATAATCTTAATGCTCGACAGAACAATTGAAATATCAATGTGAATGGTATAGATTTTTTTTAATGTTTCTATTCTATATGTCTAAATGAAATAGTAAGCTCTGAAGGGATGTTAACTGCTCTTTGCTTTCCATTGTCTTCTATGAAGGTGTTTCTGTTTTAGGCTGCAGTTTCAATTTTCTCTTTGCTTTCTTATTTTTAAGGCTAAAATCTTCATTTTGCTGGACTGCAACTTCCATCATTCTCTAATGTACTATCAAGGGCTAAAGCATGTTTGAAGCAGTTACCTAGTAAAATAAGAATTGTATTCTTACAGCAAAACTGCTTTATATATGTTAACTCTTCAGGGTCTATTGCCTACTTAGTGCAACCCCCCAATACGAGCCTTGTCTGTTCTGTGTTTTGCAGCCTGGAGGCATTAAGCAAATCTTTATTTATTTTTTTTAAACTAAGAATCTAAACATTAATTATAGTAACCTTTGTGTTTGATTAAAGTGTAATATCGGCAATCCAAACTGCACAGTAATCTTCCTATGTTCCATAACGACAAGATGACGACGAGGCACTGCTAGCCTTTGCATGGTGACTTTAATATTTAACCACATTCCTCATTTATCGTTATCCCTCTTCCATAGTGAGCTAACCCAGATCATTGCTGATGTAGCTCAGGAGCCTACCCTGCCACGTACAGAGGATCATCCCTGTTCTAAGTAAGTCATTTCAACCAAAAGGAAGGGGCAATCTTCGAGAGAGAGGAGTTATCACGGGATTTATTTACAAGGCAGGTGCTAAATTGAACCAATGCAGTTGGACTAGTATCCAACTAGACCTTATATGTTGTAACTTGTAGTAGATGGATAAAAACTTTTACCAAAAAACCAAATTACTTATTGGTCATCGGTGCAACTGCACATGTTCCATTTAGCACCTATGTAAATGGGCCCTTCTGTATCTTCCTGTCTTTTACTCATTTTCTCTTCTTATAAAATGTTTCCTCTTCCATAGATGTGGACACAAAGAAGCAGTGTTTTTCCAATCTCATAGTGCTAAATCGGAGGTATGTACATTCTTCAGACTCCACAGAGCCATTTATCACATACCAATAAAGCAGCCACTTAACACGCTATGGGGCAGATTTATCAAGGGTTGAATTTTGAATTCATGGGAGTTTTTAAAACTCTCAAACTCCCATGAACTCGAAATTCGACCAAAAGAAATTTATTAAAAACTTTGAATCGAATTTGATTCAAGTTTTAAAAATACAAAATCAAAGTTTTTTTTTTTTTTTTTCTCAGAAAAAAACTTGAATGTTAGGAAGGCTGCAAACAACTCAATTTGACTAAAACAGCAATTCGGCAGGTTTTAGGTAGTGAATAGTCAATTTAGAGTTCTTAAAGGTAGAGTATGATAAATCTTGAAAATTGAATTCTTAAAAAAACCATTCCCTAGTCGAATTTGACCGTTTTGGCAATAAAAAAAACTTGAGAATTCAAAATTAGAATTTTCCATTCGACTCTTGATAAATTTGCCCATATATGTTTATATTGAGATACAAACCCCACTTCCTACAAGCTTAACATGTTTATTGGCATTTGATTATTGTTTTGATATTTATAGTTAAATTTTAAAAAAAAAATGGAATGGCAACACGCCGCCTCTTAGGGTAAAAAAAATACGATTTATTGAACCACTTAAAAGTTAGACACCCCTTAATCATAGGCTAAACAAGATGGCAGTGCGTTGCTCTTTTATACATAAAACAAATACGCCATCTATAGGACTAAATGCAAATACATTTAAAACCTGATGTCGTAAAAACAAATCAAAACCGAATCAGAAGAACGAGGGAACCCCCCCAACAAGTTAACCCATAAGGGTAATTGTTTCAGTCCCTATTGGGTTTAACCTAGACATGTATCAAGAAAAAAGGCAATGTTAAATATTCAATAATAAATTCATGAACATAAGTTAGAGGTTTAATGTAGAAAACAAATGGTTATCAGTCATGAAAAAATCCCAGGGGAGTCTGGGTGAGTCTGTACCCTGTTATTGTGATATTTATCATATTTGTAGTACCCAGACGATGTTGCTTTCTCTTGTAGGATGCCATGCGACTGTATTATGTTTGTACAGCACCACACTGCGGCCATCGCTGGACAGAGTGATTGTTGGAAGCTTAATTAGCCTTATGTTTACTTTATTTCCCAGCATATGTTAATGTCTGAATTCTGAAATAAATAATGTTTTTATATTTTTAAGTCTTTTGTATTATCTTGTTTTACTTTCTGTAAAGAAATAAATAAAGAGCTGGGAGCTATATGTTAGAATGTTTTCACATGTAGTGTGGTATGGTGTGATGCAGGTAACTCATTTTCTCCCTTAAAGCGCCTGTCCCCCTTTTTCGTAAATTTTTTACGAGCATTGGGTTGTTGGGGTGCATTTCTAAAACATGAAGTGTGTAATTGTCTGCACTGGGAGAGGTGAAGCCACACTCCTCACACACATAGATCTTGGAACGGCGCTGGCGGTAGGCATAATTTTGCAGGACCCCATGGATCTTGTGTAAGTGGGACTCTAAAGAACAACGCTGCGTAAAAGACTTGTCACATGCAGGACACTTGTAGGGGCGGATACCTACGGGAAATCGATATGGTGGTTAGGAGAGCAATAATAAAAGTGAGAGAATCTAGGGGGGGAATACAAGCAATATACGGGATCTCCTCACCTGTATGAGTTCTCATATGACGCTTGAGGTCAAAGGTGTCATTGAACCCTTTAGAACAGCAGGGGCAGCGGTGTCTTTTCCGGGCGATGTGACATTTCAGGTGACGCGTTAACATCCGTTGAAGAGGAAAACATTTCCTGCATGCACGGCAGGGAAACGCACTCTGAGAAGAGGATAAGAAAAATAAAATCTGGATTTTGAAGATGGCAGTTTAAGATGAAGGTTAATATAATGGCAAGGCTATAATAGGGAAGAAAGATCAGTTTTAATGAATGCGCCAAGCAAAGTAGACTGGTTCTGTAAGTATTCACATTAGAACACTGCCCCACTATGGCAAAGGTGTCTAAACCTTTTTTTCTCATTCTTCTTTTAGAAGCTCAAAATTTAGGCACAGTTCTCTAGCCCAATATCCTTTCTCACGTACATTTCTAATTTTTTTTTTTTTGTCATACAAAATTCTATTTTCCTTCCTGTCTCTTTCTCCGTTTCCTGTTTTCCTCCTCGTTCTCCTATTAAACACTTTTTTTTTTTTTTTTTTTCCTCTACCCAATTTGTTTTATCTATTCTTATGTTCTCCATATTTTTCAGATGCTGACCCTTTGCTTCCCCTTATCTATTCTCTCCACTGAATCCCTGTTATTAGAAAGCATTGGCATGTTCTACTGCAGGATGCATGCTACTGCAAATTCTGACTGCTCAGTGAGTACCTTGTTTTTGATTTGGCTGCACTGAATTTATTTGCTCAGGGAAAGTGTGCTGGTAATAGAGCTGCAGATAGAAAAACTTTAAACCTCCCACTTGCTCACCCTATCCAATTGCTGCTTGCTACTTTTGTACAGTGCACGCTCCATGTAAAGAGTGATGTAAGAGAAAACAAGTTTAAAGCAGCCAGAACTCACTGAAAACATTGCACATTACAGGGTGCTGTTTACCTTTTGAGTTAATTTAGTATTATGTAGAGCAGTGATCCCCCCAACCAGTAGCTTGTGAGCAACATATTGCTCACCAACCCCTTGGATTTTGCTCTGTGGCCTCAAAGCAAGTGCTTCTGTTTGAATTCCGGGCTTGGAGACAAGTTTTAATTGCATAAAAACCAGGTAGGCTGCCAGTCCACATAGGGGCTACCACATGGCCAATCACAGCCCTTATTTGGCACCCCAGGGACTTTTTAATGCTTGTGTTGCTCCCCAACTCTTTTTACATTTGAATGTGGCTCACTGTTAAAAACCCTGCGTGTAGAGTGGTATTCTGAGACAATTTGCAATTGGTTTTCCTTTTTAATTTGCTTATTTTGAGTTTTTTTGTGCAGCCACTCTCCAGTTTGCAATATCCGCAATTTAGTTGCTGTGTTCCAAATTAACCTAGCAACCATGCATTAATTTGAATGAGTCTGGAATATGAGTAGGAGAGGACCTGAACAGAAAAATGGGTAATTAAAAATTAGCAATAACAATAAAGTTGTAGCAGCACATTTCATTTGTTTCTAGATGGGGTCAGTGACCCCCATTTGGAAGCTTGAAAGAGCCAGAAGAAGAAAAATGCAAATTATTAAAAAAAACCTAAAGAAATAAATAGACCGATTGAAAAGTTGCTTAGAAGTGGCCATTCTATAAAACATGCTAAAAGTTAACAGAACAGTTTGTGCTATTCATTTGTATGCAATTTTTTTTTGTGTGGACGTGGCTGTTTAAGAGGATATTGCAAAAATCTTACCTCATGAACTAATGCGGATGCTGCTGATTTGTCAATCTTGTATGGGAAAATCATAGAGTCTGTATACCATCAAGGTAAAAAAGGAAAATCAGATGCCAACATTGAAATTTAACCCACCATCACCTACAAAATATAGATAAGTAACATTTCTTCTGTTTGAAATATTTTACATTAACATTTCCACAACATCCTGTCAGAGCACACTATTTGCTATGAAATGCTTGTAGTGCCAAGGTAATGCTAGTAACAATTCGCCAGCGTTCGGCTGCTGAGACGCAACTTTGCATTTTAGTGAATTAGTGTAGTGGTAACGAATTTGAGCCTGGCGAGGTGGCGCTGAGTATGGTGAAACGGTCCCTGTTGAAAATTTGCCCGTTAGTGAATTTGCCCCAATGTAACGGAAGTCGCAGTGGGAATTGGATTTTTACTACTGAGTGCTATTCTCATATGTACCGAGATGCTATTATCTTGTGTAAGGGAGCTGTTATCTGGTTACTGTACCTTCCCAGTGTTCTATTGCAGTACAGCAGTAAAGAGTGACTATCAGAGTTTATCAGAACACAAGTCACAAGACTGGGTGCACCTGGAAAACTAATAATATGTGTAGCCCCATATCTGATTTCAAAATGAAATATAGAAAAATCTGTTTGCTCTTTTAAAAAACTGATTTCAGTGCAGATTTGTGCTGGAGCAGCACTATTGAATGTACTGTACATCTGCAAAGTCTTGCCAACAAATGGCTTATACCCTTGTGATACTTTATAACAACTGCTTTTGTGTATTTGGCCCAACCTCTGCTGCATGTGGCTGCAAACAAGCAGATCTTATTGAAATCAATGGAGATGGAGCATAGAGTACTCATGAATACTGTTTATCTGCCACAAAGCCAAATACTCACCCTTCTAATGTAATCACAGTGCAATGAGCACTGGCTGAACACCCCTGTTTTCATGAATACTGTTTACCTGTCAAAAAGCCAAATACTCAACCTTTAAATGTATACCTGTATTGTAATACTACTTAATCCTTTCTGTGATACAAAGCGTCTGCAAGACATGGGGGAGGCCCATTTATCAAAGTCCAAATTTATCTAAATTTTTTTCTGAAAACAACACTGACCAAATACGCACAGGTTTTTTCTCCTTATTTAGTAATACACATTCCTGAAAATTGTGTTTGCGGGAAAAAACACAGAAAAAAACGAATCGTACGAATTTTTCAGATTTTCCACCCGATTTTGATTTCTGCCCAAAAACCATGAAATCTCCGGATTATTGCACGAAACCCAGCGCAGATCAAAATATCTTTGGGACTTCTCCCACTGAATTAGATGTAACCTCGGCAGGTCTGAGATGCCGGATTTTTAGATTCTGACATTTTCCATCCATGGGGTAAAATAAATCCTGCAAAATTTGTGGGTTTTTTCCCCCACTAAAAATTCAGATTTTTTTAGTAAAACCCATAACTTATTAAATAGAAAATATTAGTAATTAACAGGGTCTCAGCACCTACACTAAATTATCTGTATCTACACAGAATACCCTCCTTACCTGGAACATACAGGTCCCCTCTTTCAGCATCAACCAGGTGACCCCATCCTCTGAGTTTTACAGTCCGGTGGCGCTTCACTAAGAATGATCGAGGCATAGTACTGTGGCTAAAAAGCAGAGAAGGTGAAGTTCTATTTTACTTATCTATATTTCTCTATCTATCTATCTTTCTCTATCTATCTATCTTTCTCTATCTATCTATCTATCTATCTATCTATCTGTGTGTGTGAAGGTTATCTACAGTAGGTATGAGAAAAGAAAACATACAGTCATAATAAGGAATGGGAAACATACAAATATACAGGTAGCTAGTAAAAGATACACAGCAATTAAACAAAAGTAATGACTGATCGACCTACCCAATATGTGTTCTCAAGAGCACAGTCAAATCAAAGTGAAGCACTTGTGTTGTGATACAACAGTTCTTTATCAAAAAGGCAAAATAAAATCACAGAATTTAGAGAGTGGACAGTAAATGATTTCTATTATTTGTTCCCTGATAATTTGAATATCCTAGGATTTTGCATACAGAGCTTTTATTCCCTTCTCACACAGCACACAGAGAACGGGCCCTTCCTCCATATGCAAATTGTACAGATATGAAGTAAAGCAGAATATGACAGGCAACGGTTCCTCCTATTAGGACTCCCTAGAAATAAACTGCTCACTAGGTAATGATATCAGATGCCAATGTTAATTGACTTTTTTAGTCTGAGAAAGGCAAAAGGCATTGTTCAGTGGCTTGAGAATATGTGCTGTAATATACTAAATACAAGACTGCAATTTACAGGATCTTAGTTGCTGTTTTCTAGTTTGAATAACCCGTTCATTTGTCCTGTGCTCACATTTGATTAACAAACTGTGGCTGCTGTCTGTTAAGTGTTTAGATATGCAGGCTAGGTGCTGTTTTGTGTAGGTACACGGTTTAGGTACTGTATAAGTGAAGAGTACTGAGGTCTTTAAGTCCTAATACACACACACACACACACACACACACACACACACACACACACACACACACACACACACACACACACACACACACACACACACACACACACACACACACACACACACACACACACACACACACACACACACACACACACACACACACACACACACACACACACACACACACACACACACACACACACACACACACACACACACACACACACACACACACACACACACACACACACACACACACACACACACACACACACACACACACACACACACACACACACACACACACACACACACACACACACACACACACACACACACACACACACACTCTCTCTCTCTCTTCAGGCTGTGGTGCACTCCAATCCAGCAGAGTTTTACTGCCTGGGTGCTGTCATATATAGTGCAGATAGTCGTGTTCCAAGGAATGACACACTCCAGGACTTCATAATGAGATCAAGCAAAGTCAATTTTATTTGTCAACGTTTTCGGTCCAGTCTGGACCTTTCTCAAGACATATATATATATATATATATATATAAATCTCTTTAATCCTACACATTGTAAATCAACATAGATGGAAGGGCTTAAAAGTTTACTCCGCTTGCACCCATCGGATTTTAGAAGCCAGGGAGCAAAGTCTTGCCCTTGGCTGAAAAAAAGGAACTTCAGCATTGTATGCATTAAGGCAAGCGATAATGAAACCTTATGTAACTAATGACTTGGTTCATTTATCACAGTTTCCGCATGATAAGAAAATTGAGCTGTATCACAGATTTATTTTTAAATATCACCCAAAGTATATGCCCCCCAACCAGTAGCTCGTGAGCATCATGTTGCTCCCCAACCCCTTGGATGTTGCTCTCAGTGGCCTCAAAGCAGGTGCTTATTTTTCAATTCCTGGCTTGGAGGCAAGTTTTGGTGAAATAAAACCAGGTTTACTATCAAACAGAACCTCCTGTAGGCTGCCAGTTCATATAGGGGCTACCAATAGCCAATCACATCCCTTATTTGGCACCACCCAGGAACATTTTTCATGCTTGTGTTGCGCCCCAACTCTTTTTACATCTGAATGTTGCTCACGGGTGAAAAAGGTCGGGAACCCCTGGTGTAGTGGGTGATGGAGGACATTTGACTTTGACATGTGCTGCCCCTCGAAATTTTTCTAATCATAAATAGAGCTTCTTGGTATGAAGTACAAAAAAATACTACTTTCAAAAAAAGAGAGATGAAGTGGTGGTCACATGTAACTGTGAAATAAAACTTACAGATGTATTAAAATATTAAAATGTGAGATTATGACTCACTACAGAAAAACTCACCCATGTACTATTCATTCCTGTGGGATTTTTAGAATCATATTTATCAATGTAGTTCACCATCTGATAAATATGCTTTTAAAAATTCCATAGGAATGAATAGAAAGTGAGTCAGTCTTTCTGTGGTGAGTTCTAAATTCACACTTTGATAAATCTGCCCCTAAATCCACATACATTAAGGATCATTTACTAATGTGAAGTGCAATTTTGATAAAAGGAACTAGAAGTAAATGTCAGTAAAACCTACATGCTGCAGGCAAACAAAAATAATGGAAATCCTGCTGTGATTAAACATGAACTTTAGTAAAGTGGTTTCATATGCCCTCTAAAACTAAAGGCAACTTTAACCATATTCCTACCAGGGAGATGGTTGTTGACTTTAGGAAGACTAGGAGTGACCACCTGCCACTGTACATCGACGGCCCTAAGAGATCGTCAAAAGCACCAAATTCCTTGGTGTCCACCTGGCGGAGAACCTCACCTGGTCCCACAACACCAGCTACTTAGCCAAGAGAGCCCAACAGCGCTTCTACTTCCTTTACAAGCTGAGCAAATCCTATATCCCACAATCCATACTCAAAACCTTCTAAAGAGGGACTATCGAGAGCATCCTGAGCAGCTGTATCACTGTCTGGGCTGGGAACTGCACTGTCATGGAGCACAAGACCCTACAGAGGATAGTGACGACAGCAGAGAAGATCATAGGTGTCTCTCTTCCTTCCATCATGGAAATTTACACCACTAGCTGCATCCGTAAAGCCATCAGAATTGTGGCTGATCCAACACACCCCTCACACTCACTGTTCACACTCCTGCCATCTGGAAAAAGGTACCGAAGCATTAGGGCCCACACTACCAGACTGTGTAACAGTTTCTTCCCCCAAGCCATAAGGCTCCTGAATACTCAGGAACCAGACAGATCTCTCTCACACACACACTCCATCTTACCTTACTATATACCACAACGTTACACAGCCACTGTACGCCATTGTATGGATGAATAGCCATTGGATACAGTTGTACTCTATGAGCACATCTGCACTTTGTCATGTTCTTTATCATGTTCTTGCTACTGTCATGTCACAGTGATACACCCATCATGTCTGACGTTTAGCATTTTTTACTTAACATATTACATCTGCTGAGTGTGCACTGTATTGTCCTGTCCCTGCAATGTGCTGACTTGTCTTGCAGGAGTTGCATATTTTTGCACTTGCACTTTTTGTCTGTTGTACAGTACATATATGTTGTGTTGTGTAACACCTTGGTCCTAGAGGAACGTTGTTTCGTTTCACTGTGTACTGTACAAACGTATATGGATGAAATGACAATAAACTCACTCTTGACCCTTGATCTGCCTAGGTTAGCTACTCTTTGGGAAAGACACATTGCTAGGTAGCATTTTTCCCATAATGTAACCTTGTAGAGTAGGTGCTACGTCATTGACAGTGTGTATTTTCCCTTCTGACTATGTATCTGTCTTTGGCAGGAAAAGGGTTAAAAGCAAACCAACAACCAATCGCAAAATTTAATATAAGCTTCTTCGTACTGAAATAAGAAACTTTCTAAATACAATCAATTAAATATTCTGCATTGTTTCTGAAATCAAGTTTATGTTCACTATTCCGCTCTTAGCATATGTTTCTCTTCATTATGTCTTCATGCAGCAGTTGGGTGTCTGATATTCATTAAAGGAGAACTGATCAAAAATCCCCATCCCTTTCCATCCATTGGCCCTCCTCAATGCTTTCTCCCTCCTTAGTAACTCAGTTGAAAAAGTATCCCTGTCATGTACCTTTGCGTAATTATGCAGAGTAGCGCAGCGGAGCTCTTTGGCGCCATCTTCTGTATCTTCGGTTCCTTCGGGAATCTTCGGAGCTTTCCGCGCATGCGCAGTAGGCACGTATATCAGAATGCCCAACTGCGCATGCGTGAAAAAGCTCCGGTGCCGGCGCTCAGTTTGGCGAGGAACCAGAAGATACAGAAGATGGCGCCAGAGAGCTCCGCTGCTCTACTCTGCATGAATATGCCAAGGTACATGACAGACACTTTTTCCACTGAGTTACTAAGGAGGGAGAATGCAGTGAGAGGGGTCAATGGACGGAATGGGATGGGGATTTTTGATGAACAGGGGGTTTAGTTCTCCTTTAACAGTTAGATTCAATATATCTTATAGAGGGGCTTCCTTTCCTAGCAGATGTATTAGAGCTCACGAATACAGTATAACAGATTCCAGTACAAACAAAATAACTGCCTTTTGCACAAATTCTGCATGTAGAGAGACATGATGTCTGGTGATTTTAATAGAGTGAGCTCTAATACATCTTCTAGGCAAAAGGAGCCCCCCTATAAGATATATTGGATCTAACTGTCAATGACTATCTGACATCCCAACTTCTGAATGAAGACAGAATGAGGAGAAACAGATGCTGAGAGAGGGATAGTGAAGATAAACGTGATTTTTAATTGATTATATTTAGAATACTTCTTATTTCAGTATGCTGAAGCTTATATTAAATCTTTATTTTTGCGATAGTTCCCCCTTAATGATTAGAATCACTTTCAGGTGAGGACTTGCCCCATTTCAGTTATGGATATATAAAAATAGAGATTGTATATTTTCATCTGTTTATGCCAAACTTTCTTTGAAATTCATGCCATGTTTCTGTGTAAATAAAAGGAAACTGTGTACTGATTCATTGCCTTTATACTGGGTTTTCATTTTAAGGAAAAGTATCACAAACGATAGTATTGCAAAACAAATACTAACTCCACTATTGTGTAACAGACGTTCCATGTAAAATACTTTCCGCAAGCTTCATATATGTTGTATAGTTGGGAGCTACTAGCTATTAGATGATGCAGTCTGTAATACTTCAGAATTGCTTAATTATTGGTACTACCAGATTTGTATCTGAAATGTCCTTGTTTATAAGGAGTTCCCCAATGAGACTCTTTCTATAATGTTTCCAGATAACCATGTCATAGTTAACAAAATGCAGAAAAAAGTAAAATGAAAATGTGTGGCCCAGTAAGTTATTAGAAACAATTTACAGAATGTGTGAATAGTAGGTAAATGTTTGCATCAACAGCCCTAGTGAATGCACAATAACTGCCTCACCAAGTGAATTAATTATGATTAATAAAAATATTGTTATAGCATATTGCTGGATTAAGAACATGGAAGTTTTCAAAACGGTTGTCATATGAGAACTACACGGTTGGTACATTTCGTAGCAATACAATCACTACTAAGCAAGTCAAGCGTGTGGATATGAGAATCATATATTCTTTTCAACTTGATGCCTTCAAACAAACAATGTAGGTCTCTATATAAAGATATTGCATAAAACAGCTCATTTGTAAAACTCAGCTTCATGTAAATAAATTATTTTCATAATAATATAAGTTTTTAGTAGTATGTGCCATTGGGTAATCATAAATAGAAAACTGCCATTTTAAAAAATAAGGGCCACCCCCTGGGATCTTACGATTCATGGTGCACACAAACAAACCATACATGTTAGATCACATGAGCCAATTAACAGACAGAGTTCTGTCTTTTGCTTCCACACTTCCTGTTACAGTTGTAGTGTTTCTGGTCAGGTGATCTCTGAGACAGCACACAGACCATCACTAAATGGTGGCTCAAGGCAAGAGATGTAAAAGGACAATATATATATATATTTATATATACTGTGTATATATATATATATATATATATATATATATATATATATATATATATATATATATATATATATATATATATATATATATATATATGCCACTTAATATGATATAAACTATCTGTTGCTTAAGTGTTCATTTTGGGGGTATAGTTTTCCTTAGAAGAATCTTTCAGCAATAACTTATCAATTTACTGCAAATTAGGCACATGGAGTGTATTCTCTTCTGATGCAATCCGGCTTGTGGAGAAGCCACAGAAGCAGCCACGTCTGCCTTCCATTTACATGAATTGGAAACCTGTAACAGTGCTGATACTGGTGTATTTTTAAGCCCAAGGAAATGGGAAAATCAACAACACTTCGCTCTGTTAGACTGGGAATTGATCTTGTGGTTTGCTCATATAGCAAGATGAAAAAAGACCTTAGAAATGTGGCATTTTTGTTATTTATTCATGTTGACAAGCTGTGATGCTATGTTGTATAAAAGCATTAGAGGTTGGCAGTGGCTATTGCAATTAAATCACCTGTGCATGGGTATATATACATTTTTTTCGTGGGCAGCAACTTTAGAAGGGCGGCCCACGGGTGCCAATGTTAAATAAAAACATGTCCCCCAGCATGCCGCTGGCACTTTGGGCAGAGCTTAATGGGGCGGTTCACCTTTAAGTTAACTTTTAGTATATTATAAAATGGCAGATTCAAAGCAACTTTTCAATTGTTCTTCTCTATTCATTTTTTACTGTTTTTGAATTATTTGCCTTCTTCTGCTGATTCTTTCCAGCTTTCAAATGGGGGTCGCTAAATCCAGCAAAAAAACAAATGTTCTGTAAGGCTACAAATTTAGTGCTACTTTTTATTACTTTCTATTAAGACCCTCTTCTATTCATATTCCAGTTTCTTTGGGTAGAACTACACGTTTTCGGCGTGATTCGGCACACTGTGCAAAATCGCAGGCGTCAAGTCGGATGCGATGGAAATAAGGTAAGCAATAGCATTGTCGGATGGTGTCGCATTGTTGATCCGACGCAACATGACTATCAGATGCAGACGCTGCATCCGTGTCGCGTCGGATCAACGCTGCGACTTCATCCGACATCAATGCATGGTTGCTAGGGTATTTTAGGGCCTAGCAACCAGACTTCTGAAACTGCAAACTGGAGACATGCTGAATAAAAAGCTAAATAATAATAAAAACCATAAAAAATTAAACCAATTACAAATTGTCACTTTCTACTTTGTATGTGCAAACCACAGGAGAAGGGGCAGGATGAGAACCAGTGCCTAGGGCAGCAAAGGGCTTGAATACAGCCCTGATTTTATGAGGTGTCTTATAGCCAAACTATTGGGGAAAATTGACATTGCCAACAATTTTACAAATTACATTACTTTGATTCAGAATTTGCCTGCACTCCTGTTGGTATAGCCCCATAGAAAAGACTGAGGTCAGTTAACTACTACATTCCCTTGTGGTGAAACAAAAAAAACCATAGCAGTACTTCAAAAGTTCTTTATTTTATTTTGGTATTCCTACTCCACTTCACACTAGGGATACACCGAATCCAGAATTCGCCTTTTTCAGCAGGATTCGGGCAAATCCTAATTTGCATATGCAAATTAGGGGTGGGGAGGGAGATCACAAAACAAGGAATTACATTTTTCCCCCTTCCCATGCCTAATTTGCATAGTATGCAAATTAGTATTCGGTTCAGTATTCGGGCTGAATCTTTTGCAAAGGATTCGGGGTTTGAGCGAATCCAAAATAGTGGATTCGGTGCATCACTACTTCCCAACCAGCACAGCAGTGTGGTCTGGTTTAATCTAATTTGGAAATGTAATTGCAATTGAGAGAGCCTGACTGTTGGGTTTTTTTAAAAGTCCCATGAACTCTAAATTCGACCAATCGAAATTTATTATAAAATTCGACCAATCGAAATTTATTATAAAAAAAATAAAAATGTTTAAACTCAGGTGAATAGGATCGACCCAAAAACTCAAATCTGATTCGATTTGAATTTTAAAAACTTGATTTTAGTTTTTTTTTTCTCCTAAAAAAACTTCAATGTCAGGAAGGCTGCAAACAACAAATTGATCCCTGGACCTCTCCAATGACTTAAACAGCAATTCGGAAGGTTTTAAGGTGGCGAATAGTCGAATTTGAGTATGCTAAATCTCAAAAATCTAATTTCTTAAAAAAATATGAATCAAATTTGAATTACTCCCTATTCGAATGACAGTTTTGACCATAAAAAAAGTCAAATTCGAATTTCAAATTTTCCATTCGACCCTTGATAAATCTGCACCATGGTGTTAGAACGTAGTAAAGCAGCAAATGTAGTTATAGGGTGATGTTTTCTTTAGTTAAGGAACAGTATAGTAGTGTTTTCCAACAAGTGGCAATCACTATGCTGTTGAAGTTCACATTACCCATAGCATTACAGTCTTTCAGTTTGTAAACATAAATGAATGTATATTTATTTCTTTCTCTGCTTTTATCACTAGAATACAGAAGCTTTAAAAGCCAGGTAGAAGTTGGGTATACTAAAATATCTTCGCTCCCTTTTTATACGTGAAACCCGTTCTATCTAATGTTGAAGTACAGCAATAAAACTGCCACAACACAGATCTTAGAAAATAGTTGCTCGATAAGAGAACAGAAGAATGACGTAAAAAATGCTAAAAATGATTTATTAGTTTTGTGCAAAGAACAAGGCTATTTTATAGACCATATAAAAGTATGTACAATTGAAAAGATCACACAAACATATTCTATATACAAAACAGAAAAATCAATGGTAGAGCAGCGATACAGTTATAGAAGGCCATAAAGCAAAGACTAGAGTAAAGTATGAGAAGGAGGAAGTTAATGGGATTTACTTTCACCATGGTAGTTTGTCAGATTAACCTCTTATAAAGCAGACAGAATAGCAGCTAGATATCTGACAATCTGAGCTAATGAGCCTATAGCCATATCCCATGCCAGAATCTCCAAAAAAGCAGGAATATGTACAGTACTAAATGTTCAGCAAATAGGGGTGTGGAAGCAAGCTGATCATGTGTATGAACACTGTGGATGTGAATCGCTGGCGGGATGGCACACGGATCGCTTCCGTTTTTTTTAAGTTTCCCTGTAAGCCAACTTCGGAAAACGAATCACTACGTATGCCATCCTGCCGGCGAGTCACATTCTTGCCAAAGGGAAGGTATTTAGGGAGATTAGTCGCCCAAAGAAGAGGAGATTTATCGATGGGCGACTAATCTCCTCAGAATCTTAGCGTATGCCACCACCCTTAGGGACAAAATCTGATGTAATAAAATACTAAAAAGACGTTTGCCTTGGTGTAGTAACCTATGGCACCCAATAAACCGTTTGCCAGTGACCAATAAATGCTACCTACTGATTGGTTGATATAGGTGATTATTAGACCTTCCCCTAAAGAAAATACAATTTTGCATCTTTTATTATTTAACCTCAAAATATTTACTGCATTTACACCTACTCAACAATCATGTGTTAAATGCAGTTATCTGCAATTTATTCTGGAAAAACAACAGGGCCTATTGGATGTGCGCTGTTATGACCAATGAGGTGCTCATTCACTTGAAAGAACAGATACAAATTGGAGTTGTCACGCTGTGTGCCTTTGTGAAAGGAAGGCTGAAAATCTCCAGATACAATACAGCAACACGAATTTCTACCAGTATTTGTGATTCCATGTATAAAAACACAGAGCAGCTATTCATCTAACTTGTGGCCTTGAAGGCATACATATACATTCATAGAGACATCCACATTGTGGAGAACGTTTCCAACTACCAGAACAGTGACATTTTAAAACTTCTGATAGGAAATAGCATTACTAGCAAAAATGGCCTTAAAAGGATACTGTCATGGGAAAAATTTTTTTTCAAAATGAATCAGTTAATAGTGCTGCTCCAGCAGAATTCTGCACTGAAATCCATTTCTCAAAAGAGCAAACAGATTTTTTTATATTCAATTATGAAATCATGAAATCTGACATGGGGCTAGAAATTTTGTCAATTTCCCAGCTGCCCCAAGTCATGTGACTTGTGCTCTGATAAACTTTAATCACTCTTTACTGCTGTACTGCAAGTTGGAGTGATATCACCCCCCTCCCTTTCCCCCCCAGCAGCCAAACAAAAGAACAATGGGAAGGTAACCAGATAGCAGCTCCCTAACACAAGATAACAGCTGCCTGGTAGATCTAAGAACAACATTCAATAGTAAAAACCCATGTCTCACTGAGACACATTCAGTTACATTGAGAAGGAAAAACAGCAGCCTGCCAGAAAGCATTTCTCTCCTAAAGTGCAGGCACAAGTCACATGACCAGGGGCAACTGGGAAATTGACAAAATGTCTAGCCCCATGTCAGATTTCAAAATTGAATATAAAAAAATCTGTTTGCTCTTTTGAGAAATGGATTTCAGTGCAGAATTCTGCTGGAGTAGCACTATTAACTGATGCCTTTTGAAAAAAACATGTTTTCCGATGACAGGATCCCTTTAAGTCTGTATTTCTAAACACCACGGTTTGATAACCACAATGATCACAGCTGAAAAAGGCAGTCTGACTATTTCATAAAAATTATTCTATTTCCTGTGAGGTCAGTATGCCACTTCCTGTGTAGGAACTGGAACGCCCAATTACATATATCACTACTGAACTAGAGTGATCACATTTCATAGAATGACTGTTGTCAGCCGGTTTTCCCTATGTTAGAAGGTATCCAACTGTTGAGGCAAATGTTCCAGTGAGGCCCATAATGTAGCTTTCAGGTTCATAAATATTGTACTGTAAGAGGGGTTCCTATTGATGCCTGTGAGGAATAAAGGAAATTAAGAAAATCAGAACTGCAGTGATAAAACAAAACAGTAATGTCTTATGTATGGCAAAAATAAATATTATTAATAGACTCATGTTTATGATATTAGGCAGCATTGCTTTTGATTATCCAATGAATATGTCAGAGGGTCATCATGCGTTAAAATGATAATTTCATACAAAGGAGCCCTTGGACAGACTGGGAGCCATATAAATCTCTTGGGGTGGAGTAGTCACATATGGCCTATTGTCTTCCAGATCAAACATCCCCTTTTATAGGGGAAAATAGCACATGTAATGTATTTCATGAAAAGCAAAAAACTAAAATGGCAGGGGGTCTACTGTATAGAGAAGTAAACCAATTTAAATTACTTTAAGCACCAAGCAACATTCATATGCTCACACATTGACACGGCAAATCATTTCTATATAAAGACATTACAGCTATAGTTTTATGGCCTACTGAATGGAAATTAAAAACAAACCTGTTACTTCTTATAGCTGAAGTTTTTCCAAAGGTCCCCAATTGTAGCTTGCAGTCCTGGAACATTTTCATTATTTCGAGTGGCTTTTGTATTGCTTCGGTTTGTCAAGCCGCTAACTTTTGCTGGTGCCCTTGGTTTCACTTTTGTCCTGAGCCCAGAAACTACAGATTGTGATTTAAGGAGTCCAGGAACCTAAAGGAAAAGAACATTTACATGAATTTTGCACTCGGATATTTAGAAAACATGTTTCCAGAAACTTTGTATTAGAAATCAAATACTGTATTAAATCATACTGCAGAAGAAACATATATGTACATGTTTGATTACATAGACTCAGATACACAGAGACACATTTGTCAACACGGGGCAAAACTAAACTTTGGACAGTATTGTTGTAACTGCTGCTGGCTAAAAAACAAAACACAGATGAGTTCCAAGAAAACGGTACCAAAAGATATCTGTAATGTTGGAGTATTGGTACATGTAGGAGAGGAGTGTTGGTATGTGAGAAACACAAGAACTAGACTATATAAAAGGTAGGAGAGGAGTGCTGGTATGCGAGAAACACAAGAACTAGACTATATATAAGGTAGGAGAGGAGTGCTGGTATGCGAGAAACACAAGAACTAGACTATATATATATATATATATATATATATATATATATATATATGGTAGGAGAGAAGTGCAGGTATGTGAGAAACACAAGAACTAGACTATATATATATATATATATATATATATATATATATATATGGTAGGAGAGGAGTGTTGGTATGTGAGAAACACAAGAACTAGACTATATATATGGTAGGAGAGGAGTGCTGGTATGTGAGAAACACAAGAACTAGACTATATATATATATATATGGTAGGAGAGAAGTGCAGGTATGTGAGAAACACAAGAACTAGACTATATATATATATATATATATATATATATATATATATATATATATATATATATATATATATGGTAGGAGAGGAGTGTTGGTATGTGAGAAACACAAGAACTAGACTATATATATATATATATATATATATGGTAGGAGAGAAGTGCAGGTATGTGAGAAACACAAGAACTAGACTATATATATATATATATGGTAGGAGAGGAGTGTTGGTATGTGAGAAACACAAGAACTAGACTATATATATGGTAGGAGAGGAGTGCTGGTATGTGAGAAACACAAGAACTAGACTATATATTTGGTAGGAGAGGAGTGCTGGTATGTGAGAAACACAAGAACTAGACTATATATATATATATATATATATATATATATATATATATATATATATATATATATATATATATATATATATATATATATATATATATATATATATATATATATATAGTAGGAGAGGAGTGTTGGTATGTGAGAAACACAAGAACTAGACTATATATATGGTAGGAGAGAAGTGCAGGTATGTGAGAAACACAAGAACTAGACTATATATATGGTAGGAGAGGAGTGCAGGTATGTGAGAAACACCAGTACTAGACTATATATATGGTTGAAGAGGAGCATTGGTATGTGAGAAACACAAGAACTAGACTATATATATATGGTTGAAGAGGAGCGTTTGTATGTGAGAAACCCCAGTACTAGGCTGTTTATATATAAACACACAAACATTACACACAAAAAAAATAATTTTCTTTTAAATTCCACATTTAACCACATTACCCTTGTGTGATATCTTAAAGATATTTTTAATGCGTTGTAGTATCAACCATCATTTCCACTTAAGAATTAATCAACATTAGCTATGAAATCCAAATTTCAGTCCAAGTACCTTGCTTTTGGGAGCGGAGCCCTTAGGTTCAGGAAAGAAAGACTGGTGAGCAGGTGAGGCTTTCATAGTAAACTGGCATGGAGACTCTGGGGTACTGGCATGTTCCTAATAAATTAAAAAAATGGATTCAGTCTTTTTAATCACAAACTATCCTAGTGTAATTCTTAAAGGTCTATGGCACAATGAATTCCTTTTGCAGCTATCAAAATACAGCAGGCATTAAATCAAGAGTGCAACTGCATTGTACATTGCATTGTAGTCTATTTTTCATGCTACTAGGAAGCTCAACAATCAATCTGCAGCAGGACAAGTAAGCAAAATCAAAGCTACAATATTTCAAATGTTTGCCAATTATATTGAGCAATATAAATACAGCATAGTCTAAGATTTCTCATTATGCATTTGCTGCATTCTATGCAAGTGTATTCATATGGAAAGATAGATGCTTACATCTGAGTCAGTGTCCTCTATATCCTGTTTCTTCAAGAGTTTTTCATTTGAATCGATTTGTGACACCGTATCGGACTTGATACAGCTGGACTGCCAACTAGGTTTGTTCTCTGCTTCGTTCTGCATGTAAGGAGTTGTTCTGTGAAATTTTTGGAGTGACAGCAACATGGGAGATTGTTTTGGAGTAGGGGAACTTTCACTGTCCAGCGATCCAGACCAAGTGAAGCAACTCCTTTGGTTTTGCAATGGAGATATTCGTTGATTGTTCGGTTTGCACACTTCTGAGATGGTAGACAAAGAATCCTCTTTTTCAGTCTTTATGCTTGATTCTTCAGTCAACTCATGGGTTTCTTTGGCAATATCCAAAGCACTGCCATTACATACAATTTGTTCTTTTTCTGTACAGTGGGGTTTTTCATCTGCTGGCTTGTAAAAAAATCTGATGTAGGAAGAAAACATGAAAATACAGTACAAATGAAATAAGTATTAATGACTTAACCAAACAAAATAAATCCCCGCCTACAAAGGCCAGAGGCGCACAAAATATTTTTGAATGAATGGGAAACACGTGTCACTGTTCACAATTCTATACAACATATCAACTCTTCTTTTATAGTCACTGACTCCTGCATTTATAAAACAAATGCTCTGTAAAGTTACAAACTGATTGCTATTGCTACTTTTTATTACTCATCTTTCTATTCGGGCCTCTCCTATTCATACTTTAGTCTCTCATTCAAAGCAATGCATGGTTGGGAAGGGTATTCTGATAGCTTCTGAATAAAAAGCTATAATTCAAAAATTAAAAATGATAAAAAATGAAAACCAATTGCAAATATTACCCTCTACATGATGCTAAAAGTAAACTATCCCTTTAATGTAGAATATCCTAATCAATACCTGGTATGTAAGAATTTAGCTTGAAAGCAAATAAATGACAATGAAAATGATTCCGTTCCTTCCGAATAAGGCTTTTACATCACTAGGGCAGAGCAGTACAATTTATACACAAAGGTGTACTTATGTCCGCCCTTTTATATTGCAATTAAAAAGAAAAATGGCGTCATTTTACGATGTACAGATTACCGCTGTTTTTTCTTTTCTTTGTTAGATCTGCTTTAATAATTTAGATGAGCTTCTTCCTGAACAAAATTCTCCGGGTGAATAGTAATAGACATTACTATAGTAATAGACATTTTTTTCTATGAGCAGGGCTTTATAGTGAAATCTATTTAATCATATATAAAGGTATATGGAGAATAACTCCAACGTGGCAGCTTTTCAATTACCAATAAAGATTTTACATTTACCATTCATTTGTAATGGATCTGGCATCTCTAAGGTGGCCCCATTTGTTGAATTGTTGCCCTACAGGGAGCATGCTTTTAAATAGACTAAGGAGATGTTATATCTACTTTAAGTTTGTGTCGTGGTTGAGGAAGGCCCAGACTGCACCACTTCTGACCATTATAGATTTAAAATATAGACTTAGCGTGATAAATATAGGGGCAGGGATACTTATTCAAAGCATTTGCTTTGAAATAGACAAAAAGAACCCACAAATCTTTCTCATAAAAAATAATTCCATCTGTATTAAATAAAATGATGGGTTACACACACCTGCTTCGGGTTCCTGTAGCAGAGACTGAACTGCAGTCTTGCTTTTGCCTCTGCAGGAACGTAGCAAATGCATTCCTGGTTTTAGGTTGGTGTATTGGTTTTTTAGGTTTGGTGTTTGCACAGTCATCCAGTGGCTGTAATATCATCGTGCTAGCAGGAACCTGTTGCATGGGATCGTCACCGTCTGGTCTGGCTTTCTTGTTTTTAGAAAATGAATACTGGCTGATTAAGTCAGTATCAGAAACTCCATCTTTGGGGCAAGAGATGAAAATAGATCACAGCTTGAAAAATTATAGAAACAGTATGTAGACAATGAATCAAATCCATTGGGGAGAAAGGAAAGAAGATAAAGAAAAAGAGTGGCTGGTAGAGAAAGGTTAGTTTGTAGCTAAACACTCAGTAGTAAATACCTTCATAAGACCTTTTCACTGTGTGCTTTTTGCTTGGAAGGATTAAGCCCCTCGGGCTGTGTATTTCTTCAATCTTTGTGGTTTTACAAGGCTCAGATTTTGTATACCAAATGCTATCTGTATGTGCCGTCTTTCGATTTAACTGCTTATTGTCCCAGCTTTGACTCCTATGATGAGAGAGCTAAGCGCACACAAAACATTAAAAAATGCACATTTACAATAACAGCGGTAGACATTCTAGCTCGTTATTAGCATGATATAAATATTATCAAAGGTCATACTCCTTGCCATCTGGAAAATGATGCTTATAGACTAGGAGCTGCATTTAAGTCCAGTGCTTTAGTGCTGCCCCTTCTCAAACTGAATGGCATATGTGCAGGACACCCTACACAAGCGTCAACTATGGGTGTAACCACTTCCCTCAGCTCTGCAAACAAATTAAGCTGCAAGAGTCAAGCAGCGGAAGTGCTACCCTCATAGAAACACCAGATAACCCCCTCCCAAAAGGTGCCACACTAAGCACAGGGTGCCTATGTAGAAATATTATTGCATATAAAATGCAAATTAGGACAGCTCCTAAATGCTAGAGCAAGCAGAGGAATAAAAAGTTGATTGGTGTTTACAACATACTTTACATATATTATGGGGCTAATTTATCAACAATGTGATGGATTGATCCAAAAATATTTATTACCCCAAATAATGAACATAATCGCAAAATAAATAATTGCATTAAAAGGAACAAATATTGTCGTTTTCCTCCTATGTGTCAGAACGACAGTTATTGGCTTATTTATTAAGGCTCAAGCCTATAGCCAAGCTGGATTTTCAAAAAACATAAAAGCTTTGTGTTTAAAACCTAACTTTTTATTTTTTTTTGGTTGGGAAAAAAATCAGATTGGCAGCAAGCAGAGGTATTCAGATGCAGAAAACACGGATGGTTTTAGGAACCGAAGCCTTGAGCATTAATAAGTCATACCCTTAATGTTCTAGACAGGTTACTGCTTCATAATGTCAGTTCCTCATTAGGAAACTTCGGGCGACCGGAAAACAAAACGCCGCGTGTGCTTTAGTGCAGGCGACTTTTCATTATAGTGGATGGGAAGACACGCAAAGGCAGTTCGGGGAGATTGTCCCCCAGAAGAAGAGGCGATTAAATCTCCCAGAATCTGCTAGTGTGGACTGACCCTTACACAGGGAAATTAGTAGCTGCTACTTTGTGGATGGCTATATAAAAGTTGTATTGTTTCCGATCAAGACTACTTGTTACTTAAAAAGCAATTAAGCAACATACCAGTTAGAAGTCACGTTGTCACTCAAGTTATAAACTGACACATAAGTATCCACCAAGTGTAACCTATTTTCATTAGAATAACAGGGGTGGAAGAGACTAGAAGAAACACAAGATTGCTATCAAGGTGTTTTCATCAATATTTTACCCCCTACTGTGTTGGAGATCTTAAATTATTTGAGACTGTAGTAAAGTAAAGTACCTGAGGGATGTCAGGATTGTAGTCATCTATTTGTTTCCTGGTGTTTATATCCATATTTCCCAGTGCGATCTGAAGGGCAACAGAGTCTCCCATATTTCTATGGCATGTTTAAGAAAAGAACTAATAAAAAGACGTTTTCCAATATACTTTTTTTCTAGGCATGTAAGAATATTGCTTGCCCCCCAAGATTATTTTGGTTCCATATAACAAAGATCAGTAAAGAACTTTCAGCAAGAAGTTGACTTTAAAGAGATGCTAAATTAAATGTGCCTGTGCTTCCCCAGGATAATACCAATACCAGACACTATTTTATAACTGCATTCCGTATAGACTGTAAGATTCATCATACTGAAATAAGAAAATTTGTAAATAGAATCACTTAGGAGACATAGGATAAATGAAAAAAAACAAATTTTGTAGGCAATTCTAAGTAATATATGGTGTTGCTTTTACATGGTGCTAAAAATGAATATGAATAGCCCCTTTATTAGAGCTCCCTATAGATGTTCTCTGGTCCCTGTCTGTGTTTCAAATGAGGGGTGGGCGTGTCCTAACGGTCCCAGCCAGAAGCACAGTAGGAGGGGGACAGCCAATCACAGCCCTGCAGTCACACAAGCACAGACAGGCTCCAGTTCCCTATCAGGTCCTTCTTGCTGCTGATTGGTTCCTGTCCTACACTGCAGGGAGCTGAGTCCCGCCGGCTCCCTGCATAGCCTGGGAATTCAGGGAGCAAGAAGTGTAAGGGAATGGAGGGATTATTATTTTCGCGATAGTTTCACACTACATGATAACTTTGTAAGGAGATAAGGATGTTTTAGAAGAGATGTATAAATACAAATTATACATCTGTGAATATAAAAAATGTTTAAAGTGCTGTGGCAATGTAATATCATTCCAACTGTACCCTGAAAATTTACTTGAATAATGTGTTAGTTTGCAAGACTAAGGGGCAGATTTATCAAAGGTCGAAGTGAAAATTCAAATTAAAAAAAAAAAAATTGAATTTTAGCTAATTTTTGTGTACTTCGACTAGGGAATAGTCCAAATTCGATTTGAAAAATGTTAGAAAAATTGAATATCGAAATGTATCATGTACGGTTTCTTTAAAATTTTGCCTTCAACCATTCGCCATCTAATGGCGCCAAATTGCTGTTTTAGCCTATGGGGGACCTCCTAGAACTTATTTGGAGTCAAATGGTGAACCTTGAGAAGTCAGAATTCTATTGAATGTGCTATTACTTCGATTCTTATATGAAAAAAAAAAAAACGGACCTATTCGGCAAAAAAACAAAAAAAACAAACAAGCGGTTGGTCTTTTTGAAATTCAAAGTTTTTCAAATTCGACCCTTGATAAATCTGCCCCATAGCACTCTTTTCTGTGGTCTCTATCACCCCATCTATACTGGGTAAATTATGGTATTTAGCCTCTCTATATTTTACGCAGAAACCTTAATTTTTACCTACAGAGTTGCATAACTTCATTAGATGTTGCAAGTGGTTAGGACTTAACCAAAGAGATTTGCTTTGAAGGAGCTGGAAAACAAATACTGAATGGCATAACTAAAAGCTCTTATTAATCAAGTGCAGGCATTTATGCAATAATAAAATGGCCATAAATGGATGTACGCATAGTCTAAGTTATAATTTCGTTTCCTTGTAAAACCCATGCAAACAAAATTAAAAAAAGGATACGGTCCAGCATAATTTAATTCTTCTGGATTAACATCATTCCCATAGGGATTTAATGGAATTAGCTTTCTTTCCACAGGATCAAAGACCAACTGGTAAAGAAATGTATTATTGGCACGAAGAAATCCTTCAATGTATCCTTCAGGCACAGTTATATTTGTCTTTAAATACTGCCCAATCTTCTGAATTACCTGCAAAACAGGGGTATGGAAGGAGGGTATATATCACTTGCAAGGAAACACAACATTTTAGGAGAAAATCCCATAGAACAGACATATACAGGAATACAAATTAATGCTATGCATGCAAAATGTGTTAGTTTAGTATTTGCAATACGGGATAAATCCTCTACCCCGCTTTGCTAATCATCCTCTGGCACTTAATGAAGAAATACACGGACATTTTTTACAATAAAAGCCAACTTATAAAATAAGAGAGTACCTTGGTAATGTCGGGGTTGTTAGCAACTTTCAGAAGTTTACATGCTTTGGCTAATCCAATGCCATGAATGGAGGGAAGATAATCACAGCCAGAGAGAATGCACATGTAGCGAAATTTTTCTTCAGTGAATACGTCACCAAGCGACCTACACATTCCAAATCGTGCCTGGTCAATTTCTAAACCATTGCCAAATTTGTCCATTTTTAAAAGCACCTTTAAAAAATAAATAAAAAATAAAAGAAATACATTTAAAAGAAAGGATAGATTTGTCTACTTATGCTGACTTCAACTATGCAACGGATTCTTTAATAGGTCACATATCATAATATAGATTATCTGTTGGTTAAGCATTCATTCTAATGGTATACATTTCATGAACCAACAAATGTAGTTTTTTCCTGTAGAACTTTTTCCTGTAATAGTGGTGTGTAGGCAGCCATCTCAGGTCATTTTGCTTGGTCATGTGCTTTTAGAAAGAGCCAGCACTTTAGTATGAAACTGCTTTCTGGTAGGGATGCACCGAATCCAGGATTTGGTTCCGGATTCAGGCTTTTTTTTTAGCAGGATTTGGTTGAATCCTTCTGCCCAGCCGAACCGAATTTGTATATGCAAATTAAGTCGCGTGACTTTTTGTCAGAAAACAAGGAAGTGAAAAATGTTTTTCCCTTCCAACCGCTAATTTGCATATGCTAATTAGGGTTCTGATTCTTTTGCGAAAATAGTGGATTCGGTGCATCCCTACTTTCTGGCAGGGTGTTCTTTCTCCTACTCAATGTAGTCACAGTGGGACCTGGCTTTTATTATTGAGTGCTGTTCTTAGATCTACCAGGCAGCTGTTATCTTGTGTTAGGGAGCTGCTTTCTGGTTACCTTTCCATTGTTTTGCTAATGAGCTGCTTGGGGGAAAGGGAGGGGGCGATACCACTCCAACATGCAGAGCAGCAGTAAAGAGTGACAATTTTATCAGAGCATAAGCCACATAACTGAGGGCACCTGGGAAACTTACAACATATCTAGCCCCACATCAAAATGCAATATTAGAAATGTTTGCTTTTTTTTTAAAATGGACTTCAGAGCAGAATTTTGCTGGAGCACCACTATTATATGATGTGTTTTGGGGAAAAAAGTTTCCAATTCCATTAAGGATTCTTGACATGATTAGGAATGAGCAGAATATTTCAGCATGTTTTCTTATTAACTCAATTGTAATAAAATGCATGGGAATAACAAAAAAATGGATCAGGCTCCCACTTTGCAAGATGTCTCGGAAGCATACAATGACCGCGAGAAAGAGTAGGCTGGGCCAGGTTTCTCCAACACAATATTCAGATCAATAAAAAATATTATAAGATTTAAGGAGTGCTAACCACCAGTCTGTCCTTCCAATGATTTATATTTATTTAAGTTCAAGCTATGTTTAGTTTACCACAAAGAATGTAAAGCATCCAGTATACTGAAATTTTTCTCACCTTTTTGCAACCAAATGCTAAAAGATCAGAATCTTCTGTAATTATAGCTTCAGCAAAGTCATTTTTATTTAAATATGCCAATTGTGAATCTGCTTCATAAGGAGCCACAATGTAGTCAACACCTTCGGAGCGAGCAGCCTAGAAACATAAAATATATTGTTGATTTCCTTGATAAGTTGCAGAAGTTACTGATTTGATCATAAATCTATTTACAATGATATAAAGTTATATTTATGTCTCCAATATAAATTACACAAAGTTTGACCCCAGCACTCCAATATAGAACCCCAAGAGAAACCTATTTTTGCACAGCTGAACTGTAACTAGTAAAAAAGACACTTTTAGTTACAAAGTTTGTACAAAATATGCATAAGCTGACGCGCCCGTCAAGGCAGTGTCCATACATCAGTCCTACCTAAGTGAAAAAAGTGTTATTTTTGTGGGGAGAGAAAGACCATACCTGCTTTTCTCTTTATTTAGCACGATCTCTTCCAAAAACACCATTGAATGGGGGTTGGGAGAGCAAGCATTAAGGAGAGAGCCACCTCCCCATACTATAAAACTATAAAATAAAACACAATAAACTGCCCTCATCCCTTTTTATTGGGTGCACGTGGGTGAGGCTTGATAAACAAATTACACAAAGTTTGACCCCAGCACTCCAATATAGAACCCCAAGAGAAACCTATTTTTGCACAGCTGAACTGTACCTATGTCTCCAATATAGATATTTAAGTATTTTTATGAACAGAAAAAACTGCAACTGCTCTTCTTTTTTAGAGAAATAAAGCAAGGCATTCAAATACAGCAGCTTCAACAGGCAGCATTAGAACCTCTATTAAAATGCAAAGTAGGATTTATTATCCGGAGTATTGGGACCGAGAGATTTTCAGATAAAGGTTCTTTCTGTAATTTAAACCACCAAATTAAGTCTAATCTTAAAAACAAACATTAAATAAACACAAATAGCATTGTTATGACACCAATGTGGATTCATGCTGTTTAGGTAACATCAAGTACATGGTACGGTTTTATTATTACAGAAAAAAAGGAAATCATTTTGAAGCATTTAAATGGTCTCTATGGCACATGGTGGTCCCATTATTCTGAGCTTTCTGGATAACCTTTTTTAACTGCCAGATAAAAGGGATAATTCCCTTTTCAAATTTGGTGAGAAGATAATCAGTTAACAATATTGAAGTCTTTTAGTCCTGTTAAGGTGGTAGGATAAGTAAAATCCACGGTTGCCTGGGCAATCATTGGTGCGGTCATTAAAGGACAATGAAAGTCGAAAATAGAATAATGTTAGAAATGCTGTATTATATATACCAAATATAAACATGAACTAACTGCACCACAAGCCCAATTTATGATTTATGCTTTTAAAGTTGGCGCAGGGGGCTGTCATCTTGTAACTTTGTTAAACATCTTTGCAATAACAAGACTACGCACATGCTCAGTGTGGTCTGAGCTTCAGTTGGAAGGTTAAGCTTAGGGATCGTCATAAATAATCAAAACAGCACAAGTTAAATAATATCTGCCAGAAGCCGATACAGGAAGACTGATTAATAATCAGAATATACAGACTGCATTGGGTCTAAGGATACAAATCTACAGGGAAACAAATAAAGCTGCTCGAGTTCTGGGAAGTAAGGTGGGGGGGCTGCCCCCTGTTTGAAAGTATGATTGTTTCTCTGCACAGCAGTAAGGGACTGTCTGAAGTTTCCTAACTGCAGCTGTCAGAGCGAGTAAAACGAAGGTGAATTTCACTGCATACAGACAGGTTTCTTATAAAAACAGTAGACATTTTTTAATTAAAGTATATTGGAGATAGATTACTTTTTTTTTATTGGGATTTTATTTTTTTGCCTTTACATCCCCTTTAAGCTTCCAAGAAATTACCTTATATACTAAAGTCAGACTAACACATTGGAGGCATGATCTCCTGAAAAATTAAATACAAATTCTAAGCCTTAAGTATGGAGATATTCTATGAGGCTTTAAGGAAATAATTGAAATTAAATAAGGTTCTGTCATCGCATTACAAATATTACATATATACTATCCCAATAAATGTCAACAATACACTTAACCTCTAGTGATGTGCAGGTGGACAAAAAGTCAACCCACACCTGACCCAGAGTGGATTGGTATTTATAGGCTCCGCCCCATGTCATAAAAAGGGGTGGGGCATGCAGGTGCAAACCTATATGAATCTCCGAATGAAGGTGGCAGCAGGGCATTATGCGGTTGCGGGCAGGGTATATTTCATAAATATCATGGTCTACAAACAAACACAAACAAAATATATGCAGGTGTGTACAATGAACACTTTGCCCTGCAATACATTTTAAAAGTTTGCTGTGCTACAGGATACCTCAACAGTGCTTGCTTCTCTTACAGTACCATAACATTTGCACAAGCCTTCCTAATTATCCAACAGCCAATCCACTGTTACCAAAATCGAAGTGTTAGAGTATAGAATTTAGAATATTTAATGCAACTGAATATTTTGAGAAAAAGCACTAACTTTGATAACTTCATGTGCCATTGAGCTGGTTATGTTAACAGAGCGAGAAAAGCATTCTCTGGCTTCAGCCAATTTGCCTTCTCGAAGCAGCTGTTTCCCCTTTTGCAAATTAGTCTGTCGTTTCCTGTAACACAAACATTACTTTAAGTTTATATCATATTTTGCATATAACACAAAGGAGAGAAAGAGCTTATTCAGATTATGTTAAATTCAGTCTTTAACATCATAACAGATAACTGCCCCCAACAATCAAAAGTAAATAGCATCAATGTCACATTGCACTACATACCTTCAGTAGTTTTAAAAGAAGTCAAAAAAATTTGGTGAAATATCTCTACAAGTGCCAATGTTCTTATTAAACACCACTGTTGCCCTACTTTATTTTTTAATAGGAAAGACAAATAAGTCCAGAGCTCACTTATCTTGAAGACTAAAGAACCGTTATATAATGTAAAAAACTGCTAGAACAGTGGCTTCTAAACTGTAGTTCGGACACACCAGGTGAGGGGCAGCTAGAATGCCAGTTCTGCAGACAGTTGGGAAGAATGCTTGTTTCCTCTCCTAGATACATGGGGTGAATACTTTCTATCCTACATATTCTTGCCAGTGTTTTCCTGTATCTGTAATTTTGTTTTGCGTTTAGGTGGCCCAGAAAAAAATTTTTGGACCCCAAAGGACAGACTCTGGGAAAAAAATGTCCAGAAAGCTTGGGCTAGAATGTTACGAGAAGATGATGCCACCAAGCCTTGCACTATGGGTGGACAACTGCAAAAACTATGTAACTTCCTTATATACACAGATTATTTCTCAAAGTAGAATGACCTCTCTATTCCAGTATGAGTTTGAGCCATGCTCTGATCAGCATCTTCAGCCTGAAAAACAAAAAAGCAGGAATTTTCAGGTCGATCTCTGCTCCACCACTCTCAGGCCAGAGCTGCTCCTGGCAGTACAGCAACACTGAGCATTTTTCAGGCTGATCTCTACTCCGCTAATTGTAGCCACACACAGGCCGAGCCGAGTCTGGCAGTGCAATAACAGGAGGTTGCTGATCAGAGCAGATTCGCTTCTCTCAGCCACATTAAAAACTGCAAGAGGAGAGAAGTGTTGAGTATGCTTCCTGTGCCCTTGCTCTAAGACGGATAAGTGAGTGCACTTAGAGTAAAGAACATAATTAATGTGTTGGAGGCATAGCTTGATGAAGCAATTTGATTATTCTTGAACATGTAGTGAAGAGGACCTTTGACGTGACACCTGAGTAACACTACAAGGGTTCCACACAAGTAAAGCAGTGTACACTTGTATGTCTTGCTGCTTTGGGGGGCAAGCAGATTGTGCATGTATTCAGTTCCTTATTCAATTCTCTTATTCAGTTAGATAAATCCTACAAAGAAATGTCTTGGACATATGAACTCAATATTTTATATAATGTGGTTTTATTAGGGTGGAAAAAAAGATTAAAGAATAATCACTGAAATATGTTGGTGGATTAAGTATTCAATCCCCAATCTCTTAATATTTTGTAGAGCCATTTGATGTAACAGTTTTTCATCTTTTGGGAAAATTATCACCCAACTTTGCCGACTATTCCGGCAGATTTAACTCAGGTTGTGCAGGTTAGTTAGATGCCATTTGTGAACTCCAAACTGTCAAATAGAGCCTTAGATTTTCAATTGGACCAAGATCACAGGTGCTTTAAATTGCCATTGCAGAACATGTAATTTGCATATGATTCATTAATAACGCTCAATGAAAAATATTGAGAAACGTTATCATTTCAAGACGAACAGAGGGAAAAATAAAAGAAAGAGAAAGCTACTTGCACTTTCATACATCTAATCTCCAGTGACAGAGAATGGTTTTCAAACATGAATTATAAAAATAAAAGGTCATTTTCTTGACTATTATAATATATTTTTAAATATATTTAAAACTCTGAAGGAAAACAGCATTCCAAGCAGGCATTTGCTGAGCTTTTCTTCAACTTACTCTCTTCTCGCTTTTTCAACATCTTTTTTTGAAGGCAACGTGCATCCATCAAAAACAAGTATAGGCTTGACACCAAAGGAGAGGAGCATGTGAACTAATTTCATGCAGAACTGAACATACCTGCAATAAAAGCATTATTGTTAGTTCCTTCAGGTGCAAATTAACTGTGAATTGCCAAATATTTGTTTAAACATATGCCATCAAAGTCCAATGGCACTGGAGATATTTAGAATATGAGAGGCAAAATGTTGCCCTTTGAATAGTCCCATTATGCTTATGTAGTTGGCGGACACTGTTGAGTTGCATTTCATGGAAAAAGTGTCTTCTGACCATATGCATTTGTATCTACTTTTCCTACCCAGCTACAATAGATTAGTTCACCGTGTACAAAAATCTCTACCACTTGAGAAGTGCCAGAATTCCTCTGCATGAGTTACAACAGAATGCATACGGTTTTGCAGCAGTTCTCCCGGAAAACATCACTTATGAATTATACTGGACTCCAAGTCCATCTGAAACACGAAGAAGGGGGGGGGAACAGGGAAACTATTCTATGTTTGATCTTTGCTCTTTGTTGTGACAGTTTTGTTAGGGGAGTTATTACTGCGCTGGTAATGTAATTACCTACATTTCAAGGACTGTTTATTTAAAAAAATAACAACCATAGATTTTTTGTGATTAGAATCATAGGCAAGAATCATAGCGCTCTGAGACAGCTTGAGGGTAGACAAAAAGGACAGATTGATTAATAAAGTGTTGTAATTTTTGGCCTTTAGCTCTGCACCTTTAGGTGAAGCCTTTGAGGAAGTCGTAAGACGAAACGTGTCAGGTTGTAATGTCACCCATGTGCGCCTGGGACTAGACGATGCGGTCGAACGCCGGCAATACACAACAGACTGCACTTGGAAAAAGAGGATTTATTATTAAAGAGTATTTTACAGTATTCTAAGCGTACTGTATTCCCTTACAGCTATTGGAGAATTGGAGAGGGAAGAACAGACTGTCTATAAAAGCCAATACTTTATTTGAAGGTCGATAAAAACACTTAACGTTTGTAAGTACCCACCCAAAAATTCCCAAAACACCGTTTAGATAAAAAGGTGGTGGTAACAACCCGAAGGAGAAGGAGCACTTCCCTCATAGAGTGTGTGACCACCTAAAGGTGCACAGCTAAAGGTCAAAAATTAAACTATATTAGCCAATCTGTCCTTTTTGTCTATCCTCCAGCGGTCTCTGAGCGCTGGTCCACATGTTTAATATTGTCTGATTGTTACATCCGAGGGAGAAAGGGTACTGGCAGAAGAAGCGGACTGCAGAATCCTAGATCATCTCTTTATTTATATTACATATACAAGGTGTATGTTTCTATGAAATAAAAAAAATATATATCGCTGGAGATTACATCAAAACACAATTACATAAACGTAATCACTTACTGGTCAGTAGGTTCCCCTTTGGCAAGTTTTTCGGCACAAGCAAATGCACCCTTATGAAGCCAACAATAGGTGTCCACTGCCACTGTTTTTCCTTTATACTTCTTCACGTGGACTGGCTCTGATGCTTCCTTTAGGAACTGTAGCAATCCCTGAATTCCCATGGTTTATTAAAAAAAAATGCTAAAAAACAAAATACTTTGTATTGGTCTACAAAACGCCACCAGATACTAACAGGATTATAGAGTACAATACCCAGCATGCAATGAGACTGACTTTTTTTTTTAGAAGTCAGGAGTTACCAGATTTTGAGCTCTGTACCCCAGTCTCCTGTCACTCAAACATTCTCGCACTTTCTGGTAACTTTCCTCAGTTTCAGATAATTTTGGGGCAACAATCTGCTAGCCACAAAAACGTCTTAGAGGTTGACCTGTTTTACCAATATTTTATTGAAGTTGTGTATGTATTAGGGCCTTATGGGACCCCCAATACCTCCCTGGCCCCCCGCTGTAGTTACGCTCCTGGTGACAGTTAAATCTGACCCATTTTGCTTCAAGGAAAAATTTGCCAAACAGTAAAAATTTTAAAAAGGTGTATATTCACATATATTCATTTACTTTAGAGACTTGTTCCCCCTGCACATGTTATGCTATTTTTGGAATACTTTCAAAGTGCATCTTGGCTATTTTGGGCTGGTTTTGAAAATGAGACCTGGCAACTCTGCGGCCTGCGCCCCATTCTGGAGCAGTTTTCACATGGCCCAAAGGAAAAGCAAAGCAGTGTTGCCAGGTTGGCGATTTTCCATCCAAATTGGGATACTAATTTAAAGCCCAGGCAGGTTTTGAAAGTACAAACTAGCCAAGGTATGGATTTGGGATATTTTTTGAGCCTTTGGCTGGTTTGTAGTTTGGAAACCAGCCAAAGTTTTTTTCTTGCCCTAATGTGCCAAGCCGGTGTCTCCCAATGCATGTTGGGTAATGTAGTTTTTGTTTAACAATTTGCCACGTTTAATGCAAGACTATATTACCCAGCAGGCAATGAGACTGACTTTTTTAGAAGTCGGGAGATACCAGATTTTGGGCTCTGTACCCCAGTCTCCCGCTTATTCTCGCATTTTCCGGTGACTTTCCTCAATTTCAGACAGTTTTGGGGCAAAAATCTGCTGACCACCAAAATGTCTAGCTGTTGACCGGTTTTACCACAATTTAATGAAACTGTATATGTATTATGGGACCCCCAATACCGCCTCAGACCCCCTCTGTAGTTACGCTCCTGGTGACAGTTGAATCCGCCTAATGTTTTTAAAAATTAGTGGTGAGCACAACTTTCCCTTGTTTGTTATAGTTATACAGGAGCAGTGACCAGCTCCATGTTGTAGCTCCCACCCTTCCCAGCTATAGTCAGGTGATCCCACTGGTGTCTAATAAAAGGGCAGCCAAGTTCGGGGGTTTTACTTTGAAAGCAGCTAGTAAGTTGCAGGTAAAACTTAGTCCCTTTGTAAAATGTATAATTAAGCAATTGACTTCTTAATGGATCAGATGAAAATGGAGCATAGGACTGGCCAGATATGGGATGACTTTGACGTAGTTGGCCAGCTTAAATATATTGCAATATATGGACCAACAATCCCTGTTTTGTTTAAAGGGTAAGGCATTTTTTAGTAGCAGTATGCACAAAATGTCTCTGTCTTAAATATATTGATAATAGGTTGAGTGCAGAGGACCTCTTGTATTTGTCTATATGTATTTTGTGGTCACAGCCTCATTGCACCCCCGTCTAATGGTTTCAAAAATTTGGGGTGAGAACAACTTTCCCTTGTTTGTGACAGTTGGATCTGTCCCATTTTGCTTCAAGTAAAAATTTGCCAAACAGTAAAAATTTGAAAAAGGCGTATATTCACATATATTCATTAAATTTTTTAGACTTGTTTCCCCTGCACATAGTGCAATCTAAGTGCCTCTTGGCTAGTTTTGGGCTGGTTTTGAAAATGAGACCTGGCAACTCTGCTGTCTGCCCCCCATTCTGGAACAGTTTTCACATGGCCCAAAGGAAAAGCAAAGCAGCCAAACAAGCCAAGGTATGGATTTGGGATACTTTTTGAGCCTTTGGCTGATTTGTAGTTTGGAAACCAGCCAAAGTTTTTTTTTCTTGTCCTAATGTGCCAAGCCTGTGTCTCCCAATGCATGTTGGGTAATGTAGTTTTTGTTTAACAATTTGCCAAGTTTAATGTAAGACTACATTACATGAGACTGACTTTTGTAGAAGTCGGAAGATACCAAATTTTGGGCTCTGTACCCCAGTCTCCCGCCCATTCTCGCATTTTCCGGTGACTATCCTCAATTTCAGACAGTTTTGGGGCAAAAATCTGCTGGCCACCAAAATGTCTAGCGGTTGACCGGTTTTACCAATCTTTAATGAAATTGTACATGTATTAGGGACTTGTGGGGCCCCCATAGCTCCTGGGCCCCCCTCTGTAGTTACGCCCCTGGGGACAGGTGACTGTCCTATTTTGCTTCATGGAAAATTTTGAAAAAGGCTAATTTTCCCATATAATTAATTTATTTTTTAGACTTGTACACCCTGCACATGTTGTGCTTATTTTTTGGGCTACTTTTGAAGTGCCTCTTGGTTAGTTTTGTAGCCATCATTGGCTGGTTTTGAAAATGAGACCTGGCAACCCCTCTGGAACAGTTTTCACATGGCCCAAAGGAACAGCAAAACTTCCTCTATTCGGGAACAAAGGTGGGTTGTCAGTGGCTCTTTGCTTTTATATCAAATAGATTGTGGATCTTTAAACTAACCATTTCAGTGCCACATGTTTTCCAACTTAGGGATTCTCTGCTCCCCTGGCTGGCGCGCAACAAACGTATGAAGAAGTGATCTCGTCCCTGATAGACCTAGAAATATTACTAACGAGATCCCTGAGTGATTGTCTGTACATTATCTCCCAAATGGCAAATGCTTAGAATCGTAAAAGACTCACCGCCACATCCAGCAGCAGTTCTCTATCTCCCAGCCACTGTCGGTGCTTTAAACCGTGGCGCGCTTTCTCGGGTTGACGTAGCTTGGCGCATGCGCAGTTTCAGCATAAGTGAGTATGAAGCTGCCGCGGACATGTTGGAAGAGGTAGATGACAATGTAGTTGCTAGTATTTCGCTACGCTGCCGCTGGATATTTCTTGTCGGAGCTAGGACAGAGAACTCCGTGACGGTGTTATTTATGAGTTTACAGTGTGAAGGGAACACAAATGGTTGAGTAGAATCAGGATTTTAGTCCCCAGAACAAATATGGCTGAGTTTCCTTTGGCGCAATCACGACTGGCAAACTATGAAGGGCGGAATGTTTGAGACTGTTTTAACACGTTTTTAAGCACTGGAGAAGCTTACAAGCTGTTGCGCGCACAGTGCACTGCGCATGCCCAATTTCGAGCACGTCACTTCCGTCTCTAGCCTGTGCAAAATATTTTCAATGTTTTTGAAGTTTTTTCAGTGAGCATATAAATGGAGTTGATAAGCTAAAACTGTTCTTAGCATTTCCTCTCATTTGTAGCTGACAGCACAAAACAAAAGTCATTTGGAAGACAGACTCTGACAAAGACAGATCAATTAGTTATATTTTTTTGTTTCAAGGGTGTATAAAAAAAATCAAACTCCAGTTAGATATTTATATGAGGATGGCATTATTTTGTGCCCAAGTGATTAGGCATGCAATAGGTAAGTACAAAAGGAAAGGGAGACAATATTTTTTTTCCAAATTATTAATTGATTCAGATTTATAACCATATTCAATAATAAAACATTAATTCCACCCCCCTCAAATAACACATCTATCTTGCACAAAGGTAATTTTTTTATTTTATACATAAATACCTAGGTAAAATCCCTCTTCCGGTTGTGTGCTGCATTGAAAAGGCAATGGGGCGACATACATTCTCTTATATGTGCGCTCCTTCTTTAAAACTGGAAGTTAGTGGATCCTGCTTCAGGAAGGATTTGCCTGTCATATTCAATATCTCTATTTGTATCAAACAGTTTGTTGGAGCACTACCATTAGCAAGAATTATTTCTAAAAGAGTTGGATAGTAAAGAAAAAAGTGCTATCTGTGCTCGCTGTCTGAGTTTCTGGTCTTCCTTGGAAGATTTAGGGCTGACCTGTGCAATGCCTTACTTCTCTCAGCTGGTGCTAAAGTAAATCAAGCTGGTGAAAGATACAGAATAGCAGAAACCCCTTTATGAAGCAGAAGCAACTGACTAATGGCTTTAACAAGAACATTTGGCTAGCAGAGAGAGACTGGAGCAAGCAGAGGAGCTTAGAATGCGTGTCGCCCTATCTCCTTTTTTGAAATGCAGCACACATCCGGAAGTCAGATTTTACCTAGGTATTTATGCATAAAGCAATAAAAATAACTTTGTCCACGATACATTTGTTATTTGAGGGGTGGAATTAATTTTTACATAAAAAATTTGTGTTACTGTTGCTTTAAACGGGTTGGTCACCTTCCAAACCCTTTTTTCAATTCAGTTGTTTTTAGATTGTTCCCCAGAAATAAAGTCTTTTTTCAATTACTTTCCATTATTTATTTTTTACGTTTTTTCCAAAATCTAAGCTTAAAGTTTAATGTTCGTGTCTCTGGTGTTTTGAGTCTGGCAGCTCAGTAATTCAGGTGAAGACTCTGAACTGTTACAATTTTGCAACATTGAGTTGATACATTTCTCAGCAGCATCTCTGGAGTATTAGTAACTATTGTATCAATTCTAACAGCCGTCTGTAACGAAACCCAGAGATTCTTCTCAGCAAGGTCAAAGATAAGAAATGTATCAACTAAATGTATCCATTTAGAACAGTTTACAGGATCGGCGACCCCCCCGCCCTCCCAGAGCTGCTTCAGAAGGAGAGAAATTACACTTTACACTTCAATATTAGAGAAACCGTCACACATAGAAAATAGAAAGTAATTGGAAAAAGTCGTTATTTCTGGTGATCTATCTGAAACCAGCTAGTTGTTTGAAGGTGAACAACCCCTTTAAGTCTGGTGGCAAAACTGGACTCAGACAGGGCTTTACCTAGTTCTTTCTTTGGGAATAAATCTCTGGCTGTACTATCTATCCATATATGGGTATGGGATCTGTTTTCCAGAAACCCGTTATCCAGAAAGCTCTGAATTACGGCGAGGGCGTCTCCAAAAGACTACATTATAATAAAATAATCCAAAATTTTAAAAATGATTCCCTTTTTCTATGTATAATATTAATAATAGAACAGTACTATGTACTTGATCCAAACTAAGATATAAAAAGATCCATATTGGGGGCAAAACAAGCCTATTTGGGTTTATTTAATGCTTAAATTATTCTTTAGTAGACTTCAGGTATGGTGATCCTTAATCTGGAAACCCACAGGTCCCGATCATTCTGTATAACAGGTCCATACTTGAATATGGAGCGTAAGGGAAAATAATATATTACAGAGAATTGTTTGGATGGCATATCTTTGAATGCAACAAATTAAGTCACTCAGTTGGCATTCTAAGGTTCTGATAACCAATGCCAGGTTTTATCTTGCTAGCCAAATGAAGGCACAGAAATTTAGTTTTCAAAGCTCACATATTCCAGTGATTTTTTCTAATTGTCATGAAACATCTTGTTTACAAAACAATGTGTATCCTGTTTCTGTAGTAGACGATAGAGCTTTTGGTCCATGCAAAACACAATGACTGAAATTAAAAGTTTAATGGAGAAGGAAAAGATTAAATACAGCCTCCGATACCACTCCAACTGTAGCGACTAGTTGGAGAACTGTATCTACCTATATACCAGGTGATTGGGGTGCCATCTTGCGCTGCTTCAATTCATTTGGCTGATTTTTTGCCATTTGCCAAATTTTCAGAGAAGCAAAATTGTTCAGATTCTCCCATCGCTAGTGCTCTGCAATTTTTTTTTGACCGGTCTATAGATAGATTGAGTTCTGTGAGTTCCTGTTGGTTCAGGTGCAGGAAGCATTGGGTTGTAGGGAGGCTTTACTTTAAGTTTAGTTTAATTTTATGTACCTGTTATGTCACTCAAGTTCTGGTATCATAAGATAGATTCTAAAACCTATTTCCTATTAAGCAGCCAGTGCTTAATGCAGAGTGGAGCTGTGCATGTGCAAAATTATGCAAAATTTGTATTTACCAAAAAAATGTTGTTAGTTTATGGTGACCCACAGCACAGGCCCGGTGGGCCCTGGGTCCCCCAGTCAGACGATATTTGTTGATGTGAGAAGAAGCCAGAACTGCTAACAACAGTGTTGGTAAAGTCATAGCAAAAGAGTTAATGGTATTTGGTTGCTTGTTTATTCAGGTTTTAGTGTTTGCTTCCATTTAAAAGAAAAAAAAGATGTATAACCTTCAGTTCTAAAAGTAGCACTAGCACAATATGTTTTTCAAATAAGATAAGTAATTGTGAGAAGCCAACATCTGTTGTCAGGTATTATATTAATTACTGTCGGCTTCTATAGCAAAGCAATTCTGCTGCCATCATAGAAGGTAGGCTGACAAAAAACATTATTATATAAGTGTTCCTGAGCAGAACAGAAGGACTAACAGAATCGGAGTTGCCTGTTTTGATCTAGATGCTGTTTTTATGCGGATCTCTCCGTCAGATGAAGATGAGAGAATTATTTTAGAACTAATTATTTTAGAACTAGTTTGTAGTTTACATCATTCCAGTTTTCTGCTGTGATATATGTGTTTGTTAAATATTGATGTTCTTTGTACCAATCCATTCTGCTAGTGTTTGTATATGTAAACATGTCTCTCATATGTATATGTGTGCTCATATTTCTCCACTTCACTGTATTTAATCTTCATTTTTACCGTGCATGTCTTCACCTATTCACTGTCTACTATGGTAACACATGGCATATAAAAAGTGCAAAGGTGGATTTAAGTATGCACTTGTAATGTGTAAATATGTTCAAGGGGATGTATTGTGAAAATGAAAATTTAATACAAGCTTACTGAAATGAGACGTTTTCTAAATACAATCAATTAAAAATAATTATTTACCGTTTCAGAAATAATCAAGTTTATCTTCACTATCCCTCTCTCAGCATCTGTTTCTCTTCATTCTCTCTTCATGCAGGTGTTGGGTGTCAGATATTCATTGACAGTTAGATTCATTATATCTTATAGGGGGGCTCCTTTTGCCTAGAAGATTTATTAGAGCTCACTCTATTAAAATCACCCAACTCATGTCTGTCTACATTAGGGATGCACCGAATCCACTTTTTTGGATTCGGCCGAACCCCCGAATCCTTCATGAAGGATTCGGCTGAATACCGAACCGAATCCGAACCCTAATTTGCATATGCAAATTAGGGGTGGGAAGGGGAAAACATTTTTTACTTCCTTGTTTTCTGACAAAAAGTCACGCAATTTCCCTCCCCGCCCCTAATTTGCATATGCAAATTAGGATTCGGTTCGGCCGGACAGAAGGATTCGGCCGAATCCGAATCCTGCTGAAAAAGGCCGAATCCTGGCTGAATCCCGAACCGAATCCTGGATTCGGTGCATCCCTAGTCTACATGCAGAATTTGTGCAAAAGGCAGTTATTTTGTTAGATTTTGTTTGTACTGAAATCAGTTATTTGAGTGAGCTCTAATTCATCTGTTATGAAAGGAGGCCCCGAATAAGATATATTAGATGTAACTGTCAATGACTGACACCCAACTGCTGCAAGAAGAAAGAATCAAGAGCAACAGACGCTGAAAGAGGAATAGTGAAGATAAACTTGCTGAATATTTCATTGATTGTATTTAGAAAGTTTCTTATTTCAGTATGATGAAGCTTATGTTAAATTATCATTTTCGCGATAGTTCCCCTTTATGTTGCAAGACCTTATTATGGAATGTGTTTGCTTCATACAACTTGCATAATTTAGAAGCAAGCAGTACAGAAATGTTCCCTAAAAACACCAATTTTGTAAGAACAGCATGATATTAACACACTGTTTTTGTTACTTTTATAGGAATCCAGAATGTTTAGTTCTGCAAGCACAACGTGGTTCATTGTCCTACTATATATGTTCTATAATCCAAGTAGAGCTCAGAATAATATCTTTGGGAAAAATAAATACACAGAGTACCAGATCGGAAACATGAGCTTGATTATAACTGTTCCCCATGGAGGATCATTACAGCCAAGTTCTATACCGTCAAGAGATTCTGGCTGCTGGGATAAGGCGACATCAGAATGCTACTATACACATAGCTGCCCACCAGGAACAGCAAAGGACTCGACCAAATGTAGCGTTTCCACAGTCAAAGATCTATATACACTGGAAACTGCACAGGCACTGGCAAAAGAGATCAGTTTACTATCGGGTGGTTACACCCCTCATGTTATCATAAATCACCTTTCAAGATCCAAGTTAGATGTTAATCGAGAAAAGGATGAGGCAGCCTTTGGGAACTCTGAAGCAGAACAAGCTTTTGATGAGTTTATGGAATTTATTAATATGGCAAAGTCGCAAATACAAAAAGGCCTACTTATTGACATCCATGGACAGGCGCATCCTGAACAGTGGATCGAATTAGGCTATCTTCTTTCTAAGGCAAATTTAGACTCGGGTGCCTTTACTGCATCTGGTACATCAATATTCTCAATGTCTAAAGAACTTTACAATATCCCTTTTGAAACGCTACTCAGAGGCGAGAAGAGTTTGGGAAAATATATTCAAGATCAAAATCCAAAATATGTCTGTGTCCCTTCTCCAACAAATCTTGGACCCAACGGGGGAAACTACTTTTCCGGAGGCTATATTGTAAAAACCCACGGGTCCAAAGTGAGTGGTAGTGTAGATGCAGTTCAAATTGAACTTCCCAGGTGGATAAGGGAAAGCAGCGAGCGCCCCAGCTTTTGTGTGGCTTTAGCAAAAGCAATATCACATTTTTATGAATTAAGCTTTAATTGATGGTTTAGTTCTAATAACAATATATTAGATGCCTTTTCTGCCCAAACTGTCTTCCTAACTCAGACAAAGAGAAATACCTAATAAACAGAAACAGCTGTGTGTCACTTAAGAGTAGTAGAAGTAAAAGCAACAAGGCATTCAAACTTTTAAGGCATTTCAATATATTCATTATAAATTTTGAGTCATTGTCATCAGCATTAAATGAAAGAAATAAAATATGACCTAAGGTGATGTCACTTCTGTTTTTATTATGGTTCACTTTGACTATTCACATTTTCTCTCTTCCAATTTGCACTGGACTGCCTTTGAAAGAAAAAGAACGAAGCATCTTGGCTTCCTATTCAGGGCTGATTGTGGGGCTGCCAGATACCGTCCCCTTTCTCCCTCTCCGCAATTAAAAATCTGCGTCTGAGTGGGTCACAGTGGGGCATCATTGCTAATGCATTGAGCGCAATAGCACCCTCTGCACTAGCAGAGCCCAATTTCTGGGTTAAAACCCAAAAATTTGGCTCGTAAAGTTGCAATAAATGGCTTTTTGCCACCCCTTGTAACTGGCCGCTCGCTGTGCATAACATCATTCATGATGTGAAGGTGAAATAAGAATACGTTATGGGGCAGATTTATCAAGGGTAGAAGTGAAATTGAGAGAATTTTCAAACTTTATAAATTCGAAATTCGAAGTAATTTTTGGATACTTCGACCATTGAATAGGCTACTTCGACCTTCGATTCGAAGTAAAATAATCGTTTGACTATTCGACCATTCGATAATCGAAGTACTGTCTCTTTAAAAATACTTCGACTTCAATACTTCACCAACTTAAACCTGCCGAAGTGCTATGTTAGCCTATGGGGACCTTCCAGAGCATATTTCTAAGTTTTTTGTATTCGAAGGAGAATCGTACGATAAAATCGGTCGAATCGTACGATTCGAAGTACGTTCGGCATACGATCGGACGATGCAAAAATCCACTTTGAAATTCGATCCTTGATAAATCTGCCCCTATGTGTTATAGCTATTAGTGCTCTTTCACCTGCGCATTTGAATGTGCATTTATTGACATGCATGCTCAGTGTATCGAACCCTATAAATTGTGGTTATAAGCCTTTTTTAAAATGTAATTTTTTTTTTGTGTAAAATCAAAATGCAATTTTTGGAGTTCTATTTTATTTTTGTAAAAATAAACAAGTTGCATGAAACAGAACAGGGATGGGATTGTGATAAAACCCATCCCTATTCAATCAAACAGAATAACCTGCATTGGTAACACATGTCAAACACTTAAAAACATCTGGGTTTGAAAGCTGCTGGTGATGGCCGCAACTATGATCCCATTGTTGGCCCAAGGGCCAAATATCGGTTCACCTCAAGGTAATCATATCTGTAAAAGAACCGCAGACCTTATAATGTGTGGCCAGTTAGGAGAACTAACCCCCCCCACTAACAAAAGCCACCCTTAAAGGGATACTGTCATGGGAAAAATGCTTTTTTCAAAACACATCAGTTCAAAGTGCTGCTCCAGCAGACTTCTGCACTGAAATCTGATTTTTTTATATTTAATTTTGAAATCTGACATGGGGCTAGACATATTGTCAGTTTCCCAGCTGCCCCCAGTCATGTGACTTGTGCTGTGATAAACTTCAGTCACTTTTTACTGCTGTACTGCAAGTTGTACTGATATCACCCCACTCTAGATAGCAGCTCTGTCACGGTCGGCATCCAACACCAGAACGAATGCCAAGCACCCTGGTCTCGGCTCATGCTTCATCTGTAGTGTGACCGTCTTTGGCCTCGGGAGGAGCCCTCAGCTACTTGGATGCCACCAGTACTTAAACGAGAGGTGCAAGGCTAGAAGTTCTGGATAGGCAGAGGGGCACGACTGTTAGCAAGAGTCTTTGGGCAGAAGGTCATAGTACAAGGCGTTAGGCAAAAGAGTAATCAAATCAGGCAGGGTCGAGGCAGGCAGAGAATAGTGTAGTCAGGGAGGCAAGGGTCAAAACGGGATATCAATCAGAAAGGATTAAGCAGAAGAGGTAGTCGGTATTCAGGCAAGGGTCAGGATCCAGAGGTCAGAATAGTCAAAAGCCAGGCAAGGGTCACAACAGGAATCAAAAACAGGTTCAGACAGAATTAGTTTAAAGCTCAGAAGCACCAGGAACAACTCCTATAACGGGCAACGATCACAAGCCACTGTACTTTAAATAGTATTTGAATAGTATTTGAAAATCGCGCCAATGCGCGCTGACGTCACAAGCCAGTGCACCTGCGCTTTTAAAATACACAGAGGCGCGCCGCGCACCCCCTATGGAACCGGCCTAACAATAGTGCGACACGACAGGCGTCCCTGCCGTCCCCCCACTAGACCACCAAGTAATGGATTCGTTACAAGCTCCCTAACACAACATAACAGCTGCCTGGTAGATCTAAGACCAGCACTCAATAATAAAATCCAGGTCCCACTGCGACACATTGCGTTACATTGAGTAGGAGAAACAACAGCCTGCCAGAAAGCAGTTCCATCCTAAAGTGCTGGCTCTTTCTGAAAGCACATGACCAGCCAGTTATTAAACTAAAAAAATACACTTGCTGGTTCAGGAATGAAATTTTATAATGTAGAGTGAATTATTTGCAGTGTAAACAGTGTCGCCCCCTCCCCGTACTGTGCCCCTGAGTAAAAACCTGACCCTAAAATGCAGAGCAGCACAGCGGAGTACCAAGGCACCATCTTCTGCTTGTTCTCAACACTGACTGGAGCATGCACAGTTGAAGCTGATTCCTCACTAGGCCCAACTGTGTATGCTCTTGCAGGCTTCGTGTTGGCGAAGAGACCCGCAATGATACGATGGAACTTTGCTGCTCTGCATTTTAGGATCAGTTTTTTTCCAGGGGCTTTTTTTTGACTAATGCATAATGTGGCAATGGCAGGCAGTTAAGAGGGCTTTTGTTATGGGGGGGGGTTAGTTAATCTTTGAAGACAATTTGGTGACCACTGTTAAAAAAAGTTGAACACTGCATGGTAGTAACAAGATATAAAAATCAGAGACTGTAAGAAAGGCAATGCAAAAACAGATGTATGTATTTCTGAGTTAAAGAGAACTAAAGCTTAACTAAAGAAGTAGCTAAAAATGTTATACATTAAGTTTTGGGCTTCTGTACCAGCCCGAGTTAACCACAGCCCTTTAGCAGAGAAGGTCTGTGCCTCCAAAGATGCCCCAGTAGCTCCCCACCTTTTTTCTGCTGATTCACTGCACCTGCTCTGTATTGCTTTCACTTACTGAGCTTATACAGTTCACATAGAATATAAATATCACAATATAAGGCTGATAATTAATACAGATAATTACTACATGGCAGCACAGAAACCAGGGCCACTAGCATCAGAATTGAATTATCATTGTTTTGTAGGATCAGCTTTTAGTGATGTGCAGATTGGGCAAAAACCCGCAGGTTCGGGCCGACTCCTGCACAAAATCTTTGGGGTGCGGGTCGTGCTCTTCTCCTGTTCTCCCCGCCCATGACCTAACAGTTCCGTATTGCGGTGCCGGAATTTAAAGACTTCCGCCTGCCCCTTTTGTGACGTCACTGCGCGGGGGGGTCAGGCGCGGGTCTATAAATAGAGGGCAGCAGCGGGAAGAGAAAATATGAATTCAGCCTTTAGTTAATCCACCTTTGCTAAAGTGCATTCAGTTGTTCCATTCTGACCATTGCAGAAGCTATACAGGTTGAAAGGAGAAATGTGGACAAAGGTAAGAGACACAAGAATTGTATTGATCTCTGTGAATGTGATGTCATTTTGGACTTGCTTTGGTTTACAAAATAACTTTTTTTTTTGCTGTATATTTTCACAAATAACTGATGTTTTGTTGAGGTTTACTGGAAGCACAATATATTTGCTTAGGTTGTGCAATCTCTTTGGGTTACATAATTGCTTCTCATTTTTATTTTGTGACTTTGAAGTCTTTCTCGGTAGAGAGTAAATTCTTTGAAATGTAACAGCAATAATACCCCTCCAGGTACATATATTTTAATGCATGTGCCACTGTTACCATACAGTATCCTGCCCAGTACTCTATGCAGAATACAGGCTTGTACTTCAAATTTAGGATAAGGGCAAAAAACCTATCCTGGAAATAAGTAAACAACTTATTAATGGAACTTTTGCAGTCTTCAATACTCTACAGGTGCAATTCACAAAAATCTTCATTAAAAAATGTTATTGTATAGTAAAATAGAGGGTATTATTCCAAATATACAACAAAAATGTACATGTTTCTAAACTAAAATGGCTATGGTAAGGTTTATTTACAAGTTGAAATTATAAGAATTAGTTAGGAATATGATTATAAATGTAATAAAAGATTGCTATAATCTGAATGCCAAATAAAATTATTAAGAAAAGATTCTTAAAATGTATCAACTAAATGTATCAATTTAAAACAGTTTACAGGGTCAGCGAAGAGAGCTGAAGAAAGTGCAGAGACGTGGAACTAAACTGGTTAGGGATATGGAAGACTTAACTATGAGGGTAGACTGTTAAAGGGATGCTGTCTTGATTTTTATGGTGTAGTTTTTTTTCTAAATTACACTGTTTACACTGCATATAAATCACTCTACAATATAAAATGTTATTGCTGAACCAAGTATATGTTTTGTTGTAATATTGGTTTGTAGGCAGCCAGGGCCACCATCAGAAATCGCAGGGCCCCATACGACAACATTTCCTGGGCCCCCTGGACTGCGCCCACCGCAAGCCCCACTCCACAGGTCCACCCCTCACCACACAGTAAAAAAAAAAAACATTGGTGTTAATAAAAAAAATATTGGTGGTCAGGGCCCCCCATAAAAAAATATTTGTGGTCAGGGGCCCCCATTAAAAAAACATTTGTGGTCAGGGCACCCCCATAAAAAACATTTGTGGTCAGGGCACCCCCATAAAAAAATTTGTGGTCAGGGCCCCCCATTAAAAAATATTGGTAGCTAGGACCCCACTTGGTAAAAAAAAAACGGTGGCCAGGGCCCCTCCACGTTATAAAAACAATGATGGCCAGGGCACCCCTTAAACATCCATGTAAAAAAACTTGCCCCCCCCAGAAGTTTAAAAAAAAAATTGGTGCCCAGGATACCTTTAGGGGTCCCTGCCATGTTGTACTTACTACATTAAGGGGAGCACAGGTAGCTGCATCTTCTTTCAGTGACAGCATTTTCTTCCCTTATTGGTCACAATTGAGGGCAAAGCACTGTACAGCAATAAATTAGAAGAAACAAACAAGGGGTCCTTGAAATAAAAAGTAACAATAAGTGCATCATTAAAAATACAATTCACGTAAATATAAAATATAAATGCAATACAGATTAAGTGCTCAGTGTCAAGGAGACAAAAGGCTGGAGGATCCTACCCCGTAGGGCAGGCATGTCCAAAGTCAGGCCCGGGGGCCAATTGTGGCCTGTTTTCAAATATACACCGCCCCTCAGCCTCCATCATGAAATTAATAATAATGTGGCCCGCCGGCATAGTGCGATCAGGAATTGCGTAGCCATAGCAGTAATATTTGGGCAAATTGGTGAAATGATCTGCCACTTGGTCTATACTGCTGCCTGTGTGCTGAAGGTGTTAGCAATAGACACGTACAGGGCCGCCATCAAGGGGGGACAGGGGGGACTGTTGTCCCGGGCCCGGATGTTTTGGGGAGTTAAGGGGGGCCCGGCCGTGCTGCACTTACTTGCACTTACTTGCACAGCCGGTCCCCTGCATCCGAGCTCCCATGACTTCTTCTTGTGTTCTGATTCGCCAGTGAAATGTAAGTCCCGGTAAAGCCACATTCTGATTGGTTGGGAGAAGTTTGAACCTCCCTTCTATTTTATCCAATCACCATGCGCCTTTACCGGGACTTACATTTCACTGGCGAATCAGAGCACAAGAAACTGAAGATACCGGCATCTGAACTCCCTGGCTAAGGTACGTGCAGTTTTTTTTTTCTTTTAACTTGTGGGAGCTTTAACTTTTTTCTTTTAACTTGTTTTTTTAAATGTGTGGGGGCCCTTTGCTATTTTTTTTTTAAGATGTGTGGGGGCCCTGGCTAATAGTTTTTTTTTAAAAAAATGTATGGGGACCCTGGCTAATTGTTTTTTTTAAAAAAAATGTATGGGGACCCTGGCTAATTGTTTTTTTTTTTTTAAATGTGTGGGGGCCCTTTGCTATTTTTTTTTTTTAAAAATGTGTGGGGGCCCTGGCTAAAAGTTTTTTAAAAAAAAATATGTGGGGGCCCTGGCTAATTGTTTTTTTTTTTAAATGTGTGGGGCCCTGGCTAATTGGTTTTTTTTTTAAGATGTGTGGGGGCCCTGGCTAATTGTTTTTTTTTGTAAAAATGTGTGGGGGCCCTGGCTAATTGTTTTTTTTTTTTTGTCAAAAATGTGTGGGGGCCCTGGCTAATTGTTTGTTTTTTTTTTGTAAAAAATGTGTGGGGGCCCTGGCTAATTGTTTTTTTTTTGTAAAAAATGTGTGGGGGCCCTGGCTAATTGTTTTTTTTTTGTAAAAAATGTGTGGGGGCCCTGGCTAATTGTTTTTTTTTTTTTTATGTGTGGGGCCCTGGCCACCAATGTTTTTTTTCTTTAACCACCACCTGACCACCAAAACTTGTAGGAGGGGTCTAGGCACCAAAGTTATTTTTTTAACTTGTAGGGGGGCACTTCATCTTTTAATGCCTGTGTGGCCTTCATACTGAGGGAGAGGTGGCGAGGGGGGGCCCCAGAAAATTTTGTTGTACGGGGCCCCGTGATTTCTGATGGCAGCCCTGGACACGTACTGGCACATAGTGATGCGCCGCTCTTGCATTCTTCTTTAGGGCTGAAGGTGTCAATAGACGTACTGACAAGGAAATTCCTTGTTTAAATGTGTTAAATGATGTTAATGGTTCAAAGAATGTCAGGCTGAATGGTCGGCCCCCACACTTTTTCACTTAACCAAATCTGGCCCTCGTTGCAAAAAGTTCGGACACCACTGTCGTAGGCCTTACAGTCTAAATGGGAGGGTAACAGACGGACACAATTCGGAGGGGTATTAAAGTGCTGTAGGTTACAGTTTGTTACACTGTCAAATAAGTGTCAGTTCCCAGTTCAGGCAAGAAAAAGTGACAGGTTTTGACAGTAGTGTTAATATGATCTGAGAAGGAGAGAGATGAGTCAAAGATTACCCCCAGACAGCGAGCTGAATTGACAGGGTTAATGAGAATGCCATCAATAGAGATAGTAAATAGGGGAGTAGGCCCAGGCTTAGATGGAAAGATGATTAGTTCAGTTTTTGTTAGGTTGAGGTGGTGCTGGTTCATCCAATTTGAGATAGCTAGGAGGCAGTTAGAGATTTGAGCCTCTGTTTCAGCTGTTAATGAAGGGGTGGATAAATATATTTTGGGTATCAGCATACAGATGATACATGACTGTGAGCACCTGGGAAACAGACAATATGCCTGCCCCATGTCAGATTTCAAAATTAAATGTAAAAAAAATCTGTTTGCTTTTTTAAAAAACTGATTTCAGTGCAGATTTCTGCTGGGCCAGTTCTACTACTAACAGACTACTACTAACAGTACCCGCAACCTGCAATCCGCAACCCGCAACCCGCATTCTTACCCGCTTGGACCCACTACACAACCCGACCCGCAAGTACCTTATCCGCAACCTGGCCCTGCGACCCGCTGACCATCAAGAATTAGGAAGTGCTGTCATTGTAAACCGGAAGTGACATCATCAGAAGTAGGGGTGCCCAGAAAAAAGGAGTAGATATCGCTATTGAGAAGACCCGCGGCCCGACCCGCAAACCCGCAGAACCGCCGACCCGCGCCTATACCCGCACCTGGAACTTCTAACTGCAACCTGCAGGGTACCGCAGGTTTTTGTGGGTAACCCGTAGGTACCCGACCCGCTGCAGGACTCTAAAATAAAATATGGAATAACGCAACAAAACAAAAAACCTCACAATTATACCAGACGATCAGAACATTAATACAATTAGAGGATGAAGAAAAACCAGGCTTTAAATGGTTGACAGACAGATATCCTAAACCAACATGCAAATAGAGGGGCATTATTTAGCAGCAGCACAAAATACACCCAGTGATCAAAATCTGAGAAAAATATGGTCAGGAGATTAGCAGCAGCTAATACTACAACAATGGCTAACTCCTGAACCTCCAACTATACTAATAGTCAAATAAAAAATACATCACTTATTTTATATGGATTGGTTGGAAGCAATTACCAAAAAAGAACAAAACACAACCAAATTCTTTAATACCTGGATAACATACTGTACAATACATCACTTCCACAACTTTACAGTTTATACCTTTAAAAAAACCACATAGTATGATGAAGAAACTTTAAGAGAAAACCAACTTGTCATGGAGTCATCCCAATACCTTGACACCTGGCAACAAGAACAAGAAAATCTGGACTTTGCACCCCCCAGGATTCATCAAATAAACAGATTGTTGGCTATACAACCATAAAACCCTTTATAGGATCCTAAACTTATTTTTGAGCTGAAAGTTTAAATTGTTATTATATACTGTTAAACAATTGTTGAGAACCGATATGCTTTAATTCTTTACTGTATGGAAATGCATAATGGAAACAAATTTATTAAAAAAAAGTTCTTACTATTAGAGCTTTTGCACAATACATGTATTTTTGGTCTTTTTTCCTGAATTTTTTTTCCCTGCGTTTTTTTTTTGGATTGCAAAAAATGTCATCTTGATTTTCAATGTTAAGCCCCATTGTGTGAGGGTTATGAATGTACAATGTTAAACTTTGTGCCCAGAGAACAAAGCACATAAAATACAGAAGTGGTGATTTACATAGTTGCCTTTTGACATTCTGAGAATTAAAGATTAGATTGGGAAGTAATCTTGTACTAAGTGTGGTTATTTAAGGAACAAAATAAAGGAAGAACATAATTATGAATAAACCTAAATTGTGGTGTGATAGTTAACAACTTTGTCCACGTACCACAGCATTTATTCTCCGCCCAGGCACACTATAAAAGGAACAGAAAGAGGTACAGTACTTCTCAAAAGCATTTGCTGCAACAGAGGTGGGTGATTCATTTCCAGGCAGGAGTACATTGCTTTTTTGTAGGAACAGATTGTATTCACATACAGATTGCACTTGCAGAATAACCATGCATGGACACTGTATACTGAAATAAGCTTTATCATATATCTTTGGTTTAGCTACAAACATACTTATTTTGTAATTCAGAACTTTTTATTTTGTAATCCCCCTAGGTGTATGTGATCCTCTTCTCTTGAATCACTATGATGCGTTTTTTCATCTTTTTGACAGTCTTCTGTGTCCTTGCACAAGGTAGGTAAACGTGAGTCTTTTCTAATATTGAAGTTTAAAGTTTCATTTTTCACTTTCGAAAGCAGCGGGGGGGGGGTCACCGACCCGGTAAACTGTTCTAAATTGATACATTTAGTTGATACATTTGTTATATTTGTCCCTGATGTGCAGAATCCCTGAGTTTCATTAAAGCAGCTGTTAAAATGAATACAATAGTTGCTAATATTCCAAAGATATTGCTGAGAAATGTATCAATTAAATGTAGCAAATGTAAAAGTTCAGGATGTGCCTGGCCTGGATCACTGAGCTGCCAGACCGAAAGCCTTCAATTTTGGGAAAACTGTAAAAAATAAAAGATGGAAAGCAATTTTAAAAGGTTTTTGTTAATGGTGAACAATCTGAGAACAACTCAATTGCAAAAAGAGTTTGCAAGGTGAACAAACCCTTTATGGTCAGTCCCCTGCCCTCCGCCGGCTAAAATGAAAATCTCCCGCGGCGCTTCATTTTCCGAAGTCGCCCTAAGTTTCCTCTTGCGACTTTGGAAAACGAAGCGCTGCCTGTGAATTGCCGCAGGCGATTTTCATTTTAGCCGGCGGAGGGCAGAGGGAAGACAGTTTGGGGAGATTGTCGCCCCGAAAAAGAGGCGATTTGTCACTGGGGCGACTAATCTCCCCGAATCTGCTTGTGTGGCCTGACCCTAAAAGGGGGTTATATGAATAATTGTGGAATGCTTATTTGGATAAGTAAAGGATAAGTAAACCTAAAAAAAAGTTTTGTAACAACAGTGCCACCTAGCTTCAGAAACAAGTGTCCTGATCTTCTTCTTGTGCAAAGAAACATCAGAACACTTTTCTATTTTCCTTTTGAAGGTATATCTATCTTACTGTACTGTTACAGGAACTGACCAGTAGGTAGCACTGTTGATAGAAATTTTATTATATTGCTAGCTAATATAAGCTTGAATAGCTCTGAAACTGGAATAAATTGGAAATTGCAATAGTGGTTAAATAATCACCCAGGGCAATTTTACATTCAGTTTTTTTTAACTTTTTCATATCCTTTAAAGAGGAAGTACAGTTCTAAACATATGTTTCATTAAATTTGAATCTAGGGCTTCGGTGTTGTCTCTAGCATACTGCAGCCCTGTTACTCTAAAGCAGGGGTCCCCAAACTTTTTTTTACGCGTGAGCCACATTCAAATATAAAAAGAGTTGGGGAGCAACACAAGCATGAAAAAGTCCCTTGGGATGCCAAATAAGGACTGTGCTTGGCTATTTGGTAGCCCCTAAGTGAAGTGGCAGCCTACGGGAGGCTCTACTTGGCACTATACTTCATTTTTATGCATTTAAGACTTACCTCCAAGCCTGTAATTAAAAAATAAGCACCTGCCTTGAGGACCCTGAGAGCGACATCCAAGCAACATGTCGCTCACGAGCTACTGGTTGGGGATCACTGCTCTAAAGTTATAGCCCCTAATTCAACCTTAACTTATCTTTTAGGTTCCCCCATGGAGACACTACTTCTTTTTCAATCCCAGAAAAAGGCAGATGTGCAGCCCAAATATTAATTTCAAATGACAGTTTTTGCCATCTCTTCCTTTCTATCTATGTTAACTTTCTTTCCTATTAGTCCATATATGACACATATCATATAAATTATATTATGTAAAGTCAGCCTAATAATAAATTTATGAATTTAAGATTATGCATTTGTCCTGCTTATGACAGTTTTACAGTTTGGGGAAATGCTCTGGGAGGCAGATTTACCCATTTTTGATGTGGAGGGGGAAAGAAACACAATCAACCACAGCAATGAAGCTTGTGCACTTTGTTGAGATGTCCAGCCCACAGCAGAACATCCCCTGGATCCTGTGTGTGTGCTTTATTGTAGAGAATATATATATTTATATATATATATATATATATATATATATATATATATATATATATATATATATATATATACTGTGTATTATTGTTATTGCCTGAATAGAAGTACATTGTTGGGTATGATTGCTGCACTATATTTAAATTTATATTAGGAAATCAGGCCTGCCCACTTTACATAGTGTTATTTTAGACAGAACTGGATCACATACAGACAGGACCATTTTAGTGCTTCTCTTTAATGGAAACATGTGCAAGGCTATTGTCACAATATTGATTTGCTTTCTTTCAGGATGCCCTAAAATCATCTCTAGAGCTAGCTGGGGAGCATCTCCTTCTAAATGTCAAGCCAGGTTACCTAGAGCTCTGAAATATGTTATTATCCATCATACAGCTGGTGCCTCCTGCACTACAGAATCTGCATGTAAAGCCCAGGCCAGGAGCATCCAGAACTTTCACATGAAAACAAATGGCTGGTGTGACATCGGATACAAGTAAGATAATGGGAAGGAGTTTAGGGGTACACCCTAACTGAATGCAGGGCAAATACTTTTGCAGGTAACGGTATAATGTATGTGGTTTAAAAAATACAAGTATATAGCCAATCAAATAAGATTTTTTGGCTCCAGTAACATCACTATGATGTTTATCGTCACTTTCTTTATTCTCCTGGATCCCTGAATGACTTTATGTCATTTCTTTCTGTATGTCATAATATTACACTCAGACCCTTTAGAACCAAAGTATGATATATATGGGGGATATGGGATTTTTTACTTGGAAAGCTTGGGACCTGGGGTTTTCCAAATAACAGATATTTCCATAATTTGGATCACTATACCATAATGCTACTTACAATCATTTAAACCTAAATTAAACCTTATAGGGCCAATTCCCCAACCAATATGATTCATGCATTCGGATTTATAGACAGGCTACAAAGGCCCGGGGCAGCATGCCGCCTGCAGGAGATTTTGCCAATGGGGGGGGGGGGGGTTTCGTTTTAAAACTGTCTTTGCACAGGTACTATTTTATTATTACAGAAAAAAAAGAAGAAATCATTTAAAAATTAGAAGTATTTGCCTAAAATGGGCATCTTGTAATATGGAGATTTCTGGATGAGGGATCCCTTCCCTGTATAATCATAGTCACCAGTCCCACACATTTTATGTATAGTAATCAACTACACCATTTATCCAGTTTAAGATGAAAACTATTATTATTGATTCCTTTTAATCTTCATAGAGTGTCTGTGCATCCAACAAAAAAATGTTTTTTATGTGAAGATGTTGACGCCTAATAAATTATAATAATTAAAACCAATATTGTTCAGTCATAATATTATCTAACACATAGGGGCAGATTTATCAAGGGTCGAATTTCAAAGTGGAAAATTCTTCGAAATTCGACCATCGAATAGAATCCTCCGACATTCGAAGTCGGAGGATTTTATTCATCGTACGATCGTATTACAATCGTAGTACGATCGTACGATCATACTTTGAGTTATACGTTTTGAATGATTTTATCGTACAATCGTACGATTTTTCCTTCTAATACAAAAACGTAGAAAATTGCTCTGGAAGGTCCCCATAGGCTAACATAGCACTTTGGTAGGTTTAAGTTGGCGAAGTATTGAAGTCTAAGTTTTTTTTAAAGAGACAGTACTTCGATTAACGAATGGTCGAATAGTCGAACGATTTTTACTTCGAATACTTTGAGAATTCCCTCGAATTCACTTCGACCCTTGATAAATCTGCCCCATAATCTTTATACACAGTGCCGGGTGCTCTCACACCATTTCTTGCTCAGTAATATCAAGTTATCCTTCAAAGCTATACTTCATGATTCATGTGGACATACAGAAGAACATCTATAAAATTCCAATTCACTTACACAATACCTTTATTTGTCAGGCTTCTCAAAACCATAGCCATTTTCTCTACAACTTTGCAACCTAGAAACAGAATTAAAGGAGATGGTGTTGAATCTTTAACTTCACCATTAAATAATAGTAAATTGTTGAGAAACCAATGCATCCAGCTGTTGTCACACCCTACTGTATATTTGCAACAAATATTAGGTGAAGTACTTCATCTGTTGTTGGAAATATAATTTATTATACAGAACTATTATTATCTTGCTGACTATAAATTTAATATTAAGTGATTTTAATTCCACAATTTTTTAACATATGTGCATAAATTATACAATTTATATTTGAGCAATTATGTTATCCCTAAGGAGTGCCACATACTATATCTACTATATCTCCATACACATGAAATTACTACTCATATCTTAATTTTCACACTGTGCACCATCAAGACATGGGAGAATACTTTACTTTTAATAGATAATACCCAGTATATCGGTTCTTAGGACACCGTGCCCTAATATGGCACAGCCCAACAGAATCACTGTAAGCTTTGCCAGAGAATTATATTAATATCTATTTTTTCTAACATGTTGCCCTTTCAGCAGTTGTAGCTCAAGAATAATGATTGCTCCATAATAATCTTTCATTTAGACATTGTGTTTTCAATAGAGAATATAACTTTTAAAAGTGGAACGGAATATTACTATAGCTGGCTGTGCTTGTTCCCTTTTTCTGTATGACAATGTATATGGATAGCTTAAATGATGAAAATAGGAGACTGAGGATTAACCTACATAAACTGTTTATCTACTTCAGCTTCCTGATAGGAGAGGATGGACAGATTTATGAGGGTCGAGGTTGGCAGACTGTTGGAGCACATGCCAAAAACTACAACTCCAATTCTATTGGCATCAGTTTCATGGGAACCTTCACCAGTAAGTATATATATATATATATAATTATAAATAATACAATTCAAATCACTAACACACTAGATTGCTAAGGGAGAATTGTAATTTTAATGAGCAACATTCCCATGACTATATCCTATGGGAGGAGATCTATAAATAGGAGTGTTCAGATGTTGCTACTGTCTTAATCTATTTATAACAAATAACATGAGATCATGAAGAGACTTAAAGGACAAGGAAAGTTAAACAAAAGAAGTAGGCTAGAAATATTGTACATTATGTTTTGGGCTTCTTTACCAGCCTAAGGCAACCACAGCCCTTTATCAGGGAAGATAAGCTCTGTGCTGCTCTCAGTTAGTGAGCTTAGGGACTGACTCAAAATATACAGTACACATAGAATATAACTGTTACAGTTTAAGGCTGATTAGTAATTAATACAGATAATTACTAAATGACAGCACAGAAACCAGTGCAACTAGCATCAGCATTTAATGTTCCGCCCCATAGCATCAGATTTTATTACAGACTAACCTCATTTTCTGCTTGATAATTTGTAACGACCCCTAAGCTTAGCTTCTCAACAGCTGCTCAGAGCCCACTGAGCATGTGAATGTCACAGACACTTTCCAAGATGGTGACCCCCTGTGACAAGTTTGAAGTCCTGGATCATTGCTGCTATTGAGAATCTGAAACTTTAGTCTGGTGCAATACGTTCAGTATATAAAACATGGCATTTTTAGCCCTATTCATTTTTAGGGTTTAGTTCTCCTTTAAATGAGAACTAAAGCTTAACTAAAGAAGAAATGTTGTACATTATGTTTTGGGCTTCTTTACCAGCCACAGCCCTTTAATAGGAAAGATCTGTGTCTCCAAAGATGCCCCAGTAGCTCCCCATCTTCTTTTCTGCTGATTCACTGCATATAGATTTGTAATCTAAGGCTGATTAGTAATTAATACAAATAATTACTACATGGCAGCACAGAAACCAGTGCAACTAGCATCAGAATTTAATAATCAGCCTTGTAGCATCAGATTATATTACAGGAAAACCTTATTTTCTGCTTGATAATTTGCGATGACCCCTAAGCTTAGCTTCTCAACCGCTACTCAGAGCCCACTGAGCATGTGAGTGTCACAGACACTTTGTAAGATGGTGACTCCCTGTTTGAAGTCCTGGATCATTGCTGCTATTGAGAAGCTGAAACTAAATTATGCCATTTTTAGCCATATTCATTTTTAGGGTTTAGTTCTCCTTTAATTAGTTAATTATTTCAGTAGATACAAATCCATAAAACCAATATTTTAGCTACTTCATTTCTTTGTTCGCTTGTAGGCTGTTTTCTTTAAAGGTTGAAACCTGTTTTACCTAAACATTTATTTTTTCAACAGATCGTGTTCCAAACTCTGTGGCTCAGCAAGCAGCTAAAAATCTGATAAACTGTGCAGTAGCTAAAAATGTCATAAACACAGATTACACTCTTAAGGGACATCGTGATGTGTCATCTACAGAATGCCCAGGAACAAGCTTTTACAATCTCATCAAAAATTGGCCCCACTTTAAGGCTTAAAGTCGATATTTAGATAAATAGCGCATGTGTTGAACACCCTTTACTTGTTTTTTATATGTATTGCACTAAATATTATGAATAATAACATTTTCCACCTTCTTCTGAGAAGGAAGTTAATTATGCTGTAATTTACCCATCCCAGTTTCAATAAAAAGAACAGGCAGCATTCAAATCCTATTTATTTTGCACATGTTGCTGAAAAGTGCATGCAGGTAAATATTGCCGGTCTAAGGGCAGAGACACACCTGAAGATTCGGGGAGATTAGTCGCCTGGTGACAAATTGCCTCTTTTTCGGGCGACTAATCTCCCGAACTGCCTTCCTGCTGACTAGAATCTAAATCGCCGAAGAGCTCCGAGTGCCATCCCGTCAGCGATTTAGATTCTAGCTGGTGGGGAGGCAGTCACCCAAAGAAGAGTCGATTTGTCGCCAGGCGACTAAATCTCCCCGAATCTTCACGTGTGTCTTTGTCTTAAAGAAGCTTTTTATTATCATCCAATCCGATTAAGAGGAATTAAGTAATTGTACCAATGATAGGGAGAGGACAAAAGCAGTACTACTGTTAATTTGTACTGTATTCATACCCATACACCATGTTTTTGGCATTATAGACCCTTTTCTCGTGTGTCCAATGTACTATGCTTAATGAGTATTGTATTTACTAGTAAACATAAACATAGATGGTATCATTTACATTTTAATTCCTTTAAAACACCAATTTCTTGTTAATTGATCGAATATACAATTTAATGCAATATGTTATGTGTTTCTATAGCTAAGATTTTCTTTTGCCTCTTTATTCATGTTATATTAAACGTGATTCACATGAAAAGATATTTGTTTGATTTTTGTTGCATATGTGGAATTTTTTTTTAGCATATATTGACACCAAATAGATTTTAAAAATCTAGTTTTAACTGCATGAATGAATCGGTTTCTGTTAAAAAATATATTCAGATGTGAAACCATAGTTCCAAGGAATTTTTTTATATTGTAACTTCTTTAATTTAACTATAACTACTGGAAAATATGTTTATTCTTTATTAAAAATCATGCAATTTTTTTTAATCAATAAAGGATCACTTCTACTTGCATGCAGTAACCTACCAACTATTAGGGGCAGATTTATCAAGGGTCAAATTTCGAAGTAAAAAATACTTCGAAATTCGACCATCAAATTGAAATACTTCCACTTTGAATATCGAAGTCGAACGAAGTTTCGAACGATTTTAGAGTACGATCGAAATGTTTTTACTTCGATGTGTGAAGACTTAGAAAATGCTTGTAGAAGGTCCCCATAGGCTAACATAGCACTTCGGCAGGTTTAATTTGGCGAAGTATTGAAGTCGAAGTTTTTTTAAAGAGACAGTACTTCGATTATCGAATGGTCGAATATTCGAACGGTTTTTACTTCGAATGGAAGTCGAAGTAAATTCAAAGGCGTAGTATCCTATTCGATGGTCGAAGTATCCAAAAAATTACTTCAAATTTCAGATTTGTTTACTTCGAAAATTCCCTCTAATTCACTTCGACCCTTGATAAATCTGCCCGTTAGAAAATAAAGTAATGAGAACATACAGTATATATTATATTAAAAATTACATATATATTTTTGAAGGGTATATTTTTATGTAACACAAAACTACAGATAAAGAAATGTAATATCCAGGCATTTGCTCTAGTCTATGTCTAGCCTTCTTTGAAAAGTCTTCATCTGGTTAAAGGATAAATATAATATGCCCTAAAAATCTTCTGGGCTTTCTTTAACTATTATTTGTATACTATTCCAACTAGCTTTAGATTGCTTTCTGTCTTTGACTGAACATAATGTTTGCAGATTCCCGTTTTCAGCGATATGGTATTTTTGAACTGCTGTAGCCCTAATAATACAGCACCCTTAAAAATAAACTCCTTCATTAGGAACCTATATTGCAGTGGGGACTAATTAGTGTCAGTATTGCTTTAAGGTATTTTGTGTTCAACTTACCATAAATTAAGTCAAAGTCAACTGGACATTTAGGGACACATTTAATATTGGTCGAATATCGAGGGTTAATTAACCATCGATATTCAACCCTCGAAATAAAATCCTTCGACTTCGAATATCGAAGTTGAAGGATTTACCGCAAATGATCGAAGGAATTCAAACCATCGATCGAAGGATTTTCCTTCGATCAAAAAAAGCTTAGAAAGCTTATGGGGACCTTCCCCATAGGCTAACATTGGTGCTCGGTAGGTTTTAGGTGGCGAAGTAGGTAGTCAAAGTTTTTTTTAAAGATACAGTACTTCGACTATCGAATGGTCGAATAGTCGAACGATTTTTAGTTGTAATCGTTCGATTCAAAGTCGTAGTCGAAGGCCGAAGTAGCCAATTCGATGGTCGAATTCAAAGTTTTTTTCATTCGAATCCTTCACTCGAGCTTAGTAAATGTGCCCCTAAGAGTTCTTCTTGAAAACGTTTCAACACTCATCCGAGTGGCTTCTTCAGTTCAACTGAAGTGGTAGGGAATTACACAGCATTTAAACCCTTGAGGGTAGTAAAGTCACAGATATCCAATCTCCATCCAATATCCATTGAACTTCAGTAAGGTGTTGGCTGAAACTCACAGATGTGTGAAAGTGATCCAGTCACAATGGTACCATGATTTTCATTGGGGCCATTTATGCCAAAATGGAGAAACCATCCCTGAACAGAGGAGGGGGCCTGCAACACCGCTTGTCGTCAACGCAATGTACAATGACGTGTTGACATCCTTACCCCGGTGGCTTCACAACAATTACACTTCCAGTCATGTACATTGAAAGATTAACACCTGACTCAATGAAAATGCACTGTGACCTTTTCAATGTAAAACATGATACGTTAAATCTGCAGTTTTCCCATGTAATCAGTATAAAACACTTTAATAGATTAATAGAATGTGATTCAGCAGTGATTTTTAACTATCGGTGAGCAAGGCAAAAGCTTTGCATCCCTACTAGTCCAAAATGGTCAATGAATTCAGAAATCCATTTGTTTGGCATTTTGCCCAATGATTGGGTCACTGGGGTCCCTAGTAAACTGTTCTGTTGTTTTACCTTTAGTTATTAACTTAATTGCTTATTGCTAATTTATCCTCATGTGATTATCTCCCAGGAGGACAACTAGAATATTATATCTGAATGGAATAAAGAGCGGCACACACTGCAGCTGTCAGGTAAGACACATATTGAGTCTGTGAGCTAGTAATGTGGCTGTTCTGTACAGTGATATTTGCACAGGTAATCTGCAGTCTCTCAATATATACAGGAGGGTTTCCTTACAATGTACCAACAGATAATCAGATACCTTAAGGGGATGTAAAGTAAAAAGATAAAATCCCACTGCTGGAAAGAATCATATTTCCAATATACTTTCATTTAAAAAAAAACGGTAGCGTTCTTATAAAAAACACAATCTTCTGCACTTCTGGTCCCTCTTCCCCACTTGTACAGATTACAGCCTATACAAATCTTTAGATGGTGGGTGGCTGTTCCACTTCAAAACAATCATCCCTCTTCTGAGTTCTGAAGGGCAAATAAGCAGTAAGGTTATCCTTAGTGAGAAACAAACACATGAATTAACCCTACATAGTGCTTTCCTGGTCAGAACTTGGAGCAGCACTAATCGTTTCGAAGTAGATTATCCACCAGTCATCTAAAGGTTCACGCAGGCTGAAATCTGTTCGAGTGCAGAAGATTGTGTTCTTGCAGCATATACAGTATAAGGCATTTGTCATATTTCCATGTTTTTTTCCCTGCACTTTCACTACAGTTACCATGATCTCTTTATAATCTTTATAAGTTCTAGTTTAATAGAAGATGTTTGATATATATATATATATATATATACATATATATATATATATATGATTTAACCGAATGTTAGGCAGACTGTGATTAATAACTACAACCACCAACACTCTCCTCTAGTCATTTTAATTATGATACACTTATGGCCAAAGTATCCAGACACATTTTTAGCCATAATATTCAGTTAACTCCATCCAAAATGAAGTGCCTTCAGGTGGAACACAGTTTAAACTGTCTATGTAAGCAGTGTAAACACAAGAAGTATTTATAGAGAGCAACACGTTTTATAGGTTATAAGATGCAACAAACATACCATCATCATGTAGTATGGTAAACATTGGCTGAAGTGGTATCACTTGGACTCTAGACCAGTGGATATGCATCGTCTGGAGTGATAGATGACATTTCACTGGCAGTCCGATCAAATCATTATTGGTTTGGCATATTTTAAGAGGTCATTACCTGCCTGAATGCATAGTGCCGGCTTTTATTTTAGTTTAGTTTTTTTTTTTTATATGGTTTGGGCTAGGGATACTGGTTCTATTAAAAGCAAACTTTAAGACAATAAGATTCATGAAATTCTGTGCTTACCACGCTGTGGCAAAAGTTTTCGGGAGGACTATTTACTTTTTCCGCACAATAATGCCTCCAGACCCAAATGAATTATTGTGGAATGAATTGGAGTGATGAATGCTGATCCTCAACATCAGTGTCTTGTCCCTGCTTGTAAGCAAATTCCACCAACAATATTTAAATTGTAATGGAAAACTATCCCAGAGGATTAGAGGCTGTTACGACAACAAAGGGGTGACCAACTACATATCAAAAAGAAACTGCACTTTTAATATGAATTGGTGTAATTCTCCGAGAACTTTCGCAGTTAATAATTAATAAAATGGCTTCACAACAGGCCCGGACTGGCAATCTGTGGGTTCTGGCAAATGCCAGAGGGGCTGCTATAAGGTCCCATAGAAAGTCAGTATTTAGTGGGCTGGTGGGGGCTGTTTGGGCCTCTGTGTGGGCTGAGTGGGCCTCTAAATACCTGAAATGCCAGGGCATTTTAATTCTCAGTCTGGACCTGCTTCACAACAATTCACACTTCCAGTCATGTACATTGAAAGATTAACACCTGACTCGATGAAAATGCACTGTGACCTTTTCAATGTAAAACATGTTATAACTGCAGTTTTCCTGTGTAATTAGTATAAAACACTTTAATAGATTAATAGAAAGTGGTTCAACAGTGATTTTTAACTATTGGTGAGCAAGGCAAAAGCTTTGCATCCCTACTTGTCCAAAATGATCAATACATTCAGAAATCCATTTGTTTGGCATTTTGCCCAATGATTGGGTCACTGGGGTCCCAGGTAGACTGTTCTGTTGTTTTACCTTTAGTTATTAATTTAATTGGTTATTGTAATTGGACTGCTAATTTATCCTCATGCGATTATCTCCCAGGAGGACAACTAGAATATTATATCTGAATGGAATAAATAGCAGCACACGCTAAAGCTGTCAGGTAAGACACATATTGAGTCTGTGAGCTAGTAATGTGGCGGTTCTGTACAGTGATAGTTACACAGGTAATCTGCAGTCTCTGCATGTATATTGTAGGTTTCCTTACAATTAATGATGGGCGAATTTGTCCCGAAAAATTAGCTGAACTCGAATTTTGACGCCGGCGACAATTTTGACGCCAGCGACTTTTGATGCACATTAAAGTCAATGGGCGTCTGTTTAATTGTCGACGGCATTAGAACTGTCGCCGGGGTAAAAAAAATTGACGCCAGCAAATTTTCGCTGCAAATAAACAGTATAAGGCATTTGTCATATTTCCATGTTTTTTCCCCTGCACTTTCACTACAGTTACCATAATCTATTTATAATCTTTATAAGTTCTAGTTTAATAGAAGATGTTTGATATATATATGATTTAACCGAATGTTAGGCATTCGGTTAAATCTTATATATCATATGGTTCTATTAAAAGCAAACCTTTAGACAATAAGATTCATGAAATTCTGGGAAGACTATTTACTTTTTCTGCACAATAATGCCTCCACGCACAAAGCAAGGTCTGGGCTGAAATTGAAATGGAAGAACTTGACTGGCTTTTACAGACCCCTGACCTCAACCCAAATGAATTATTGTGGGATAAATTGGAGTGCTGAATGCTGACTGTGAGCCAGGCCTGATCCTCAACATCAGTGTCTTGTCACTGCTTGTAAGCAAATTCCACCAACAATATTTAAATTGTAATGGAAAACTATCCCAGAAGGCTAGAGACTGTTACAACAACAAAGGGGTGACCAACTACATATTTAAAGGAAACTGCACCCTTAAAATGAATTAAGTAATTCTCTGAGAATAATAATTATTTTCTATTTATGTGTTTTTCTAAGATAAGCCATTTTTTGTTAGGTTTATTCTCCCAGACAGACTTTCAACTCAACAGCTTATTGGAATGCCCAGAGTTTCTGTTGTCAGCGGCTGTTTTCAGCCTGCTTAATTGGGCAGATCTTAGCTTGTATGTGACTGCAGACAGGCTGATCAGATTCAAATCAATGGAGCAGGGGCACTGCTTTTCTCATCCTGCAAAATTACTCAGGCTGACAACAGCCACTGATCAGCCGCTGACAACAGCATGTGTGTGCATAGCCTAATTGTTTACATACTTTCTATTTCCTGGATGTACCTATTCCATGGATTGCTGACTCTCAGATGAGCAAACAGCAGTGAAATTGTCTAAGAACCTGCCAAAAATAAAAAAATCAATTTAAGTTGCATAAGTGAACATAAAAGCACCCTGAGAAAGTTAATTTAAATATTTATTTTTTTATGTTTAGATCTTCTTTAATACCCTTGGTTTGGGAATTAGGGATGTTGGACAGTCAAGTGTCTGGATATTTTTGCCATATAGTGTATTTAGGATATTTATATTCCCAGCAATAATAACAAAGCCTATTAATATTCATAATACATGAAATGGTGGAGTTGCGATTCCAGGTGTTCAGGTGCTAAACACCCTTTGATTAAAGGTATCTATGAGCTATGACATAAAGAAATCAGTAAACACTTAAAGGGATCCTGTCATGGGAAAACATGTTTTTTTCAAAACACATCAGTTAATAGTGCTGCTCCAGCAGAATTCTGCATTGAAATCCATTTCTCAAAAGAGCAAACAGATTTTTTTATATTCAATTTTGAAATCTGACATGGGGCTAGACATTTTGTCAATTTCCCAGCTGCCCCTGGTCATGTGACTTGTGCCTGCACTTTAGGAGATAAATGCTTTCTGGCAGGCTGCTGTTTTTCCTTCTCAATGTAACTGAATGTGTCTCAGTGGGACATGGGTTTTTGCTATTGAGTGTTGTTCTTAGATCTACCAGGCAGCTGTTATCTTGTGTTAGGGAGCTGCTATCTGGTTACCATCCAATTGTTCTTTTGTTTGGCTGCTGGGGGGGAAAATGGAGGGGTGATAGCACTCCAACTTGCAGTACAGCAGTAAAGAGTGATTGAAGTTTATCAGAGCACAAGTCACATGACTTGGGGCAGCTGGGAAATTGACAATATGTCTAGCCCCATGTCAGATTTCAAAATTGAATATAAAAAACTCTGTTTGGTCTTTTGAGAAATGGATTTCAGTGCAGAATTCTGCTGGATCAGCACTATTTACTGATTCATTTTGAAAATGTTTTTTTTTCCCCATGACAGTATCCCTTTAAATAAGAGTACTTAAAATAAACAAAAACACATGCAGCTCAGTTCTGTCTCATGTCTACATTTGCAGATATCTTTATCTCATGTGTGCTTGGAGGAAGAAAGCTAAAAAGACTACTTTGAGACCATTATCTTGTCTTGTGTTTACAATATGTGTACTGACCACAGCTGTAATCAATAGTTCACATTCTCAGTGTAAGGGCAGAGAAACACGCTCAGATTCGGGGAGATACGTCACTCTGCGATAAATCGCCTCTTCTTCGGGGCAACTAATCTCCCCAAACTGCCTCCCGCTGGTCAGAAACTAAATCGCTGGTGGGATAGCACTCGGAGCGATTTGTTTTCCAAAGTCGCCCTAAGTTTCCTCCGAAGTTTTCCGAAGTCGCTGGAACTTGCTTCGAGAGGAAACTTTGGGCGACTTTGGAAATCGAAGAGCCGCGAAAGGCGGAAGGCAGGGGGAAGGCAGTATGAGGATATCAGTCGCCCTGAAGAAGAGAAGATTTGTCGCTGGGCGACAATCTCCCCGAACTGCCTTCCCCCTCCCCGAATCTGCCCATGTGCCCCTGCCAGGGGCGATCCTGGCCCCTCTGCCGCCTGAGGCAGCAGCAGTTGTGGCTGCCCCCCCTCCCCCAGAAATTCGCTCTTAAAGTACCAGGAGCAGCATTTTTTGCTGCCCCTGGTACCTAGTGGGGCACTGCTGCCTGAGGCGACAGCCTCAACTTGCCTCATTGGCGAAGTAACAAAGTAACAAGTTAGGGGCATTTGCCCGGGGGGGGCAGGTAGGACGGGGGGGGAGGCGGCCTACACAGGGGATGGGAGAGGCTTTTTTCCCTGTACAGGTTGACTTCTCCTTTAAGGTATTTTCTGAAGTTCTTTGTATGAAAATGATTATTTAAAATTAGCTTCATTAAACATTTGGGTAAAATCCTTTAATGAGAAAACATGCTAACATGTTATTCTTTCTCTTTAATGATTTTATATATTTATCGTCAAAATGCAAGGCAAAGATGTGGGAAAATCTGACCAAACCGACTTACTTTTTTATTAATGGAATTTCAGACCTTGCATATCTCCAGGTTCCAATCTTCCTTCTGGTTCTGTTTATCTATCTGTTTACACTTGTTGGTAACATGTTAATTCTTATACTGGTATGTTTGGATGCTCAGTTACACACTCCAATGTATTTCTTCCTAGCTCACTTGTCCATTTTAGACATGTCCTGTTCCACCATCACTTTAAATAAGCAGCTTGCTATATTTATAACAGGGGACCACACAATTTCTCTTCTCACATGTTTTGCCCAGCTATATATTTTTTCATGCTTGGAATGTGTTGAGCTGTTGATATTAACAGCTATGGGTTATGATCGATTTGTGGCCATCTGTAGGCCACTGCATTATCCAACTATCATGAACCGTTCTACTTGTGCTAACTTTGCCATTTTATGTTGGCTACTAGGATTTTTAGAAGTTATACCATATATTGTGCTATTGTCAAACTATACTTGCTATAGATCCAATGTGATAAACCATTTCTTTTGTGACTTGGTGCCTCTTATAAAACTCTCTTGTAATGACACAACAGCTTTGGAGCATCTAATGCTCATAGAAGGATCATTGCTTCTAAGTTTTCTGCCCTTTTTACTTACCTTCATCTCATATATGTTCATTATTTACACCATATTGCAGATGCAATCCAGAAATGGGAGAAGTAAGGCCTTCTACACATGCTCCTCCCATCTTACTGTTGTCATCCTTCTGTATGTGACTCTCATTTGCCAATATCTGCGGCCATCGACAACGGACTATGCAGACTTTAATAAACTTTTCTCTTTATTTAACACAGCTGCTGTTCCCATTCTAAATCCATTAATCTACAGTTTAAAAAATAAGCAAGTGAAGTCAGCACTCAAAAGAAAAATTCCAGCTTGTAAAATTTAAGCTTAAATGTTTAAATAAGCTTAAATGTTTGCATTATGTTGACATCAGTTTACCATCTTCTTAGCATAGTTAGCATTGGAAGTCTATTGAGAATCATGCATCCCCGCATGGTAGGGGGATGTTGGTGTAATTACAGATGCTCAATTGGACTGGATCCTAAGCAAACCTCTGATAGTCTCCATTTACCAAAGGCATTGATTACTACAACTGTGCCTGATACATAGGGCTTATTACACCGCACAGAGGCCCCATGCCATGAAAGCTCTACACTCCCCACTATGCCTCAGATGCAACAATAAGGTAGCCACTCTAGTACATACTTTATGGAGCTGTGCAAAACTCCATTAGCACTGGAACGACATATGTGCATGGTTGACTAAATCATCCCAGGGTGGAACACCTGTAAAATCAGAGCTTGTCTCTTGATGTTAGACCTGGACATAACCCTGGACATTACCCTGGACAATATACATCATAAAAGCATTGTTCCCAGCCAGGACACTGATCACCCTCCACTGGAAGGATAGCTCTCCACTGTCATTTAAGGAATGGCACTTAGCCATGGCTAATATAGCAGTAATGGAAAGAGCAGCACTGGACAAAAAAAGGACAAAATAAATGTATACAAATCTGGCACCACTGGACTGGAAGTCTCAATAACACAAACCCCATCCCCCCGGGTGGCGATTAAGTTAGTAATAAAAACATACTAGGCTATCAAACCCCAGGACAAACCCCACATTAATAAAGACACAAACAATGAGTAACTAAACTTCTAATGTTTATTTCATGATGTACGGTCATATGTATGCTTGGTTGTTTTTCAATAAAAACTCTTTGAGCAAAAAAAAAAAAAAAAAAGGAATCATGCCCCCCAGCCCAATACCCAGGAGTGATGTTCTCAATTTGCACTCTTATTACCATCTATTGAGTTAGTTTGCTCATCTGAACTTACAGAAGGAAAAAACACTTGTAGTAGGTACCCATTGGGATATCCCCATGAGCTCATTCATGTCCTCTGTATTCCACTGTCTATGGGTTGACAAAGCTGTGTTCTCCAGAACTACCACGTCACATGGGCTGCCTCTTGTCAGAACTGCTCTCCTTCTAAACAGCATGCAGATGCACAGAAAGAGGCATCATGGCAAATCAGTGATGCTGAAGACATTATTTCAGTGGAGCCCTGTCCTCTTGCAGAGGCAGATACAAATGGCACAAAGGTAGCGAGCATAACTTTTAGTTACACAATACTCCTGTGGTGGTCTGATACCTTCTACAATTTTCAGTTTCAGTATCGAATTATGTGACCATACTATAACCTCCCAATGTAAAATTGTCTACTGCAACTCCCAGCATGTCATCTGCAATTTGTGGCTAAGGGGTTATTATTATTGCCGGGGACACATTTGCATCTACTGCCACCTGAGGCAAACCCCTTACTCACCCCTGTGCTTACCCCCCAGAGTGTGTGGACTGGCTTGAGGAGGTCAGGGGGTTTGCTGGTGTAGAAAACACAAGTGTGCACTCAACAGTAAAAAAAAAATCAATATTTTGTCAAAACAATGGAAATTTGGTGAACCAAACCCTTACTAATAAAAACCCCTACATCCCTACCCTAAATAACCCCCTCCCTGCTCCCCCCAGCCTAGGTGGTATGTTTGGTAAATGCCCCAAACTCTTTACTTACCCCTCGGTGCAGATTCAGGGCATCGGAGTTCATGGGCTCCATCTTCTTCTCTTTGGTAACCTTCAGGAATAGCGATGCGTATTGGCGCATGCGCAGTTGGAGCAATCTTCTTATTCGCGACAACTGCGCATGCACCGAAAGTCATCTTCTCTTCTGGGTGCTAAATAATACTAATACTCAGCTCATCTGGGTGCAATTTAATTATAATAATCATCTAGTCATCTCTTCTGGCTGCAATTTAATTGTAATACTCTAGTCATCTCTTCGGGGTGCTAAATAATTCTAATACGTTAGTCATCTCATCTGGGAGTAATTTAATTGTAATAATCATCTAGTCATCTTTTCTGGGTGCTAAACTGTTATAGTACTCTAGTCATCTCATCTGGGAGCAATTTAATTGTAATAATTATCTAGTCATCTCTTCTGGGTGCTAAATAATTCTAGTACTCTAGTCATCTCATCTGAGTGCAATTTGATTGTAATAATCATCTAGTCATCTCTTCTGGGTGCTAAATAATTTGAATACTCTAGTCATCTCATATGGGTGCAATTTAATTGTAATAATCTAGTCTTCTCTTCTGGGTGATAAATAATTCTAATCCTGTAGTCATCTCATCTGGCTGCAAAATAATTCTAGTAGTCTAGCCTAACACTCCAAAACATTGTATTATCATTTCTGTCTGTATTGAAGATTAATATTCTGGATTGCCAAAGCCAACACTATGATAATGACTCTGGGTGTTAAATAATTGTAATACTCTAGTCATCTCATCTGGGTGCAAAATCATGGGAGGGTCATCTAAGGACCAAGACTGTATTTCCTGCAAATGTGAAACATGTTTTACTTGTATTACACCTGATCTGCCTTCATTGCACAAGTGTTAATGCTTCTGATTCTCAATTTCTATCAAATGTCAGCACTTATTAATCTAAGTGCACTCATTAAAAAGTCATTAAAAGCTAACTAATGATTTGTTATTGGTTATAATATTGGGGAAACTGAACCTGTTTTACACTGTTTATTATAATCTCTGGCTTCAGTGTTTTTGCAACTTTTGTGGCTAAATTTTCATCATATTTCTGCTATTTCTGTATTAATAATGGCAGGATTGTATTTTTATTTTATGGGCATGCTTTGTGTGTTCAGTTTTGGACATGCTGCCTTTTGTTATTTAAATATATGTATAAATTAGCTCTTGCTCTGACTTGGAATATAAAGAACTAAATGGTGGGCAGGGTTCTCTATTAAACCCTAATTATTTTATTTGAGTAGCAGTGTATTAAAGAATAGAAATAGATAAGTGTATTTATACATTGTTATTTTATGTATGCTAATAAATGTCACTAACCATTGATGGTTCTTTTAAAGCAATAGGTGAATGTGGCATGCATTCTCAAGACAATGAACAGAAGTGTCATGTTCGGCACCCTATATCCAGAACCCAAGATAAGCTCCCTGGTCTCTCACTTCTGTCTCTAACCGCCGCCTTTCACCTCGGGAGGAGCCCTCGGCTAATTGGATGCCGCCAGGTCTTATTTGAGAGAGGAGCAAAGCTAACGGTTCTGGACGAGCAAAGGGGCACGATCGTCTCACCAGGATACTGGAAGGAAGAACACCACCAGGAACAGGCAGGCCGGACCAGCACAAGCAGAGAATCGTCAGACAGGCCGGAATCAGGATAGGAGAAAGTAGAATAGTCAGTGGACAGGCAAAGGTCGGATTGGAGAGGTCAGAGTAGTCACAAGCAGGCAGGATAAGGATTGGAGAGGTCAGAGAAGTCAAGCAGGCAGGCAAGGGTCAATACACAGAAGATCAATAGGATTTCACAAAGACTCACACACCCAGGAACAAGCTAATTGAATGGGCAAGGATCTGCACACATATTTCACATAGGGTTTGAATTTCGCGCCATTGCGCGCTGGCTCAACCTAGAGGAAACCAACACAGGAGGGGAATAGACGCATGTGGCGGGGCGCCCCCGCATGCCAACGGGTAAACCACTGGACCACCAGGGTAAGTCCTTACAAGAAGGAATACCTTCTTTCAGTTTCCCAACAGTGTTGCTAATACACTTTTAAGAGAACTGTGCATAGTATGTATAAAGGTGCACTAGCAGTGCTATTTTTACTACTAATTTTTGGAGTTGGGGCCCCAAAAGTACTACCCTGCCTAGGGCTCTATTTAGTCTTAATCCGGCTCTGAGAGGGATAAGTGCAAGGATTTTGCACTACTTCCCTACATAATAACCAATATGGCCAGTGCTTGTTGTTTAACCTCCATCAAGCATCATTTCTCATCTGTATGATGTTTTCTGGGCTCTTTATATTTGTAGAGATTTTTCAGTTTGTTGAACTTTAGAAAATATTTTCAAACCAGAAGGGAATTCACAAAGGTGGAGCAAACTAAAACTGGAGTAAAATATATTTTCAAAATTATAAAAACATCACATTCACAAAAGCCATTTCGTGAATGTGGTGATTTTGTACACTTTTTGATATTAAATTGCCATTCTGGTTACCACTTCAATGAATATGGCATACTTAGGTGGCAGATGTTTTTCAGTGTTATTAACAGCATTAGCTTTTCCTTAACTAAAAAAAATCTGATCTTTGTGAATTTGCCATGTACTGTTTTTTTTTTTGCTTAAATGAACATTTAATGAATGAACACTTAAAGGAGAACTAAACCCTAAAAATGAATATGGCTAAAAATGCCATATTTTATATACTGAACTTATTGCACCAGCCTAAAGTTTCAGCTTGTCAATAGCAGCAATGATCCAGAACTTCAAATTTGTCACAGGGGGTCACCATCTTGGAAAGTGTCTGTGACACTCACATGCTCAGTGGGTTCTGATCAGCTGTTGAGAAGCTAAGCTTAGGGGTTGTCACAAATTATCAAGCACAAAATGAGGTTGGCCTGTAATATAAGATGACGCTACAGGGCTGAATTTCAACATGCTGATGCTAATTGCACTGGTTTCTGTGCTGTCGTGAAGTAATTATCTGTATTAATTACTAATCAGCCTTATACTGTGACATTTATATTCTATGTGTACTGTATATTGTGAGTGGGTCCCTAAGCCCAGTAAGTGACAGCAGCACAGAGCATGTGCAGTGAATCAACAGAAAAGAAGATGGGGAGCTACTGGGGCATCTTTGGGGGCACAGATTTTCCCTGCTAAAGGGCTGTGGTTGTCTTGGGCTGGTACAGAAGCTCAAAATGTAATGTACAACATTTCTAGCTACTTCTTTAGTTAAGCTTTGCCCCGCATAGATTTGCTAGATTTGCCCCGCATGCTTGTAATGATTATGGTAATAGTTCAATAAAATATCTATCATTAAATCACCTCAAACACAATCCACACGTTTGTTTATGACAATACTCATGGGAAGGATTATAATAAATTCCACATGTAGGAATTCAGTGGCTCATTAAATCTTATGCAATTATTTCTAATATGTCATTATTTATTTCATCAGTTACATCAGCACAGAACATTCATCTCATGGGGCTGGCACATGATTTGTTTAGGTTCATTTACTGTATGCTGTCAGGAGACATGGGTTATTGCCTTTAATGAAACGAACAGAAGAACAAACACTAAAAAATATATATACCGGTAGAATGTGACTATATCTATTGTTATTGTAATACCTATATTTTAATAATTACTAGCCTGTATTGTATTTTTGGATGGTGCAAGTAAAAACATTAAAAAACAGAGGTAAATGCTACAGGATGACACCCCCAGTAAATCCTAACAGCAGTGATGGTCACTGAAAGGGTCCTGCTGCTACATGTAAAAACTGATGGTGTTTGTAAAAAATAAAATTTTCCACCACCACCACCACAGCATTTATCTGGACTAATATGGACAGTAGATATAAATATAAAATGCATGAAGCAACAATTGTAATATTTATTGTTATTGTATTACTAATGTTTCAAATAGACCTCTTTGTTAACCCTTTCTCTGCCAGCCGATTTGGTACTTTTATTGCCAGACCATTTTTGAACATTTTGTACTCTTTCACTTTAAGGGCCTTTCCTGGGGGGGTCTTTTAGTTGACCAGGAAAACAATATATTGTTTTTTTTCAGGACAACCTGAAATTTTCAAAATATGAGAATTTCGGTGTAATTCCACTTTTTTAATGTGTCTAATAAAATGGAAAAAAAATATCATGTTTCAAATAGTACGATCACAAATATCAGAAACATAATTTTATGTACAGGAACACAACAGATTTGGAAAGTTCTATGTCTCCTGAATGTGCCAATACCAAATATATATAGTTTTATGGAGATTTCTCACTTGTATAGATCAAAATCTACAAGCAGTACACTACCAAATTTCCAAATTTACAAAGCACCTCTCCACAAAACTGCATACATCTGATTTCAAGGCCAAACATTCCACTAACAGTAGGTTTACCTAGAAAACTACACATTATTAGAAAGAGCAGATTCTGGCAATTCAAAAATGGGTAAATATTTCTATGTACTCCAATGTACCAAGTCGCAATTCTTTCCTAAAGTTACTAAAGAAATTGGTGAATTTTTTGAAAAATGACCTCAAAGCTTCCAGCATCATATCTCCCACACGTCATTAGGTACCAATGTAAAAATATGAATGCCAGGAGTCCACTGAACAGTTTGATGCCCAATATGTAAAGGTTTACCTAAGGATGTGGCCCCAAAATGTAGATACCCCATTAGAGCTATCAGTTCTGTTATTCCAGATACTGCAAAATCAACACATTTACATCATTTTTGGGGGGCAAAGGTAGAAAAAAGTAAGTTCATTCCCCCAATCCAAATTGGGTATGCATGTCTTTCTACTCTAAAGCACCAAGCCACAAACTTTTGCTAAATTTGGTGATTTTGGTGACATTTCCACCAATCACCTCAAAACTTCTACCCTGCAGCATCTTATCTCCAACATGCTATTATGTATCAAGATAAATCACCCTAAATATGAAAGCCTGGGGTCTGCTGAACAGTTTTATGTATAAAATGTATAAGTTTACCTAAGTATGTGGCATATAGGGGCCCCAAAATTTAGACACCCCATTCAAGCTATCAGTTCTGTAATTCCAGGTACTGCAAAATGAACACATTTACATCATTTTTTGGGGGGCAAATTTTTTTAAAAAAGTTCTCACTTGTATAGATCAAAATCTACAAGCAGTACACTACCAAATTTCCAAATTTACAAAGCACCTCTCCACAAAACTGCATACATCTGTTTTCAAGGCCAAACATTCCACTAACAGTAGGTTTACCCTAGAAAACTACACATTATTAGAAAGAGCAGATTCTGGCAAATCAAAAATGGGTAAATATTTGTACTCCAATGTACCAAGTCGCAATTCTTTCCTAAAATTACTAAAGAAATTGGTGAATTTTTTGAAAAACCAGATAACAGCTCCCTGACACAAGATAACAGCTACCTGGTAGATATAGGAACAGCAGTCAGTAGTAAATATCCAAGTCCCACTGCGACTCATCCAGTTACATTGAGTAGCAGAAAAAATAACTTATCTGAAAGCTCCATCCTGAAGTCCTGGTTGTTTCTGAAAACACAGGATTGGGAACAATGACCTGAGATGGCTGCCTACACACCAGTGTTAGACTATGGGCACACAGACTATTGGCTCTGACTGTTGTCAGCCTTTGTATTTTTGCAGGCTGAAATAAGCAGATCTGCTCAGTGCCCCTGCTCTATTGATTTGAATCCGATATAAAATTTGCAATCGCTATACTACTGTCATGTGAGGGGCAATTTTTTACTTTGCGAACATTCATTTACATTGCAAACTGCGAACAAATTGCAAACATTTTTGCGTTAGCGAACCAATATTACATTTTCTCTAAAGCCCACAAATCCCAGGTAATTTATAAGATGCAAATATAAAAAAGCATAAAAGAAAAGTTGAACAATGCACTGAAAAATATGAAAGCCTCAAATTACTGGGGAAAAAATTCTGAAAAGACTCTAAGGGGCAGATTTACTAAGCTCAAGTGAATAATTCGAATGAAAAAATATTCGAATTTCAAAGTAATTTTTTGGGTACTTCGACCATCGAATTGGTCAAATTCGATCGAATTGAATGATTTGAACGATTCGAAGTATAAATCGTTCGACTATTCGACCATTCAATAATCGAAGTACTGTCTCTTTAAAAAACTTCGACTTCATACTTCGGCACTTTAAACCTACCAAAGTCCAATGTTAGCCTATGGGGACCTTCCCCAGCACTTTTCTAAGCTTTTTGTTCGATCGAACATTTTGCGCTAAAATCCTTCGAATTCTATATTCGAAGGATTTTACTTCGAGGGTAGAATTCGAGGATTCTTTAACCCTTGAAATTCGACCCTTGATAAATCTGCCCCTAAAAGTCTGAATGGCTACAAAAAGGTCCAATAGGATCAGCACAGCTCCCATTGACTTTTATAGGACCTTGATTGCTTTTACTTGGCAATTTTGTTGGAGTCTTTCTTAGAGTTTTTCGTTTTTTTAAACTTAATTCTCTTATTTTTAGAGTTTTAGAGAGATTTTAAAAACCATGACTTTTTTTTAGAGAAAAAAATCAGATTTGTGAAAAAAATTGAAATTTGAATTTTATTATAAAGTATGCAATCAAACAATTAATCCTGCCTTTTAGATTTTTTTTAATAAATTGCACATTCTGGAAACTGAGCCCAGTTGATTGCACATTTCTCTGTCTTTACTAACGCATGTTATAACAATTCTTTGTTTGCATTTAAGCAGTCCAATTCCAGGCACCAAGACACTTACGGGCAAATTTACTAAAGGGCGAAGTGACTAACGCGGGCAAAAATTCGTCAGCGTGACGTCATTTCGGTACTTTGCTAATTTACTAACGGTCAATGGCGTAACTTCGCTAGCGAAGGGGATAGACTCTAGTGGTACTTCGCTCCCTAACGCCGGGCAAATTTGCGCTCTGGCGAATGGACGTAACTACGCAAATTCACTAAGATATGGATTTTACTGAACATTACCCCTTGCCTCGGCCACCTCAGACCAGGCGAAGTGAAGTGAAAATTTTTCTAAGTCCCAAAAAACACTAACGTCTTTTCCTTTTTCAGGGTGATAGGCTGAAAAAGACCGTAATTTTTTTTTGGGGTAACCGGCTTCGAAAATTCACCTTGACCTTTGATAAATCTGCCCCTTAATATTTGGTTATATTAAGATTTGTTTAATATATAACAAAACATTTGGCTTTTGTAAAATCTCCAGGTTCTTTGAATTTTGATAAATAGGGCTCATAAAGTTCAAATATAAATAACTCCAATGCATCAAATTTGTATTCTACTCATCGTTTTCAATGGTCCTTCATTTCTGACTTTGGACAGCATGACTCATGACAAAATCAGTATCCTGATGGATCATAGTTACATAGTTACATAGTTAAGTCAGGTTGAAAAAAGACAAAGTCCATCAAGTTCAACCCCTCCAAATGAAAACCCAGCATCCATACACACACCCCTCCATTCTCTCGCATAAATTCTATTTGCCCATATCTATACTAACTATAAAATTTAGTATCACAATAGCCTTTGATATAATGTCTGTCCAAGAAATCATCCAAGCCATTCTTAAAGGCATTAACTGAATCAGCCATCACAACATCAACCGGCAGTGCATTCCACAACCTCACTGTCCTGACTGTGAAGAACCCCCTACGTTGCTTCAAATGAAAGTTCTTTTCGTCTAGTCTAAAGGGCAGGCCTCTGGTACGGTGATCCACTTTATGGGTAAAAAGGTCCCCTGCTATTTGTCTATAATTTCCTCTAATGTACTTGTAAAGTGTAATCATGTCCCCTCGCAAGCATAGTTTTTCCAGAGAAAATCCTCATAATTTAAGTCTTCCATCCCTCTAACCAGTTTAGTTGCACTGAGGGGTAAATTTATCAAAGAGTGAAGTTCCGCCACTAGAGTGAAATTCCGCAGCTCTCAATTCATTTCTATGGGATTTTGAAAGTCGTATTTATCAATGGGTGAAGTGAAAGTTCACCCATTGATTAATATGCCTATAAAAATCCCATAGAAATGAATGGAGAGTGGCGGAATTTCACTCTAGTGGCGGAACTTCACTATTAACTTCACTCTTTAATAAATATACCCCTTAGTCTCTGCACTCTCTCCAGCTCATTTATATCCCTCTTAAGGACTGGAGTCCAAAACTGCACTGCATACAACTTACTTACAGCCTACCACCCATATAAACGTGATCTCTTTTCCCTCTTCTCCCTTCCCTCTTCCCATACCCTTCTCCTACGCTCTTCCACGCCCCTTATTTTGTTTCCACTTTGTCCCTTCCCTAACACCTGGTCCTTGTTGTAAAGGTTTCCCAATGTGAATGTCCCACACTCTGTATATATGTACAAACTCATACTGTTTATTGCATAATAACTCTCCAGCGCAGGCTGTCATGATTTTCCATTTACTTTATTTTTTAATAACAATGTTGAAACTTTGGTTGCTATGAGACTCTATTTTAACAACATCACAGTCACCTGTTGATTGAACTATACGGACATATTGGCGGCATCTACTGGCCACACTTGAAGTTTACACATCTCTCCTCGCTCTGGTCTAGTCACAGCCCATGTTTGACTACAACAGTCCTCATGGGTAATACAGGAGGGACCATTGACTCCAATTGGGTTCCACCAATGTTTTTTTTTTTAATTTTTATGGGGGACCCATGACCACCAATTGTTTTTGTTTACTTTTAGGGGGGACCCAGGCCGCCAATGGCTTTCTACTGTTGTAGGGCATGGTATAGGAGGACCCCGTCTGTAAACATCAAAAACTTCAGAATGTAGGTGTCACTGCATGAAATTTTTAACAATGAAATTTTTTTTTTTATTGTTTATATAACAAGAGTTATAATAATATGATGACAGGAGGAAGAAATAAATAACCAGCAAAAAAGTAGCAGCAAAATACATAATACAGGCTTCATAATTATATGGTAATGTAATGGGTTACAGATTGCCATAAAGCAGTCAACTCATGACAGTTTTTGGGTTTAGATCCTGTTTAAAGGAGAAGGAAAGTCATCTTGCACTTGAGGGTGCCAAATTTTAGGCACCCCAAAGTGATTGTATTTACTTACCTGAAACCCAGGGCCGGTGCTCCTATCAGCAGAAACCTTCACCTTCATCCTTCTTCCAGTGAGCACCATGAAGCGATCCTCTTCCGTCTTCCTATTTCTTTGTGCGGCTGTGCATGCACAGTAGAGCGAAAAGCCAAACTTTAACTAAAAAGTCGGCTATTTCGTTCTACTGTGCATACGTCTGGCCCGGGATTTTTGATGAAAGAAGAAGCCAGAAGAGGTGCAGTTTTCTGTTGATAGGAGCACCGGCCCGGGGTTTCAGGTAAGTAAATTTTCTATATAAAAAATGTAATTAGACAAAGGTACATCCCTCCATCATACTATATAAGGAGAAGCAAGATTGGAAGAACAGTCAACAATCACCTTCAAAAACCTTCAATAGAAAGATGTCACTACACTTTTAGATGAATAAAAAGAATCCATAACCAGATAAGGCCTCATCTGCCACTTGAATCACAAAAGACCAGTATGAAGCTGCTTTAGTTTGAGCATATTATAAGAAGACCCAATTTATTGGAAAATACATTAGCTTGGAAAAGTTGATGTCAAATTAGCTTTCAGAAGGCAACTTAAATCCTTAAGATCCTTAAAATTTAAATAATAAGAACTCTTACTTGAAGAGGACAGCCACCAACTAGATGGTTACATTCAATCATTAAATGCCATTGAGAAGCATAAAAATTAAACAAAGAAACAGGATATTGTGGAAAAAGAAACATTTCAGTATCAGAAAAGTTTATTTTTCAAGCTGTAAAACATTCTTTGCAAAAAATGGCTTATCTTAGTTCTTAAACCAACATAATGACCTCTGCATATCATATGAGGGTCTTATTGTCATTTTCTCAAGAAAAGTACTCGCTTCTTCTTGGTTTTTAAGTCTGACAAAGGCTAAATCATCACAAAATATTTATATCCAAAGATATATATCCCGAGGCTTGAATCCAGTAAAAACAATTTGTTTATTAGTATTCACATGTTAAAAAATAGATACATACATTTTTTAACATGTGAATACTAATAAACAAATTGTTTTTACTGGATTCAAGCCTCGGATATATATCTTTGGATATAAATATTTATTATTGATTTCCTTTTGAACTGGGGCATGTCCCTTCGGCTGGGCTAGAAGATATATGGACTCCCAACTACATAGTGATGAAAGGCTAAATCATGACAAAATATGAAGTATTCCAAATAAAGTTTAATTAAATAAACATCAATAGCCTGTTTATGGTTTCAATCTGCTGCAGCAAGGACTGTTATAAAGAAAAAACTGGAATGATAGAAAATTAGTTGACATTGGGCAAATAAAACCTTTAAATGAAAAAAAAATTAAAAAAATCTTGAATTAAAAAACTAAAACCGCTACTATATACTGTATACCTTTAGAAAAACCGTGGGTTTATAGAAATTGTGTGATAATACCATAGCTTTTGTTAATACTCTGTTTTACATGGTAATAGACTGCTAAGCCAGAATTTCTAGCAACATTTCAAACTTTCATGTATTCATATGGACACTTTTTCAGTAGATAGACGGAGCTGCCATTAATTGTGTGTCTGCAAACACTGATGGCATGGTTATTAATACTGTCAGTTCAGCACTTTGTCTGGGTGCTGTTTTGACTCCTCTCTGTCCTTCTTTGGCCATGTTAACACCACTGTCAAAGCCTGTCAGCACCTCTTACTCAATGTATGCATATCCTATCCCACCTAGACTTTTGTAACCTGCAACTGGGCTCCCAAACTCCTATCTCTCCCCACTACAGCCTATATTTAATTCTGCTGTCAGAGATCTCCTCCCCTTATCCAAGAGAGTACAGCCCCCCGCTAAAATCCTTATTATGGCTTCCTATAAAGCAAAGGGTAACTTATATCTTTTCATAAGCTTCAAACCCCTTCATTAATCCGCACCTCACTACATCTTTTCTCTTGTATCTCTTTTTGTTACTGGCCTACTCCTCCGCTCCTCTCAGAGCAACAGATTGGTTCCCACACCCACTGCTTCTGCTGTTTACCTCCTTAAAATGTTTTGCCTTGCTTATCCTTAAGCTTGGAATTCCATCCCTAAGTTCCTCCAGAGAGAGTATTTCCTTATTCTCTTCAGAAAAAAACCTGAAAGGTTAAACTTGGAGCATTTGCAAACATTTGACCCAGTTCTCTCACTTAAAATGCAGTGACAACCACTATAACCTGCAGTGCTTAATATCCTTCTATTTGTGTCTGTAAGTTATCAACCATCTTAGATTGTAAGCTCTATGGGGCAGGGACCTCCATCATCTTATATCTTTAACACTTAGCACATCTTTGATGTAACTGTACTTTTTATTTATTATTGTAATGACCCCTGTTTGTGTTTCTGTTAATGCATAATACAGTGCTGTGTGTATACAGTGTCGGGCCAGACCCCTTCTCCCGAAGACCCCTCTGTACAAAAAAAATATGTTTTTCGGTGCATGCACGCAGTGCAGTTCTCGGGGGTGGGAGGGCTGGAGGGGGGCCTTGCACAGCAGTCCCGGTGGGCCCCGGGCCCCCCAGTCCGACCCTGTGTGTATACAAAGGGCTATATAAAATATACAGTGTCGGACTGGCCCAGCGGGACACCGGGAAAAAACCCCTTATCCCGAAGACCCCCTGTACAAATAAAAATGTTTTTTGGGGCTACGCAGCGCCGTCAGCACATGCACGCCAAGGGCCTTGGACAGCAACCCGGTGGGCCCCGGGTCCCCCAGTCCTGTGTGTATACGAAGTGCTATATAAAATATACATATAACTACACTATTTTCCCATTAAATAAATGGTGTTTTGTATGCACAATCTGTTACCCAAATAATGGGGCTCCATTTGTAACAAAAGGAATACAAACACAAATCTGAAATGTGTCCTTTTGGGATTTCACTTTAGAATCTACAGGGAGATAATGTAAGTGCTAAAAGACTATAAAGCCTAATCTTTGAACAGAGCAGCAGCAGCAATGGATTTTTTCATGCAGGTAAGACGGCAAATTTGAAGTAATATAAACCCCAACAGAAGTGGCAATGCAGAACACTGAGCAAATTAACAGCCCCTTTTGTTCTAAGTTATTTTTTTATTTTTATTTACAGCATGAAAACAGAACACACCAGTAATAGGCAATACATTTATGGTCTAATTTATCAAAAACTGAGTTTGTGAGGTTTTAGAGTTTTTGTCTACTTTGAATAAACTATTAAGACTACTATAGTCCGCATATAAAAAACTTGATTGAATATAATAGTGAAAAAAACACAAAAAAATTAAATTTTTGACTTTACAAGCTTGAAAAACTAGAAAAACTCAAATTCATGAGTTTATAAGCTCGAAAAAAAACCCCCAAAAACTTGAAAATCTTGAATTCAAAAAATTGCTTGAATTTTGACTATTCCCACTGACTTCTACATGAACTTGCAAGTTTTAGATGATGAAGTTTTAAATGTTTTTGCGCTAATTAAATATCAAACATTTGAGTTTTTGAAATATAATTCAAATTTGTGAGTTTTTGTTATAAAAGAAAATTCGAATTGTGGCAAAAATTCAAATTAGAATGTTGATAAATCAACCCCTTAATGAAGAGTTTAGCAGCACATTTGTGCATTTATTATGTGCCCGCATATTCCTTCAAGTGTCAGGATAGAGAGAAACTTTTGTCCACAAATCAGCTGCCAGGCAAAGGATTCACTGAGGATACGCAACAATTGTGTGCACTATTCAATCCTTTAGCGTGTGTATCAATACAAACAGAAGCTCAGTTAGTAGCACAAGGCAAATTTACCATAGTGTTATAACCTTCAGGAACCGACAAATAATTACTTCTAATTGTTTCACTCTGGAACAAAATGAGTAAGTTAAAACTTGCAAATAGACTGTTACTGTATATTTGATTTATTTGTTTTTTTTTGGAATTCTGGGCTGCAAAATAGGGCAAAACTCCATGGGAGATTTTGTGGGATGGAGTTGGGTCGACAAAATACATCCTACAAGTCAGATGCAGCCACATGGGTCAAAATATATTGGGACAAAAATGCGATGTATATACTACATGGAAATTTTTCCATGTAACTGTTGGATGAGAACGCAGAACGCTGCATGCTGTGTCTTCATCCGATGAGATACAATCTGATGGTGTTTGACCGACTTTTCTTGTTAATACATTGACTGTTGGATGTAGATGAATGAACAAACTATACCATCTGACTTTATCTGATCCAACTTTATATTCTAGCTATAGAGGGATCAGAATTCATAGCATGCTACAAATCTCATACTGTTGCATGGCAAAATAAGATAAAATCTGACCCACAATATCTGATCAAAATCTCTTGTGTAGTTTTACCCATAAGCAAGAATTAACCTGCTAATAAGCTTATTTAAAAACAATGAAGGGAAAAGGGTTCAGTTTTGATGTACTTTACGTTCACTGACCATAAGGTTATGTTAAGGCCAGTGATGGAATTGGGACGGGATGCAGCAGGAGGCAAAGATAGAGCATACCAGAGCTTTAAATTGTCTGCAGTCAGACTGGGATGCTGTTGGCTCACCATAAAACCTTAAACCGTGGGTCCACCAGAAAACCTTAGGCTGTGTGCCCACTTTCCAATATATTATTTTTGCACTCCTAACTGAACCTCTTTATTTTCCTAGTCTTTTATATCTACTTACTATACTCTATTCTTCCATTATTAAGCCTCTTTTGTCCCCCATAACGAATCAAGGCCTGCAGTGATTGGATAATGTAAGAACTTTGAACTCACCCCCATCTAATTGCTGCACAGCTCTGGCTCTGATGTGAGAATAGGAAATAAAGTGCAGTGTGCCTGGAGCCTGCCTTCAAGTGTGCACCAGTATGTGTTAGAGTAAAGTGCGCTGAATTTAAGCCTCCTACATTTGTGCCCCTGCTTTTACATGTCAAAGAATGCAAAAGCAAGGAGAGAATTAATACATAGAAAATGAGAGAGGAACAGTTAGAAAAAAGAAAACATAAAAGTATTTTATAAGCAGAGAAGAGTGAAAGCAATAGGGAAAAAACTGAAACACGGGGAATAAAAAATGGAAGGACTAAAGAAGCATGAGTTGGGGGAAGCCTAAGTAAATCAAAAGAGAATTCAAAGCTCAAAAAAGTATTTTAAGAGGAAATGTCATTGTGCTGTTTACTCTGTACATATGACAATAAAACTTGGAATATTGATTATTTGGCATGAAGAATAAAAAAAACAGAAGACAATTGTGGCAAATGAGTTTACCCCTGGCCAGTGCAGTTTTACATAGTAACATAGAAAGTTAGGTTAAAAAAAGACACATCCATTAAGTTCAAACTTTTAAGTCTATATCTATAACCAGCCTAACTGCTAGATGATTGAGAGGAAGACAAAAAAAACCCCATTTGAAGGGGAAATAAGATGGCAATAAGGCAAACAGGAGTATTGGTCCAGGGTATTAGGTGTATAATTAGCGATTATTGATTATAATCAATTGAATCGTAGGCACTCCTCAGTAATTATAATTTTCCTTTAAGTAAAAGGTTATATTTGCAAAAACAGTAAATTAATTTAATTTTATTTCATTTTATTTAGACTGATTAGGACCACATTTTCTAAAGAATGTATATAGGTATTGGATCAATTATGTGGAAGTTTAGAAATATGGGAAGGCCATCTCTCATAAAGTTCATTTTTATCAAACATTTCTTATATTTTTTAATGATTTCTGTTTTCTCTGCAATAATAAAACAATTACTTGTACTAACTCACTAAAATCCATATTGGCTGCAAAACAATCCCTTTGTGTTTCTTTTTAATTCATTTTTTTAGTAGGATTAAGACAGAATGATCCAAATCACAGAAAAAAGGTATGAGATAACAGATCCCATACCTGAAATGGGAGTGTAATCTGTTTGCCATTTCTAAAAAAAAAAATGTTCTTAAATTTAGCATACAGATGCCTTGGAAAATATGAGCCAGAAGAATCAGACCCCTGTGACGTACTTTATTATTAAGGGGATTTCTGAGGTTCCTGGGCTGCAAGTTCTGATTTTCTTTCTGGTTTTACTGTTATATCTTATCACATTAAGTGGTAATTTGACAATTCTTCTCCTTGTTTGCTTAGATAAAAAGCTCCATAATCCCATGTACTTCTTTTTGGGCAACTTGTCTATTTTGGATGTGTTCAGCTTATCAATCACTCTACATATGATTCTTTTCACATTCATTTCTGGGGATAAAAGGGTTTCATTCCTTGGGTGCATGGCTCAGATGTATATTTTTTCATCACTAACCTCTAATGAGCTGTTGATGTTGACGGCCATGAGTTATGATCGATATGTAGCCATATGCAATCCTTTGCACTACCACATGGTCATGAACAGAAGAGTATGTGCACTCTTGGCTATTATTTGCTGGGTGCTGGGCTTTATAGAAATTATTCCTCATATGTGGGCAATATCAAAGTTTACTTGTTATAAGTCAAACGAAATAAATCACTACTTTTGTGATATTTTACCAATTATGAAACTTTCTTGTAGTGACACAACCATTTTGAAGCTTGTGATTTTCATTGAGGGTTTTTTTCTTTTAAGTTTTACTCCATTCCTTTTCACTTTCATCTCCTATATATATATTATTGCAACCATACTGCAGATTAAGTCCAACATTGGAAGGCGCAAAGCCTTCTACACATGTTCCTCTCATCTAACAGTAGTTTTAATTCTCTACCTGAGTCTAGTCTGCCAGTACTTGAGACCAGCCACAACAGACACCTTGGATTCTAATAAAGTGTTTTCTCTTTTTAATACAGCTGCTGTACCTGTGCTAAATCCATTTATTTATAGTCTGAAAAATAAGGACGTTAAATTAGCTTTCAGAAGGCAACTTAAATCCTTAAGATCCTTAAAATTTAAATAATAAGAACTCTTACTTGAAGAGGACAGCCACCAGCTAGATGGTTACATTCAATCATTAAATGCCATTGAGAAGCATAAAAATTAAACAAAGAAACAGGACATTGTATAAAAAAATGTTTCAGTATCAGAAAAGTTTATTTTTCAAGCTGTAAACCATTCTTTGCAAAAAATGGCTTATCCCAGTTCTTAAACCAACATTATAATCTCTGCATGTTGAGTTTGTTAAACCATTAAACATCATATGAGGGTCTTATTGTCATTTTCTCAAGAAATGTACTTGGTTTTTAAGTCTGACAAAGGCTAAATCATGACAAAATATAAAGTATTCCAAATAAAGTTCAATTAAATAAACATCAATAGCCTGTTTATGATTTCCATCTGCTGCAGCAAGGACCATCATAAAGAGAAAACTGGAATGATAGAAAATTTGTAGAAATTGGGCAAATAAAACAAGTTAGATTTTTTTTAAAGAATATTTTATTTACATAACATGAAATACGAGAGAAGACAAGTGAGAAAAGAAAGGAAGATAGATAAAAGGGGTGGGCTCCCCTTTATGCAATACAATTGTAATTTCTGGTAACGAGGCTGGGTAGGAGCTTTTTCAAGCTCTAAGTCACATGCCTGCGGTGCCAGTTTGTGGTTCCATAAGCCACCTGTCCCAGATTTTCTTGAACTTGTCTGGGCATCCCTGCGTTATAAATGTCAATTTGTGGCTCAGAAGAATGCCATTAATAATTTTTATTAAGAATGCTTACGTAGGAGGTTCCGGTGCTTTCCACGTGAGCAAAATAGCTTTTTTGGCATAGTGTAGAAGTTGCTGTAGAAGATAAAGAAGCAGGGCTGACCGGCACTCAAACGGATCCACAAGACCAGAGATATTCAGTTAAAAGATAAATTTATTAGTAGAAAAATTAAAAGTTATGGCTTCATCTCCATCCACCCTACGCATTTCACACCCTTCAGGGTGCTTAATCATGGGCCCATGATTAAGCACCCTGAAGGGTGTGAAACGCGTCGTCCTTGTCGTAACCATTTGAATAGAAGTTGCTGTAGACACAGCCTATCGCAGAATGCTGGTGTTCTAATAGCTGGTAGTCCCAAAGAAGCATTGATGAATGCAAGAATTGCAGACCAGTATTGTTGAATTTTAGGGCACTCCCAAAATACATGCATATACGTACCAGTATTACATTTAAAACACAAGTCGGGATACCCTTGGTATAATTGTGCCAGTCTGTGTGGGGTCAGGTACACCCTATTTAGAAATTTGGTGTGTATGTATCGGTACCTTTACAGATATGTTGATATAGGGTATCTGTTCAAGAATATCTTTCCAAGATCCCTCATCAAAGGATGAAAAATCTTGGGCCCATTTCTGACAGATATGCTTTATAGGATCAAAGCTATCTTGAAGAAGAATAGTGTATAGCCAATTTAGGGGTTTGGAGAGTTCTGGCCTACGCAGGTACCCTGCCAGGGTTGGTTGAGTAATTGGGCAGAGATTACTCCCTTCCGGGAATTGGACAGAGAATGCATGCTGCAGTTGGAGGAATCTAAAAAGCATATAATTTGGTAGCCCATACTCCTCTTTCAGTTGTGCAAACTGCTTGAGCTCCCCTGCACTCACCAGGTCTCCCAGATATGTAATCCTTGGGTTTATAGAAAATGTGAGATAATACCATAGCTTTTGTTAATACTCTGTTTTACATGGTAATAGACTGCTAAGCCAGAAATTCTAGAAAAATTTCAAACTTTCATGTACTAATATGGACACTTTTCAGTATATTGACGTAGCTGCCATTAATTGAGTTTCTGCAAACACTGATGGCATGGTTATTAACACTGGACTGGAACAAGGATGAAGCAGAGCACACGCCTCAATTTTGTATAAGAAGCCCCGGTGCACAGCGTAGAGGGTGCGGCAATCCCCAGACGAATACTTCAGGTAAGGATACACTGGCACACAAGGTATAATGCAATGCAGGGTGACCCCTTGCTTATTTATTTGTGCGGACGTGCAAATAAATAAGCAAGGGGTCACCCTGCATTGCATTATACCTCGTGTGCCAGTGTATCCTTACCATGGTTATTAACACTGTCAGCTCAGCACTTTGTCTGGGTGCTGTTTTGACTCCTCTCTGTCCTTCTTTGGCCATGTTAACACCACTGTCAAAGCCTGTCAGCACTTCTTACTCAATGTATGCATATCCTATCCCACCTAGACTTTCAGAACCTGTTACTTATTGGGCTCCCAAACTCCTATCTCTCCCCCACTACAGCCTATATCTAATTCTGCTGTCAAAGTTCTCCTCCCCTTATCCAAGAGACTACAGCCCCCCACTAAAATCCTTATTATGGCTTCCTATGAAGCAAAGGGTAACTTATATCTTTTCATAAGCTTCAAACCCCTTCATTTAGCCGCACCTCACTACATCTCTTCTCTTGTGTCTCTATATGTTACTGGCCTACTCCTCCGCTCCTCTCAGAGCAACAGCTTGGTTCCCACACCGACTACTTCTGCTGTTTACCTCCTTAAATTTTTTTGCCTTGCTTATCCTTATGCTTGGAATGCCATCCCTAAATTCATCCAGAGAGAGTATTTCCTTATTCTCTTCAGAAAATAAAAACTTAAAGGTTAAACTTGGAGCATTTGCAAACATTTAACCCAGTTCTTTCACTTAAAATGCAGTGACAACCACTATAACCTGCAGTGCCTAATATCCTTCTATTTGTGTCTGTAAATTACCAACAATCTTAGATTGTAAACTCTATGGGGCAGGGTTAATCTTTAACACTTAACACATATTTGATGTAACTATACTTTTTATTTATTATTGTAATGACCGCTGTTTGTGTTTCTGTTAATGCATAATACATCGCTGTGTGTATACAGTGTCGGACTGGCCGGACCAGACCCCTTCTCCCGAACACCCCTCTGTACAAAAAAAAATGCACGCGAGGCGACGCTGTCAGCACATGCACGCAGTGCCATTCTCTGGGGTCTGGGGGCCAGAGGGGGGCCTTGCACAGCAGTCCCGGTGGGCCCCGGGTCCCCCAGTCCGACCCTGTGTGTATACGAAGTGCTATATAAAATATACATACAACTACACTATTTTCCCATTAAATAAATGGTGTTTTGTATGCACAATCTGTTACACAAATAATGGGGCTCCATTTGTAACAAAAGGAATACAAACACAAATCTGAAATGTGTCCTTTTGGGGATTTCACTTTAGAATCTACAGGGAGATAATGTAAGTGCTGAAAGACTATAAATCCTAATCTCTGAACAGAGCAGCAGCAGCAATGGATTTTTTCATGCAGGTAAGACGGCAAATTTGAAGTAATATAAACCCCAGCAGAAGTGGCAATGCAGAACACTGAACAAACTAACAGCCCCTTTTGTTCAAGTTATGGGCTAATTAATCAAAAATTTAGTTGTTGTCTACTTTGAATAAACTATTAAAACTACTACTATTTAAAAATCCGCCAATAAAAAATTTGATTTAACCTAAAAGTGAAAAAACACAAAAAAATAAAATTCGAATTGTGGCAAAAATTCAAATTAGAATGTTGATAAATCAACCCCTTAATGAAGAGTTTAACAGCACATTTGTGCATTTATTATGTGCCCGCATATTCCTTCAAGTGTCAGGATAGAGAGAAACTTTTGTCCACAAATCAGCTGCCAGGCAAAGGATTCACTGAGGATACGCAACAATTGTGTGCACTATTCAATACTTTAGCGTGTGTATCAATACAAACAAAAGCTCAGTTAGTAGAACAAGGCAAATTTACCATAGTGTTATAACCTTCAGGAACCAACCAATAATTACTTCTAATTGTTTCACTCTAGAACAAAATGAGTAAGTTAAAACTTGCAAATAGACAGTTACTGTGTATTGGATTTATTCTTTTTTTTTTTGGAATTCTGGGCTGCAAAATAGGGCAAAACTCCATGGGAGATTTTGTGGGATGGTGTTGGGTCGACAAAACACATCCTACAAGTCAGATGCAGTCACATGGGTCAAAATATATTGGGACTGATACAAAAATGCGATGTATTAACTACATGGAATTTTTCCATGTAACTGTTGGATGAGAACACAGAACCCTGCATGCTGCGTCTTCATCCAATAAGATACAATCTGATGGTGTTTGACCGTCTTTTCTTGTTAATACATTGACTGTTGGATGTAGATGAATGAACAAACTATACCATCTGACTTTATCTGATCCAACTTTACATTCTAGCTATAGAGGGATCAGATTTCATAGCATGCTACAAATCTCATACTGTTGCATGGCAAAATCAGATAAAATCTTACCCACAAAATCTCTTGTGTAGTTTTACCCACAAGCAAGAATTAACCTGCTTATATAAAAACGATGAAGAGAAAAGGGTTCAGTTTTTATGTACTTTACATTAACCGACCATAAGGTTATGTTAAGGCCAGTGATGGAATTGGGGCGGGATGCAGTGGGAGGCAAAGATAGAGCATACCGGAGCTTATATTTGTGCGCAGTATCAGACTGGAATGCCATTGGCCCACCATAAAACCTTAAACCGTGGGTCCACCAGAAAACCTTAGGCTGTGTGCCCACTTTCCAATCTATTATTTTTCCACTCCTATCTCAACCTCTTTATTCTCCTAGTCTTTTATATCTACCTACTATACTCTATTCTTCCATTATTAAGCCTCTTTTTCCCCCCATAACGAATCAAGGCCTGCAGTGATTGGATAATGTAAGAACTTTGAACTCACCCCCATCTAATTGCTGCACAGCTCTGGCTCTGATGTGAGAATAGGAAATAACGTGCAATGTGCCTGGAGCATGCCTTCAAGTGTGCACCAGTATGTGTTAGAGTAAAGTGCGCTGAATTTAAGCCTCCTACATTTGTGCCGCTGCTTTTACATGTCAAAGAATGCAAAAGCAAGGAGAGAATTAATACACAGAAAATGAGAGAGGGACAGTTAGAAAAAAGAAAACAAGTATTTTATAAGCAGAGAAGAGTGAAAGCAAAAGGAAAAAAACTGAAACATGGGGAGGAAAAAATGGAATGACTAAAGAAGCATGAATTGGGGGAAGCCTTAGTAAATCAAAAGAGAATTCAAAGCTCAAAAAGGTGAAGGAGGAAATGTCATTGTGCTGTTTACGCTGTACTCTGTACATACAGAATGAGAATAAAACTTTAAATCTTGAATATTGGCATGAAGAATAAAAAAAATCAGAAGACGATTGTGGCAAATGAGTTTACCCCTGGCCAGTGCAGTTTTACATAGTAACATAGAAAGTTAGGTTAAAAAAAAAACACGTCCATCAGGTTCAGCCTTTTATGTCTATATCTATAACCTGCCTGACTGCTAGTTGATCCAGAGGAAGACCAAAAAAAACCCTGTTTGAAGGGGAAATCAGATGGCAATCAGGCGAACAGGAGTAATGGTCCGGGTATTAGGTGTATAATTAGCGATTATTGATTATAATCAATCGAATCTTAGGCATTTTGGAGAGAGTGCAGAGAATGGTTAGAGGGATGGTAGACTGTCACGGTTGGGGTTGTTTTCTCTTGAAAAAAGGCGCTTGTAAGGGGACATGATTACACTTTACAAGTACATTAGAGGACATTATAGACAAATAGCAGGGGACCTTTTTACCCATAAAGTGGATCACCGTACCAGAGGCCACCCCTTTAGACTAGAAGAAAAGAACTTTCATTTGAAGCAACGTAGGGGGTTCTTCACAGTCAGGACAGTGAGGTTGTGGAATGCACTGCCGGGTGATGTTGTGATGGCTGATTCAGTTAATGCCTTTAAGAATGGCTTGGGTGATTTCTTGCACAGACATAATATCAAAGGCTATTGTGATACTAAACTCTATAGTTTGTATAGATATGGGTATAAATAATTTATGTGAGGGTATGGAGGGGTGTGTGTATAGATGCCGGGTTTTCATTTGGAGGGGTTGAACTTGATGGACTTTGTTTTTTTTCAATCTGATTAAAGTATGTAACTATGTAACTATGTCTCCTAAAGACAGAGTGCATCATGAAGGACTCTAGTCATCCTGCACTGCCACTTTTTTCTTTCCGGCCCTGTGGCAGGTGACTCAGGTCTACAGTCATATGAAAAAGTTTGGGAACTCCTCTTAATTCTTTGTTTTGTTTTTCATTGGCAGAGCTTTCAAAGTAGCAACTTCCTTTTAATATATAACATGCCTTATGGAAACAGTAGTATTTCAGCTGTGACATAAAGTTTATTGGCTAAATAGAAAATATGCAATATGCATCATAACAAAATTAGAGATTATTACATCAACACTTAGTTGAGCCTCCTTTTGCAAATGTAACAGCCTCTAGATGCCTCCTATAGCCTTTGATGAGTGTCTGGCTTCTGGATGGCGTTATTTTTGACCATTCGTCCATAAAAAATCTCTCCAGTTCAGTTAAATTTGATGGCTGCTTCAAATAATCCCATAGATCTTTGGACAATATTCAAGTTGGGGGACTGTGACGGCCATTCCAGAATATTGTACTTCTCCCTCTGCATAAATGCCTTTGTAAATTTCCAAGTGTGTTTGGGGTCATTGTCTTGTTGGAATATCCAACCCCTGCGTAACTTCAACTTTGTGACTGATGCTTGAACGTTATCCTGAAGAAATTGTTGATATTGGGGTGAATTCATCTGACCCTCGACTATAACAAGGGCCCCAGTCCCTGAACTAGCCACACAGCCCCACAACATGATGGAACCTCCACCAAATTTGACAGTAGGTAGCAGGTGTTTTTCTTGGAATGCCATGTTCTTCTTCCATCATGCAAATCGCTTTTTGTTATGACCAAATAATCATCAGTGTAAAGCACTTTGCTCCAAAATGACTGTGGCTTGTCTAAATGAGCTTTTTGTGGCGTGAGTGCAGAAAGGGCTTCTTTCTCATCACCCTGCCATACAGATGTTCTTTGTGCAAATTGCACTGAATTGTAGAATGATGTACAGATACACCATCTGCAGCAAGATGTTCTTGCAGGTCTTTGGAGGTGATCTTTGGCTTGTCTGTAACCATTCTCACAATCCTCATCATATGCCGCTCCTGTATTTTTACTGGCCTGCCAGACCTGGGTTTTACAGCAACTGTCCCTGTGGCCTTCCATTTTCCACTGAGGCTTTTTGTAGCCTTCCCCTAAACCATGATACTGAACAATCTTTGTTTTCAAAACTTTTGAGAGTTGCTTTGAGGATCCCATACTGTAATTTTTCAGAGGAGAGTCAAACAGAAGCACAACTTGCAATTGGCCACCTTAAATACCCTTTCTCATGATTGGACACACCTGCCTATGAAGTTCAAGGCTTAACGAGCTAATCCAACCAATTTGGTGTTGCCAGTAATCATTATTGAGCAGCTACATGCATTCATTTTAGCAAATTTAGAAGGGTTACCACATTTTTGCACAGCCAGTTTTTCACATTTGATTTAATTTCATACAACAGAATACTGCTTCACTAAAAATCTTTGTTCAGACAACACCCCAGGATTCAGTTGTGCCTGGGAAATAAAAGACATACCAGTGTTATCTTTTTTGTTGAAAGTGGAGTAACTTATTATGCAGGCTGAGAGGGGTTCCCAAACTTTTTCATATGACTGTATCTGCACATGCACTGCTAGATTCAGGGACAGTTTTTACCCCAGTGCTGTCAGACTGTATAACACAGACCAATATAACAAATTATCTGTAGAGATTGCCTAGACCACAGCAATAATAAATACTCATAAAATGCAATATAATGTGCAATATGCTTTAGCAGTGGTTTCAACACACTTATGTGCAATATTGCTAATATACATTGCAAATGCTAAAGACTGTTAAACACTACGTTTTATACTCTCTCTTTATGGTCCTGGTCTTTTTGATAATAGTATGTTAGCTAAAGTAGACAGAACCTTATTGTAGCTTTATTTTATTATTGTAATGTTGCGCTGAGTGTTAATTGTTAATTGTCTAGACTGTGAAGAAGGCATTCAAGTAAAAATGTCATTGTGCTGTGTACTCTGTACTCTGTACATATAACAATAAAACTTAGAATATTGACTATTGGCATGAAGAATAGGAAAAACAGAAGATCATTGTGGCAAATGAGTTTACCCCTGGCCAGTGCAGTTTTACATAGTAACATAGAAAATTATTATGAAAAAAGACGTCCATTAAGTTCAACCTTTTGGGGCAGATTTACTAAGCTCAAGTGAAGAATTCGAAGTCGAAGTATTTCGAAGTATTTTTTGGGTACGATTTTTACTTTGATCGAAGCATTTGGGCTAAATTCTTTCGAATTCGATATTCAAATTCGAAGGATTTAACTTCGAGGGTCGAATTAGAGGGTTTATTAACCCTCGAAATTCAACCCTTGATAAATGTGCCCCTTTATATCTATATCTATAACCTGCCTAACTGCTAGCTGATCCAGAGGAAGACAAACAAAACCCTGTTTGAAGATGGCAATCAGGCGAACAGGAGTATTACTCCAGGGAATTAGGTGTATAATTAGCGATTGTTGATTACAATCAATCGAATCTTATAGTAAAGGTTATATCTGCAACCACAGTAAATTGATTTAATTTTATTTCATTTTATTTAGACTAATTAGGACCACATTTTCTAAAGAATGTATAAAGGTATAGGATAAATTATGTGGAAGTTTAGAAATATGGGAAGGCTATCTCTCATAAAGTTCATTTTAATCAAACATTTCTTATATTTTTTGAATGATTTCTGTTTTCTCTGCAATAATAAAACAATTACCAAAATGGGAGTGTAATCTGTTTGCCATTTCTTAAAAATAATGTTCTTAAATTTAGCAAACAGATGCCTTGGAAAATATGAGCCAGAAGAATCAGACCCATGTCACGTTCTTTATTATTAAGGGGATTTCTGAGGTTCCTGGGCTGCAAGTTCTGGTTTTCTTTCTGGTTTTACTGTTATATCTTATCACATTAAGTGGTAATTTGACAATTCTTCTCCTTGTTTGCTTAGATAAAAAGCTCCATAATCCCATGTACTTCTTTTTGGGCAACTTGTCTATTTTGGATGTATTCAGCTTATCAATCACTCTACATAAGATACTTTTCACGTTCATTTCTGGGGATAAAACGGTTTCATTCCTTGGGTGCATGGCTCAGATGTATATTTTTTCATCACTAACCTGTAATGAGCTGTTGATGTTGACGGCCATGAGTTATGATCGATATGTAGCCATATGCAATCCTTTGCACTACCACATGGTCATGAACAGAAGAGTATGTGCACTCTTGGCTATTATTTGCTGGGTGCTGGGCTTTATAGAAGTTGTTCCTCATATGTGGGCAATATCAAAGTTTACTTGTTATAAGTCAAACGAAATAAATCACTACTTTTGTGATATTTTACCAATTATGAAACTTTCTTGTAGTGACACAACCATTTTGAAGCTTGTGATTTTCATTGAGGGTTTACTTCTTGTAAGTTTTACTCCATTCCTTTTCACTTTCATCTCCTATATATATATTATTGCAACCATACTGCAGATTACGTCCAATATTGGAAGGCGCAAAGCCTTCTACACATGTTCCTCTCATCTAACAGTAGTTATAATTCTCTACCTGAGTCTAGTCTGCCAGTACCTGAGACCAACCTCAACAGACACCTTGGATTCTAATAAAGTGTTTTCTCTTTTTAATACAGCTGCTGTACCTGTGCTAAATCCATTTATTTATAGTCTTAAAAATAAGGACGTTAAATTATCTTTCAGAAGGCAACTTAAATCCTTAAAATCCTTAAAATTTGCCAGTTTGTAAGAACTCTTACTATTAATTAAAGGAGAAGGAAAGGTTAAAACTAAGTAAGCCTTATCAGAAAGGTCCATCTAAATACACCAGTAAACCTCCAAAGTAATGTTGCTCTGAGTCCCCTGTCAAAAGAAACACTGCATTTCTTTCCTTCTATTGTGTACACATGGACTTCTGTATCAGACTTCCTGCTATCAGCTTAAACCTCATTGCCCTGGGCAAGAGCATGCTCAGTTTGCTCCTCCCCCCCCCTTCTCTACTGTAATCTGAGCCCAGAGCAGGGAGAGACTCAGACAGGAAGTGATGTCACACTACAGTAATACTGCAGCTCCTATCCTAAACAAACAGAGAGTTTCTAGAGCTTTTTACTCAGGTATGGTAAAACATTCCACAGAATAAATATAGCATTCTAGCTTGCACTATTGCAGCTAATCTATTGGCAATAAAATGCCTCCGTAGCTTTCCTTCTCCTTTAATGTTATGGGTATACATTTATTATGATATCTATGAATATACACAGGTCAGTCACTAGCCAATACATACTTTTTTTGAGACAATGTTGAGCACATCATTTGAATAATGGAAACACAGGTTCAAAAAATAGAAATAATTCTAAGCACAAGACTTAGGCAAAATGAACAGTTTGGAAAGCTGTTGTAAAGCTATTGCACCACCACGATTCACCCCTGGGAGGAGTAATGAACTTAAATGTTCGTCGACTATTTTCTAAGGAACTAGGGGTACGCAGACAGTAGAGTTACATGCCTAACTCTCCATCATTATGCCTTAGGCATTTGCCTCAACTGCCTCTACCTTGTTCTGGCCCTGCCCTATTAGTGATACCATATGTTTTGAGATAATACTTTTCACAGAAGGACTTTTCATCCTAAAACGTACTCCCTTCCTTCTCACATGTATATCATAAGTTTTCATTATTGGCTCAATAAGAAGGATCAGATCTGTCTCTGGGAGACACCTGGTCATTGGTTTCAATCAGAGGGCTTAGTCCTCCCCTGACATTAGGCTTTAAAAGAGAGAGATTGCCTAGACCACAACATTGGTTCTACTGGCTCAATCCTCCCCGCTTGTGGCTTTTAAGAGAGAGAGACTGCCCAGAACAACACCCATGTTTAAAGACATGGGGCCACCATTTAAAGGGGTGGATGTGGGGGTGCTACAACCACATGGATGCTTGGACTGCAGCATAACTGCAAGACTTCCGGCAGAATATCACTGCTACAATACAAAATGCAAAAAAAGGGGGGGGGGGTTGTGGGAGTAAAAATATATTATAAAACAATGGAAGTGCTACTGATGTGGCCAAATTAACTACAAACATAAAGAAAAAGAAGGGGGATTGATCAATACACATTCAAGTCAGGAAACACTTTTCCCAAGAAATGCTACTATGCAGGGAGGTGCCAGCCAATACTATGACCGGAGGTAAATAGTTAGGGACCACCATATGGGGTTTACCTTGATGTGGTATGGTGGCTTACCAATTTTATAATCATAACGTTATTACTTATAAACCCTGTTTTTGTAAATATATGCACTTGCATAGTACTTATGAGACAGGGGACCAGGGAATGTGAATTGATCAACCCCCCTTCTTTTTCTCTATGCTCTATGCCCCTTCTTTTAATCTTTGCTCTATGCCCCTTCTTTTTCTCTATGCCCCTTCTTTTATTCTATGCTCTATGCCCCTTCTTTTTCTCTGCCATTTAACCTCAGCCTGCCTTTTGGACCTTGCCTGTCTGCCGCCAGCCCTGACCATTTTGCCAGTTTCCAGACTTTGCCCTTCTCCACTGTTAGCCTCACCACAAACCTGTTTTCATCATATTCTTTTCAGCCTATGTAGCTTCCACTAGTTCTCCAGCCATTCAAGGTTGTTTCTGGGGTTACTCTACATATAGACTCCTGCCTGGTGGTCACTCACCAGTGGCCAGACCTAACAGGCCCCTGTCTGCTTAATGTGATTGTGAATTCCAAGACTAAAGGAAACAAGATTGAAATCATTTATATAGTGTAAGTGAAGTTTATTTTGCTTGACTAACATCATAAAACAGGATTTGGAATTATTTCTTAGGGTGATAGGTCCCCCTTAATGCTACATATATTTGAAAATAAATCCTTCATTGACTCCTTTTCCCCAGGGGTCATAAATTTGTATTTAGGCAAAAACGATGCATGGGTAGACATATCTAGATCTCCAAATAATCGGGGGATGTAATTAAAAAGTGTTATTTTAAATCACATTTTTGCAAATGTTTAGCACTACTCACAATTTAAACAAAGGTTAGCACTGACGTTCTTGTTGCAAAAAGCACTTTGCGACTGCGACATTTTATTACATACACTACGCATGTTCACAAAAGCTATTTGTTGACAAACTTTGAGAACAAGCCGTCGAGGTCTAAAATCTGTGCAAAAATTCACGAAATGGCGCTTTATGCGTGGTCATTTTTACACGGTCGACAATTTTTATCGCTCCAAATATATTAAAGTCAATGGGCGTTTTTTCTTTTGGTGGACTTTTTATGTCCTAATGCATTAAAGTCAATGGGTATTTTTTTCTTATGGTTACTTTTTTGTCATAATGCATCAAAGTCAATGGAGTTTTTTCTTATGGGGGTTTTTCTCCGTGAATTTTTCCACTGAAAATTTTCGCCGCGGTTTCGTGAAAAAATTTGCATTTAGAAAATTCAAAATTTCACAGCGAATCCATGGCTGCCGAATAAATTCGCTCATAACTATTCATTAATCATTAGTTTAACCTTTCATGTAATTGCTTCAAGAACAGACCATGAAACTAGCATTTACATAACAAGCATTTAATCAAAATAGTTTTTTTTTATTGTTACCCAAAATGATGCAGAAAAAATTAAACAGTTGGCATCAGTTGCATATTTACAGCGTTTACAGCATTAGAAAAGAGAAACCATTAAAACAGCAACTTATTTAGACAATAGCTGAAACTTATAATTAAAATGGAGCAGAGACAGTGTCTTATGGTAACTTGAAAGGTCATCTAGTTTTATTTGTTCTCCGAAATCATTCACAAATTTATCTTTTTTGTCATGTATTATGGGCATACCTAATTTTTAGAGCATGTGTACTGGTTTCATAGGCAGCACAATCACTATTATGTATGTGACAGCATGTACTTTTTACTTTAGGTGGGTTATTAATCAACATTCAAATCCCCTGCCAAATTCACTACGGGGCAGATTTATCAAGGGTCGAAGTGAAGTCGAGGGAAAAATTTGAAATTCAAGTAATTTCTTGGATACTTCGACCATCAAATAGGATACTACGACTTCAAATTTACTTCGACTTGGATTAGAAGTAAAAATAATTCGAATATTTGATAATCGAAGTGCTGTCTCTTTAAAAAACTTCGACTTCAACACTTCACCAAATTAAACCTGCCGAAGTGCTATGTAGCCTATGGGGACCTTCTACAATCATTTTCTAAGTCTTTACACATTGAAGTAAAATTGTTCAATCGTAATCGATCGATCGCAAAATTTGGTGAAAAATCCTTCGAATTCGATATTGGAAGTCAAAGTATTTTAATTCGATGGTCAAATTTCGAAGTATTCTTTTACTTCGAAATTCGACACTTGATAAATCTGCCCCTTAAAATCATGAATCTGAATAATGGCTTTAAAAACATGAATGCTAATAAAGGAGAAACAAACCCTTAGTAAAAAAAACCCTCCCCTCCCTCCTCCCCACCAGCCTAGCTGCCCCCCCGGGCAAATGCCCCTAACTCTTTACTTACCCCTCCGTGCAGATTCTGCACAGGTGCCATCTTCTTCTCTTCGGAGTGAGACTTTTGTGGCAGCGCAGTTGGAGCAACTTTCTGTTTTGCGACAACTGCGAATGCACCGAAACTGACAAAAATTGCCAAAGCGCCGGCCTCATTCCGAAGATTACCAAATCGGCTGAAGATGGATCTGAATCTGCATGGAGGGGTGAGTAACGAGGTAGGGGCATTTGCCCGGGGTAGCAGCTAGGCTGGGAGTAGGAGGGAGGGGGGTCTATGTAGGGTAGGGTTTTTTCTATTAAGGGTTTGTTTCTCCTTTAAGTGTAAAAAAGAACTCTGATGTAAAACTTTGGCATCTAAAAGCTTGCAAGATCATGAAGAAATCAATGGGAGCTTTCCTTGAGAAATTTCAAAATATTTATTCTGAGTTTTTAAAATTCTTTTTGAAGCTTGTAAACTAGGGATGCACTGAATCCAGGATTCGGTTCGGTATTCGGCCAGGATTCGGCCTTTTTCAGCAGGATTCGGATTCAGCCGAATCCTTCTGCCTGCCCGAACTGAATCCGAAGCCTAATTTGCATATGCAAATTAGGGACGGGGAGGGAAATCGTGTGACTTTTTGTCACAAAACAAGGAAGTAAAAAAATATTTCCCACCCCTAATTTGCGTATGCAAATTAGGATTCGGATTTGGTTCGTTATTCGGCCAAATCTTTCGCAAAGGATTCTGCCGCATCTAATATAGTGGATTCGGTGCATCCCTATTGTAAACTCACTAAAATTGTTGAGTAAAACTGTGTATGTGGTTGTAGTATAGTGATGAGAACACAATCCATTTACCCTCCTCCTTAATGAGCAACAACTTTATTCTGATGTGTATGTAGAATGGATGGGAGCATTAACAGTAAAGTAAGACAAGATAACTGAAATTTAGGGGCAAATTTATCAATTCGAAATTCGAATTTAAAAAGACCAACCAAAATTAAATCGAAGGTTTTTTTGGCCGAATAGGTCCATTTTTATCGAATCGTACAAATAAAAGTTTTTCCCCAAAAAAACTTTGATTCCACCAATTGACTCCAAATAAGTTCTAGGAGGTCCCCCCATAGGTCAAAACATCAATTCGGCAGGTTTTAGATGGCGAATGGTCGAAGTCGAATTTTTAAAGAGACAGTACAAGTATCTTGTGAATAGCACTCCAATTTTTCTATCTGCTACAGCTGAAAAATATAGGTAGACTCATCTGCCCTCACTGACACTGATTTAAGAATGCATAAGCTTTTGGCTTTTTGTAGAATTGCTAAACTCTCACGTGGTTTCATTTTTCGAATACCTTGGTTTCCTGCTGATCATGTTTTTTTCCGACCAAAAAAAATTGCAATTTGGTACCTAAAACTTGCCAAGTTTTTAATTTTTTTTGTTGGGTGAAAAAAACGTATAAGCAGGAAGTCAAGGTGTACAAATGAAGAAAACAAGCAACAGTTTAGAAAAGCTCATCTGGGTTTTTTTTGTAGCTGAATGCTCAAGCCTGAAGGCTAAATGTTTCATTTGCCATTTTATAAAATAAAAGCCTTCGTCTTAAGGCTGACATTACATCTTTATTTTTCAGGCTGTAAATTAATGGATTTAACATGGGCACTGCCACTGTGTTTAAAAGGGAAAAAAACTTATGGGACTCTAAGGAATTTGTTGGGATCAGGTACTGAAAGACTAGCATTGCATATAGCAGCATGACCACTGTTAGATGTGAGGAACATGTATAGAAAGCTTTTAGTCTCCCAAAGCTGGAGCTTATCTTCAATATGGAAATAATAATACAAACATAAGAGATAAAAGTCAGAAGGAAAGGAGTGAGAGTTGACAGTAGGACCCCCTCTGTAAATATCAGCAGCTTCAGAATGTAGGTGTCACTGCAGGAGATGTTTAACAACGGTATAATGTCACAGAAAAAATGATTAATTTCATTGTTTATATAACAAGAGAGCCTTGATAATATGATAACAGGAGGAATAACTTGTAAAAGACTAAATGACCAGCAAAAAAGTACCAGCAAAATACATAAAACGGGCTTCATAATCATATGGTAACGTAATGGGTTACAGATTGCCATAAAGCGGTCAAAACTCATGACTGTTAGTATAATCAATGTGTTACCTGATAACCATGAAAATAAACACATCTGGGCCATACAAGCAGTGAAGGATACAGTATTGTCTCCTGTTATGAATATTAGAAGCATTTTATGTAGAGTGACTGTAGTGGAGAATATGTCTACCAGGGACAGATTACATAGGAAGAAATACATGGGAGTGTGCAGGTGACAATCGGCACACACAAGAAAAAGAACTGCAAAATTGCCGCCAAGGGTCATGAGGTAGATTAACAGAACCAAAAGAAAGATGAATGATAGCATCTGAGGGACTTCGGAAATTCCTTTAATGATAAAATACATTACTGAGGATTGATTCGCCTGGTGCATCTCTGTAGCTGTATATTAAACATAAAAGCAAGTAAGTAGAAGTATTATTGCTCAGTATTAAACAATGCCTATCTACGAAGACGTTAACTATGGTTTCAAAGAAGGAAAAAACTATCTTAAAATAAAAAAAGAACATCATTTACATTTTTAGCCACGTTTCGTAATAAATAGGGCTTTTTCCATCAATATAAAGTTCAACATTTTAAATGAAAACTCAAGGTTGTAGGTACCAGGCACATTTTTTTTAGATTTAGAGAAAGCAAACAGCACTCACTTGTTACCGTATAGATGTAGTTTATATGTCCAAAGGGAACAATGAATAATTAAAACGAGTTCTGTGATGAAATACTCTGCTTATTACTGATATTGCATCAATGTTAAAATGTAATGGGAGAAGGACATGGTATAGGATTAGGTAAAGATTCCCATATTCAAATGAATCCATCATCCCTGTCAAAAGAAGTGTTACAGAGAGGTAGTATACATAGTGTGCCCCCCCCCCCTACTTGGTGAAGTCTATTCATGATTACAATAATCTGATTCTAGCAGAAAGTTGGAGGATCCAACAGTTCAAACTAGTCCATCTCGGCTATGGGAAACTCTTTGTAAAAGACAATTCTACCAGATCTCTGTGTGGTTGGATTTTAAAGGTCTCTTTAGGAACCACCTTTTTCAATCCATTGCCCATATCTGGGAAAGAAAGTCAGTAATTAAAAAAAATTGAGAAGGACCACAAATATTTAAACATCAACAGTCTTAAAAATCAACCCCAATTTCTTTTGGAACTGACACTGGTTTAACACGTTTAGCTACTTACCCGCTAGAATTATATTTCCTATGATAACACTGCTCTGCAAACAACTTTCTTTTATAGAATTTTTCATAAACATTTTATGTCTTATGAGATTTGGCAAATCCCATAAGATTAACCAATTTTACATCATTGAATCTGTATTACAGAAACCATTTGTTTTTGTCAGCCTCTTTGTCAGTACTTAGAGAATAAACCATTAATATTTCAACAAAGAATTAATAATAAAACATATATAAGAAAAAAGTTTCTCTAATAATATATAATATACCATTACCCTGCACTGGTAAAAATTTACCTGTTTGCTTCAGAAATGCTACTATTGTTTATAGGGATGCTTGAAAGTTTGTGAACCCTTTAGAATTTTCTATATTTTTATATGAATGTGACTTAAAATATCATATGATTTCTAAACAAGTCCTAAAAGTACACAAAGAACCTACCACTTCAGTGAAACTGAAGAAGCCACTAGAATGAGAGGTGAGAAAAATTCTAAGGGGGATTATTTATTAAAGTCTGGTTTTTTTCTGGTCGGTGTTTTAAAGGGGAAAAACATTTTTTTCATAGAAAAAAAAAACTTGAATTTTTTTATTAAACCCAGAGGCTGCTAAAAGTCAGAATAAAAATAGTACTCCATCTGAAACCTGCTGAATTTGTGTAGAAATCAATGACAGATGTCCTGTTTACAACTGGAAGATATCATAATCTGCGCTGGGTTTGGTACTTTGGTATGAGAATCCAAAAAAATTGTGGCTTTCGGGGTGATAATCCACAAAAGTCAGAGTTTTCAGGTGTCAAAGCCGAATAAAATGTACGATTCTGATCTTTTCACGAGATTTTGTATAAATGGAGGAAATTCAAGAACGTTGTTACCCTACCCAGAAGTGGTTGACCATCAAAGATAACTTCAACTGCAAGACATTTCATAATATGGGAGGTTACAAAGGAACCCAGGGGTAACTTCTAAGCAACTGAAGGCTTGTCTCATATTGGCAAATGTTCAAGTACGAGTCCACCATCAGGAGAACACTGGACAACTATGGTGTGTATGGCAGGTTAGCAAGGAAAAATCCACTACTCTCCCCCAAAAATATTGCTGACCATCTACAATTTGGCAAAGATCATGTGGACAAAGCAGAAGGATACTAGAAGAATGTTATGTGGATGGATGAAGCCAAAATATAATTTTTTGGCTTAAACCAGGAGCATTACATTTGGAGAAAGAAAAACACTGCATTCCAGCATGAGAACCTTATCCTCTGGGATAAATTTACTTAGGTTCTAATTTTCGCTTTGAAAATTTTCACCATACTTTGCACAACTACGTCAGACGTTATTTTCCACTCATATTCACCACACAAAAAAAATTGTCTTGACAAATGAACACTGGCTTATTTTCTCTGGTGGAAATTTGTCAGCGTTGAAGTTTCATATAGAATTTTCTCTAGCGTTACTTTCTTTCTAACATACTTACGCTTATGTCAATTTAAGTATGGTGGGTACATACAAGTCATAGTGATGGTGAAATTGCTAGAAGTGGCCACTTACTATAAAAAATGTCCAAGGAAGCATAATAAAAACAAAAGAGATCCTCTTTTGTCCTAAAATTGAGCTTCCCCTAATGCAAATGTGCAAATGGATATAAAAGTGTAAATAATTTAATCACATCAAAGTTTTTAGAGCCGGTCCCTCTTTTAAAGCAATAAAATGGAATATATTCTTAAAGGTGGCTGCCTTTGGTTGGTCATACCAATTTATAAGGAAAGAGGTCCTTACATGGCTGCTGTCTTCTATATAAACAAACAGGTAGGCATGCAAGCCTATGTTTATGGAACAATGTTGCAAATTGATGGATTGAGTGGAATGCCATCTCAGTCTCCACAAGGCAGTTGTCATAAGGGAGACAGACAATGTTCTCAGCAGATCCAAATAAATCTCAGCAAGTGTCCTACCAGGGATGGGGAATGTCAGCAGATCTTGTTAAACTGTAAGTCTTCCTGGGTTAATAATTCTGAAGCATTGTTGGCTCTGTTCTATTTTGGGGTTCCAAACGAATGACTTGAGACAGCCTGATCCAAATAAATCTCAGCAAGTGGGAACTCAATCCTCAGGTGTTTAGTATGCTGGTCGAGAAATGGGGGTCTCTCCAGGTAGACCTTATGGCAACAAGGAGCAACAAGAAAGTGGCTTATTTCTGATCCCTAGACAAGAGCTTAGTAGAAGGATTCAATACACACACAACTTATATGAAACACTCCTGAATTCCTAGTTGCTGCAACTTCTTGTAGTCACGTGACTCAGCATGAGCATTATTCAGAAAAAGTAAAGAAAAAGATGCACACTTACAACTTGATGCAGTGTAGAAAAAATGCCTCCAAATATTTATCAAACGTTTCAGGGTCCTCCCACCCCCTTCGTCAGTCATCATGTACTACATCACTGACAAAGGCCCCTGAAACATTTCATTTTGTACTATGCACAATAAATATTTGGAATTACGTTTCTTACACCGACAGACAGTCTGATCTTTAAATAATTGGTATATTTTTGCATATGCAAATTAGGATTTGGATTCGGGTCGGCCATGCAGAAGGAGTCAGGTGAATCCGAATCCTGCTGAAAAAGGCCGAATCCTGAACCGAATTCTGGATTTGGTGCATCCCTATTATTTACTAAACTCCGAATGCAAAAATCACGAAAAATTTGTGATTTTTTTTTTTTATAAAATCAGGCTTTTAAGAAATCACAAATTTTTTGGAATTTATTAAACCCTGAGGATGGAAAAGACCTAATCAGAAAATCCGGGATCTCAGACCTGTGGAGGTTGCATATAAGTCAATGGGAGAAGTTCCAATGATTTTTGGATGTGCGCTGGGTTTTGTGCAATTCCCCAAAGTTTTTGGTTTTCGGGTTTAAATTCGGAAAAAATCGTTACAGTCGCGCAAATCGTATGAAAAAATCTAGAGAAATCGTGTAAATCTGATTTTTTTCCCAGAGAGCTAATTTATGGGAAAATTTACTAAAAAATAAGCGTAAAAATCCAGAGCGGATTTGATCTGAGTTTGTAGCAGAAAATATTGGATTTTGATGAATAACCCCCTTATTGTGGAAAACGTCCTTTTTTTGTGGGGATCTCTTATGCAAGGAGAATTGCAGGATTTCAAGGATTAGCAGCAAACTCCCCACATACCATGCTCTTTTTTCAAAAAGTAGTTCTAAGGATTTTGCACTTTTTCCAATCTACAGTTCCCTCTTCAGGTATCACCAGCCAAAATTTGAGGAATCTTTATCTGTTTTGAAAAAGAAACTGCAAAGTTTGGACATTCACAGATGCCTTTCCACTTAGCAGCTTCATGCAGTGATGGGTTTTGGTGCAAAACTGGGTCATTTAAACCACCTATGAAACCAATAAAGTTGCCTAATTGTAAGCTAAGGCCCTACTGATCCTCTTTCTATTGTTGACTGGCCTTTTTCCTGACGTTGCATCCTGAACCCTGCCTAATCTTGTGCAAGGGCATGATCTTTGCATAACCCATTTACTACCTTGTCTTGAACTTTGCCTTTACTGTCTGTTAAAGTACCAGAAGTGCCTCTCCTGCCTGCTTTCAGCCTTGTTTGATACCAGCCTTGATTATTCCACCTGTATCAAATTAAATAAAGAGGTGTTTCCAGGTAGTTGGTATTAAGTAATACAAAATCCTACCAGGGATGGGGAATGTCAGCAGATCTTGTTAAACTGTAAGTCTTCCTGGGTTAATAATTCTGAAGCATTGTTGGCTCTGTTCTATTTTGGGGTTCCAAACGAATGACTTGAGACAGCCTGATCTTTAAATAAGTGGTATATTTATTTACAAAAGAAATGAAAAGATATAACATAAAAAGGGAACTAACTAAGATGGAGTAAGGAAGAAAAGGATAAGGAAAGTTGTAATGGAGGGGCGTGGAAAAAGTATTTATAAATACTCTTTATTTACACATGTGGAAGACAAGGGCCCAATAATAATATCATGTATCTTGTAGCCTTACAGATAATTTGTTTTTAGATGGAGTCAGTGACCCCCATTTGAAGATGTTACAGGTAGTGATGTGCGGGTGGGTGGGTGGGTACCCACCCTCCCTCCACCCAGCCAAGCAAAACTTCCGGGTTCCTTTTATAGACCCGTGCCGCCGATGATGTCAGAAAAGGGACGGGGTGAGCAGGCGCGCACCTATAAAACCAGAAGCCGGCAATGTAAGGTGTGGGGCAGAAAGAGCTGGAAGAAGAGCTGGACCTGGGCCCGCCACTTGCAAATAGGGGTGCGAAGTCGTCTTGAACGGGTATCGGGCTGGCCTGCACATCACTAGTTACAGGCTCTACTATGATAAAAATCCTTATCATGGCTTCCCACGAAGCAAAGAACAACTTATAAACTCCTTCTCATGACCTTCAAAGCCCTTTATTCTTCTATATCCCACAACAAAAAACTGTGCTTTTATTTTAACACAACATGTTTCAAGCTGTGCTCTTTGTCAAGACACTTGACAAAGAGCACAGCTCGAAACATGTTGTGTTAAAATAAAAGCACAGTTTTTGCAGCAACCCACTGCGTTTGACTGGAATTCATCACTCTTTTTCCCACGTGTTATTGGCTTCATTGGACGGAAGCACAGTGATTGAACAGTCTAACTGAATCCAATCTATTTGCCTTGGATTTATAAAGTTGACACGGTGGCTCCCGGGGCCTTAATAAGACAAAACTATTGGGATGCTTTACGTGAATTTCCCAATTATGTTCTGACCCTTTTGGACATATTCCCACAACAGTTTATTACATTTGTCTCTATTTTTGTGACTTATGTTTATTTGCTACAATTTAATTGATGCAACATCTACAGTATTTTCGGTGTTACATTGTATTCTTTTCCCTAACTTGCAACAGGACACTCCGTTTATCCACTACCGTCCAACTCTCTCTGATTTCTCCGTGGAATGCGGGTAAGAGACATACCCACTAACCAGCCCCCTCGGAGTGCTGATAAGTATGGACCACTCCAGAGTATCCTCTCTACATGGGCAGTTTGAACGTACCCTGTGTATGGCATTATATAGTGTTTTATACCCTGCCCTGATAGGTGGACTGCAAACTGAGGTGATGCAGAATAACCTTGAGCGTAGTAAAGTCCTGAGCAGCTATGGGTCAAATAAATGGGGTTCTTTGGGTCTTGGCAAAAGCGGACGCTTTCACTAGTATCCTGCGCTAGCCCCAGCACGCTTGCAGCCTTGGTCGTACTTACCAGCATAGGCTGGTTGCAGCCACATACTTTTCCCTGGAGTTTTCACTCCACCAGCCTAATACTGATGAAATACACACAAAATCAGTGTATTTCCATAGACACATAGATGTACTGTATATTATTATTGTGTATATATGTGCTCTGGGTTTCATTTGGAGGGGTTGAACTTTAGTCTTTTTTTTTTTTTAACTATGCAGCTGTGCAAATATCATGAATGCAGGGGAGGTCACATAGTGTCTCTCATGAAATTCTCCTGTTGTGATGTTGACATTTATTTAATGTAAAAGGATATGCTTTTGCTAAATTTGTGTGGTATCTAGAGTACAGTTTAAGAGTGAACATGGCCAACAGTTTCTCCTCTGTGCAACACATCGTGGTTATGTAGTTAAATGATTTAAATCTTGGGAGGTAAGTACATCACGCGAACACACCAGTCTCTTTTAAACTCCCCCATGAAAATGGAGAGGGTTTCACAGGAGTATAGTTGAGACTGCATCTGGCCCGCGACTCCCCCTTATGCGGCCCAACATTAAAGTCTGCCTGCTGTGATTCCTTATCTTTGTGTAAACTTTAAGAGATTAACTGGCCCCTACATTGTTTACACCTCAAATTCAGACAGTAAAATCCTGCATTGTTCATGCCTGTAATCCCCACCTGCTTGGTTAACAACTGTAACACCTCTATTGTACACACCCTAAAGCCCTGCGCTGTTCACACCTCAGTCCCAGACTGAAACTGCCCACATTGTTAACGTCCCAGACAAACTGCTGGCCACCAGCATTGTGTCACTGTATGTAGCACAGTATGAACTGTTCATTTTAGAGTAGTCCTGATAGGTTTCACTGTCTCGTACTCTATTCTGCCTTCCCTATGCTCTGCGTGTGTCCCATACTCTGGACTATGAAAAGCACAAAGGAATAACTTTAACAACTGCAATTATTAAAGAAATTGTGAATAAATGTCCTGTGTGTCAGTATATGTTATAATACAGCAGGTAAAACTTCTGATTCCAACATATACACGAAGGGGCCGATTCATCAAGAGTCGAATATCGAGGGTTAATTAACCCTCGATATTCGACTGGGAACTAAAATCGTTCGACTTCGAATATCGAAGTCGAACGATTTTGCGCAAATCCTGCGATCGAACGATTAAATCCTTCGAATCGAACGATTCGAAGGATTTTAATCCAACGATCGAAGGAAAATCCTTCGATCAAAAAATCACAGGCAAGCCTATGGGGACCTTCCCCATAGGCTAACATTGACTTCGGTAGGTTTTATCTGCCGAACTAGGGGGTCGAAGTTTTTTTTAAAGGGAAAGTACTTCGACTATCGAATGGTCGAATAGTCGAACGATTTTTACTTCGAATCATTCGATTTCATTCGAATTCGAACGAATTTAACCAATTCGATGGTCGAAGTACCCAAAAAATACTTCGAAATTCGAATATTTTTCATTCGAATCCTTCACTCGAAGTTAGTGAATCTGCCCATTAGGGTTGTATATGAAGTTGTAAATAGCGATGGTCGAATTTCCCACAAAATGGTGAAAAATTTGCGGAAAATCGTGAAATCGGAAAGTTCACGAAAAAATCGTGAAATTCGAACGTTTTCACTAAATAATCATAAAATTCAAAGTTTTCACAAAAAATCATGAAATTCATAGTTTCACAAAAAAATTGTGAAATTCGAAAATTTTCACGAAAAAACCATGAAAATCGGAAATTGACGCCAGCGGCGAAACGCAGTAGTTCTCCGTGGATTCATTCCAGGCGAATTTATTCGCCCATCACTAGTTGTGAATATTTTAAATTATTGTATGCAGGGTACACCAATACTATCAAAGTTGGGTAAAGCTTTGGCTGACACAGTGGTGACAGTGACTGGCCCTTATCATTCAGCAACTTGCAGTATTAATAGTAAGATAGACATAACCACTATTAGAGGGGAGATGTTACAGACAGACACTGGAATCCTTAAAATAAAGGTGGCCATAGACGCACCGATATTATTCTTATGAAAGATCTCATACAATAATCGGTGCATGTATAGAGTGAGACAAGGCAACTGATATCAGTAAAAAGCCTGAAAATTTTGATTGGACACCTTTGAAGGTTCACAAACATCTTAACGTTAATACTGAATCATACAGAATTCTTGTTTTTAACTGCATATCTGATGATTCAGCTCTTAACGTTAGTAGAGTGGACGAAATATATTTGTACGATCAATGGTCATGGGAAAGATCGTAATTGTAGCATGTTTGACCACCTTAACTTCTGAAAGTGAATGTGTGAGAATGTCAACTGAGAAACTGATCCAATCTGGGTAAATTTACTTTTTTTGTTTCCAGAGGGCAGAAATAAACAAACATTATATACCGTTGTGTTCAGAATAATAGCAGTCCAGCATCACTTACCTGATCAATCCCTGTTTTTGGTAAAAATTATGTTTCTATATGGTAAATAATTTACTAGTAGGTGTAGTAGAGTAATAGAAAACCAACAGACCCAGCAGTAATGACATGCCTGCTGCTGATTCTGTGTAATTGAATCCTTCATTGAGGCTTCTTCAAAATACTAGCAGAGTTCAAAATAATAATAGCATTTCAACAATACAAAGACCCCAAACATACCAGTAAACAGCCCAATCTCCAGACCTTAATCCAATAGAAAACTTGTGAGGTGACAAAAAAAATGCTGTTTCTGAGGCAAAACCAAGAAATGCAGAAGAATTGTGGAATATAACAGGTGCCAGAAGTTGGTGGACTCCATGTAACACAGATGGGCAGCAGTTCTCAGAAACACTAATTATACAACTAAATATTAGTTCAGTGATTCAAAGGAAAGCAACAAAAAAAACAACAACATTTTTTCAGTTTATACAGTGAATCAGTTTGTAAAGAAGACACTGCTATTTTTTGGAACAGCCTAAAATTCCCTTTCCTTCACTTTCTGTAAAGGAATAACACAAATGTGATGAATGTTTCGATTTGGAATAGAATGTGCAGTGTTCCCAATGCATTTGCATAGCTATATTCAGTTTTTTACTGAGCCATTGTAAGGAATTCCTTCAGCTTTTGTTTTGTGTATTAATAAATGACTTATCTGGTTTATTTGAATGTGTGTGGTCACTACAGAAACCAAAAGAACCCCTCTTAATACAAAATAACACGGCTATCTTTATTATTCTCATTGAGGCTCTTGTGCTACATGTTTTGTTATAAATTGTCAAGGATTAGGTAGGGGCGCTGTGAAGACTGATGGGGGAAGGGTGAGTCCTTGAGGCAGGAGCTGAATGTGCCTAGGGAACACGTAAAGGGAAGGCAGGAACGGGTTGAAGAGGGCAACGATTCAGACTGGAACGGGTGAAGGGGGAACAGGATGGAGAGGGCGAAGGTCAGGACTGGAACAGACTGCATAGGACAGGATGAAGAGGGCGTAGATCGGGGGCAGACTGAAAGGATGAGACAGGATGGTGTGGGTGTAGATCTGGGGGACAGGATAGCAGCAGGACAGGATACAGAAAGAGACTGAAGCGGAAGGAGATGGCGGGAGGACAGTATACAGAAGGAGATTGGAGCAGAAGGAGATGGCGGGAGGACAGAATACAGAAGGAGACTGGAGCAGAAGGAGACTGGAGAAAAAGGAGAGAGGACTGGATAGCAGGAGAGGGAGGAAAAGGCAGGACAAGATGCAGAGCGAGATGAGGGGTTACAAGGTACAAGGCAGGGACAGGAAGCATGAATCAGGAACGGCAAGGTCAGTATAAGGCCAAGGCAGGAAAAGGTTTGGAGTGAGAAGCAGATCAAGATACAGAATAGCAAGGAAAGCAGGGCAAGGTTACAAGTCAGAACAGGAAGTAGGAACAGACAAGGCAAGGTCAGATCAAGGTCAAGGCAGAAATAGGTTAAGGCAAGGTAAAAGGTAGATAAAAGATAGGGATTCTGCCTATGACTAAGTGCTGGGTAAGCATGAAATGCGGTAGGCGTTAGAGGGGATACTTTCCATATCTTTTAACTATTGATGTGAATAAAATATATTTTTTTTTACCTATTAGCATGCCTTGGAGAAATTATTGAGTTTAAGGTAAAAGGTAGGACTGGAGCAGAACTGGGAGGGAAAGACAAGGCAGGAACATAACAAGGAAAGATAAGGACAAGGCAAGGAGGCTAGAGCTGAACTCCTTAGCTAGGGACAATGCCACACTGCTAGTCTGGGAAACAATGCTCCGGCAAGGAGTGTTTGGAGGGCTGGTCTAATATAGGGCAGAATCAGCCCTGATTGGCTGACTGCAACCAATCAGGCTGCTGCAAAAGCCAGGAAACATATAGTGAGCAACCATACAGACTGCTCACCTGGTCCAATGGATAGGGCATCGAGCCAGAAACCCAAAGGTCCCTGGCTCGAATCCCAGCAGAGCCTGACATAAATTAGGTAATAGTTAAATTAAACAAATGTCTGGTTGCTATGGTGTATGGCAGGGGCATTGACACTAATCTGTCTTTTATTCTGCTGGCCCATCATGTGTTAAGTCTATGTATGGCCGCCCTTCACCTAAAATAGTCACACATTTATCTCCCTAAACTACTGCTGCGTAATGTAGAAAATGGGACTAGTGAATGACACAAAGGATTTGCTGACTCACAGCAGTAATAAGTACTGTAAATCCTACAAACCAGATCACATGACAGGCAAGCCCTTACTAATGAAGCATGAGGTCATAGTATTGAGGGTAAACAGTAATGGACAGTAATTTACTTTCTCATAGGATCTCAGGGGATCATGGTGACAAATCCTAAACAGAATATGGACATATTGTCTAATTGAAATGTTATTTGACAAATAATAAAGCAGTAGACTAATAGCACCCACAAAGATTATAACACCACAATGAACCTTCCTTTTTAGCTTCTAGTAAGGTTACCTGATTACCGGAAATATCAGGGACACTTTTGAATATGCTGGGTTGCAGGGATTGTAAGCGGGTGAGTTAAATATAAGAGCAAACAGCAAAGAGTTGCAATTTTGTACACAATGCTTCTATGGCGTTTTACAAGAAACCCAAAGTCAAACAAACAAAAATATTTAATATTTTTCCAAAAAGAAAAATAAACCACAATATACATAACATGTCTATAGAAAAACTTAATAAAGGGTTTACAGACAAAATGCTTAACCACTGTGGGTTTCAATAACTCTTAATCTGGTGTGTAGAAAGAACATGCAGAAATAGGTTGAATTACCGGAAATAGTCTTTATAAAAGAAGGACCAGAATAATAATAATAATAATAATAATAGCTTGCAGAGGGCAGCATAAAAATCACAAAGTTGTCAACTGGCATAATAGAATAACTTTATAGCATAACATGTTGCAATACATATTCAGACAATGGTATGTACAACAGACTTTCCAGGAAGACTGTTTATATATATAATCAATTATATCCGTTATATTATGTTTAAACAAGCTGTCACTGGGATATCATTCATTTGTTGGCGACAGTCATTTTTTTGCTAGATACATGAGGGCACATTAGTTTAAACTGAACTGAAAAAATAAGATGGCCCATACATTCAGTGAGTCAATGAAATCCAGCAAAAGAAGAATGGCACATGGACAGCCAGGAAGAGAGGGACTTGCACAAACGATATCTAGCTAGATAGACAGAGCAGGGATGGAAAACTGTTCTAACTGTTGATATACTACACCAACAGGAACACTAAAAAATTAAAGTTTTAAAATAAAAATATATAATACACAAAAACCATGAATATCTTGTAAATGATATCCTTATAAACGGTGAGTTCTGATGTCATCAGTTATAAACAGTGAGTTCTGATGTCATTTCTGTCACATGACTGCCTAAAACTAGTGTATTATAATAAATAAAGTACCCCCAGTTGCAAAATACGAGGATATTAGAAGTTACCATGGAGTTCCATGACCTGTATAAAAACACTCGGCCTTCGGCCTCGTGTTTTTATATGGTCATGAAACTCCTTGGTAACTTATAATATCCTTATATTTTACTAGAGGGGGTACTTTATTCACTATATAATGTACTGTTGCTCTACACTGGTACAAATAGTGTGTTGCCTCAGAAATGGTGGCAGCCATTCAAGCTGGAAAAAAAGGAGAAAAGGTACAGGATACACAGCAGATAACAGGCTCTGCAGCATACAACAGGATTCTTCAGAACTTATCGGTTATCTACTGTGTATCCTGTGCTTGAATGGTTGACCCCATGGCTACACAGCAGCTTGTTTATATAAACTATAGTAGTACTTATCTGTTATCTACTGTGTATCCTGTGCTTGAATGGTTGACCCCATGGCTACACAGCAGCTTGTTTATATGAACTATAGTAGAGTTTAAGGGGCAAACACACCAGCAGGGCAACTGTACATTACATTGCCATTCCTTTAAAACACTTTAATTTGTTTGGTGTTACTGTTCCTTTAACAGGAGGAAGGCAGAAGGATGGGCATTGCTAATATATTTTGTTAAAAGTTGTTCTGTAAGCAAAGTCTCCTTTCTGCAGCAGTCTCTGTGATAATGTAGAGAAGGCTTTACAACTCTTTCCAGGCTTGTACTTTTAGGCCCGTTTACTAATTTAGAGTCATTTAAGTACATTTAAGAGACAGTCACTTTCAGTTCATGTTGGCCAATACAGAGACAGTACTATTATGCTTGTTGTTCTCTCCATAACCAAAGGAGCTTGTTAAATGGTGCATGAGACATCACCCTTCTTTGACATCATTAATGGCAAAGGAGCCTGGTCTCTCATTCTCTTTGCTGCCTTAATGCTGCATGCTGACAGTTTTGTCATGATGTGAAGAGGGAGTCTCTTTGGATCCAGATGTTGCCTTTTTATGGCCACGGATACAGTGAGCACTGTCACAGCACTCATCTTCATCCTCGCTTTCAGATGAACTCTCTCCAAATGGTCTTGGTTTCTCATAAATACAGCAGCCTAGAGCAAACAACAAGTCAGGGTATAAAAGAGGATGAACTTTGGTAAAAATCAGGCAGACAATTGTCAGACCTGTGTGATTCATTCTGTATCTTTAATAAGATGCACTTTTTTTTAACTATTCATGTGTTGGAAATATAAATATATAAATATATATATATATACACACACACACTTTCATTTCTGCACAGTTAACCGTCTGTGTGCTGGAACGCCAAGATCTTTATTTTTCTCTATGACACCAATGTATTGAGTTAGGTGTGGTATTTGTTTTCCCTCTGTAGCCTCTGGCGATTACCATTGTGATCTGAAATTATCTGTGACCCAGTGGAGGAACTGCGGATAGGATCGGCAAGAGAGAGTATTAAAGGAGAAGGAAAGTCTCTAAACAACATTCCCTAAAAATCTCAGCCTTAAAATAGTCTCTAACATATTCCTCCAGCTCAGTGTAACATTGCTTAGTTTGCCTTTGTAATGGCAAAGTCGGGTCCTGCTATTAAGTACCTGTTTCAATCCAGAGCTGCTTCCCTTTCTCCTCTAACAGATATTTCTCCGGGCAAACATATGCACACTTCACTGCTGAGCTGCTGCTGCCATTTTTTCTTCTTCCTGTATTAGCATATTCAGCCTGTAGGTGCTGACGTTAGCCCCATCCACTTAATCACATTGTCCAATCTGAACTCTCCTCTATGTTTTCTATGACTACACTAAAGACAGTCCTGCACAGCCTCTCTCCCTAAAGCTGCAGTTTACAGTGTAGGAGACACGGACGGAAGTGACATCAGCAGCTTGAAAATGGCAACCGCAATCTACTGAAGAGAGGGCTCACTTTCAAGACTTCAAGCTGAATAAATAATGCGCGTCCAGAAGAACTGCTATAGCGGTTTGGGAGGCAGAAGTATGGTAATTATATTAAAGTGATTTTCATTTAAATCCTTTCCTTCTCCTTTAAGGAGAGACTTTTTCCCTAAACTTTTTTCCTAGAAAGCTATGGTTAGCTGATGAAATTGGCAGCGAAAATATTTTGTAATTTTTTTTGTGCCTAAATTAACACAGGGATGTTTTGTGCATACACAAATTCATGGGAGAGGCTGTATAAATAGATTCAATCTTAAGAGGACAAACACAGATTTTTGGGCAGGTCAGTGTGCAGCTTCTGCTTCTGGATAACGTCCCCATTTCAATTTTGAAAATGATGGCCCTCTGTACTCTGTTCGCTCCACTTTTTACACAGCATGATAAATAGACCCCTAAGTGTTGACAGACCAGGCCAAGAAACTTATATATATATATATATATATATATATATATATATATATATATATATATATAGCTTATAAAAACACAGATAGGAAGATTAAAATATGTTCACACAATGCTAAGTAGCCCTAAGGCAATTTTAAACAACAAACCAAATAACTAAATATTCCAATTTCTTTCCCTTGTAGAATCAGTGGCAAGACAAACTTTCCAGTCAGTACATACATGTGTGCAGTAACATTGCCGGTGCTTAATAGTTGTACTCACTCTCTGGCACTGGCAGGGACCCTGCTGCTGTCAGGGAGCTGCAGAATCAGGTGAGGAGAACGGAACTGCATGTTTCTTTCCCCTCCCCTGCTTCTACACTATTATTTTTCTCTTAAATGGGTTGTTCACCTTTGAGATAACTTTTAGTATGAAGTGTGAGTGATATTCTGAGATAATTTGCAATTGGTTTTCATTTTTTATTATTTATGGGTTTTGAGTTATTTAGATTTTTATTCAGCAGCTCTTCAATTAGCATTTTCAGCAATCTGGTAGCTAGGGTCCAAATTCCCCTAGCAACCATGCATTGATTTGAATAAGAGACTGGAATATGAATATGAGTGGGCCTGAATAGAAAGACGAGTAATAAAAAGTAGCAATAACAATACATTTGTAGCCTTACAGAGCATTTGCTTTTTGAAAGGGGGTCAGTGATGCCCATTTGAAAGCTGCAAAGAAAAAGGCAAATAACTATAAAACTATATAAAAAAGAAATAATGAAAACCAATTGAAAAGTTGCATAGAATTAGCCATTTTATAATATACTAAAAGTTACCTTAAAGGTGAACCACCCCTTTAAAGGAGAAGGAAACCCCCAGGGCGCTAAACCCCTCCCCCCTCCCCTGTGCTGCCCCCCCTCCCTCCTCCCCCCTGGCCTACCTGTCCCCCTGGGCAAATGCCCCTAACTTTTTACTCACCCCTCTGCGCAGGTCCTGTCCACGGAGTACGCAGTCGCCATCTTCTCCCACGCGCGTCTTCTTCCTGCTCTGATCGGCGTTTTCTGGCGCATGCGCAGTAGGAACAGGTACCGGTACGGCTCTACTGCGCATGCGCCGAATGTCACGAAGTTTTCCGATTTCACTTCGTGACATTTGGCGCATGCGCAGTAGAGCCGTACCAGTACCTGTTCCTACTGCGCATGCGCCAGAAAACGCCGATCAGAGCAGGAAGAAGACGCGCGTGGGAGAAGATGGCGACTGCGTACTCCGTGGACAGGACCTGCGCAGAGGGGTGAGTAAAAAGTTAGGGGCATTTGCCCAGGGGGACAGGTAGGCCAGGGGGGAGGGGGGGCAGCACAGGGGAGGGGGGGAGGGGTTTAGCGCCCAGGGGGTTTCCTTCTCCTTTAAGTCCCGGTAGTGCTGGACAGGGATTGAATAGGCTGAAGGGGGAAATTTGACCATCTCTCCCAGCTTATCCAATCGCCTTGCTGCTTATTCATTAAAAACGAACAGTATAGAAGTAGGGGAGGGAAAAGAAATGTGCAGGCACCACAGTTCCATTCTCCTCACCCCATTCTGCAGCTCTCTGAGGCCCTACCAGTGCCACCGAGTGAGTACAGCCACCGGGCCCCGCCCCCCAGACCCAAAAAGCACTGGCCCTGGGACAAGTGTCCCCCTCTGATGGTGGTCCTGTCTACGGGCAACACGTTTTTTGACATGCGACAATTTTTTTCACCCATTGGAGTTGAAACCTGTTGAAAAATTTCACTCATCACTAGTCAGCATTGGTTATCTTTACTAAGCCTATGCTTAAGAAGCCGTTTACATCTGCACTCATGATTTCAGTTGCACTGAAAATAATCTGTTGAATGTGTAAAATGGAAAAATAAAAATCATACACTTGGATGATCGTCGACCAAGGTTTTCATTGTCTACGGTGTCACACGTCCACTCCACCTTCTTATCAGGTTTTCTCTTTCGCAGCTTCAGTGTCAGAGAGCGGTGCTCCTGTTGCAAGGAAAGCACAAATCAATTAACAAAGACCGCATCTGATGAGTTAGAGTTAGTTGAAAATAGTTTTTTTTTGATTATTATTTGTTCCCCACTATGGTTGAAACATGTTGGCCTCACTACTTATTTTGGTATTTTTTTGTAACCCCATTTTTTTTTCTGATGAAATAAAAATATTTTTATTTTGTGCAATCCTTTTCTTTGATTTTTGAGTTAGAGTTAGTTAACAGACCTTCCACATTCCTACATCCCAAGAATTCTGGATAACAGATCCCTTACATGTACTTCAGTTATCTAAACACAGAGCATCCACATTTGTTATGTTTGTCTGGCACAGTGTCGGACTGGGATGCCAGTGACCTACCAGAAAGCCTAAAGCTGGCCATAGACGCAAAGATCCGATCGTACGAATCAATGTACGATCGGACTTTCCCATCTCTCGACCCTCCACTAACCATTCAGATCAAAGTCTTTACCATTCCGATCAAATAAGAACAGATCAGCCAATGTTCTGCCCCTGACAGCAATCGTACGATACTTATGTCTCACAACACTAGTGACAGTCTCCCTCTGAAAATCGTACGATCGGCAATACACGCAGAGATATTATCGGCAGGCGACAGAAATTTTCTAACCTGTCCGATCGACCAAACGACGGACGAAAAATGTCGGGACTCTCCACACATGGTCCGAAAATCGTACGAATCCACGATTCGTACGATCGGATCTTTGCGTCTATGGCCAGCTTTACTGTGGGCCCACTTTCCAAACTATTATTCCTCCTCTCCTCTCTCAACCTCTTTATTCTCCTAGTCTTTTATAACTAAGAGAATTCAACCGTAAAGTTAAAATAACTTTTTTCATGATAGTTTCCTTATAACAAGTAAAGTATTTGTATATAAAATCTGTGTAGTTCAGCTTTGGCTGGTTTCATATGTTTTCTAAGCTTGAATAGTGTTCCTATCCACCTGGTTATATACACAGGTTTCAGTTAGAGATGTGACATAAATGATATCACTAAGCACTAGTGATGTGCGGGCCGACCCAAGGCCCGCTGGACCCGTGGGTCGGGCAGGTTCGGGCCGACCCCTGGACAAAATGTGCGGGCGGGTGCAGGTCGAGCTCTTCTCCTGCTCTCCCCGCCCGCGACCTAGTACTGCCGGCTTCCGGCACCGGAATTTATAGACTTCCGCCTGCCCGGGAGGGGCGCAGGTCTATAAATAAAGGGGAGCAGCGGGCCCGGGTCGGATGCGGGTAGGAAGCGGGCGGGTTAGGGTTGGGTCGAGAAATTCTCGACCAGCACATCACTACTAAGCACCATTTAGGGCAGAGACACATGTGGAGATTAGTCGCCTGGCGACAATTTTTTTTTATATAAAAATTTTATATAGAATCGAAATCGCGGCGGGATGGCACTCGGATCGCTTTGTTCTCCGGTCACCTCATGAGGAAATTTCGGGCGAATTCGGAAAACAAATCGCTCCGACCAGGCAGTTCAGGGAGGTTAGTTGCCAAATTAAAAAAAAAAAAAGGCAATTTGTTGCCGGGTGACTAAATCTCCCCGAATCTCAACGTGTGTTTTTGCCCATAGAAGGATATAATTTACTGGATATTCACTGCAAGAAAGAAATGTTGCTCTGATAACAAAGCTGGTATTTTCTCCAGGAAAGGTCTAACTAGGGTTGCCACCTGGCCGGTATTTTACCAACCTGGTCAGTAAAAATGATGGTTGATCCCAATGTTATTAATAGGGAAAAAAGATAAATATATAGGAAGGCCGGTATTTTCTTCCAGCAAAGGTGGCAACCCTAGGTGTAACCCAAAACTTGCCTATGTAGGCATTTTACACACTTTTATACTACCACCATGTGCTGCAACTGTAATATATGCAGCTTTGTTTTTGTCCCACTTATACCTTCATTTTCAACATAGATAAACAGGGCTTGGGTTGAACATGTGTTCTGCTTATTGTAGGGATGCACCGAATCCAGGATTCGGTTCGGGATTCGGCCTTTTTCAGCAGGATTCGGATTCGGCCGAATCCTTCTGCCAGGTTGAACTGAATCTGAACCCTAATTTGCATATGCAAATTTGGGGCAAGGGGGAAATCACGTGACTTTTTGTCAGAAAACAAGGAAGTAAAACATTTTCCCCTTCCCACCCCTAATTTGCATATGCAAATTAGGGTTCAGATTCGGTTTGCTATTTGGCCGAATCTTTCACTAAGGATTCGGGTTTCGGCAAATTCTAAAATAGTGGATTTGGTGCATCCCTAGCTTATTGTGCCTTTGTACCATGCGTTGCTTCTATGAAAGCTGAACAGTCTGCATCTTGGGGAAAGAATTAATTAAAGCTAGGGATGCACAGCATCCAGGATTCGCCATTTTTCAGCAGGATTCGGCTGAACTGAATCCTAATTTGCATATGCAAATTAAGGGTGGCGAGGGAAATCGCGTGACTTTTTGTGCGAAAACAAGGAAGTACACACACACACACACACACTATTGCCCTGTTTGGTGCATGAAATCGGTAGAAAGTATGTTCCTCACAAGCCCTCTTCATTGAAATAATATCGAAAAAGGGGTTAAGAACATCAGCTTATTGCGGCCCATGGCTCTACCCTGAAAGACGAGAATTTCATAGCATTAATTTAATATCTGGGCCAGTAAATGCTTTGCGCGCCAGCAGCAACTTGACTTTGACAGACACCACGAAATTAAATGATGCCACCGCCCGTGACGTCACTGACCGGTTGCGTTTCGCTCTCGGTGGTCACTGTGCTCGAGGTGGCTCCTCCCCCTGACGTCGGCCCGGAGGATTCAGCCATGGTAAACTCACACTGCACTAATCAACGCGTCTAGCTATAAACAGGGTGGAATGGATGTGCTTCCAATCACTGCTTGAAGCTTCCTGTCCAGAATGCCAACTTCCGGTTAACCTGTCGCTTTTTACTTTGTGCTTTTTACTTCATATGAACTATTGAAATTTGGCAGCTAAAGTCGTGGCATACAACTGAAATCAATAAAAGTTTGTTTTGTGTTGTCGTAAAGATTAATTTGCTCTTTTTATTTCCGCCCAAAACTATCATGGCTACTTCGAACATACCGCATGCGTTTCAGCACCAGGTTCCCATAACGTCGTTTCCTTCTAGACGTCCATGTTAATATGCTTCAGCCAATAGGAGAGTATATAATACTACTGCCTGCTAATTCAGCCAATTGTCACAAACATTGTTATCACGTGTCCATTACTGGCTTGTATGGAATGGCACTGGAGGTTACCGCTATTATAGAAATATCCAATGAGCGTCTGACACATTTTAAAAGGAGTTGCTATGGTAACGGCGTCCTGAAAGCCGTTTCCGGCGGAAAAAAGGATATGGTGTGGACGGAGGGAGGAAGAGAGAAGAAATTGGAGAAAGCTGTCGATTAACACGTGACCTCGGGGACTGGTATGTGGCACTTTGACGTCACATTCGTATTCGTGGTGTCATCCCTGCAAAAGCACGCGCCTTTTGAAGGTGTATACCTACACCCACCTGTAACAGTATACACCCTGTGTCGTGACGTCACCAGACCCTTGTGTGGCTGTATTTACACCTGTATGAGAAAATGGTGATCAAAACTCTTTCCTGTACACTGTCAGTCACACAATGCCAGCCCTGTAATCAGTTTATATAGGCGTTCACTTTACTGAAATGTTATCATGTGCCTTTTGTATGTAGTTACAGGAGTCCCAGGTTCAGCAGGCTTCAAATGTGTCACTTTACAAATTGCAACATATAAAGGAACAATGTTGGTTGGTTTATAGTATAAATAAGATTTTGAAATATTTGTGTAGTGTGAGTAGAGTCTGGGATATTTGCAGATCTGCAGGAATGGGCTCCTTTTCTATGACCAGCTCATAATAACGCTTACATGTACTTCTTTCCTTACAGGCATGTGAAGTGAAAATGAGGTCACACAGCAAAATGGGAAGGTGGAGGACCGGATTAAGTAAGACGTCAGCTTTCCCATGGTGTGTTTCTGTGTTAAAATAGCGTGTGTCACATCTCTAGAACAGATATGTGCACATCTAGTTTATTGTACTTTGTACGTGTCTCTATGTTAGTCGTTAACTATAGGCCCCACCTCTTAGGGCTGGCTATTTTGTCTCTGACTCTTGTAACCTAATACCATTTCAGCTGACTTCCTGAGAAGCAGAGCAGGAAGCAGAGGGGTAGTCAAAGGCACTTGTGAAGGAAACACTGATTACAGAGGCAGTATAAAAGCACGTTTCTGGAAATCAACCAAAATAAAAAGGTGCCAGAGAAGAAACATAGTTTGAAGTTTTCTAACCGAGAGATTGGCAAAAGAAGACTGAGTCGCTTGGAGAGCAACAGGTCAGATAATATTTATTCTGTTGAAGTCTTTTGCTTGTACTAGCACTATATCGATGTATTCTGCTACTTATTTGTGTGTTAGTTTTTGCCTAGCAATTCATAGGCTCATTACCTCTGATTTCAGTGACTTAAAACTGGCACATCATGACTTCTTTTAAGTACAGTTATCTGGAATTTTGTTCTAATAAAATATTTATCATATATATATATATATATATATATATATATATATATATATATATATATATATATATATATATATATACGCAATAAGAGAACTAATCAAAACCCTCAAGCATGTCTATGCTGTTAGGTGTTGCCTCTTTATCATGTGCAAATATGCACATAAGAAACTTTAGTGCACGCTAACAATTTTTTGTGAAAACTTATTCTGACCCAAACGCTTCCCTTTTAAAAATTGTGGACACAAGCCAAATAAAATTAGAAGGGACGTTGGCTATTAGGGGTTATGAAAAATAAGTCTAAAGACAAAATGCAATTTCTATTTGTTATTTGGATATATGAGCTAATCATGTGACTGTACTCAATAGGTCTTAATGACTTTGCTGCTTCTATCAATGCATTGTGTATTTTCTTCTTTATTGCTGTATATAGCAGTATACAGATGAGCAGGATTTAAGCACTATACAGGAGTTGCAATAGAGTGCTGTATATAGCAGTATACAGATGAGCAGAGTTACAAGGATTTTAGCAGTATACAGGAATTGCATTAGAGTGGTGTATATAGCAGTATACAGATTAGCAGAATTATCAGGATTTCAGCAGTATACAGGAGTTCTAATAGAGTGTTGTATACAGATGAGCAGAATTACCTGTAGGAGTGAGAAGAGATAGGAGTTAGTTTCATAGAACTGCCATTTCTAAGCACTTGTGAAATATTAGCACTTAGGAAATAGCTCTACGCAATGCCCCCGACATGTTGATAATCATAATAATAATGTATCATCTTTGAATATTGATTCTCCTTTCCATCCAACTTTTTTCACTGTCTGTTACAAGTGCATTCCAGTTCAGATTAGACCTTTGCTCTAGTTCTAATCGTATATGTTTGCTATTTAAAGGCTGTAATCTTGCCTTAAAAGCTTAGAGGTGTAAGAGTACAAGGTTAACATGCAAAGCTAGAGAGGGAATGAGTAGCTGTATTATAGAAAGCAGAAGAGCCAGGTGTTTAGTGATTTGTGGCAGAGGAACTATTTTATATATATATATATATATATATATATATATATATATATATATATATATAATATATATATATATATATATATATATATATATATATATATATATATATATATATATATATATATATAATACACAAAAGCCATGAATATCTTGTAAATTATATCCTTATAAACGGTGAGTTCTGATGTCATCAGTTATAAACGGTGAGTTCTGATGTCATTTCTGTCACATGACTCACTAAAATTTGTGTATTATAATAAATAAAGTACCCCCAGTTGCAAAATATGAGGATATTAGAAGTTACCTCGGAGTTCCATGACCTGTATAAAAACACTCGGCCTTCGGCCTCGTGTTTTTATATGGTCATGAAACTCCTCGGTAACTTATAATATCCTTATATTTTACAAGAGGGGGTACTTATCATATATATATATATATATATATATATATATATATATATATATATATATATATATATATATATATATATATATATATATATATATATATATATATATATATATATATATATATATATATATATATATATATAAAGGATGCCTTGGATTGTTTTGTGTAAAATACAACCAGATAAAACTTCTTGTCCAAAATTTTTTTTTCAGCTTTAATGGCTGCCCCAAGTCCCCCGTGGCTTCACAGGAGCTCATTTATATAAACTAGAGTAGTCATTCTGATGCAAACACACAACTTTTACCAGTTTATGTTAATTACTTAAAACGCTTTCATTTATTCAGCAGCTTTTCAATTTGCATTTTCAGATGTCTGGTTGCTAGAATATCAGTAACAAAAAGTAGCAATAACAATACATTTGTAGCCTAAGGGCTTTAGCACACGGGCAGATTCAGGGAGATTTAGTCGCCTGGCAACTAATCACCTCTTCTTTGGGGCGACAATCTCCCCGAACTGCCTTCCCCTTGCCTCGCGAGGAAACTTCGGGCTGCTTTGAAAATCGAAGCACCGCAAGTGCATTGCCGCAATTCTTTTTATGTTCTGTTTTTAAAGGGATACTGTCATGGGGAAAAAAGTTTTTTTCAAAATGAATCAGTTAATAGTGCTCCTCCAGCAGAATTCTGCACTGAAATCCATTTCTCAAAAGAGAAAACAGATTTTTTTATATTCAATTTTGAAATCTGACATGGGGCCAGACATATTGTCAATTTCCCAGCTGCCCCAAGTCATGTGACTTGTGCTCTGATAAACTTCAATCACTCTTTACTGCTGTACTGCAAGTTGGAGTGATAGCACCCCCTACCTTTACCCCCCCCCCAGCAGCCAAACAAAAGAACAATGGGAAGGTAACGAGATAGCAGCTCCCTAACACAAGATAACAGCTGCCTGGTAGATCTAAGAACAACACTCAATAGTAAAAATCCATGTCTCACTGAGACACATTCAGTTACATTGAGAAGGAAAAACAGCAGCCTGCCAGAAAGCATTTCTCTCCTAAAGTGCAGGCACAAGTCACATGACCAGGGGCAGCTGGGAAATTGACAAAATGTCTAGCCCCATGTCAGATTTCAAAATTGAATATAAAAAAATCTGTTTGCTCTTTTGAGAAATGGATTTCAGTGCAGAATTCTGCTGGAACAGCACTATTAACAGATTCATTTTGAAAAAAATATTTTTTCCCATGACAGTATCCCTTTAAAAGAGCTGAGTAGAAGGGGAATAACAGAACTGTGCAAGGCATTGTGGGAATTGAAAATAGAGGACATTTGATTTCTGATGCATTTGTTTCTGTAGTCATAGACATAGCAAATAGGCAGAATCTGCTTTCAATTGCACCTTCATTTAGAAATAACTAACTGAAAGTTTAAATTAAGTATATTTGAAAGTTTCTTTCATTGTGCAACAAAAATGTATTTATTATTTGGGGCACTGGGGCCTAAAAATGCTTGTTGTGCTGTTTGTTTTAATTATTTGAAACCTTTAGATACCTAGCAAATTCTTTCTTTATTTGTAGATTTAAATAATATGGTGTAAAGAAAAAATGAGACCACAATAGCCCTGTACTGTAGTCTTTTACTGTTTTAGATACAAAAACAGGAGGTAAGAAGAATGCAAATTTTGATGTCAACATGTTTAAGGGACAAATAGAGCATAGTAAATGTGAGTCTTGTTTCCTCTACCTAACCTGCCAAACCTGTTCATGTATTACAGGTTAAAATGTCACTTCACAACTTTAGCAATGTAAACTGTCAAGTTATAAAAAGAAGATTGATGGGTGTTTTTTTTTTCTCCTTTGAAAGACTGGAGAAACCTGTTTGTCTGCATCTAAGTCATTATTTCAGAAAAGTACAAATTGCTGTGCTTTTTAATCAAATACACTATTTGTACAAGAAGATTTTCATACAAAATTTCCCTTTGCCAACCATTGTAGACAAAGCCAAGTGCTGGTAGCCACATAGTAGATCTCCTCTGGCCTTCTTTGCTGCTACAAATAAAAAAGTATGGTGTGCACATTTATTGCCTCTGTTTAAATGAAGGCATGTTTTGGATAAGTGCTGATTTTCCAGAAGCTGGCAGCAGCCATCCATGCTGTTTACTTCATCTCATAAACATATTTTGTTCTGATGGCTTATTTTGTGCTTTTAGGACAAATGGATTTGCAGCTTTTCCCTATAAATTACAAAGGGAAATATCAGGGGTAACCCAAGGCATGTTACCCCAAGGGCAATGGCATTAAAAAACTGGTGACCAAGTTTGCTCTAACCAAACAAAATATTTTATAATTGTATTCAATGTATAGTGAAAAGAAACCCCCTTTAATCCACCTATTCTTAAATATAGGATTTTGCTATATCTGGTAAATATAAGAACAGTGCTCAATAGTAAAAAATCCATGTCCCACTGCAATTCCTCCAGTTACATTGAATAATTCTGACAATAGCCTGTCAGAAAGCAATTCCATCCAAAGTGTTGACTCTTTCACAAAGCACATGACCAGGCAGAATGACGTGACAGCCTCAGACCATCAATCTTCCTCTACCAAGCTTTACTATCCGCGTTGTATATTTAGGGGCCTATTTATCATGATGTGTAAAGCATAGGAGACAAACAATGGTGATGTTACCTATAGTAACCAATCAGATCTTTGCTTTTGTTTTGTTCCTTGTAGGTGGAGGTGTTGAATTCTAATTACTGATTGGTTGCTGTTGGCAACATAACCGGTGATGGTTTTTCTCCAATGTTTTACACAGTATGATAAATAGGTCCCTTAGGCTGTTTGTGTTTTCATAGCATCCTCCAAATAAAGACATTTCTGTCTGACCAGATGCTAAAATGCTATTTATCACTATACATATATAGGTATGGAATCAGTTATCCAGAAACCTCTGAATTGCGGAAGGTCATTCCCTATAGACTCCATTTTATCCACATCCAACATTTTAAAAACAGTTTCATTTTTCTCTGTAGTAATAAAACCTTACCTTGTACTTGATCCAAACTAAGATATAGTTAATCCTTATTGGAAGCCAACCCAGCTTATTGGGTTTATTTAGTGTTTTCATGGATTTTCTAGTAGACTTAAGGTATGAAGATACAAATTATGCAAATATCCATTATCCTGAAAACCCCAGGTCCAGAGCATTTTGTACAACAGGTCCCATACTTGTACATGTAATATATGGATGAATAATTGTGGCTATGTATTGTTGAAGCTGTTGACTTTATTTATTCTTTATTTTCTTTTGTGTAGGTGCATAGATGTAAATTTTATTCCAGAAGACAACAGATGTATCTGTGAATCCTGCTGGATGATCCACTTAATGGCTGTGGTGGTCTCTTGATTTAGCGTGCGCTTCTTCAAGAAATAAGAACCTTGGCCTGTTTTCAGTTTGGCTTCAGAAGTATAATACTTAAGCCTCTAAACCCAATCACCTTCCATACTGGATCTGGGACCCCCCAGGGGAATGCCGCGCAAGGTCAGCGTGGCGGCCTGGGGGGCAGCCCTCTTCATCTCATGGAATGCTATTCTACTCCTCTACCTCATGAGCAGGTCCCGTGGTACAGATCATTCTGATCTTACTGCACATGTTATCCAGTTGGCTGAAGCAGCAGAGGCTGAACTTGAAAAACAGAAGGGATTACTTCAACAAATACACCATTATAGTGGCCTACTTAACCAGCAGCAGCCTTCCTCACATGTAAGGCTTGCACCTCTAATGCCCATTAAAAATTTGAATGTGTCATCCCCTTTTCCATCTCCTGTGGGATCTGGTCCTCTCCCTTTGGTCATTCCAATACTAGTAGTGGCATGTGACCGACCCTCAGTAAGGAGATGCCTGGATTCATTGTTAAAATACCGACCCTCAGCAGAAAAATTTCCCATAATAGTCAGCCAAGACTGTGGTCATGAGGAGACTGGAAAGGTCATAGACTCCTATGGTGACGCTGTAACTCATATCAAGCAACCTGATCTCTCAGAGGTGGCTGTCCCACCAGAACACCGGAAGTTTCAAGGCTATTATAAAATTTCCCGTCATTACAGATGGGCACTCAACCAGGTAAGGAGGTTTTTGTGCTCTGACATGTATCATCTGAGTATTTAATTTACTAAAGCTCTGGACATATGCACTGGTACTTCTCAGAATCAAAAGCAAACTAAGCAAACCATTATGTTCCATGTTGCCCCCTTCTAGTTGCTGACTGGTTATGGACTGGTTATAGGTTACATCAGTGCTGTCCAAATTCTGTGGTACTGAGGGTCAGATTTTTTGTGGTCTATGTGGAGCAGGCCCGGTAATGGAAGCTGGTTTTAAACCACACCCATGTTACCACTAGAACTTTAAAGACCATGTCCATATTAATGGAGGTAGCACACAAAAAAAACAGATGGTTGGTGCTCACTGCACAGATATCATTCATACCCTTAGATCCATATGCCTCTTCCTCCCCTGTGGATAGCACAGCAACACCCAGCACACAATTAAAAACCTTAGGGGCCCCAGGAAGCATAGGGAAGGCAGAATATGACACATGGAGCATAGGGCAGGCATAGTATGGCACACACAGGGAGCATAGGGTAGGCAGAGTATTGCATACACAGGGAGTATAGGGCAGGCAGAGTATGGCGCACACACAGGGAGCATAGGGCAGACAGAGTATGGCGCACACACGTAGTATTGGGCAGGCAGAGTATGGCACACACAGGTAGCATTTGGCAGGCAGAGTATGGCACACACAGGGAGCATAGGGCAGGCAGAGTATGGCACACATGGAGCATAGGACAGGCAAAGTATGGCACACACAGGGAGCATTGGGCAGGTAGATTATGGCGCTCACACAGGGAGCATTGGGCAGACAGAGTATGGCGTGCACACGGAGCATTGGGCAGGCAGAGTATGGCACACACACAGGGAGCATTGGGCAGGCAGAGTATGGCGCGCACACAGGGAGCATTGGGCAGACAGAGTATGGCGTGCACACGGAGCATTGGGCAGGCAGAGTATGGCACACACACAGGGAGCATTGGGCAGGTAGATTATGGCGCTCACACAGGGAGCATTGGGCAGACAGAGTATTGCACACACAGGGAGCATAGGGCAGGCAAAGTATGGCACACACAGTGAATAGTACAGGGGTTTGAACAATACAGGGGATTACTGTCTGAATTTGAGGTGTAAACAGTGCAGGAGCCAGTTAATTGTGTACTTTTTTTTACATTTTAAAGCTTACACAAGGAAAGCAGTCACAGCAATCAGATCTTCATGTGGGGGACACACAAGGGGGGGGGGGTGTCACGGGCTGCAAGTTGGACAACACTGGCTTACATAGTTACATTGGGTTGAAAAAAAGATCAAAGTCCATCAAGTTGAACCCCAATGCATGTATAAAATACACATCAACATCTAGACTTTTAGTATCACAATAGCTTTGGACATTATGCTTTCCTACGAAATCTTTCAAACCACTCTTGAGACATTAATAGAATCTGTCATCCACAACCACACTGCCTTCACCATAAAGAACCACATACGCCTGCTTCAAATGAAAGTTCTGTTCCTCGAATAGGATGACCTCTGGTGCATTGACCCTTTTTATGGGGAAAAATGTACTTGGACAGCTGAAAAGGAGGAAGTTGGGTTCTGGCTATTATGTTCAACATCCAGTGAGCGTTTGTAGATTACATTTTTGCCTAATTAACTATATTGAAAATATTATATTTTTCACAGTTATAATATTTAACCAGTTTTATATTTACACTGAACTGTTACCTGAGGCAGGTGTTTACAACAAGGCTCTCTTGCACTTTAGCAAAAGTGCATATACGGTGCCATGTGCACACTTTGCTCTGTCTGAGGAATAGGCACCAAGTGCCAAGTGTATGGCATCGTAAGGGGGACAACAGGACATTTTAATTGAGCCTTATACCAATTGTTTATATATTTGTTTGTATTTTATTTTTAATTTTGTGAGGTTTTTTTTTATTTTACACTTTTTTTATTTTGTTATTTCTTTTTAGATCTTTAAGAGCATGGGCTACAAAGCAGCAATTGTGGTCGAAGATGATCTGGAGGTGGCTCCAGATTTTTATGAGTATTTTCAGGCAACTCTCCCCCTTCTACAAAAGGACCGTATGTTATGGTGTGTCTCAGCCTGGAATGACAATGGCAAGGAGGCTTTGATTGATCCTGGGGGTACTTCCCTTCTTTACCGTTCAGACTTCTTTCCTGGACTTGGTTGGTTGCTGCTCCGGGAGCTGTGGGAAGAGCTGGAACCCAAATGGCCCTCAGCATTCTGGGATGATTGGGTTAGGCGCCCTGAACAAAGATTGGATAGGGCTTGTGTAAGACCTGAGCTTTCTCGCACACGGACCTTTGGAAGAAAAGGTGTGAGCCAAGGACAATTTTTTGATCAGCACCTACGATTCATCAAACTTAATCAGGACCTAGTGCCCTTCACTAAGATGGATCTCTCCTACCTTTTGAAAGATACTTATGATCCCTGGTTCCTTGAGCAGGTTTATGGAGCACCCAAAGCACGGGCTGAAGAGGTGTTACATGGACAAGTGCCCGGGGGCAGGACAGTAAGAGTGGAGTACACCACTAAAGACACTTTTAAGGCTATGGCCAGGGCCTTTGGTGTGATGGAGGACCTAAAGTCTGGGGTGGCGCGGGCAGCCTACAAAGGAGTAGTGTCCTTCAGTCATAGAGGAAGAAGGGTTTTCTTGGCACCTCCCAAAGACTGGACAGGTTATGACCCTTTGTGGAACTAATTGGATCTCTTTCTTCCAAAGAGTGGGGGGGAGGAAACTTATTTTTTTTTTAATGAGCAAAGTGAGTGTAATTATGGGCAGAACTCCACAATCCAATGCAGTGAGCTGGGTTGCTCTGCGAGGAAAAGCAGACGACCAGTTGGAGGGGCAGAATATAATGTAAGTTAAAGAAATGTCGCAGCTACAAACTACATGCATCCAACTGTCGGATGAAGACGCAGCATGCGGCGTTCACATTCGACAGTTGGATGCATGTAGTTTGTAGCTGCGACGTTTCTTTAACTTACATTATGCAATGTTTCGTTAAATTACATTATATTCTGCCCCTCCGACTGGTCGTCTGCGTTTCCTCGTAGTGTGACCCAGGGCACCGCATCGGATCGTGGAGTTCTGCCCTGTGTGGAGAAATAAGATGGTTATAAGGTTTATACAAGAGAAAACTTCAAAGTTGTTTCATTGGTGCTGTATTAAGTGTAGTCTAAAAAGACAGAAGCAATTAAAGAAACAGTTCAGTGTAAAAACAGAAACTGTATAAGTAGATAGGCTGTGCAAAATAATAAATGTTTCTAATATAGTTAGTTAGCCAAAAATGTAATGTATAAAAGGCTGGAGTGACTGGATGTCGAACAGAACACAACTTTCTGCTTTTCAGTTCTCTAACTCTGAGTTAGTCAGTGACTCTAAGGGGGGCCACATGGGACATAACTGTTCAGTGAGTTTGCAATTGATCCTTAGTATTCAGCTCAGATTCAAAAGCAAACGGTTATTACCCATGTGCCCCCCCTCAAGTCACTGATAACCAATCTGTGGAAACCAAGAGAGCTGCAAAGCAGAAAGTAGTGTTCTGGCTATTATGTTACATATCCAGTCACTCCAGCCTTTATACATTACATTTTTGGCTAACTAACTATATTAGAAACACTTTTTATTTTGCACGGGCTATCTATCCAGTTTTTATTTTTATACTCAACAATTCCTTTAAAATGATAAAGGAATATAGCTTTTCTTTGTAAGAGATATTAGGACACCAAAATGTGCTAGCAGCATTGAATGATTTCAGCCAAACATTAAATTCCTGTTTGCAGGGCTTTGCATCAGAAGGCTTTCTACCATTTTAATGGCATTGCCTCAATAAAGTGACCTTTATTGCCACAATGAGTTTGTGTCTTATCCTCCAGCTAAAAGGCCTTTATACATAATGGGTCTAAGGTGTTTATGGTTATTCTCTGTGTTGCAAAGTTGCATAACACATGTGCTCATCATGTTTATATGATTGTGCTCTCTGATGTGAAATGTATATTTCCTCCTCTGCCATTACAAGGATTGATGTGAATTTGCATCTTATATCTGCACCCTCTGCCATGGAGTAAATTTAAATATGAAGATCAGGCCATGGATACTGTCCCATCCTGAATTGCTATGGTAATTCCTCAAGGTGCAGTTAATGCAGTCCTGTTTTGCAATCTCAATTACAGGTCAGGTTTTGCTTCAGATGTTACAGATGTGATTAAGCCCCCCTGAAAACAGAATATTAAGTTCACGTGAGGACTGTAAAGTCTTTTATGTGTGCAGTGTGTTACACATATGTTGCAAGAAGATGCTGATTTCAGTTACACATTCCTACTTGATGCAGTTTGGCTGCTTACTCTGGAAATCTGCCTAATATAAATAATTTGAGGATTCAGGTAAGTTTATTTATGTGCATCCTCTTAAAGGGGTTGTTCACCTACAAACAACTAGTTGTTTTCAAA